>NC_056668.1:60744062-61361250 GCF_018350195.1 Panthera tigris | reverse complement strand
TAAAATCCTCTCTCTCCAAATATACAGATATAAATAATCTGTTGATTATTCTTTCTCAGCAACACATCTCTCTGAGACCATGAAATGGAAAGAAAAAATTGTATTGATTCTCTTGTTGAAATATGTGCCAAACTCAAAGGGAATAGAGGCTAGCCATACTACTACTGCCTTGGCATGGATCCAGTAGTAAGCAATGAAAGGGAGTATAAGTAGGTAAGAATAACACAGTATGTAGACTAAATGGTTAAGGGCAATAGTCAGTAGAAGGTCAACAACAGGAGTAGTCAACAAGTGTTGGAGGCCAGTATAGATAGACCATGGACATTTGGGGAAGTTTATTAGCTAGAAACAGGCCCTCCAATCATACATCCAAGAACAAGATTCTCATCTCTAACAGAATGAATGAGAATAAGGCAGAGACTTAGTCTCAGGAAACCAGTGTACAAATGAGATGAATGAGACAGGGACCTAGGTAAAGCAAACGAAGCAGAAGTCTAGTTAGTGGCACTGTTCCTAAGTAGGAGATCAATTATTGGTGTTTGGGCAAACTTGACTTGATGCCGAGCTAATTGTGTATAGTGCTCTTTAAATTTACCTAGCCTAGGAATGAGAACAACATCGATTCCAGAATCATACCGCAACAAATTCTCTGACATCATGGAGTTTAAAGTAGGGGACATGACTTTCCTCATGTTTTAATGAGAATGTACTAAAATCACATTTTCTTTTTTTTGTCATAGTCTCACTATAATTTTGCTTAGACATGTTTGATGTTTGCACTCTGTCTGACCCACATGTCTTTGCCATCACTACTGACTCAGGTTACAAAATTTCCAAAGAGGCTTTTAAACTCATCCAGGGGCCTAGGCCATCATGTCTCATGTTGAGACCAAAAGCAAGAAAATATTAGGGATAGGAAAAATAAATTAGGAGTTAATTTTGTTTTTTAAGTTAGATTTTTATGAGACCTTAGAAGAATTGGTGAACTCATGGAGACGTAGCAATAATTTGGGGATAAAGATAGCATTGAAAATATTCAGAAGATATGGGAGAAAATGAAAAAAAAAGATTTTTAACTCAATTTTACTATAAATTGTAATATAGAAATTCTATGAATTATCAACACTTCCAGCCAAGGACTACCAGGAACACACCTGCAGTTGAACAAAGTTGGATTTATTGACATGTTGCTCCTAGAGAGAACATAGCCATGTGGCATTGCAGTAAGACAGGGTTAGAAAAGACTTATCTGGGCCTGTGCTAGTCAATTTGGAGTAGGATTCAAGGAATCAGAGCTTTGGTCTGAATTGAATGCTTACATGAGACAGGGGTCATTTTATGACTGGTCATCTCAACAAACATTATCTAGGAGGAAGAAGGAATGAGGTAAGTATCGGCACTCACATTAGCCAGGCTGGGGAAATATCTGGCCATTTTATGACTTAGATAATGCCCACAATTAATGTGCATTCAGACACAATTATGGTGGTCTTGTCTTGAGCCATCACACAAAGTCTGATATTGGTGTTCTATAAAATTGATTATGTCAGCAAGAGAATACCAAGGCCCACCTGTGAGTGCCAGGCCAGCACCTGATTGTCAGGAGCTGGTTTCTCTTTCTAAGAAGAAATAAGGGAGATTAAATTTGACATTTCCAGATCTGATGTGTAGCTGTTAAGGCCCTTCCTTGTATTTGCCTGTATCCCACTCCATCCATCTGGTAATACTTAGGGACGTATGATTCCCTCAAGAATCAGAGAAAGAGAAATAACATTGATTGTCCAGAAACAGTGAAAGATTCTACCTCGGTCCAGTGCCATCAGCTGATGCTGATCCTGAAATGCTTTTACTGGCTCTTAAAGATGCTTATGGCTCCCAGTGGACTAATGGCACTGTTTTCTAAATTAAAATATTTTAACTATATAAAATCCTTGGTGAGGAAGAAAGAAGAGTCAGATCAGGATCTGTCACCTCAGTGTTCTCTCACATCACTGATATGATAAGACAGCAAGTTTGGCTTTACCACCCTCTCTCTCTTCTCCTCCTTCCTTTAATGGCCTGTCAAGAGGAACTTCCATCCTGTGTTGGCATTAATGCCTGCTGTAAATACAGAAGAAATGGGAGGAAAGAGGAGGAGGGAAGAGAGGGGTGTGTATGATAGAAGCTACATTTGCAGCTCAATTGCAAGGCATCTCTCAGTGTCTAGACACCAGCTGCCTAGTATCCATGGAAACCCACTAACTTTGGCTGATGGGCTGAGGAGTAACAGCTCTCAGGAGATCCAGTGAGAACATGGTGGTGGGAGTGGAAGAAGGAAGGTGGGAGTAATGGCAGAGAGTGAGAGTAATATCAGAGAAAGCAAGAGCAAACAAAACTCTCTTTGAGAAAGGGTGGCATTAACCTTGTTACCGTTTTTCTCATGTGCATTCCACACATGGCGACAAGTAGAAATCTGCCATACCCAGCAGGTGTCAGGACACAGGTTGCTAAAGATGAATGGCTGAGCTGGAATGATTATATTCCCATCAATCTCCTGCCATGCCAAAGTACTTCCTCAGTAAACTAAAGCTTTCCACAGTAAACAGACATGATCAACAATTGTCAGTGGAAGTCTCAGGCGTAGGAAATTCCAATCCCCAAGACTAGATGCCACTTTTATAAGCACTCAGCAATGAAGATTGATCACAGCTCTTTATACCTGAACTGTCCTCCTTTTTTGCTGCCCCATTTTGCCTTGTTATACGCAAGGGTTGGGCTGCTGTTCAAATAAAGAAGGATCTTGAAGGAATGAGTAAGAAATGAAGAGCTACCAGTATGGGACAAAATCATCAATCATACAAATATATTTTGTTCTTTTCTTCATAAACAGATTCCTATCATCAGAGGTTTCCAATCCATAGATTTTAAAGCTTTGCAGTTGTATGCTATAATACTGGTCCCATCTACCACACATTCCTTTTGGATTGGGATTCTTAGGCAGCAATATCCCCAACAAGTCTCATCACCTAATTTTTTCCCAGTGCCACCCTCTACCCACATGTCTCCACTTCACTTCCTTGACTGAGTGCCACCACATACAAACATACCCCTGGGGACCTCCAGGCTTTTTGCTAGTACAGAACAGTCCTTTCTCACCAAAGTTCATCGAGACTATACAGACTCGATTTTCTTGTCTCCCAGGGTTTTCCTTTACTCAGGCATCCTTACCCACTATAGTTAGAATCTAATATAAGACCTGCTGGTTTTAGTAGAGTTATCAGGTCACAATACTGTTTTCCAATTTTGCAAAGATAATAGATGTTATGAGAATTAATCCTTGTCACTTTAATCAAAACTAATAGAGATGCCTAAACTATATACATATATACATATACAAGATACAGTCTGCAGGTTTTTATGCAGTGGTTATTCTGGAGAAATGCTCCCAAGTGAAAAAGAAATGCCCCATTCATTATCATATTGAGCTGTAATCAACATTAGGCAAATTCAACATACTCGGAAAAGGGCCACTAAGAGGTAAATGCTTACTTAACTATAATTTATGACAAGTAGAACATTTTAATCCACCAGGGACTCTTTATTAGACATAAAAGCTTCCCTGGATTTGATTGGATGATGTCCTATGAGAAAAGGCAGCTCACTCCTAAGCAAAGGTGTGTTTTTGTCATCTATTTCCAGTCAGGGCAGAATTTCCAATGGTTTTGAATTGCTAAAATGGTTCTCTGCTTTTAGAGATGTACTTTGCATGGGGAGATAAAACCAGTTTATTCCCTGTGACCTGGGCACCATGTAGGCAGTGACAGAAGCAGTGAGACTAGGACTTGGGGCTGGTCCTCTGCTACCTCTAGCATAGCCCAGTTACAGTCGCTGTCCAGCTGCCAAGATCTTCTGGTCAATAGGAGGGATGACATCGCACGTCAGAACTATTTGAGCCACCAAAGAACTTTTAGGAACAAAGGAAGATGGGGGAGCATCTGCCCAGGTGGCAGAGAAAAAGTTTCTTTAGTGGCAATAAGGAGTGAACCAACTGAATAAGAGAGTGATTTGGGGTCACCTTTGTTACCTATGCACTGACCATCGGGATTACTCAGCTACTCTTTCCTACTAAGTAGGTATCTTCTTCCTCACTTGTTGAATTAAGCACACCTATTGAGCACTCACAACCTGCTCCAGTTGCTGGAGATACAGTAGTATACAAAACAATAATGAGACAAACAATCCCCCCCCCCAATGGAGCTTATATTATACTACAAATAAATAAGTTAAATGTATAGCGTGTCAGGTGGCAGTGACAGGCAATAAAGAGGGTAAAAAGAATACAGTATGCTGGGATGAGGCTGAGGTGACAATATCAAACAAGGAAAGTCTCTCTGAGGAGGTGACATGTTAACAGAAGCCAAGGAAAGTTAGGGAGTGAACTATATGAGCGTCTAGAGGAGGGAGATTTCCGGGCAGAGGGAACAGGAGGTGCACCCATCCCCTAGCTATGGGCACATGTAGCTGCTGGAGATGTGGCAAGGGCATTAGTATTGCTAGAATAGAGCAAGAAAGGGAGAGTAAAAGAACAGGAAATCCGAGCAGTGACCTAAGGGGATGTTAATTGTCAAGGGCTTTGAGGCCATTTTAAGATAGTGGGCTTTTGTTGAAGCCAGATTTGTGTTAGGGAAATTGAGATGGGCTCAGTTTCTAGACATGTTCTGAACGTGGAGCCAAGAAGATTTGGTGGCAGATTTAATGTCATAAAAAAAAAAAAAAATCAGGGATAATTCCAAGATACGTGGTCTGAGCCTCAGGAAAAGATGGGCCTGCCATTTCCTGAGATGGGGAAGACTTGAGAAAGAGTAGGTTCAGGGAGAAAAGGCAAGGGTTTGGTTTTCAGAAATGTTTAGTTTGGGGTGTCTATTAGATATACAAGTTGAGATGTAGAGTAAGCGATTACCTGGAGTGGGGACAGAGGTCTGGGCTGCAGATGGAACACTGGGATTTATTAGATTATAGACAATATTTACAGCCATGAACCAGGAGAGATGACCAAAGGACTAAATGTGAATGGAGAAGAGGAGCTCCAAGACTGAGCTGTGGGGTACTCCAACATTTAGAAGCCAGGGGACGAAGAAGGAAGGCAAAGGAAACTGGAAGGGAATAGACAACGTGTTAGGAGAAAAATCGGGAAGAGGTAATATGCTGGAAGAGAAATAACAAATGAAGTACTTACTTCAAAGAGTAGAGGGTGATCAACTACCAAATGCTTTTGGTAGGCCAAAGAAGGTGAGGCCTTAGAATTCACCACTGGATTTTAGCAAAGTAGAGGTCATTCGTGACTTTGGTAAAAGTTGTTTCAGTGGAGGGTGGGAGGGTAGGTGTGGTTGTTGTGCACTCAAGAGAGATTAAGAAGAAATTTGTAGACAGTCAGTATAGATAACTCTGGTTAAGAATACAGACTCAAGGGATAAACAGCCCTTGGTAACTACTGCTTCCCAACCATTCTGTGCCTTGATTTCTCTGTCTATAAAATGGGGATACGGTACCTACCTCATAGGGTTGCTGTAAAGTGTATGAGACATATAAAATGCATAGATGATGTACTAAGTATTAATTAAAATAGTCCTTATCGTCACTTCTTACAATTCTCAGTAAGATAGGGTCCTTGTTCTATCATCAGTTCTGGAACCTAAAATAATAAAAATTGTTGTTTGAGCAGCTATGAGGGAAACTCTGCTAACCTTGATCTACTTATAGTGCTTTATGACAGATTTGGATCAAACTACCTCAAGGTAGTTTGGATCAAACATACCTCAAGGGAATGTCATATTTCATATGTGTCACATATTTTATATGTGTCATACACATAGTGTAACGTTTTGGTGCAATAAAAACAGTTTAATAAAATACACAGTGATCCAGAATGTTTAATGAGTTTGAGCTTTTCCAAGCACTACTACTCTTTAACTTTGAAAGATCCCCAAATATTTTTTTTCTGATCACATTAGGCTTCAGTGGTGATTCTCATAAAGTACTTCTAAATATATAAAACTCAAAAGTGTTAAGGCATTGATATGTCTATGCTACAAAAACAGCTCATCTGGTATTCTGTCAAATAGACATCTTTATCAACTAAGACTTCTGCATTACAATAAAAATTGACATTTGTATAATGATCCTGAAGCATTTTATGACTATAATTACTACACTTCTAATGTTGTGTGTATTTTATTATGTCCCAAACCTTTCCCAATTGAAAATCCAATTACGACTCAGATGGCAATTATTAATCAAAACATTTGATTAATCAGAATGTTCCATTCCCCAATCACAATGGAGAACACAGAATTTACTATAAACGTGTTGTTCCTTTTCTATCTTGAGGACACCCAAGTTTAACAATAAGGGGAAAATAAAAGTAATTATATAGAGAAAGCAGAAATGAGACCCTGATGTATTAACACTCACTAGCCATGTGTCTGAGATGAGATGTTTAAATTCTCTTCCTAAAAAGGGACAGTGATACCGCTCATCAGAGGGTCACAGCAGACAGTCTGGTACAAAACACATAAATGTTATCTACACTGTTATTGCTATCACTATTATTATTGCTATCGCAGTTGTTCTTTGGTGAGGGCCTAATAAGCGAGCATCAGACCAAAGATTGAGTAATTCAGAGCTACCAAATATGCATTCGAAGCAAATACACATTGGCTTCACATGCTAATTAAGGCTTGTATTAATATTAGAAAAATAAAGTCACCATTGAGGAAGCCTCAATTAATTATAGGAGCTCAATAAACATACGGGGCATATGATATATTCATATGGATTTACTCCAGATGGATGGCTTTCGGGGTGGGGCTGGAAAAAAAACTGTCTCCACTTTGATTTCTGGGCTGCCTGCAGCAGCAGCCTCGGCCACTCAAGGCGTCAGGGATGCTCACACAGCCTCCTGAATGACTGCACCCCCCCTAAGTGACAGGGGGACAAATGGCTGCTGTCTCACCACACATCTCCCCTTCCTATCGCCTCCACCCTCCCGCCAGCCCACCAGGCACGTGCCAGCAATGAGCTGCCTGCCTCACTGAGATCCTCAGCTCCATTAATAAGCCCTGCAAGGCTGATAATTGGGGATTTGTGGAGCCTGCAGTCTTTCAATAGCCAGGTTGTTATGGAAACCGGAGGCAGGCCTCCATGTCCCTGCTATTGATCCTAAATAAAATAAAAGTGGAGGGTTAGAAGTGATCATTTCATTCCACTCCCCCCATCGTGTTATTTTAGAAGTTCACCTCCAATTTGCACACATGAGAATTCACAACTCTTCTCTCTTTTGCTTCCCTTCTCAGCACTTCCCCACCCCTTTCTTAATTACAACTGAATGTGTTTTCACCTCTAGCGAAAAATCAGCTGAGCAGGGTACTACAGGAACACCAGAGTAGACACTCTAAATTTAATTTAACACCATGGCATTAATTCTAATTATTTGAGCCAAGAAATCAGTGATGAATATCAATGTGCTTTACCCACCGTTAAAAAAACAAACAAAACAAAACAAAACAAAAACACAATAATTGAACAGGATAAAAAAAAATGGCCTCAGAGTCTCTCACTGGCCTCTTAGGAGGTATTGTTCTGTAGCAAGATGGCCACCACCCACAATGAGTCATGGTATTGTGTGCAATGAAAGGAGAGTCCAGCTCTCAAACTGTCAAGGAAAAGGGGACAGTTTTCTTGGACTTTTAAAAATTAGCTGACAACCTCCTTACAATAAAAATCCGATTACTGTTTTTGGTTAATGAATTCAGGCATGATCCCAGAGCATACCTGACTGGGATGGCTGTAAGGAACACTAAATGCGTCCAGCCGGGAGGCTGCCTTGGGCTCAGAATCAGAGACTAAGTCTCTACACTGCAAAGACCAGGACACCATTGTTTCCTGCTGAACTTCCCATCTCTGCCCAGCAGAGGGCACCAGTGTAATTCCGTTCCCAGACTTGGAGCCTGGGTGGAATGCTAAGTCAGGAGTTCCTCTCCAGGAAGAAATGACTCGGGGCAAGTGACAGCAATGCTGTCAGTAGGGTGGGTACAACCTATTGTGACTGGGTCCTACTTTTAAGCTGTCCTGAATTAATTTTTATTTTTCAGTCCTTCTGAAATGATTAAACACTCAGACTAAATACTGTTCATTTAACCTGCTTTAAGGAATAAACTAAAATTATTACTAGTCTTTGAAGTGAATTAGTAAGTGTAGATTGTGCTTTGTGTAGATGCTCTTGTAGAGAAACATCAGGGTCATTCTTGGTGAGAAATAATAATAGTAAGACGGAACCTTCAACCACCCTCTATGCACCCTCCATTCATTTGCACTGTCAAGTCCTTTGAGCACTTTAAGGTTTTTTAATAAGCAGGTCCAGCATATCCACCTTCCCCACATGGACACAAACTACTAGGGACAATATCCTCACCAATACTCCATAGTGACGTTCATTTCTTTCCTTTGGACCCTACTCACCAATCTGACCTCTGAATTCCTTCTCTTCAATTACAGACTGCAGCTTGCAGGCAGACACATTGCTCTTTACTGATCCTTACCTTTTTTTTTCAATCAGACTGTAACTTTCTTTGACAGCAACTATTCCCTTTATACACTTATATCCCCCATTGTGCCTAGTGCAGTATGGAAATTATACATACTAAAAATAAAAATTAATTGAATGACAGGGAAATTCAATTGTTGGGACATCTGTGTTTATAGCCTCTATTATGATACTCATTGTGTGACCGTGGGCAGACCATGCAACCTGAATCCCTTAGCATGTTTCATCTTTCATTAAAACACACATCTACACAACCTCTCCTGAAGATTGTTTGAGTACAGTGGATCTTAATGTTTTTGTGTGATGGTCCCAGCTGAGTATCTGATGAAAGACAAGGACACAAGAATGTCATCCATATATACACTTAATATAACATGTTGCAAATGATTTCAGGGGATTAAAAGACCCTCATGAAGCCCACTCATTTGCCAGGTCTAGGCGATTTTTTAAGTTTCCTTTTAGGTCTAAGAATTATTGTAAGACTGAAATCCAAGATGTCACAGTTTATAGCTGGTATCTACCTAGAAAGAGTGTATTAGCGATTTCCCTTAAGGGACCCCAACAGTTTCTATTGAATCCCTAGATCACAGTTTCTAAGGGACCAATTACATAGAGCCTAAATTAATCCTAACATCACTACCTGTGGCCTTGGCTGACTTCCAGGCTCAATCATTACTGATAATGTAAGGACTCAGTAATCTTGCTGAGCTAAAAGGTAGACCAAATAGAATAGTCTCTGACTCCCAGAAGAGACTGCAAATCATTATGTGTCTCTCTTGCTGGCCATAAAACATGTCCTATTTGCCCATTAATTTCCTTTATAAAATCGGAAATGTAATGCCATGGGAAAAAAAAAGTTTCCTGATAGCTTTAGCTGAAAGCAAACGATGGTGACTTTCCATTAGGTACTTACTATGTGTTCAATAAAATACCATAATAGGCACTTTACATGTGATCTATTTAATGTTAACAACCACAAAGTTCAGCAATGAGGGTATTATATTATTTTGGAGCTGACAAAACTGATACTGAGCTAGTGGCATAAAGCGAGTTAGAGACTGGGCCTTTCATTCAAGTCCAGTTCTAACACCTGTGATTTTCCCTTGCACTGCCAAGTCTCTAAGGAAGAGAGTTGGCTAAATTCATGGCTGTTGCAATTGTCTGTCTACTGTTGCAGTATCTATGAAGCAGTACACTTTTTTGTAGTACTTTATACTCTGAGATAATTTATTTCGGGTTGCCAAAAAAAAAAAAAAAGATTTTATTTTCTGGATGAAAGAATCTCTTCCACTATTTTACCTATGGACAGATGACAGACAATCCTTGCTTCTATTTGAAGATCTGCCCAGGGGATGTCCCTATGGGGAGAGGGGAGCATGAGAACGATTTATTTCAGATTATCAGAAGAGAGGGAAGGCAAAGCGATGTTCACTGAGGACTTACACTCTACCAGGTTCTTTAAATATGTTACATTACCAAATCCTCACAACAATGGTTTGAGGGTAGCATTATCTCCATCTTATGAATGAATAGACTGGGGGTTAAACAAATCATGAAAGCCACATTGTGAGAAACCTGGAAATGAACCCAGGACTCAATACTGTTTGCCTATGGGGCATTCTACATAAAAAAAATTTTCAGAAATATGCCTTGGAAACCATAATGGGTCAGTATGAAAGTAGCCATCCATTTAAACTTGCGGAGTAATGAAGCTCTCAACTCCTCTTTCCTTCTGCTGCCTGGCAGCAAGCGGAGGCAGTGTTTCTTGGTGGCGGAGCCTGCACTGGCTGGGGACTGACTCTGCCGTAGAAGGGCTCTAACAATAGTGAGCCCAGGCTGGGTGGGGGCGGGTTCTCCTTGGGGAGCTGGCCCCATCTGCCACTTAGATCTGCTCAGAGACAGAAAATCCATTTGCTAAGAAGCTCTTTAGGCCTGTTATTTGTGACATCGGAATAGAGAGAGCTAGAGATGGAAGACACCTTCAAAACCATATCCTTTTATCAGAGAGGAAGGTAAATGTGGCCTGCCTATTCAGCAAACATGTTCCGTCCATTGCTACAGGACCCCCATCTCTTGTGCCTTAGCTCAGTGCCCTTCCTCTGCTCTTCTCTGCCCCTCAAGTCCTGCATCTACCATGCTTCAAACTTTCCTCTTTCTCTTTTCCACCTTCTCTTCTTCCTCTAGTTCCTTTCTTATTCTTTCTGGTCCCCTGATACTTCCATTTCTGGTCCTCATTGACTTTTCTTATTCTTTTCTCCTCTCCTATTTTCTAGCCTCTCCTATTCTTCCCTTCTGCCTCTTCTTTCTTCTTTGTTCCATGAAGGATCGTCACCCACACCTCATCTGGTTTTTCTGGGGCCCAAACTTCTTCTCATACTTGAATCAATTTCCCTTCTGAGCCAAACACCCTCATCCAGATGCAAACTGCTTGGGTGACTGGCTGATATTCAGAAATAGGTCATCAAAAGGAGGTTCCTGATTTATAAAGCCTAAACAAGTCGGCCTATAGGCAATACAACTGTACTCTTGCCTTAAAAATTCTTAACTTTTATTGTGGGTCTTCAAATTTGAAAACTGAAATAATTCTTTCTCTTTCGCAAGCTGTTTACAAAGAGAAATCTCTCCATAGGTGAAATTTGTCTTATTAGTTCATCAGTGATGTCCATCAAGGGCTATCTATGTGCCAGGCTCCATCCTGAGTACTGGGACTACAGTGTTGAAAAATGCCAAGTCCCTGCTTTAAAGGAATAGGAAGTCTAGAGAGAGTTAAATAACTCATTTTAGATAGATAAATACATCTTATTAGGCACTGAAAGTGATATGGAAAAAACAAATTGGGTAATGTGGTAGAATTGATGGGGCTGGCCAGGGTGGTGCTGCTCTGGTCAAATGGTCAGGGAAGTCTTCTCTGAGCAAGGGTTATCCAAATGGAGACTTAAGTGCTAAGAGACAGCTAGGGAAGATCAAAGGAGAAAGCAAGTGCAAAGTCCCTGACATAGGAACAAGAAGTGTGTCCTAGAGACATTAAAAATGTAGTGTGGCTAAAGAAGAGTGAAGAAGGGCAGAGTAGAAAAACATCAGATCAGTGAAATAAGCAGAAGTCAAATCATACGGGGCCTTGTAGGCCATGGTAATCCTTTAGATTTCATTCTAAAGGTACACACTGGAAGGCTTTCTATAGGGTATTTATATGGATAGGTATACATTTGTAGCTTTGTACGAGTGGTTTTCAGAGTAATCTATTAGAAATTCTAAGAAGAAATCAAACCCTGAAACCCTAAACCTAAGATTATCATTCCATGATTGGATCTACTCCTTTTATCCAGGTGGGTTATTTCACATTGTGATTTTAATCATTCAGGTGACATTTAGGATGTTAATCTCTGGAGTAAAATAAGAACTGGCCTGGCTACCCATGGGTGTTTTCCATTTCAGGCATCCTTTTAGACAGAGGCACAAACAGTTATTATACACTAGGGCTGAGAAGTGGAAGAAAGAAGGGTGGCAGATTGTTTTAGAATTTTTGAGACAGACTTTGGCTTTCTAGAAATCTTTTTTTTGGTAGATATTTCAAAACTACATATATGGAGTTCCTTAAGTGGTTTCTCACCAGAGAGAATGTTTTGTTTATAAAATTATGTTATAAATTGAAGAACGAAAAAATATTACAGCATTGTTAGTCTGTCCCCTTAAATAAGATCCAGAAGTTATAGACGCAGTAATTTTACTTAGCCTTGGTTAGTAACCCTAGGTGAGTCACCTAACTTCCATTTGTGTAGAATTTGCAACGTGAGCAAATTCTTATAGAATTTGAACAATCTCAACAACTCCTATTTGAATGCAAACAATTAGAATTTGAGCAATTCCCATAATATATCTGGGAAGATCATATGTTGGTAAAATAAAGAATTCAGGCTACATATAGAGTGGATGCCTGAATGAAAAGAGGAGTTCTGATTAAAATCAACTGAGTTTGAATCATGCCAAAATTCAAAAACTTTTGAAATTGGCCCTAAGTTTAGACCAGTAATTTTCAGGTATTATTAGTTAGAATGTCAAAATTTTACCAAGATCCAGAAACCATTAGTGGAGGTAAAGGAGATTATGGAATAGTGGAGGACCCAGATCTTTGTGCCAGCCTGGCCCCGCAAAACAACCCAATTTTCAGAAACCATTTCTGAGGTGCTACTCCATGGAATTTCAGGGCTCCAAAGAACACAATTCAAAATTCACCGATTTAAGGTTTTAAAACAAGATTTTAGAAAATAAATTCTCCTTGGGTTTGTTATTTATAAAATAAGTTTTGAATGACTTCAACACTGTTTGGAATCAAAATAAAATAGGACATTGTTTAATGTACCCAACACCATGCTGAGAGGTTACTCAGACCAATTCTATCTGTGCCTAAACAATTGGACTATAATATGGGGGGTGGGAATGGGGAGAGTTATGTTGACCTTCTAAATAATACACATAATCTACTACTTAATCAATATGGCTCCAGTTATCCATACTTGTGAAGACCAGCTGCCATGAGTGAGATCAACAGTTTTGAACCTGACATTGACCATTTTGCTGGACATGTGTAGAAAACCAATAAGAGAGAGATTTCTTCATGTATTTTTCAAACTTACACTTCAGAGCCCGGAGGTCTATTTAGAGGGGAAGGAAAGATGCAAAGTAAAAGGAGCCCTGGGTCTCTCCAGCCATCATTTCCCCCTGCCATTGTCAACTGGCTCAGCTCTGTGTGGGGGTTTCCTACAGATATATTTGAAACTCATTTGAACAAATGATACCCTGGCTAAAAATTTTGAAAACATCTGTCTTCAATAATTACTCACTAATCTGATCCTACCTTCTATGACTTCACTGTTTCACAGAGCTTTGCCTAGAATTAAAAGCATCATGCTCACTAAAAAGGAAAGAGGCAACCCTTCCTCTCCATTAAGGGCTGGAAATGTCAGCAATGATCACAACTCAATCCAAACCCTGAATTCACCTCGGAAAGATAAAAACTTCAATTCATTAAGAGGATGCAGCTCAGATCACACTTTTGAGGGCAATATATCTATCCTTTCAGTGACAACTATTTTTCTAGCTGTATAGCAGGTGCAATTCTAAACTTTACCCTTTTCCTTAACCTTTGATAAATGTACAATGCATAACAGAAATTACTGCAAATGTTAAAACTAGTTCTCAAGGCATACATGTATGTGATATATATATACATATATATGTGTATGTATGTGTGTGTGTGTGTGTATACACACACACACACACACACACACACACACATATATATATATATATGCATACCTATATATGTTTGTGAGTGTTATAAACAGATATTTATGTGCTTCTATACTGACACACTCTCTGGGAGCTGATAACTACTGTCCCAGTATTTTAGAGTCACCAAAAGTAAAGTTTATTACATTATTAGAATATATTGATTTGGGGTATGATAGAGCTGGCTCACATTGGCTACTTAAAGTAAGCTGTTAGCATCGCTGCCCATTTGTGTGTTCAATGACAACACATTGGTAGCCTGAAATCAGCTACAATCAGGGTATTTGTACTACAGAAATTGGCAAATACTACAAATCAAGGCTTTTTGAGTTTGGGTGTTTGTTTTTGTTTTGTTTTGTTTTGTTTTGTTTTGGAGAGCCAGCTGACCAGCATATCACTGCAGATATCTGATAGAGCCGTGAATCCCGAATGACACATGTTTTGGGTTTGTTTTGTTTTGTTTGTTTGTTTTTTACACTGTTATATATATCCATGCACAATCATCAGGAAACTCAGATGGCAATGGCCAGACAGTGACTAAAATGCAGATAGGGAGAGAGTGGGAAGGAGAAAGATTATTCTTTAATACCTTAAAATATGATAAATGCTCATTCTAGCTCATATACCAAACAAATCCTATGATGGTGACTTCTGATGTGATAGACACACCCAGAGTTCCAGACTTTTGAACATGAAAACCGATTTCTTCATTTATTGTGAGGTACTCTTGCAAAAGCCTGCTTTATCAGGATGTTAGGGAAGTAGAGAGGCTTTCCCTTTAAAGAAGTTCAAAAGCAATGTGTAATCTGACAACTGCATGAACCTTGTATCCAGACGGCTCTCAGCGTAGCCCCCAAACAGTGTTACATCTTAAAGGTCTACCTTTCTGCTGGGGTGAAAAACATGCATAAATAGCAAACCAGAAAGTGACAAGATTTTGCTTCATTTTTACCCTCTGCTTTTCCTTTTTTAAAAACTGGTAAGAAAGAGGAAACTGACGTGTATTTTCTAACAGAAGCCAGGTTCTGTTCTCCACCTAGTATAGGTAAGCCCTCCATGTTCAAAGAGAAGGAAGGAGGGAAACAAACATCTTCCACTGCTGCTTTTCTTTCCAAAACAATCTAATTACACCAGTGGGAAAATACTGCAAACTCATGACTAAACTCTGGGCTTTCTCGGCCCTTTCGAATGGACTAGAGACAGTTTCATACAGTGGGGGCCTGCCTTCTTTTTATCAAATACATGACAGTTGCTTCAAGTTTGAGTTTATATGTGGGGAAAAAATCTATTCAGACTCCCACTCCAACATCCTTCATGGCCTATAGCCTGAATGGCTCACAAGCTATACATAATTATGTTTATAGCACCGTGGGGAAGGAAAAGAAGCAACAGGAGTGCGGAAGCCTGTCTTCTGGTCTCTGTCCCAACACTGTGGGTTTGGGAACATATTAACAATTCATCCTATCGTGGGGGCACAGCAGGTTCAGGAGACTCTTAACACCCTGTGAAAATTACTTAAACATGTCAGATGAAGAAAAGGAGCCAAAGAACCTGGCAGATCACTCCTTCTCCGGCTGTACCTGTCACACACTGGCACAAGCCCCACACAGGTCACTCATGGGGCTGGAACGAAATTAATCACCTGCTTTCAGAAGGGAGCCGCTTTGGTTTCCTCTAGTTCTCAATATGCTTCTGAACACAATGCAAAATGCTCACTCTGGTCTCTGAACAGTTTGAAATCTAGCTACCTCAGGGATGACGTATGCCTCTGAGTAACAGCGAAATTTCCAGCAAGCTCTGTATTCAGCTTCCAAAATAGCAAGAAAGGTTGACAGCAGCACAGCTTTCTGTTTAAGCCAGTGTCTGCCTCCCCTTGTCACTTAGAATCTGCATAGAGGTTGGGATGTGTCATAACATGGGCACTGTTGAGCTATTTTAGAAACAGTGGTGATCCTGAGATCCTCTGTCCAACACTTTTGTTCTAGGAAAGGGTAAACTTACTCCCAAAGAATGCAAGGAATTTGCCTGCCCAGAGTGTTAAGGTTAGAATCCAGTCTCTTAGGGCAGTTTAGGACTTTCTCTACTGTAATAACATTGTTCACTCATTCTTAGCTCATTCATCAAGTATTTACTGGCTGCCTTCTATTTCCCAATCATTGTTATAGGTGTCAGGGACTCGACAATAAACGGAACATACCATGGAGCTACCTTTCCCACTAAGGATTAATCTTCAATAGCTGTTGCTGAATTATGACTTGAATTAAGTTATTGTGATTTTTGTGTGAGTTTGAATGAAAGGTAGTTTCTCAAGTTGCTTTTTTTTTTTTAAATAAAAAATACCCCCTTTTTAGTAGATACATGTTGTCCTTCAAGACTTAGCAGAGGTAACCTCTACATCAAGAAGTCTTCCCGGACTATTTCCTCCTATTTAGCTTATACAGAAGTTTAATTTTCACACACTATAAATTTCATCATAGATAGCCTTAGTCCTGACTCCTAGCTCTCCCCATCTCTCTGTACATTCCAATAACACAACTGGCAGAGAAAGGAGAGATGCTCTCTACACATATCTTCGGAAAGACAGTGTTCCCCCAGCCATCCATCCACCTCCTCCCCTCACCCCTGACTTCTTGACGGTCATAAGAGTGAAAACACATGTATGTAGTTTATTATTTTTCCAGATTTTCTCTGACAGCCTGAACTCACCGGCAGGCCTTCCCTACATGTCAGATCTGTGTGTGTGTGTGTGTGTGTGTGTGTGTATGTGTGTGTGCATGAGTGTACACACATGTGCTAGTGCGTTGGCAGAAGAGTATGCTACAAGCATAGATACAATGCTTAAGCATATATAAGTTAAATCTTTCACCTTTTCATATCCCAAAGAGAATATTCTGGCAGGGCTATAAAAATGTTCATCCCCACTCTATCTGAGAAATGCACACATCCACCATGCACCAGCAAGAAGGGATCACTTTAGGTGAATGGTTTCTGGTTTCTATTACAAAATCCAAACTATTCTACTATGTAATACTGGAAAAATATATTAAAAAAAAAAAAAAGCTAGCCTCAGGACTTACTTGACTATACAGACACTTCCAGGAAAGAATACTATACATGACTTACAAGAAAAGGCACCTAGCCTTCCTACGGTATTTTTTCCCCTTGAAGATATTTAGGAATGGTAGTCTCTATTCCAAATAGAATAGTATGAGATGATCAAACTGGAATGTTTTACCTTCTACATTCCTATAATTTGTGATCTGAGGATTGAAAATATGTGTGAGAACTGCTAAGTAATCACAACTAAGTTGTGTGTCATCTAAACTGTTTTTTTCTTGGAATATATGATAGCCCAATTCTAACCACTTAGGCCTGTTAGCTAATTTCACTAATGGTGTAAGATCCAATTACTGTGATTGTAGAATACATAAAAGAATTGGAGGAAAGTTGTATTAGGCCCATCCATATAATTCTTATGTTTTAGTGACACTCTACAGACAAAATTTTTAAAATTATCAACCACAATTGCCTATCAGATACAACCATTGCTGTACACAGGAATCCAAGGCTTTACATACTCTTGAAGTGGTTTTAATTACTTTAATAAATAAGATGGGTATCAAAATAAATAATGAATTACGTCTAAGAAGACAGTGAAACTACTGACAATAAATTATGGCCACGATAGCTGTAGATTTTCATCTCAGAGACAGAGTCAGCAGGGGTATAAGCAAGAGTCTAACCATGTCAGAAAACATCACTGTCAACTCCTCATTTTCAATCTCAAGTATAAGGTGGGTTAGAAAATTTCACTGAGTTTGTTTTGCAGTCTCCTGGGCCTCCAGTATAACCATAAGCTTTCTTAGAGTTGACTCTTCCTGGATTCTTTGCACCTCTTTTTAGAGCTGTTTATTACTGCTCTGTCCCCTAAACCCACTTGGCTAATAGTTTAGAAAATAAGGCCCTGCAGGAAATCAAGCATGGTTGAATAAGAGGTCATGTGCCCACACTTCAAAGATTCCTCTTTAGTCAATCATTGCATACTTGCCTTTGGGAGCTAAGAGGCAGAGAAAACCTAGTTGAGCAACACTTACTTTGTGGGTGTTGGAACTAAGCCCAGCGGGTAGAAGGGCTGGCCTGGAATCACAGCAGGACCTGAACACAAACCCAGGTCCCTTGATTTTAGGGGGTGTTTAGTCTATTATGCTGAAAATACAGAGCGTTGGCACCAGATACTTCCTATAAGATATTAGATCTATTAAAAACATGGATTCTATTCATCAGCCTTATGAAAAAAATTTATGGGCAATTCTTTTAAATAAGCCCAGAAATAAATTATTAGCTTAGGGAGCCAAGCTTTATTGCTGTGAGATCAGTAACTGACTAAAGCTATTTAGAAGAAGGCAGAGATTCAAGTTTTCCTGACGATAGGTATTGATACGAGGTTCAGCACCTGATTCAGTCATTTTATTATGACGCAAAATTCACCCAGGACTAAGAGGGCTGGCAAAACTTATACATCCTTTCAAACCTCTCCCTCCTCTTTATGCATGTTGCAAAAACATCATCTTGGGGGATCTTTAAGGGCTCAGGTCCTGTAGCTTGAAGGAGCACCATTGGTTTCCTTCTTTCTTCCCTTTTATGTCTGGTTATAGAAAGCCTTCCTTTCTTTATTTAACGAAGCTATGATTGTGAGAAGGAAATAAGAGTAATGACCACTCAGTGCTTTCTAGTCCATTAGATTGAGTGCTCTGCTTTCTCTCCATGTTTAGCCAAATGGACTGACTGTGTAAGCCTTGGGGCTTTTAGTTCTGTCTCCTCCTCCTTTTAATCCTTCTGGGAATCTGTGTGCATGGGTATATGTGCAGACAAAAGAAAATATATTTGATGAATATACATTAGCATCTGAAAATATTCTGTATTTTAAGAAATACGGCTTCATTTTCAGCTCCAAATATAGTTTTATCACTTTAAAATTAGCAGAGTTACTTACATGCCTTTCTGATTATTAGCTTTGTTTATGAGGCAATAGTAGCTATTTAATATGAGCTAATAAAATAGGTCATAGAATACGTAAAAGCCTTTGTAGTATGAGTTTCTTGACTCTAAAGCATCTCTTGTCTTTTGTCAGCTTACATTTTTTTTAAATGAAGAGAGAGTGATGGCTCTTCAATCTATTAATCTCCATTAAGTTCTTTATATTATTTTAATCATAAATAGAAAGGTATCAGGGTCCTTTAGAAATGTACTTGCCAAAAGGGAGGAAAAAGAGATAAATAAGAATTTTAAAAGATACTAATTTTGATAAGCCAAATTCAGAGTAGGGATCACCTGGAACACATGAAATCGCTTCTGTCTGATTGAGATCTGAAAATTTCACTTTCCAGTGTTCAGCTCTCCCAGCATATGAAATGGAGTTAGTAGCACTTCTGTCAAGAATAGCCAATTTTGACTGATCTTTATAGCTCTCTTGGGCCTAATAAAACAGTACTTGAAGGATTTTCACACTAGGAACCCAAGATTCAGAACTAGTTTACTATTCCCAATAATTTGGGGGGTGATGGAGCTGTGAGGGAATTATGATCAGGTAGTATGGTTAATTATTGGTTACTCATCTGTAAAAGTAATCACTCATGATTCCTAGACAAGGGTCTTATAGGTCTAATTATACAAATGAGAAGGCGGCTCTTAGATATCCCTCTCATCTTCGTTTCTTTCAGAATAATACTTGCAGGAGTGTCAGGGTTCAACGCATGACCTCTGTAATCAGGCTGTCAGGGCTCAGACCCTGGTTCAGCCACTTGCTGGCTGTTGACAACCATCAGGTGCTGCAATCTCTCTGAACTTCAGATTCCTCATCTGTAAAAGTACTTACACACAGAGTGTTTCTGATGGCTAAATGGGATAATCCACAGACAGCACTCAGCATATGGTCAGGCACTTGATAAATCCTCATTAAGTGCTACCCATGATAAAAACTATGTATTTCAAATCTCGAAAAAAAACCTTAAAAACCAACTCTCCCAGACCCTCCTTTCAAAGATGAGCCAACTCAAGCCAGGCAAAAAGCAATGACTTGCCTAAAATCTAACAGCTGGTTAGTAGAAACATTGACATAGAACCCTGGTGTCCTTATCCCAGTCCAGCGTTCTTTCCTCCACATTACCTTACTGGGCACACAGGATATAGGATGGCCCAGGAAAGCCCTGGTTGGGATTGCCCAACAATAATCAGAAAGTGGTTGCAACTGCTAAGCGGAAGAGAAAATGCGGGAACTGAGATACAACAGCACCTTGAAAGAGATGTAAAGAACTCCAGGGCTAAAACTAAGGTGAGGATTTAGAGTTCTATCAGTTTGACCCCTTGGTTTGTCACTGAATGTGTCTGTGGGCAGAATATGCATTTACTTTGCCTCTATTCTCAGAATGTAAAGGCAGAAAGGAAAATATTACTGAACGCCAGTGGATTGCTGTCAAGAAAAGCCAATAAAAATGATTACTCTAGCAGTATAAAAATGCTCCATAAAAACTTAATAATCAACAGTTTTTAAGCAGGATGCCACTGAGTATCTGACGGAGTGCCCACATTTTATAGACAACATTTATGGGCTTTCACAACCCAAATTTTCACTCTTTATGAGTTGTGTATAAATTTGGGACGTGGTTGAAACCACATCTCAAATCAGAACTGCTTATGAGTTGCCCTGCCAAGTAAGTGTAAATATCCTCTGGAAATCTCACATCTAACACAGAGCTTGGTGGACGAGGATCTGTCTTTTGGAGAGCTAAAAATATTATGGATGGTTACCCTGGGCCTTAGGAAAATTTTGTTTGGAGGAACATAAAGAATTGCCCCAAATCCAGAAACACAGGCTGGGTATTTCATTTTCTTACACTTAATTATGATTCCAGAAACTATAACTTTTGCATCCATTATTTTTGCTAACAGTTTGGCAACTGAGACACACATTACATAAAAACTTTTTTTTATCATGCTTCAAACTGCATGAAGCACTGTCTCATTCATATTTTGCTCCACAGTGCCTTGCCATACCTTTGGCATCCTCCATACCTCTTGCAGAATTTAATGGAGTCGATATTATTACTGTGATTGTTTTCAACACCATTCTCTGAATTTCATCCCACACCCACTACTGGATCAGGACTCTTTAAGATCAGTGGCCATATCTACTCGTCTTTGTGATCCTAATGCCACACACAGTAAAAAGTTGACATAAATGGAAGAAAAAAAAAAAAAAGAAAGAAGGAAGAAAAAGAAAGAGGGAGAGGGGGAAGGAGGAAGGAAGCAAAAAAGGGAAGAAAAAAGAGGTAGTTAATTTTTCTGTTCAGACAAATAAAACTCCCCTGTTTCCAAGATCATTATTGACGATCCCAGATAGAAAGAGGCAATGAAATTATGAAAATAAAATGCAGCCAAGTTCAACCTAAAGAAAACCTAGGGTAACTCAGAGTTATACCTGTTAGTAGTATCAGTCAAGTACCCTGTGGCAACCACCTAGTCAAGCTCTCTGATTTCCAGCCACCTGGATGGGTTACTCTGGTAGTGTTGCATCACTGCATATGGCCACGTAGAAATTCTGGAGTCCCCTATTGGGGAAAGTCAATACGATATCATGGAGAAGAGACACAGCAAAATTCTTTCACTGAGAGCCCAATGAACACAGTGTGACATTGCTCAGCAGGAGACACCAAGAACATTATCATTAAAGGCAGCTTGAAAGTTCTCTCCTCATGGCTAAAGGGGAGCAGGGTCCTAGATATGCCTAAATACTCCTCCTATAAAAGAATCATCATCAGAAAAGCACTGAAGTCTCTTGGTCATAGGCATATCAAGAGATGGGCAGGGAGAGTGGCAAAGCAGAGACAGGGAGATATAGTTGGGTGATTTAAAAAAAAAAAAAAAAGGAAAGAAAAAAAAAACCTAACCAACTCCAAAGGTTAATGTAAAGAGCATCCACCTGTGATAGACCCATAAATAGTAAAAGAAGTGAAACAACATATTTATAATATACAAAGCATTTCCATTTGTATTAAAGCAGTGATGAGATTTAGTCCAAATTGTTTGACTCTCTTGCTGACAGAAATTATTGTCCTGAATTCTACTGAGTGACTTGTTCTGCCCCGAACCCCACTCCACCCTCTCTGCTTGTCTCTCTATACCCATCCAGACAACCGTGGAATCCTACAGCAACCCAGGGTAGCCATCTGTTTCCAGACAGTGGAACTCAATTGGAAATACTGTTATTTTAACCTGGATTAGAATGAAATCCAATGGGAGATAGAGGAAAACGTGGTACAGGGCTCCTGGGAATTGAGGCCTGCTATGCCGTGATAGATCTCCCTGTCACCTCTAGTTTCTGTGATTCTTGAGATTCACATATCTGGGTAATTTGTGCTTGTCACAAACAGCAGGCAAGGCTAATAGACACATCAGTCGGGATAGAAACTACAGGCAGCATTTCAGAATGTAACCAACATGACAATGCCTGCCCCAAACTCAGAAGCAGTGTAAAATAAAGTGTCCTTTGTGATTACTTTCAAGTACTTCATCCACAGTTTCAATTACCTTTCAATGTACATTTTAAACTCAGACTAATTGAGACATTTTTCAGTTGGAATTTGTAAAATTGAGGTTTTTGTTTGCTTACAAAAACCCAACACATTTTTAATCAAATATAGTGAATAGAGTAAGCCAGGTTGCAGGAGGAATAAGAGTGAGTGAACAAATTATTATCTACAAATTAAATCTAGTCAATTTCATTCATTCATCCATCACTAGACATTTACTGAGCACGTACTAGATAAAATACTTTATTAATTCATTTGGAATCACCATAATGTGCAAAATAATGAAACCGAGTTTCCTTAAAAATTTTAGACTTCTCATTGATTCAAGCAGTCCCTCTTTCTATTGATCCAAATCATGAGCACAAACCTAAAATCACATCACATCTTTGTTTATTCTCATAATGTTAGAAATTGCAACTTAAAAAATATGACTTTGGCAATGTCAAATATTTTGTTTTTAAAATCATGATTAATTTTTAAATTTACGAAAATAACATAATAGGTGGTGCGTCATACATAAAGTGATTTCCAGCCATCATATCTGAGACTATAACCTTAAACCTAAAGAAAAACAGTTAACTCTCTTAATTATAAGAAACAAACTGATGGTTATCATAGGGGAGGTGAGTGGGGGGATGGGTGTAATAGATGATGGGGATTAAGAAAATACCATAGTCCAGGTGGCTTATAAACAGCAGACATTTATTATTATCATGATGAGCACCAGGTGACGTATGGAATTGTTGAATCACTATATTGTACACCTGAAACTAATATAACACTATATGTTAACTGACTGCAATTACAATAAAAAACAAAACAAAACAAAACAAAACAACCAAAAAAGTAGTTAACGAGGTTTGTTCTGCTGAGTAAATTAAAATCAACACACCATTCTTCATCATGTGCCTTACCTTTTCTAGGGAAATATCCCCATCTTCTTAACCACAAGGTCTGACCCCTGGGGCAGGTATGTAGTTAGAATAAAGATTTAAAATGAGTCACTGGTAAAAAGAGTTGTGTGATCTGTCTGGGGCTAGGGAATGCTAATAACAATAATAATTAATATAGTCTGGCTTCTTACAGAATTTAGGGGTTAAGGTGAAAGAAGTTGACTTGAAAATATCTAAAATAAACATCTGCCATATTGTAGTATCTAATTTTGTATCTAAAATGAATATCAAGGCGAATGTCCAATGATTACTTTCTCAATATAATGGTCAGATGCCAAAATATTTCCCTCTTGGAGGAGGTCCTTTCTCAAGGGCACAATGTGGTCCGGTCCAAATGTGGGTCCTTGGACACATCATGGGTTAAGTTCACAAAGTTTGAAAGAAGTAAACCCAAACTTTTAAATTGGCACAGAAGCAACTTTATCTTTAAAATCTTTGAGGCTGAAAGGTATTCATGGGTCATATTAGGGTAGAGAAAAATCTTGGAGACTGTTGACCTCCTTCACCACTACAGATGGTTAGGGTGAGAGATGGGTCTAGTCTCCAGAGGTGAAGTTCTGTTAAATCGATCTTGCTCTGAGAATGCTCTACTCCAATTCTGCACAGGCTTTTTGGGCCATAATAGTGAAAACACTCCAGCTTTCAAGTAAGAGCTCCAAACCAAAGAGAATCCAGTTCCTTTTTATAATCATAGTCAATCCTCAATTATTTATGCATATGGTAGAAAGTCGCATCTTCAATAATAAAATGATAATTTATGTTTGACTTCACAGCCATGTTCTATATTGGGGGTTTTTCTTTTGTTTTTGGCAACGTCAACAGACTTATTTTCCTAATTAGTTTGACCCTGATTCAATGTTACAATTAACATTCTCTGAGCGTACACACACATACTCACACTACTCACCAATTGATGGTGGGGAGAATGCCCAGAAACATACTGTGGGATAGGCAAAGGTGGTCTGAGATTATGTTTTTGCTGCCAGCAATTCACAAACTAGATCATCTGGATCAATAGGGAGTTGGCTGTACTTATAACCAGGCACTTCCTAGAGCCAAATAATCACATTAGCTAATTCCCATCTATAAAATATATGTAGCCTCAGTAATTACTTATTAAACTAAGTGTATCCAGCACACAGAATCTTTTTTTTTTTAAACCAGGATTACCTAGTTTTACTATTTATGTCAATGCAGTTAACAAGATAATTGCCACATCTCGCTAGTACCAGCAGCTACACAGACCTGCCAGCGTTCTCTCAAAGGCTTGGAGATACTTGGGAATGTAAGTGGCTAGACTTAGCTCGTAGTCTTGCCACTTTGGGGAATTAAGCACAGCTTCCCTTCATTTCTTGAAAACCCTTCTAGACTTTTCCCCTCTCCCTCAATGACCCTGGTGGCCTGGCCTTTCCAGTAGGCCCCCTCTGGCCCACCCACCCGTGGCATGGGACCCTCGAGGTTGCTCACCTATCTTCTCCTCGGCTTGGCTGCTCTCCACAGCATCCGTTGGAGGCTGGGCTGTTGCCTTGGCAGCAGCATCCTCTGCAGCAGGGGTGGTGGCGGCAGCAGCAGCAGTGACAGCAGCAGGCACGTCGGCTTGTTTAGGCTCCTCCTTGGCTGGGGCGTCTTCGGCCTTGGAGGACGGCGAGTTGTCAGTGGAAGCTTTAGTGGCACTTTCTGTCTCAGCAGAGCCGGCCTTCTCCTCTGAGGGGACAGGAGCCTGGGGGGCTGCCTGCTCTGTGGCAGCATCAGGGGTGCCCTCCCCCTTCTTCTCCTCGGAAGGAGTTTCGCCTGCCTTGCCGGTTTCCTCAGGCTTGGGGCCAGAGGCAGGGGCCCCGTCAGTGGGAGTGGGACCTTCTCCCTCCTTCTTCTCCACACCGTCAGCAACAGGGGCTTCATCCTTCTCATTCCCTTCAGCCTCAGCAGCTTGGGCATCACCCTTCTTCTCTCCTTTGAGCTTTTTCCTTGTTATGTGTCCACGGAAGCTAGCCTGAATTTTGGTCGCGGCCTTATGAGCTTTATCTTCTGGTTTGATGCCATCTTGTTCGATCTTTTGGTCCTCATCATTTTTTTCAACCTTTGTGGAGAAAAGGGGGGTTTAAAAAAAAACAAACAGAAGAGATGGAGTGATATTCTTTTCCTTCAAATCACAGCATTCAACAAATATTCATCAAATGATTTAGTTTCACTCAGGCTCCATAGTTGAAGTGAAGAGGTCAACAATACCCTGGAAATTCAAATCAAGTCTTTTTTCTCTCCATGATGGAGAATTAAGTAGAGAACACATTATCCGATGGGAAAACCAATGTCCTTTTGACCTTCCAGAATGACTGGCATTATTTTATATGTATTTCTTTCCCCAGATCAATGTCTCTTCATTACCAAACTTAAACCAGCCTTTTTAAAGATGTCCCTTGATAATTCAAATTACATTCATCCTAAGTTTTCATCAAACAGCTGTGAAAGATACTGGTTTTTCAGAGTTCCGGAAAGGGGACTCTGTGAAAAACGTGATGGCTTCAAAAAATATCATGGATGAGCACTGGGTGTTGTATGGAAACCAATTTGACAATAAATTTCATTATATATATCTATATATATCTATATATATCTATATATATATAGATATATATAGATATATATAGATATATATATATATACACACACACACACATATCATGGAAAAGTCTATTTGTTTCCCCAAGATTTCAAGTCTGGTCAGGAAACCAGTAGGACTGAGGCAAAGAGTATCAGGTTTAGACAACAAATCCATCAGAGTTTAGTGCAAAATGCAGATGAGTTTCAGGGCTTTGAGGGATTTGTTCGGAACGTGACAACTCAGAATGCTGGTCACAAAATGATGTCTACTTTGACCTGTATGTGGTCTAATATCAATAGTCAACACAGAGACCTTCAATATTTGAATACAGAAAATGGCCTTTTTTTTTTTTTTTTTTAGTGAAAAACAAAAAAAGAATGGAAAACACTGTTTCCACTTTTGAAAGAGTAGCATATATTCACTAAATCACAATTTCTTATTCCCAAAGCAATTTAAAACTAAAATTAGCTTGATATTATCATTAATAGAGTCATCCTGGTACTGAAGGCAAGAGACTAGAACAGAAAAATTTTTTTTTACCATTTGGTTGTAACATTTATAGAATAAAATATGCTGCAAATAACTTTTTTTCCATAAGGAAATTAAATCATAAGATAGGCAAAAAAAAGTATAGTCATGAAAAGAAATGTATAAGCAAGTACACAAAATTCTACATAGCTCCATTGCTTGCCAATGTGCCCTCATATGGTTAGATATAGTCTCCATTCATTCTTCCTTTAACTTTTGAACATTTAACTTTTGTTCACTTTTGTGAACACTGTTCTAGGCAATGGGGAAATACAACAGTGAACAATGCAGCCAATGTCCTTCTAAAGACTAACAATAGAAGAGTGCTTATCATATACTACATCCTGTGTTTGGCCCCAATCTTGACTTTGGCCTGATCTTGGCCTCTACTCCAGTTTAGGAGGTAAGCCACAGCAGACCAACACAGGAGTATATTTTCTATCTGTCATACCAGCTCTGTCCCAGTGACCCAGATCTTGCTAATCATAATGTAGGTCTATTTGACATTCTTTGGACAGGCATATGGGCCTGTTGCTATGTAGGTTCATCAACATGCTAGTGGATGGTAGTTTTGAAAATTAACTACATGTGAGAGTAAAAGCAGGGTTAACAATTTTCCATTAAAATTTTTAAGATAAGTTCTTCTTCCTCAGTTAACTGTGCATGTATCCACACAAAGAACAAAAGAGTGGATGAAAAGCACTTTGGAGAGCCCATTGGGCTCCCTCCCCCCAATGCCATGCTGCGACACTGTTCAGTTCTCTAAGGCAATACCACCTTCCCTCCATCCTGCTGCCCTTGATAACTCCTACTGGGATGCACACAGCACAATCTGGGGCACGGGAGCAGCTGTCCCCGCCAGGAACTCTCTGCTCAGAGATGGAAGCATAACCCTGTTAAATTAACAGTTGTGAATGAAGCACAGAGCCAAGATGTTGTTAATTTATTTTACTCTATCTTGAGTTTTCTGAATGAGGCACAGTCTTATATGATAGGACATCTGTACTTGGGCATTGATGCCAAGTGATCCTTTAATACAAATACTGCTTCTTGTGAAAGTAGACAAACCAATTATTTCAGAGTGGGCAGGTGTGCAGAAAAGACCCTCTGATGATTCAAAAAAGCTACAATTTTACAGCCTCCCTTTTCTCTTCAAGAACACAAAGCAAAGGGGATGAAACTTCTTTTAAAAATCTGGAAAACATAAAAAGAAGAGCGCTGAGACTGCATGCTATAAAGAAAGAAACTTTACATGGATAAATCAAGGCTCCTCTGTACTCTCCCCCCCCCCACCCCACCCATCTCTCTTTCTCTTTCTCCCCCTTTCTCTCTCTCTCTTCCAATTTTTCAGATTATCTGCCACTTTAGCTTTCCAAATGATCAGGACTTAAGTTTCTATACATAGCATCTATGTTACAATATCTATTTAGAGGGCTCAGACTGGGCTTGAGTGCCAAGATTGTGGGACCAGCCTCAACTGAACAATCCAAGAGTATAAGGCACACAAGAGAAGAAGGGGTACTAGGAAGGGAGAGAATCATGTAAGACCAAAGTTAGGGGAGAGAGATGAAGGCAATCTTGTAAGAGCTAGGCAAACAAATAGGCAGGTGTACCTAAAGAGATAATCAAAGTGTTCCATGGGCATGCAGCACATTCTGGAGAAACTGCTGGACCACTTAACATCATTAGAGATTTAGGGAAACTGGATTTTAGAGATTGGTTGAAAAAAGACCACTAATATATGTTTCAGATAGAGGGAAAGAGACAGATTGAGATGAAAGGAGAGGGGAATAAGGGAAGGGGAGGAAGGAAGGGAGGCAAGGGAAAAAAACGAGCCTAACATAAGGTCAGACTTAAATGACTGAATAGAAACATCCAAAGACAAAAATATTTTAAGTAAAAACTGGGTCTTATGCTAGACAGTGTTGGATTGTAAGTGTGCATATCCTTTTTTTTTTTTTTTTGTACCTTTAATTGATTCTATTAATATGGCTTAAACTACAGGTTATTTTCTGGTAAAATTCCTTTCACAGTACTAGAGGTAATTGGACTAGGAGTACATTTTGGTGAGAGAGAAAACAAGAAGAGGATGTTTCCCAAGACCGGCTACGGGGTAACCTAATGTGTCAAGCCACATAGACCTTTTCCTAATTGGAAATATAATAACTTACCCAAGACAAAGGCTATTTGAGCCCAGAGAAACCAGAGATCACTCAGTAAAAGCAGCACGGCTCCTTCAGTTTCTAAAAATGGCCCCGAGAAGTTAAGTGACTTGCCTAAATTTATAGAGTGATTAAGTCAGTGGCCCAGGTTATACTTGACTCAGGTCTTCTTTCCTCCCACCCAACCCCAAGTCCAATTTTATTGCATTAGTGACTTGCAATATCTTAGCCTTTCTTCTGGCAGATAATCCATTAAGCATCACGTCAACATTCTCATTCATTTATTCATTTAACAATACAGAGTGCCTATGCTAGGTACTACGGACACACTACTAAACAGATGGTACTGTATCTACCCACATAAGATTCTTTTTTTTTTTTTTTTTTTACACTTATTTATTTTTAAGAGAGAGAGCACAAGTGGGGTAGGGTCAGAGAGAGAAGGAGACATAGAATCTGAGGCAGGCTCCAGGCACCCTAAAAGTAAATCTATCTTGATGAGACTTATGAACTGACTCTTTAGCTATTAAATACCAAGATCCCCTTTTTCCAGACCTTCTGCACCTGTAACACTACATAGATTGTTGGCCTAACTTCTTTACAAAATGGGTGTAAGATCCGGCATCTACTGTGAATTCCTGAGAAATTAATGGTTGTTAAAGCACCATGAGGTTTTTTCTCTCCCAAAAGCATACTTACAAAAGAATTTTATGGGGGCACCTGGGTGGCTCAGTCGGTTACGTGTTCAACCTTGGCTCAGGTCATGATCTCACGGTTTGTGAGTTCGAGCCCTGCATCGAGCCCTGCATCGAGCCCTGCATCCAGCTCTGCATTGACAGCTCAGAGCCTGGAGCCTGCTTCGCATTCTGTGTCTCCCTCTCTCTTTGCCCCCTCCCTGCATGTGCTCTCTCTCAAAAATAAACATTAAAAATTTTTTTTAATTAAAATTCTTAAAAAAAAAAAAAAAAAGATTTACTTTTGGGATACCTGGCTGGCTTAGTTGGAAAAGCATGTGACTCTTGATTTCAGAGTCTTGAGTTCAAGCCCCACATTGGGTGTGGAGATTACTTAAATTTTTTTTTTAATTAAAAAAAAAAATACTTTTTCAGCTCAGTCCTATAACAAATAAGCTTTGGGCTGACCTCTGATGTTTTCTGAGATCATTTCAAAACTCTTTAATTTTTACATGGGATTGTTGCTATCTGTGAATTAATTGAGGAGGACATTCCAATGCAGTGCCTTACATGTAGGAAGAATCTCATTATAAGTTACAATCACTTTTTCAGGAATCTTCACTTATATAGCTTATTGTCTTTATTGACAAATTTGTTCGGGAGCTCTAAAGTCTTAAAGGAATCCAAAGTATGTGAAATCTTTACTTTTCAACCAATGCTAAAACCTTGGATGAATACTGGTCTGAAAAAGATGGATACCACTTTGCTAACTTGTTAGAAACTAGTCAAATTTCTAAATGGATTAGATGAAAGGGGAATAATTTTCAACAGTATTTAAAAATCACAAGTAAGAAAGCCAAATATAAGATGTAGCTATTTAATATCCAACATTGTTGCTCTGGTTAATATTTTCCTTTCCTTCTGGGGAAGGGGGAGTGTATAACTTAGGAGCCAGTCTAAGATGTCCAAACATTTGCATTAATTATGTTACAAAAAAACTTTAGGCAAAGCTCTATGAATGCCTGACTTCCAGAACTAAAATAACATCATCTGTTCAACTGGGACACCACAATTCATTCAATGTTTTCCAATTATCATAGGACTGCCTCAACCTTCCAAACACAAAAAACTTGGCCCTATATCTACTTCTGCCAGCCATAAATACTACTATTATAATATTTCAAATTTTCTCTTAAACAAGATTGAACTATAAATGCTTTTAAAAATTCATTGGTGTAACCAATTCTTCTAAGAACATCTTTAGTTAATCAAAATATTTTCTGATTAAGCAAAAGATATTTCTGAGAAGCAAAATTGAAGGACCAGAAATATCTTAAGCCACCCTTTCTTTCTCATACTAGTTTTCATGCCTATCAGGATATTATGCAATCCATAAAGGAACCAAAATAAAGTAGTGATGATATATATAAAATTTGGCAGACATCTACCTATGGCTCACTCTAGTTTTATTAATAATTTATTGAGGTAAAATTCACATAGAAAATTTCACTCTATTTTTAAGCAGTTTATTTTAAATATATCGATAGCATATACTTTAGAAAAAATGTCCAAGCATTAAAGGATGTCATACTGAAGCTTCTGTATTTCTTTAAACCCAGTCAAAGATAAGAAATTCAGGGACGCCTGGGTGGCTCAGTCCGTTAAGTGTCTGACTTTGGCTCAGGTCATGATCTCGTGGTTCACGAGTTCGAGCCCCGCGTCGGGCTCTGTGCTGACAGCTCGGAGCCTGGAGCCTGCTTCCGATTCTGTGTCTCCCTCTCTCTCTGACCCTCCCCCCATTCATGCTCTGTCTCTATCTCAAAAATAAATAAACGTTAAAAAAAATTAAAAAAAAAAAAGATCAGAAATTCAGTGAAATGCCCCTTATGGAGGAAAAAAAGGAGGATGCACCAACCTCCTCCAGTTCTGAAGATAAAATGTCTTCGGGTTTCTTTCTGGGCAGTTATAAGGAAGAAAGTGTCGTTTTTAAATGATGAATGGTGTGCCTGGGTGGCTCAGTGCATCAAGCCTCTGCTTCTTGATCTTGGCTCCGGTCATGGTCTCCACGTTCATGAGATTAAGCGCGGTATGGGGTTCAACATGTGGAGACTGCTTGGGACTCTTTCTGTCCCTCTCTCTTTGCCCCTCCCCTGATCTCTCTCTCTCTCTCCCTCAAAATAAATAAACAAATGCAAAAATTAATAAAGGAAGGGGCGCCTGGGTGGCTCAGTCGGTTAGGCATCGGACTTCGGCTCAGGTCATGATCTCACAGCTTGTCAGTTCGAGCCCTGGGTTGGGCTCTGTGCCCACAACTCAGAGCCTAGAGCCTGCTTCTCATTCTGTGTCTCCCTTTCTCTCTTCCCCTCCCCCGCTTGTGCTCTGTCTCTCAAAAATGAATAAATGTAAAAAAATAATAATAATAAAGGATGAATTGACACAGCTATGCTACACACGGTTCCCTCAACACTCAATCTGGTTTGAAGATCTAACTAAGGATGTGGGTGGGGTGGAGCAAGATGGAGGTGAAAGCAGTGAAACTGTGTCTTTGCCAACAAGTGTCATCACATTTTAATTTCTTTTAACTTAAAAATTTTTATTTTTTTGAGAGAGAGAGCACATGCACGAACAGGGGAGGGGCAGAGAGAGGAAGAGAGAAAAAGCCTTGAACAGGCTCCACGCCCTGCATGGAGCCAGAGGCAGGGCTCAATCTCAGGACCCTGAGAGGATGACCGGAGCCGAAATCAAGAGTCGAATGATTAACTGACTGAACCACCCAGGTGCCCCTGACATCACACTTTTAAACTCTGATTTTCAGTCCAGTACAAAATCCTTTTTTAGTTCCTGGTCAGGTGGGAGCACAGCAAATATATAATGACCAAGAACATCTCCAGGGGAATGTGGAACATTGAGTGATTTTGCAAAGCCTGGAAGAGTGGTAGTGAGGCAACTCTCTTTCTCCCTTCAAGTAAACGATGCAGCATATTGCTGCAACTTCAGAGTTATACTAAACGAATAAGCGATGAATCATGGGAATCTACCCCCAGAACCAAGAGCACACGGTACACACTATACGATAGCCAACTTGACAATAAATTGTATTAGAAGAAGAAGAAGAAGAAGAAGAAGAAGAAGAAGAAGAAGAAGAAGAAGGGAAGGGGGAAGGGGAAGGGGAAGGGGAAGGAGAAGGAGAAGGAGAAGGAGAAGGAGAAGGAGAAGGAGAAGGAGAAGGAGAAGGAGAAGGAGAAGGAGAAAGACATGTCCATTGGTTGACAGACTACATAAGAAAACCAAATATCCCATTTTGGAAACTGGAATAGTAATGTTAACTTTTCAGATAAGAGCTGGTTATCAAAATATGGGTCTTTAGCCCACTTTCATATACTATTTATTTAACATGTACAGCCCACCTGCTTCCAAAAGAATACAAGGTGGCATATGTATCCTAGTGGAAGAGGACACAGTTTCCTTTCAAAAGAGTTACCTTCCATTTTGTATTATATATTTGTAACTATTTTTGTCCCACAAAGACACAGAGAAGAGGTAAAGGGCATATGGTACTTGGTGGCTTCTAACAGACCTAAATCGGCATATGAAAGACTTTGTCCATTTTGCTTACAGCTGAATTTCCAGTTTCTAGAATGGTGTCTGGCACATGATAGATGTTTGATTAATGCTTATTGAAAAAATCCAAACTTTGAACATATCTATTAGTGTCATTTCAGAAAGATGATGACAGACAAGGAGGTCCAGCGTTCCATTTTATCAACTTTCATTAAAACCTTTCCTTTCCCAGGGTGCCTGGGTGGCTCAGTTGGTTGAGGGTCTGACTTTTTGCTCACGTTATGATCTCATGGTTCATGAGTTCAATCCCCACTTTGGGCTCTGTACTGACAGCTCAGAGCCTGGAGCCTGCTTCGGATTCTGTGTCTCCCTCTCTCTGCCCCTCCCCTGCTCATGCTCTGTTTCTCTCAAAAATAAACATTAAAAAAAAATTTTTTTTTAAATATTTCCTTTCCCAGGGACGGAATTCAATAGTTTCGGACTAAAACTGGTATATATATATTCCCCAATACCTAAGTGACTGACCTCATATGGTGAGGTTGAACACAAAAATCAATCAGAAATGGAAGAGGAGAAATCAGACAAGAGAAGTCACAAACCTATAGAATGGCAGTGATAATTTCAAAAGGCACTTGAAAATGGAAATAAATCTAAGGTAGACAACTGACTTATATTTATCTTATCTATGAATTGGCTAAAGTCGTATCAATCAAATTATTTTTCAAATACAAATCTCTGCTTCTCCATTTGTAAAACAGGTGAAAATATTCATTGAGGATTGTTGGAGACCCCTCCCACATCCCTCCATTTATACTTAATCTGTATACTGAGCCCTAGGGCCTATGATTGTGAGCTGGGGATAACTAGTCCTTTAGTTACTCAAAGAAGAAAGTTCTGCCTCCACACAATGGAGCTGGGGAGAGCCTAAAGTTGAGATGAAGCACATACTTATGCTGGTCCATCTATCAGCGCATGTGCTGGCCAGAATTTGACAAAACTCTTTTAGAAAACCTTTGAGTGTAAGTCGCCCGACTGAATCAAGGGTTGAAGTCATTGATGCCCAAGCAAGTACTTACTAAGAGTCAGGTCTGGGGAAAAGGGGTGCCATTCTTGAGCAACGGGACCAGCCCCTCTGATAAGTGTTGCCCAATGCAGTTCACTGTCTCTACAAGTGCTCACTGCCTCTACAAGTGGCACACACTGAATGGAGGAAAGGTGAGGGAGACACTATATTCTGATCTTGGAGAGGCCACTGAGCAGGAAACAAAAGGGAGGGACTCCCCATCAAGTGATGAAAAGGCTGGAATCACACAGGAGACTGTGAGAGGGACTGTGAGGCTTCTGCTAACAACTGGACAAAGAAGAACAGCACGCAGCCGATCCATCTGGGAAAAGATAGAAAAGCAGTCTCCCAGCAGACAGTCCCTTGTACCACCATCACAGGTGAATTCCTCCCAGGTGTGATTTCCCAAGAGCAAATCACAGCCCAAGCTGCTGAAGAAGATACTACAAAATGTCTCTTGTTGGACACTCAGGAGCACAAGACACAATAAGTATTTAAATAAATATTCTTCCTATTATACTGAATAGTGATTATTGATTTATTTCTTGATTGAGCCTCTTTCATAAATTACTTTCTAAGTCAGCAGTACTTGATGTGTTTTGTTCGATGGATACGTAAATGAGAAAGACCTTCCTCATCCACTGTAATACGCACCCTTCCTCTTGGTCTACCTAACTTGCTTTTCCTTCTTTGCGCTTATGGTTACCTGACATATTTTTATTTCATTATTAACTAAATCTTTCCTTGGACTATAAACTTTCTGAGAGCAGGACCTTGTCAGTTTTATACAACCCTCAAAACCTCCATAGCTAAAATAGTGCTGGTTCATAGTTGATGCTCCAAAAACATGTATTTGTAGTTGTTGTCAAATGACTCTGCCACACTGTGTCAGTGACCAGACGGCATGTCAGTAAGCAGCAGCCAGCTAACTGGCCAGGTGTCCTCTCTCCACTCTGGGAAATGAATGCTCAGGGTGTATCTATCCTCTTACATGTATAATGAGTTTATAGCATGTACAGGTGGTATTTCAATTCAGTCCTCATCAGAACCATGTGAGGAACACATCACTGTGCCTGTTTTATAATCTAGGTAACTGAGAAAACAAAGTGGCCCGTGTTATCCAGCTTCTAGATGACAGGACCCTTTCTCAATCCTACTTCCCACCCAATGCATTTTAAAGAACGCAACAAGTCAGTATTCCCTGACATTTAAGAGCATGGGCTATGGAGTTAGATAGCCGGGCTGGACCTAGACCCTGCCACTGAATCACCAGCTCTCGAATTTGGCTAGTCAGCTTCAGTTTCCTTACCTATAGGACAGGGGGAGAACAAGGCTCTTGCACTAGATTATCATGAGGATTATATGAGTGAGTGTCTATAGAGTTCTTAGCACAGTCCCTGTCGTGGTACACATGTTCAAAAAGGGCTAGCTGCCACTTTTTCTCATCTTAATCACTGTCCTCATCACTATCATCCCAGAGTAACTTATACATTATCATTAGACTAAGTTTAGACATATTAATAAGATAGAATCTGTAGGGGCCAAGGACAGGTCACCCCAAAACATAGCACATTGGCATATTATTTTGAATTGAAGCTACTTGGGAAACAACCAATTCAAGGACACTCTGTCCCCTTAAAAGTGGAAACAAATTTCCCATATGAGAAATACCCTCCCGGAGCACCTCTCCGTTGGCTAAGCATCTCACTTGATTTCAGCTCAGGCGATGATCTCATGGTGGTGAGATCCTGAGATCGAGCCCCAAGCCCCGTGTTAGGCTTTGTGCTGAATATGGAGCCTGCTTGGGATTCTCTCTGTCTCCCTCTTTTCTGCGCCTCCCCTGCTTTTGTGCATTCTCTCTCTCAAAAATAACATTAAAAAAATAAGAAATGCCTTCCCTGCATTAAGAAGTAAAATGATATCCTTATCACCATAGTGACTTTAAAATTGAGAAAGCTATAGAAACAAATCTTGTTGTTTTTTTTTTTCCAATTTGTCAGCCTCAATTCTGCTTAGAATTCCTTATTAATTAAAGTTTCCAAGTGCTTGTTTTCTTTTTCCTGTCAATTAATCACAAATTTATTGTCTTTTTGTTTAAAATGTAATGAAAACTTCCTGCCCTGGTCATTTCTTTGGATCTCAGTTTCATTATTGGGCCTCCATGCACATGTACTAAAACTTTTTTTTTTTTCTCCAGTCTCATGTAAATTTAATGCTTAGTCCAGCTGGCAGACCTTGAAGGGTAGAGGAAGAATTTTTCCCTCCCTATAGTACAAATGAGGTTTGACCCTAAGACCTTATTCATCTCCACAATTGCTGGTATCCCTACCCAGGGAGGAGAAGAATCCATTTCCTTAACTTTACAGTGTTACAGAGCTATCTATCCTCAAAGAGATAAGCAGAAGTCTGTCTAAAATGTATACAATAGTCAATCCACTTCTTTCCATCCTAGGGAAGGGGGAGGATCTGTTCATAGTGTCAAGCATGAACCATAATCCCTCTCCTCTGCCAACTAACATGCACCAATCCTTCCTAACCATATCCAGCCCTAAACCTCCACATGGTCCAGCATCTGGTGATGAAAGTTCACTTAAACTACACGTCTACTCATTTTCAAAACATATAGCCTTCACCTGACACCAGCCCTCCCACACACACACACAAATCTCATTCAGCTACTATTTCACTTATCTCTACCCCATGGATCAAGCGATAGACCTTATACATCCAGAGAACACAACTGTCTGTACAGGTTCTGAGAGTACTCTGGTTACTCGTGTTTGGTAATACTCATACCTGGTAAAACTGTGGATGCAGCTGGCAGACATTTTGTGGGGGGGTTAGCTTAGGAACCTCTGGTCCTGAGGAGGGAGGGCTTCATGATTTGGGATTTCCAACTCTATCCAACACACCCCCACTGGATAGTTAGTAAAACTCCTCCTGAATGTCACTGTATTTAATACCTAGTGAGGGTACAGAATGTGTCAGAGTGCATGTCATTATAAAGCCTAGCTGATGGGAAATGGAAAAAAACTGGGATTCCATTTGCTAAGAAAAGAAAAAGAAAGACAATAGCTTGAATTTTTATATTACAGGTTATGAAGTACTTTCAACTTCATAAAACTGTTCCTCTAGGCTGAGTAAATGTGCTATCCCTTTTGCAAAATAAAGAAATTAAAACCAAATGGAAAGCCCCACAAATGGTAGAATGGGTCTTAACCCTAGGCCTCCAATCTCCCACATTTCAAGGAACTTAACCAAGAATTCAATCTAAGAATTTAACACTAGACACTCAGAAGGTATCATCAAATAAGTAGCAATCCTCAATGAGCACCAAGACTACCTGAAGTACTTTTTACTTAACAGAATTGGTCTGTATTTCAGATCTTAAAAGGGAGGTGGCTCCGGAATCTCTATGTAGGAGGGATTAGGGGCAGAGATATGTTTGGAAGGGGGAGCTAGGTGATTTTGCCAGAAACTGCACCAACATGGCAAGCTTCTTACAGTAGGCTTATTTATCTGCGGAGGCTCGTGGGATGATTTTGCAGACACTACTATCTATCAGCAATAATTTGCACATGACTTGATGTACTATTATCAATCACCACATAAGTGATTGCACATTTACAGCAGTACCTGAGAAATCTTTTAAAAAGCCTAGTATGTTTTCTCTCTGATTCTAGAAGATATGTTGTTGTGTTCTTCCATGTGTGGAAAAAATGATGGAGTGTTTTTGTTAGGGGTGGAGCAGGGATGTCAGGTAAAGGGCATACAGTTTGAGGACAAATAGACTTCCATTTAACAGGGTTTCTAGAGGCACCTGGGTGGCTCAGTTGGTTAAGCATCTGACTTCGGCTCAGGTCATGATCTCGCAGTTCGTGGGTTCTAGCTGACAGCTCAGAGCCTGGAGCCTGCTTCGGATTTTGTGTCTCCCTCTCTCTCTGCCCCTACTCTACTCGCACTTTTTCTCTCTCTCTCTCTCAAAGATAAACATTAAAAAAAATTTTTTTAAAGGGTTTCTATTCCCAAGCTACTAGACAGTTTAAGAACAAATACATAGACCCTAGAAAAATCTGTAAATCATAACTGAGTCAAAATTTGCTCATGATGTTTTTGTCTTTGTCATTCTTCCTATCATTTGCTCTGTTTTTGGCATCCTGTTCTCTCTTGATTGTCAGTCACTGACACTCACTGATTACATGTTCCCTGGTGTGGTTTGGGGGGCAAGTGATTTGAGTTCAAATCCTGCCTTGGCCACTAGTTAAATACATGACCTGGAGTAAACTACCTAATTTCTTTAGAATACAGTTTCTTAACCTTCAGATTGGAATATTAATACCTACTGTGCAAAATTTTCTTTAGGATGAAAGAAAATGGTATTCACAAAGTGCCTGATACTTGAGAACTCAATAAATAATTGTTTGGAAGAAAACAATATGAGTGAAGTGAAAATTACTACTTTCTGGAGACTAGGGATTGAGTATATTATTTGACAAACATTTTACGATTTTCTCTTTGATATCTCATGAAGGAATTTTTTTTCAGGGCTATGTACATTTCATAAAAATATACCCCCTCTGAACAAAGAAAACCCTTTAAGGTAAAGACTATACACACATAATTAATAAATAAATAAATAATAAAGGTAAAGACTATAAAATACCATCAGATCCTTGGAGGAAATAATACTAATAATAAATTGAAAAAATTATATATTACTATGTGCCTAGTACTCTTCCAAGTACTTTATATATATTTTATAGAGAGACATACAAATATATTTATTAAATATATATATTAACTAGTTTAATTCTAACAAGGCTATACAATGGGTACTATTATTTTACAGATAAAGGAACTGAGGCACAAGGACATTAAATAACTGCTCAAAATCACATAGCTAGTAAGCGACAGAGCCAGGATTTGAACTCAAACTACTTACATAGGTTGCATGTGAGATAAGATCATCCCAGGGACACAGGGCTGATCTACTCTCTACAGGTTTTCCCTTTAGGCTCCCAGGCAAAGTGAAACGTGGAGAGGGAGATGGAAAAACCCACAGCAGGACTTTCTCAGGGCCAGTACCTGTTAGGCTGGTCTATAGCTCCTATTGTCTAAAGGAGCAGGCTTTAGAGCTTGTACTACAATTTCATCTTCCCCTTTCAGATTTCCTTTACAGTAGAAAAGTACAAATACATTTTCAAAGCAGGGGCTGTGGTATCATGACCTCATCACCAGGTGATGCCATGACTCATTTTCCTTGTGAAGATGTTGACAGGGAAGATTCACACTTGAGATTTTGAGAACACCCCAGAGACTAGGTTCCATATTAATTCTGAAAACAGGAGAGGGAAAATATCAGAGATCAGAGAAAGAAATACTGGGGAAAGTGGCAAGGGAGGGCCCCAGGTTAGGATAAATTAGGGCTATTTAATGACATAAGAAAAGCAGATGAATGAACTAGTAACCATATGCATTCTTGTCAGGAGGAAGGGCTTGAACAGGTGGTAAAGAGCAGGTTCTATGACTTATTCCCAAATCTAAGGATTTAATCCAGCCAGCGTTCCTGAATTGGACATTGCCTTTTCCTCAAACCAACTATTCTTGTTATTTTTCTCACAATTGTAGGGAAACAGGGAAATCCATCTAGAATGTTCCATGGATGTCATACTAGTTGTTTTGGTTATATTCTAAAAACACGTCATACTATTTATGCCACGTAGTTCACTGGAGGAATTTAGTGACAGTGCTCATCATGGTACAAAGAACCAGCACACCTCCCGCTTTGTGGTTCTGAAGGGTGAAACACTGCACCATTTGGAGCCACCAAAGAAAGAAAGTTCCCTCTTCTCTGTTTTTGAAACTGAGCAGGCAAATTCTACAACTTCTGAATTAATCTGTATGAGCTGTCTGGGGATTTATGATAATCTGATCTTCGAGCCAGAATAATTAGGCTGACTTGGGTAAAAATAAGGAAATATTAAGTCTGACTCTGATCTTGAGGTAAATGAAAATTACTTTCCTTTTGAGGCATAGACAATGATGAGATGTGCCATAATCCTCTCATAAGTGATATCACATGACCCAAAGAGCCACCCAGGGCAACAGGTCTGCCTGGCAGTGTGAAACTGAGAGCTTTAAAACAGAGAGCTTTACAGATGTGTCACAACCTGGAGCGGCCTTGGAGAAGGTCCTGAGCTTGAGGCTCCCCGGAAGGAAGGGGGATGTCACCACTCTTCCCTCAGTTCCCATAGACCCATCGGAAGTCAGTGATTCCCCATATTCCTGTGTCTGCTCAGGACAAGACCCAAGACTAGGAATAAAATATTCCAGGGCAGTCCAGTAAGCATCTTTCCCTTGTGGCTGGGGCAGCTCAATAGCTCCAGGCTAGAACAATTCCCTACTTTCTATCCAGGCTGAACTCACAGTTAAGTCACATATAAAAGCCCAGTGATCTTGGGGACCCCGGCTGGCTCAGTCAGTAGAGTGTGAGACTCTTGTTCTCAGGGTTGTAAATTTGAGCCCCGCGATGGGTGTAGAGATCACTTAAAAATAAAATCTTAAGGGAAAAGAAAGCCCGTTGAGCTCAAAACGGTAATGCTAGTACCTCTGCAGCCTCTGTGTGTTGTCATCAGCCTGTGGAGAATTAAGGTAACGATGGGGGTGCTGGCAGCAGGAGCAGAGGGGGTACCCAAGGAGAACCTAGACAAAGATTCTCCTTTTATCGAAAGTCTGAAATTCCACCTTGAAACATTATTCCCTTATTCCCTTATTATTATGCGCTGAAAGCTAACACTATAGACACCCTCTTAATTGGTCTGCCTTCCACTCTCTACCACACCTTTTAGCAGATTAAGCAGAAATAGAATTAGGTCTTACCATTTGCCCACTTCCACCAGTCTGAACCTCCCTATGCCCCTCCCAAAACACATTAAGTATTCCTGTTGCTTATCACACTAGAAAGTCATGCATTGTTATAGCATAAGAAATTTGTGCAATGGACCCAGTCTGCCCTTCCAGCTTCTCCCATGAACACACCCTTTACTTTAGCCAATTAATTCACATGCTGCTTACTGAACACTCACCTCACTCCCTGAGTTCCCTGACTTCACATATGATGTAGCCCCCCTCAAACATTTCTGTCCTGTGTCTGCTGAAACCTTGCACACCCTTCATGACTCATTCCAATCCTCACCTCCTTGGCAGGAGGAGAATTTCCTTGCACCATCCTAAATGAACAGTCCAGAGCTTTTTCTGCAAAGGGACAGATAGTAATTTTTTTCTTTCTTTTCTTTTTTTTTTTTTTTTTTTTGGCTTTCTGAGACAGTTGAGTCTGTCTCAACTCTTCAGTCTGTCATTGTAGTGTGAAAAAACAATAGGTGCTACATAAATGAATGAGCATGGCTGTGCTCCAATAAAACTTTATTTATGAACACTGGAATTTGAATTGCATATAACTTTAAAGTGTCACAAAATGTTACTCTTGATTTTCTCTCAACCACTTAAAAATGTAGGAAAAACACACTCTTAGCCCATAAGCTGTAGTTTGCCAATCTCTGGGGCAAGATATACCATTACATTAAGCTCCCACATCATCCTTGGTTGTATTTTTATTATTATTATTATTATTATTATTATTTTTTGTATTGCAGTTATTGGAGTACTTGTTCCCCAAACTCCATTATTTTATAAGCTTTTTGAGGGCAGGAAGATTGTCTTATTAGTAGAGGCTGTGATATGGTGACTTCTATTAAGAAATATAGGGGCGCCTGGGTGGCTCAGTCGGTTAAGTGTCTGACTTCGGCTCAGGTCATGATCTCGCGGTCTGTGGATTCGAGCCCCGCGTCGGGCTCTGTGCTGACAGCTCAGAGCCTGGAGCCTGTTTCGGATTCTCTGTCTCCCTCTCTCTCTGCTCCTCCTCTGTTCACGCTCTGTCTCTCTCTGTCTCAAAAATAAATAAACATTAAAAAAAAAATTTAAGAAATATATATTTGGTCTTTGTCCCATTTCTGGCACTGAGTTCCTAAAACCTTGTAAATTTCCTGCAATGACTGCAATAAAGGTGTCTTTTTGTTATGTTACTGAGATGACTTTTGGAGAGCACCTAAAGATGGGGCTGGTTACCTGGAGAACCACCAAGTGATTTGAGGGTTGGAACTTTGAGTTCCATGCCCCCTGACCTCTGGGGAGAAGAGGCAAGGCTGGAGGTTGAATCCAGCACCAATGGCCAAAGATTTGATCAATTGTGCTTAGGGAATGAGGCCTCCATAAAAATGCAAAAGATCAGAGTTTCAAGAGTTTCTTCTAGGTTGCTGAGTGTGTGGAGGTTTGCAGAGAGAGGCACATTCAGAAAGGGCATGGAAGCCCTGTGCCCTTTCCCCAAACCTTGCCTTGTGGGTTTCTTCCTTCTGGCTGTTCCTGAGTTACATCCTTTTATAATAAACCAATGATCCAGTGAGTAAACAGTTTTCTTGAGTTCTACCAGCCACTCTAGCAAATTAATTGAACCCAAGGAGGGGGTCAGGGAACCTCTGACTTGCAGACAGCTGGTGAGAAGTGCAGGTAACAACCTGAGCTTGTCATTGGTGTCTGAAGTGGGAGCCAATTTCTTGGGACTGAAACTTTTACCTGTGGAATCCATGCTCTCTCCGGATACATAGTGTCAGAATTGAGTTAAATTGTAGGACGCTCAGCTGGTGTCCAGAGAACTGGGGTTGCAATAGGGAAGCCCCACCCCCACAGTGGAATTGGGTTCAAGACCCTTTAAGAGGCTAACATTTATTGGTCACTTTGTTGCAGGCACTGAGCCAAATGTTTTACCTGGAAAATACCCTAATAATTTGATAAGGCAGGTTTTATTATTTTTTAGTGAGGACACTATAGTATTATTTTCACAGTGAGGAAAATCATAGACTGAAAATGAGCTCACAGGGCAACTTAGAGCGCAAAGGCAGAGGCATTTCCTGGGCAGGTGAGTTTCAGAGAACTGAGAAATGTGTGGCACTGAAGCTTGCCTACCTTAGAAGGGTTTCTGTCCTGCTATCCCTTAGCTGCCTGCTCAACTCAAAGGGTGCACAAAGACACTCAGACCTGAATCCAGGTATCACACGCGGCTTGAGCAGAAATACAGGGCAGAAGTGAGCGGTGGGCAAATGCACTGCACGGAGAACTGCTGAGCCCCAGGGGAAGGGCCTCGCCTGTGAGCCAGCAGCAAACCAGCTGCACTCCCAGAAGAAGAGAAATGAGCTGCAGCTGGGAGGACATTTGTGGGAGAGAAAAAAAGACTTTTTTTTTAACCATCAGAACTGAGCGGGTTGTTTATGTGTGAAAGCTTTTGTGGAACCAAGTTAGAAGGTGCTAAGTCACTAGACAAAAGATCACACCCTCCAGCTCGAGATACCTGCCTCCAGGGACTGTTTCTAACAAGTCTCAGGTCTCAGTGAGGACAAGGAAGTGAAAGACATCTGGATTAGCTGAGTGAACACTGCGACTTGGTAGGGGGAGGGGAAAGGGCTCTTTAAATCCCCAGGGCTGTTCTATCAGTGAGAAAGAAAAGACAAGGAGGAAATGCTGTTCACAGTTCTGCTGCTCAACTTTGACCACCAAGAGCTGGGTGGCAGTGTTCATCCCCGCCCCAGATCTGCCAATCAGGATCTGCATTTTCACCAATTCTCTGCGCATCACAGTGTGAAAGGTACTGGCCTACGACATCCAGACGAAACGTACCTGTCCCAGGAAATCCACAGTTCCTTCTGAATATTTCTTTACACAAAAGTATAATTTCAGAGGTGCTTCTATTATGAAGCTCATAGAAATAAGAAGCAGCAGGTAGAGCAGCAGAAGCCATGGCTTAGCTATCAGGAGACAAGGACTATAAACATGATACATCGCAAACTTGCAACCTCCTGGAAGTCTTTTCACTTCTCTGGACCTCAGTTTCTGTGTCTGTACATTAAGGGAGCTGACAGGAAGATTTAAGACTCAAACATTCAAAGTCTCAGCGTCCTAGTTGTGTACACATGTATATATGTTCCATTTTCCTATTTCCCTAGAAAAGAAAGCCTTCAGAGAATTGACTATCATCCAATCCTACTACCTGCAATGGACAAGGTCTCCACCACACACTGTCACTTACTTTCTAAAGTTAGTTATATACATTGAACATATCATGAGACTAAGTTCATTCTCAAATGTGCTAATCCCCAGAGGGGATCACCAACCTAGGGGAGCACAGAGTTTGTCCACTGACCAGTCTCCCATGCACCAAGACTCTTAACTGTACAATTCAGGATGACTTTCCTTACATGCTTCTATGAACTAGTAACAATGCACCTCATCAAAACAGACACCACCTTCCTTTAGGCACCGAATTCCAACCCTTTGAGAATGCAAGAACATATCATTCCTCAGTCAGCAAAAAACTGCCTCTTCCCCACCTTCCCTAAAGCCTTTTTGCAGGAGAGTGAAGCCATTCTAAAGGAACACCTTACTTTACAATTCTCAAAGCGTCATTGTCAGTCCGTGTGGAAAATCTGAATGAAATTTACTAGTGGGGTGGAGGGGAACCAACGCTGCTAAAAATAAACAAATGCAGTTTACTCATCCTCTGCCACAGTGGGTTCAACCTTTTTAACCAAGAAAAAGAGGTCAGAAAAACAGAGAAAGAGAGAACTCTAAGTCCCATCAGCTTCCTACCCTCCTCACTAGTGCAGCTCGTCTTCTGCAGCTCTTCTATTCTCCAGGTCCCTTCACAGTCTCTGACTCCAGGGCGGGGCCCATTCAGGCCCTAGAGTAGCTAATAACCACCTCAGCTCTCCCTTTCTCTTCCCTGCAGCTCTCGGGTCAGGTGGATCTGTGGTCACTTACAGCCAAAGACAAAGTCCATCACAGAGTGTGTTCAATGTTCAATGTTCAAAGTGTTCAATGTTCAATACATATTGTTAAAGTAAATTTCTAGGCTCAAGATGGCGGCGCTCCTGCCCTTGGAGCCATGTCAGCAAACAGTTTTTATGGCCCTGTAAATGCTCCACTTGACCAGAAACAGTGTATCCAGTCAGCCCATCTCCGAACGTAAAGCGAAGGCTGGTATCCATGTCTATTTCCTTGTTCCTCATTCCTTATCCTGTAAAAGCTTCCCTCTTTCCTCCCCATTTTGCAGTTACCTGGAATCCTTGAGACCAGAGACTGCTGGCCTCATGAAGGGTTCAATAAAGTCTGTTTGTAACACCTAAATGACTTCTTCAATCATTTTTAACAGTATTATTGAATGAATGAATGAATGAATGAATGAATACCGGCCGGCACCATGCATTTCCAGGTTAAGACAAAATCTCACACCAAGTCTAAACTTGGCCACACCTCCAGAAGTCATCTCATTTCCTCCCACCTGCTTCAGGTACCCTCCTTCCCTTAATTGTCTACGGAGTCCGCATTTCATCGCGGTCTGAAATGGAAAGTTCAAATGAAGAAGCCTAAGAAACTTTTTTTTCTTTTTTAATAATTTAGGATCATCGTCTCTGGCCCTGACCTAGCTGGTTTTCTCACGTCTGCTACACTCCAATCAAGGCATTCCTATTTACTTTCCAAAGGTCTTTGCCTGCTGACAAGCCTTCCTCCTCTTCCGGTGCTGCGCGCCCGAGGAATGCTAATATGCTCTTGGCTGCCTCCAAGCAAGGAAAAACTGGGAGGGACAAGAATGCCTTCCAGTTGACCCAGCTTTCTCTCCCGTCCTTCCCCACCCACTGAGTAACCTTGACGTGACAGAGGGCCCAGTCCCCGCAAGCAGGCTGCTGCCGCTCCTGCGGCAGGCGGGAGTGGAGGCCAACAGACTAATGAAGGGCGAGGGAGGGAGCCCACGCGGCGCCCCTGGCTGCTCCTCCACCGTGGACAGGCCCGGGGCTTTTGTTCTCCGAGCCACCGAAAGAAGCAATTACCGCGCAAACCGGAGTTTGCGGAGGTTGGTTAGAACAGCGATCCGCGGCGAAACCAGGAGCAGTACGCCTCCCCCGAGGGCGGGGCGTTGGGGAGAGGCGGTGCGGTCCTAGCCACGCCCCGTAGCCAGGCCCCGCCCGCCGCGCCCGCAGCCCTGCCCGAAGGCGGAGGCTCAGGGCGGGGGCGCGGGGCGGGGCCGGCGGCGGTAGCCGGGGAGAAACAAAGGGATGAGGTCACCCTGAAGAGAGGCCGGAGGGAACGCCTAAAGGGTGCGGAGGAGGAGTAGCGGAGCAAGGCCGTGGGACGGAAACCCGAGTCCAAGTGCTGGGGGGAGGGGCCGGAAGACAAAGGCTGAGCTACGACGCCCCACTTGGGGAAGGGAGAACCGGCGCACGGTTGTAGGTGCTGGGAGAAACGGAGTGCGGAGAGACCAGATAGGAGCAGCTCTCCTGAGGAAAAATTTTAAAAGTTTGCTTAAACCCTGCCCGGTGCTCCCCAGTATGCTGTTCCGCAAACTCCCACGATTTTTGCCAGTTCTTTGAATTGCATGATTTTTTTTTTAAGTCTGGGGTGGGGCACCTGGGTGGCTCAGTCGGTTGAGTATGTTGAGCACCCCACCTCGGCTCAGGTCCGGATCTCTGGGTTTGTGAGTTCGAGCCCCTCATGGGGATCACTGCCTTCAGCCTGTTAGCGGGGAGCCCGCTTCAAATCATCTGTCCCCCTTTCTCTGTCCCTTCCCCGCTTGCGCTCCCCCCAAAAATAAATATTAAAAAATAAAATATTAGAAAAAGTCTGGGGTGCTCTAAGGATGGATTCCTGAATCTGAAGAAGTATGCAATGCAGTTTGTTTATATGATTATGTTTATATGATTATTCTGTTAAATGTCCATAGCTTTACTAAGAATGTAAGAGGTGACCATTACCCTGCAAGAGATTAAATGTTACTAGACTGCGGCATTGTAGGAAAAAAAGAGAAAGAAAAGAAACACCTAACATGCAAATGGTGCCACGGTTGAGGAATTCTGTAACACCTCTTCTCTTTCGTTAATCAGGTTAATACCCATCACTCTAGCCAGGATAAATATTTTGAAGACAAGAGGCAAAAGGTTAGTAAGATTTTTTTGAAAGAAGGCTGAAGGCGTGGTTCTGAACGACCAAGAGATGGGGTTGGAACAGAACTCTCAGGAGGCATTGCCACCCAGGTGTGGGGAGCTGAGTGGAGAAGAATTATTGACCTATCTTTGGTTTTGTCTGGGCTAACATTGAGGCAGGTCATCAAAGGAGCAAGTGTGCACCTCATTATATACCAACTACCATTCTAGGCCACTCTTGCACTTGGTTAACCTGATACCCAACAGTAAGTTCACTGAAGGCAGGGGCTTTGGTTGGCCCCTTCAACATCAGTTCCTAGCATAGTTGATAGGACATAGTGGGAGCTCCATAAATATTTGTGAAGGAAATAAATGAATTGCCACAATCATACCACATAATCTCCCCTCTTCCCTACAAACTGACCAGTACCCAAGAGGCCTTGGATCAATTTTGCCATCTGGTGGTAAATCTGGGTAATTGACAAAATCTCTTACCCCCTGTTCCTTTTGTCTGGGGTTGGTGAACAGACACCCAGTAAGTGTTTCTCCGTAGACCTAAGTAACTCACCTTTCCTATGCTTTCACTTCAGGTCACCACCTGCTCACATAAACCACTTATTTCCTCCTTGAGCTTCTTTTTCGCTGTTTGTCCCTGCCCTAAACTCCCCCCACCCCCAATGGCATTTCTTCTAGTTTTTGCCCAATCAGCATGAGAAATTTCCTTTTTATCCCCCCCCTTCTCATTCCTCAAGAGAATCCCACTATGACCCAAAGTTGTTTGATAAACAAGAATTTTGCTATAATTTTCATTCTCACGACTGTTGAGTGGGGTAGCAAAACACCTTACCAGAAAAGTTGTGTGTTTGTACATGTTTTTTTTAAATGAAATTAAATATAAAAAACTGTTTCTGTTCCCTTCCAAAATGCAGTAACATTATTGTTTTCTCCTCTGCTTCCATTACACATGTACAGAATCTCAGCTACATTGGCTTAACCTGAATTTTATAGACAGGTCTAGAAATCTTCAGATGATTTTATTTCTGTGCAAAAGCATTTTAAGTTTCAAATTCAACATTGTATTTTTGGAATATACTCCATTTGTTTTTTTTTTTTAAGGACTTTTTTTTTAATGTTTATTTTTGACAGAGAGAGAGACATGAGCGGGGGAAGGGCAGAGAGAGAGGGAGACAGAATCTGAAGCAGGCTCCAGGCTCTGAGCTGTCAGCGCAAAGCCCCACGCGGGGCTCGAACTCACAGACCTCGAGATCACGACCTGAGCCGAAGTCACACTCAACCGACTGAGCCACCCAGGTGCCCCAGGAATATTCTCCATTTGTAACTAGGAAATTGCTCACTTTTTCCAAGAAGCCGTTATCCAAAAGGCTTTCCACTAAGACACTAATACTTTTACTTTTTGGGGAGTTGGGAAAGACTGATACTGTTTCCATTATTACAAAACTGGGGTTTAGGGTAAATTCAATGATTTTGCCCCAAAGACAATGTCAGATTAGCCCCCCAAAAAAGTGCTCTTTCATCGAGATTAGGGTTTCCAAATCTCAGCATACATATTACCAGCAGGATGTTTGTGTAAATCAGATTCATGGCCCCACCTCCCACCATGCTCACAGAGGGAGTCTGGTGTAGAACCAGCTGTAGAGCACCTGAAATGCATTTTAATAAATCCCCTAGTGGGCTTTGACCACAATAAGGACTATAATCTGACCACACTCCTGTTTGGAAATAGTTCCCTTGATTTTATTGAAAATGTCGGTAGTAAGCAACAGTCAGAATTTTCTATTCCTACTCCCATTGCCTGCTGATTTGGGAGACAATTGGCACTCACCCACACACATGACCAGGAATTCCTATTCTAAATTCCAGCATCACGGACACACTGAACACAGACATGAAACCTAGAAGAGGTCATCAAACCATGTCATTTCACAGCCATAGGAACTGAGGCCTAGAGGTGAAGCAGTCACTGGTAGAGCTGGGGCTAACCTTCATCACCTCCTGTGTTTTTGTTTTGAGTCCCCAAGGTCACAGAGAATGAGAAGGCTGAATTTGGGACAAAGTAGAGAATTGAATTAGATCATTACTGTCAAAAGGCATGCTTTGGCCTAAGGCAACTGGCAGGTCTCTTTATAATCCTTTCATTCTGGGCCTGAATGATCCAGATTAGCAGACTAGATTGTTCCTGTTACATTTCAATCACAGAGCCATGGTTTGGGGCTGCTGGGTAGTTAGTATGGAATCATGAATGCAGAAAAGCATAGCCTGAAAAAAAAGATTATGCTTCTGCCCCAGAAGCAAAATTCCCAAAGGTAGGCGTGATATCTTTGCATATTATAGTTTGTAATGTGAGCAAATTAACTAACAATGTTTTAGCACATTTACTAAATCATGGGATACATAGTGATCTTCTGCAAAATTTTGGTACATGCAAAGGTACAGATAGCCTGCGTTCAAGAGAAAGCTCATACTTTAGGTACACACTGAATCACTGTATAACATTCTACACACAAAATTTGACATAGTTTAAAAGGAAAAGAGAATTTATACAGAAAGAAGGTAGCAAAGCTTATAGTAATATACATATCTGTGATAACAGACCTGTTCAGTAAGCTCTACCAGTGCAATAAGCTTACCTTGTTTGGTTAGTGTTTTGTTTTAATTTTTAGGGATAACACTAATTTTCATATAGTAACATAAATATACATCCTTAGGGAAAGAAAGTATTTTCAATACAATGAATTCATTAGTAGAAATAGTTTCATCGAATTCTTCTTGTTATATCCAAGGTAACATAGGCTTTTAAAATAAGGAACCATAGAATCCTAGTTTTCAGGGGAGGATCTGGGGACCCCCAATCCTTGCCAGCCCCTGCAGTGGTGAGTTTAGGAATATTCTGGTGTTCACAGGTCAAAAGTATGATCACCTTAATGCAATCTGGCCTCACTGACATCTGGTTTTTATATCTTAAATGCACAGAGGTTTCCTAATTCCACTTTCTATTCAATACATATTTCTTGCCTGAAAACTTTAGAATCCGAGATGTGTTATTACCTTCTCTGGATGTGGAAATTTGTCCAATATCACTAGGAATTTTTAAACACACCAAATAATCTGAACCATTTTCTGGATGCTCCTGGACTTCCCTGCTAGATGCCCCACTGAAATTTCCTACTCTTTAGGCACATTCAGTAATAGACACTAAAGAGACCTCCATACAGAGTGTTACAGCTGCACTGCACTATGTACATTTCTGGAAAGTGGACTTGGTATTATTTTCCCCCAAGAAACCACCAATTCACACATCTGTTCTTTGCAGCAACGGATATAATTACCACAATGCTGTTTGTAGGCACATGACCCTCTGAAGGGGCACTGGTTAAACATCTGTAAACAGGGATAAACATCATATTGTGTCTCACTCTCAAGCAATTTGAGTAATTTTTGCTGGAGATAAAAAAACAAAAAAACTTCTTTTGTTCAGTCTATGTTCAGCAGTATCTGTTTTCCTGGGAGTGTTACTGTGTGATATTGCTTTGCCCCCAGGAAGGCAGACTTTGCTGAAGCACTCTTTTGGCTCAGGAACACAGTGTTCAAATGAAATAGGGCTTTTAAAAAAAGACTGTGAGAGAGGTGTGCTGAAGTAGTATTGGGTTTGCTCACCATTTCCTCAGATCTTCCTGGGAAGAGCTGAGCTCTTCAATAAAGAGACAGTTTGTATTTCCTAAGTCTCTTTCTCCAGAGAAGAACTTTTCAGGTAAACTTGTGTAATTTGCTGTTTCATTCACTGTAGGTGGCTAAGCGGACAAGTTTGTGATTTGCTTACAGTCATACTAAAAGTGGATAGAATAGTCAATATTTGAATCACTTGGTTCTTTCCTCTGAGTACCGATTCTGTTTCATACATATAGTGGCCAACTGAAAAATTAAAATGAAAACAATGGAAAACTTGAAATATAAGCTATTTCACAACAGAGCAGAAAACTTCAAACCAGTGAGAGTCAACTGAGCTAAGTTTCCCAGCTTTCAGAATGGCAGAATTATCTTAACACAGAGGCGATGCATAAATGCTTATATACAGTGGATTTGGGGTAGAGGGAGGAGTGGACAGGAGAAAGACAGAGAGTAGTATTTCCTTCCTACTGTTGTTCCATATATTTGGGGAAATATTTTTTAGGAGTACTTTTTAAATTTCAAATGTTAAGTATCTGAAGTGAGGAGGGGATCTACTTTTTCATGGAAAAATCCATTAAACACAAACAGGGCATTTAAAATTTTAAATGCTGTTTTTAATATAATAGCAATATTTTGGATGGAACTACCCAAACTCTAGGACTAGTACAAAGTTGGGGCTTCAGAGATGAGGCCCAGAAGAAACAGGTTGCATATCTGTAAAAAAGGGATTTGAAGTAGACGGTCAAGTTTTTTCCAGCTCGATAATTCTAAAGAATCTCTAAACCTACTCCTGTGAGAAATAGGAGTTTAAGGGGTAGACACAAAGTAAGAACAGAAACCATTCCTCAAAACCTTCTTAGCCTCCTTTGACACTGGAAAAACTATCCCATAATTTGGTCAAGGAAAAAAATAAGAAAATGCATCCCTGATGTCAGTATTTTTTCACATGAGGTATAGAAATCCAGTCGCCAATTTTTAGTTCAGCTTCACCTCTCATTTGGCTATCTGCTTAACCTAACCTAACTCTAGATCCTTCAACTTGACTCATAAATGTTTTGACTCATAGCTTCCCTCTATCAGAGGTTATGAACCGCAGGACACATTCAGTGTAAACATGTATAAAATTGTAACGAATCCACTGTTAATAATGTTACAGAAATTCTCCTCTAAGTAAATTTATTAGCTACCATTTTGTCTCAAGATGGTGGTCTGAACCATAATTGCATCTTTATGTCTACTAATTTTTATCAAAATCTATTAACCTTTCAAAAGTGACCACAATGAAAGAGATATATACAAAATATTAGCAACTTAGCTGAAACATGTCAACAATAAAAAATTATTTATTGAACACTAGATTAGAATCAGGAATATAGAGATGTAGAAAATGCAATTCTTGCCCTCAAAATATTTACTATTTATGTAAACAAGCAATAAAATGCTAACAAGAAATAAAATGAAAGAATTAAATAACACAAAGTAGCATACACTCAGAATTAAGTGGGTGGCACAGTTAGTTTGTGCTTTAGAAATTCAGATGAGAAAATCATCACTGAGTCTGCAAGAAATAACAACAGATAGGGGGGAATTCAAAGGGGAAAATGGGTTTTGGAGAAAGATGATGGATTCAGTTTCAATCATAAAGATTTGGAAGGGGAGTTCAACTAGAGATACCCAGAGATACCTAGAGATAAGAAGCATTTTAATACAGGAAACATAAACTTGAAAGCCCTTTATGAAAAGGTAGTCAATGAAGCTAAAAAGGTGAATGAGATTTCTAACAAAGAAATTAGAGATTAAAGGTTAGAAAGTCTAAGATCTTGTTCTGGAGGGATATCTGTATATAGAAGACAGATGGAGAAAGTTGATCCAGTGAAAGTCAGTCTCATTAAGCTTTGAAAGGAACCAGAATAGGAGCCAAGAGAGAATCCTAAAAAGGAGTGTCCAGAAGAGTCTAATGCAATGAAAATGTTAAGTGAAGCCTGAGAAAAAGTCTTCGGAAATGGGAATGCAGAGGCCACTAAGGACCTCAGAAAGGGATTTTAGAACAGGGGAAGAGGGTGGCAATTACATGTGTTTAAGAGAAGCATGGGCCAGATAAAAATGGAGGAAATTACTATACTCTTTTAAGGATATGGGTATATGGGTTGAAGAAAATTGAGAAACTAAAACTTCCCATTTCTGTGTTGGTAAGTAAAATGGAATGCATTGTAAGGAAATATAGAATTTACATATGAAATGAATGTAGGATATGTTTACTCTTGATGACAGGGTCCAATTCAATTTTCCAGCATTCAGTGTTGATGTTCTCTCACCCTAGGTAATTGGTAGTAATTTCTTTTCTCTTTTCTTTTTTCTTTTCTTTTCTTTTCTTTTCTTTTCTTTTCTTTTCTTTTCTTTTCTTTCTATGTTTATTTGTTTTTGAGAGAGAGAGAGACAGGGAGAGAAAGAGCACACTAGCGAGGGAGGGGCAGAGAGAGGCAGGGACAGGTGATCCAACGCAGGCTCCACACTGACAGCAGGAAGCCCATGCAAGGCTTGAACCCATGAACCATGAGACCTGAGTTGAAGTCTGACGCTCAACCCACTGAGCCACCCAGGCGCCCCAGTAGTAAATTTTTTTCTACCAAATAAATAAAAAACCCAGCCAACCAACCAACCAAACTAAAAACAAATGAGATAATCTTCAAACACTAAGCCTAACTTTTCAAGCAAAATAAAATCACAGCTCATGTGCATGGTGTGTGTGAGAAAGAGAAAGAGGGAGAGGAGAGGGAGAGGAGAGGGAGAGGAGAGGGAGAGGGAGAGAGAGAGAGAGAGAGTGACTAAGACTTCACTTGCTAAGAAACTAATAATGCTACAACTCACAGAACTCCACCACAAATCCTATGCTCCTCCTTTTGTGGGCCTCCTGGCATATGGGTTCCACATAATTAAAGGTATCCCAGTGTGGCAGAATTGAATTTTACTTTCTTCCACCCACTTTTTCTTTCCTTTTACAGTTTATGAGGAGTTAAGGCTAGATTAAGAAACACTGACTTCTTAAACATGAAATAATACATCAGAGTTATGCTACAGAGAAAGGATCAAGGTTACCAAAGCAAATGTCAGTTGATCTACATGTGCAGCTTCGAAAATTTTAGGGACCAAATGTCTGAAGATTCTAATGCTCACCCCCTAGAATAGAACAGGCACAGAACAGGCACCTCAAGTCTGGGATGGAACTGGGGTGGGGGAGGAGGAGGGACAAAGGGCTAGAAAATGGGAATGAGTGAAAGAAAAAAAATAAATAAGGGAGGCTAGAGAGAGAAAGGGACTCCCAGATGCCTACCTGAAATAAACTCCTAATGAACTAAAAGGAAATTCAATGGAAAAAATAAGTGGTTTACATCACCCTCTAAACCATAGATGTGTTCGTAATTGATATCAGGTTTTCTTCTTGGTTGTAGAGATACCTTAGCACTCTCCCAGATATTATGGACCTAACCAAGAGCTCTTGCCAGTTTATGCTGGGATGAGTTTCACTCTCTTTCTCATGGAAATACACCTAGGGAAGGAAGCATTCTAAAGGATGTGAAGATTAAAATGGCCACAGGGTAAGAGACATTGTAGCTTCCTGTTAGCTTCCTAAATTCATAGTGCTTTCACCTTTCACCTTTCACATAGAGGCTTCACCTCTCAGTAAGGGACGGCTCCTGAATTCTCATGCATTAAACATCATCTGAGGAGCTCATAAATGAAGTCTCTCTCCCTCCAGAAAACTTCATTTTAAAAATCTCTAGGTGATGCAAAGTCAGGTGATCTGTAAGTCACCGGGGAGCATGCTGCTTAACTCACTCTTGTTGCTTAGTAAGCTCTTCTGGCAGTGTTTCTCCTTTTCACTCTGAGCCACTGACCAGTTTTTCACCAGGAAAAAAAAGAAGGGGCATTAGAATCTTGACAGGATCTGCTGAATACACACCCACCCAGTCCAACAAATCTCTCATCCTCTTCTTTCTCCTTTTTATTTCAAAGGAAATTTCTCCACAAAGAACCTCTCGTAAAATTTAGGAATTTGGACCCATCTGGTCATTGATATCACATTTGTTTCCCGCTTTACTTAGCCTTTCTGTCTCTCCTTCCCTATTTTCTCTGCTTTACCATAGGTCTCTCCCTAGCTAAAAATAGCACCCTTTTACTACAATCTCATTTCTCTCCCTCTTTTCAGTGCCAAATTTCTTGAATGTGTGGTCTCTGCCAGTTGCCTGTATTTCTTCCACCTCAGTCCCCTCCTACACCCCTACAATCTGGCTTTCGTCTTCATCATTCTACTAAATCACCCGCTTGGAGGCTATCAATGGTCCTCCCACATGCAATGATCTATTCTCCATTTTAATCCCTTCTTGATCACTCGGATTTAATAGTGTTGACCTTTCTGTTTTGGAGTTTTCTCCTTACTGGCTTCTTTGATTCTGTATGCTAGATTTTTATTGACCAATGTTTCTTTTCTTTCAATGAAATATTTTCTGCCACTGAAGGGAGAGTAAGCCTTTCCCTCAGCTCTTCTTTTTCTAACTCTCCCTTATCTGAAGCCTATGGAAATGAATACACTTTCAATCACCCTTTGAGTCACTCGCTCCTGACTCCTTCCCCACCACTTCCGAATCTTCAACTAAGCATTGTTTTCTGGACACCTCACTCATATAACCCATGCTGGAAATCAAAACCATGATCTTCCTTACCAAACTAGCTCTTACTTTCAAGTTTATCAATTTTGCCAATAGTATTTCTACTCTATTTATCTAAGCTGGAAATCTTACAATCATATTTTATTTCTCTACCCATCCCAGGGCAACTTAGGGGAATTGGCATGGCTTATCGGGTTCAGTGGGTTTGAAATGGGCGATGCAGTTCAACGTTAGAAATATTGTCCAAGGCTAGAGAAGACAGCAGGACTAAGAGGCCAGTAGAAGAGAATCCCCAGTCTCAGGCAAGGGAAGGAATTCCTGATAGAGTCCACATGAAGGAGTCAGAATCAGAAAGTGTGGGAAGTAGAGCTAGCAATCCAAGAACTAGGGAATTGAAAATGGGGAGCAAGTAGATCTGTAGAAAGGTCTATCTGTAGAAGAGTAAATGCCTAAAACAAGGGCTGTTCTTATAACTTGCTTTGTCATACAACCTATGCCACATGTCACCTGGTCCGAAGAATGGGAAGAATCACAGGCCACATGTATTGACAGAGACTTTGCTTCATGCCCTCTAGCCTCTGAAATTGGTCCATTTTCCTCAAAAGGGCCACAATTAGCTTTATATTTCAATTCCTCTAGTTGTGAACACCATTTCATCACTCATATTTACAAAAGTAATAATAACTTCTTTTTAAAAATGTGTTTATTTATTTAGTTTTGAGAGTGAGGGAGAGAGAGAGAGAGAGAGAGAGAGCGCACATGTTAGGGGGAGGGGCAGAGAGAGAGAGAGAGAGAGAGAATCCTAAGTAGGCTCTGTCAGCACACGGCCTGACATGGGCTCAGTCCCATGACCCTGGGATCATGATCTCAGCTGATATCAAGAGTATGATGCTTGGGGCGCCTGGGTGGCGCAGTCGGTTAAGCGTCCGACTTCAGCCAGGTCACGATCTCGCACTCTGTGAGTTCGAGCCCCGCGTCAGGCTCTGGGCTGATGGCTCCGAGCCTGGAGCCTGCTTCCGATTCTGTGTCTCCCTCTCTCTCTGCCCCTCCCCCGTTCATGCTCTGTCTCTCTCTGTCCCAAAAATAAATAAAAAACGTTGAAAAAAAAAATTAAAAAAAAAAAAAAAAAAAAAAAAGAGTATGATGCTTAACCAACTGAGCCACCCAGACGCCCCAAGTAACAATAACCTCTTAACTCATCTTCCAGTCTCCAGTCTCCCTAGGCAATCCCTCTCATGCATATGTGCCCTAAATACCTCTTCTATCATGTCACGCCTTTAGCCAAAAGCTGCTAATGACACAAATTTCTTACCAGGGCAAACCAGTTTTGTTTTTTTTTGTTTTTTGTCTTTTGGTTTTTTTTTTTTTTGGCTAGGCCTCATCTACACACCGATTTCCTCCCTAATTCTCACCATTGAACACTCTGCACTTTTCTCAGGATGTTCCCCTCAAAGCTGCACAATTTGTTCTTTATCACTCCATGTAGCCAGAATGCCACTTCTCCTCTCCTCTTGACCACACTCTACTTTTCTCATCCCTAAAGTCCTCATGCTTCCCTGCCTCCTCCAGTGCACATCTGTCATGGCCCCTGTATCCTTTCATTACAGACTACCTTATTTCATTATTTTCATGAGTGCCATTCCACAGTTTGTGCGGATTCCTTAAACATAAGTCTTTTCTCTCCTAAATGGTGGGGTTTATATTCTCGCAGTTGTCACAATATGTCCTCAGAGTTAGGCCCACAGTACAAGCTCAGGAAATACAAGCTGGTTGCTATTTTCCTGGAAAAAGATACTTGATATATAAAAAAAAATATGAGAAGTGGATTTCTAAAATATAATATAGTATCAAATGGCAATAAGTCCCAGTGGAGGGGTCTCTGTGATTGGGATTTTTCCTGATTATATCTTCACTGTAAGAAATGATAATCTAGTTAGGGCACTGCAAATATTTCTGAGGGCTTATGTTTAATTCAGGATACCTATTGAGCTTTCCCTCCTCTGTCTTGAATTATTTCTAGTGTTTTCCATTTCTTCAGAATGATTTGAAGCATGTGCTCACTCTCTTTCCCTCTCTCATTATACCCTTTCTGAACCTCCATTGGCAGCAACCATCCCTAAGTCCTTGCTACATGATCAAGGCACATGATACAAAGCTTGAACACTATAATCTTTAAAAAAGATTTTTTTAATGTTTATTTATTTTTGAGAGACAGAAAGAGACAGAACATGAGTGGGGGAGGGGCAGAGAGAGAGGAAGACACAGAATCCGAAGCAGGCTCCAGGCTCTGAGCTGTCAGCACAGAGCCCGATGCGGGGCTCGAACCCACGAACAGAGAGAACATGACCTGAGCCAAAGTCAGACGCTTAACCAACTGAGCCACCTGAGTGCCCCATTGAACACTATAATCTTGATGGCTTCTTTGACTTCTATCCTTGACCAAAACGCATGGGTTAACTGAGCCCTTCTTGTCTCCAATACATAGGAAAAAAAAAAAAAAAGGTAAAGAAAGAAAGACAAGACAGAAAGAATGACCCAGCACAGTAGTAATTAGTTGTATAAGCAAAGCAAACCTGGGAATGACAGTTTTGGAAGTTTCCACTGTGCCTATAAACAGTTGGCATAAGCAGAGCTGCTTGCAGGAAAAATCTTTATAGGTCACAAATGTTGGACAGATTGGTGGCCTAGGCCAGACAATCTGTTTATCTAAGGCTGACTTACCCTTGGCCCTGAGTTTCTGGACCCTGACAGTGAGGAAATATTAGGAGAATCTGAAATCATGGCTTAAGCTCATCAAGAAGCATAATCTAATAGCTTTAGTTTTAGTATCAAATTTTAAACCTTAAAAGTTAGTCCAATGCTTAATTTTTCTAAATTATTGTTAAACCAGAATGCTGACAAGTGATAATTGACCATAGCCTTAGACACAAACTAGAAATCTCAGTAATCCCTAAAATTCCATAGTTTGGGTTGGTGTGTTTATGTATGTGTTTGCATGCCATTTTATTTTTCATTTTTTTGGGAACTCTTTTTCTTAAGTATTTATTCATTGAGAGAGAGAGAGAGAGAGTGCACTTGGGAGGTGCAGAGAGAGAGGGAGAAAGAGAAAATTCCAAGCAGGCTCCACACTGTCAGTGGAGACCCCGACGCAGGGCTCAAACTCACAAACCATGAGATCATGACTTGAGAGGAATAAAACTAAATTGAATTAATGAGGCTTCATTCAATAAGAGAAAGTGTCTGAAATACATTAAGGGGGTTGGGGACATTCTTTGTGGCAACAAGGGACTAATACTCATTGGATTACAAATATCCAAATTGAGTATTTAGCTCCCATCTCTTGGTAGGCATAGAGAATGGTCAGGCACAGTGATAGTTGACAGGATCAAGACAAGAATACAAAGGCAAAAGGGGTCACTAAATTAACTGCTCAGAGCTTCAAGGACTCTACTTTGGTCTCTGTATCTGACTTTTTGAATGATGACGGGTAAGCAAAATTTTGTTTGGGCCTCTGTACCCTTGTGAGTGAGGTTAATCTAATTTCTCTCATTTGAAGAATGTTGTAAATATATAGCAACACATGAAATATCAGAGATACTCCAGCAAAGGCCGAACTCCAGCCTCACAAGGATATCATGAAAAGGAATTAATGAATCCTGTAGAGGGGACAACCATATCTGATTCATATTTTTAGCCTACATCTTTTAGTTTATAGTAGGTACTCAATAAACATTTCCTGATGAATAAATGAATGATGCATTGTTTAGTTGACTTCTAAAATCCCTTCTAGCATTGAGATACTATGAAAGAGGTAAGTGATCTACTGATAAACTAAAATAATGTAAGGGCCAGCCACACATGTACCTTAAAGTTATCTTTCTCTGGAGAAAGATATAAAATTGAATAATAGCTTCATTAGGCTTCCTGCTCCAACAAGACTGTCAGATGGACCTAGGCATGCTGAACACACATTAGCAGAGTTATCATCACACTTCTGCCTGGAATAAAGCCTCTGATGAAAATTGGACTTTGAGAATGCCAGTGGGGGACTAGATTTTGATTCAAGATCAGCTGATAACCACAGTATTCAGTGCCTGACATGGTGCCATTTGCCATTATACATTTTAATCTTCAATTCCTATGAATCAAATTTCTTCTTACAATGTCTTGGGATGTCATTAAAAGATTCATTTAAAAAAATATATATATCCATTTATAAGTCACTAATGCTGTTAAAAGACATACACAGAATTCTAGCTGCAACCACAATCATGTGGAGTCATGGCATACTCAGCAACCATAAAGGATTTTTCTTTTTCTTTGCAACTTGAATCTTTTCTAGAAGATCTTGCTATTTTTATCTTGGAATGTTTTTGCCATGTTGGCTCTTGGAAGATTAACCTGGAATGCAAATAGGACATGCGATGGGTGTTCTATCTTACTCAGTGTTTAGAATGCCTCATGGTGTCTGACGTTCTGCTACAGGTTTGTTATCCTTTCTCAACCAGTGTTTGAACCCCTCCCACTCTCACCCATTCATCACCCTGATAGTCCTGTCCAAAGACTATCAGGTAAAATACAATAATCAGTCAAAGCCAGATGGTGCCAGTGGCAAAAGCAAGCATTTCCCCTTACAGCACCCACCATACATAAATAACTAATACCGTCACATTTGACAACTTAATGAGTATAAATTTACCACAGCAGGAAAATCCTCCCCAAATATTTAAACAATTAAAATGTAAAAGAAGAAATGAGTAAGCATTTTGTAGTGGTAGGCAGGGCAAAATTTCTCTTTAATTATTCTTAGGTAATCTAACCATGTATCTGGGACTGACAAATCAGCAGAAAGAAATATACAGAATGCTACTGGTCAAGAGTAAGGGATAGAACTCAAGAAAGACGTGGAGGACAGAGGAATGGATGTATTAGCTATAGCACATTTTTAGCTTATTGTTGTTACTGCATCTGAGCAGAATTTAAATTCATTATTCATTCAAGAAAGATTCATTGAGCATCTAATAAGTGCCAGGCCCTGTACGAGGTGTCAGAAAATATCAGTAGCTAAGAGTCAGGAAGTTTACATGCCACTGGTGTGAACAGATAATAATAAATAAATATCTTGGGTGGATATAAAGTCTAGAGAGAAAAATGAAAAGAATAAAAGGGGCCAGAAAGGGAGTATAGGGGTGGGAGTTGCTTTATATGGAGTGAGGAGAGAAAGCCTCCTTGATGAGATCTACACAGCTGAGATTCTAGCAGAGCCCTAAGAAAGTCAGGAAGCGAGTCAAGAGAATAGGTGTAAACAAAGCATTTCAGGCAGAAGGAACAGCAAGTGCAAAGTCCTGAGGCTGTTGCAGTAATCCAGGTGAAAAAGAGTAGCTTGGGCCTGATTTCTTGAGTATTGGGTTGCATCAGTCAAATTCTTGGCTGCAAGCAATAGAAGCTAGACTGCATTAGGACAATATCAGAGCTCACAGTGTTAATGGGAAAGCCAGGAATGTGGCTGGAAAAACAGGCAGGAAGCAAGAAAAGCAACCTGAACCCAGGAAACACAGGCAAGCCAAGACCACCAACTGGTTAGGACATCAGTCTGTGGACACCACCGCCACCAGATCCTGGAAGCCCCCACTGCTGAGGATAATTTCTAATTGTCACTGCATGTTTGCATTGCTCCTTGAAGATTCAAAATGGCTGAGTCTAGATCCTGAGATGCTCACATTCCAGTCACCTGGAAATGATGGGCTGCTTTAGCTTCTAACTGTATGCCAGGCTCAAAGTTCTATTCCTATCTTATTGGCCACATCTGCAAGATAGCTAATTATATCTCTGGGTTCTAGACTCTAAGAACCAATACAGATTAGCCCTAAAGAGCATTGAGAGTGCAAGGTGTACAAAATCTAAATCAATGACATTAATAACTCATTTTTCAGTTAATAACTCATTAATAACTCATACATTCAGTTGTATGTTCACTAAACCTCAGACATGCATACACGTACACACACACACACACACACACACACACCAAAGTCCAGAAACTAATCCTTGAAGGATTCCTGCAAAAAGATACCTAGACATAAGATTCATTTAACATAGATACAACACCATTATCAACAGCATCAACTATAAAAAGCCATAGCTAACATTAAGTGCTTATATATGCCAGTGCTTATATATAGTTCTAAGTATTTTATACATATTAACACATTTAATCCTTAAAAATCTTTTAGAGTCATGGCATTTAAGCCTTAATACTTGTGAATGTTCTTATATTCACAAAACTCAACCTCCAGGCCTCCAAGGCAAGTTGGGTAGTTATACATAATGAGAAAAAAAAACACTTGTTTATTCCTATAATGGGAAGCTTCCTTGAACAATTAGGAAAATACAACTGAAATTAACAATTATTTAGGAGCAGTTTCTAGAACACAGACTTTAAAATAGACACACATAGGTCTGCCATACTAAAGGATGAAGAGTGTTTTGTTTTTTTTTTTCTAAATTAAAAAAAAAGTTTACTCATTTATTTTGAGAAAGAGAGAGTGCAGGGGAGGGGCAGAGAGAGAGGGAAAGGGAGAGAATCCCACACAGGCTCCATGTTATCAGTGCAGAGTCCAATGTGAGGCTCAATCCCACAAACTGTGAGACCATGACCTGAGCTGAAATGAAGAGTCGGACACTTAATTGACTGAGCCACACTGGAACCCCCAAGAGTGTTTCTTTTTTAAAAATTACTTCTATGTTTCCTGTATCTTACATAGTTTCTGGCATAGGACATGATTAATAAATGTCTGTTGAATGAATAAATGACTTCCATATAATATTTGAAGAAAATATCTCCCCAAATTCATTCTGGTAAAAAAGACTAATTGAAAAATAAGATGAATGAGTCAAAAGGTAGAAAAGAGAAAAATAACTTTTAGTCTTCATTTGTAAAAGAGTCCTGTCTACTGCTGAACCACGTAAATGCTGACATCACAGGTTTACAATATTTAGGAATTTGTACATCTGGAAATTGAGAGTATGATGCTCTCTCATCCTCTGAAAGAAGTAGTACTGATGTAGGAAGGAATTCCTGGTCAGCCCTTCCTGCGCTGAATGACCTTGATCACACAAATGCCAACACTGGCACCATGAAAGACTGGATGTAGATCAGTGTTGCCAAAACTCTGCTCCCTAGGCTTCCTCAGAGGGGCCTCTGGGGAAGGAGGGCGTCGTTGACCAGACAGATCTCTGAGCCTCCAAGCTGTTTGGCCACAATGGCAACTTCATCTGTTTTATATATTTGGGATTCCAAGAAATACCTGGGACAAAAAGTTTCTGTGGCTAAAGAGAAATTAAATAAACAAAAAGGCTACAAAAATTGTAAAATCCCCTTAGCCCTACTAGTCAATGATAATTATCACCATCAGGCATAGCATGAAAAAGGATGAAAACTTTTCCCTGGGAGATTAATTAAAAGGTAGTAAGGTAAACTGCAGACCCAGGATGTGCAAGCACTGGACAGTGCCTTGTGAAATCGAAGAAGAGAACTCATGAAAGGCATTGAAGCAGCATCTAGGGAAATAGGAGAGGACAATACACAAGTACACTTATAAAACATATATGAATGCTCTCTTTCTCTGACTATGTATGTGTGCATATGTATATATATGCGACATATACCCATACACACAAACAACCTGGGGGAGGAGGAATTATTAGGGAGGTTACTATAGTGATTGCAGTATGGGACCAGATGGGGAATGAAGAAAAGTCTGAAATGATTTATTAAGGAGGGGATCTTCAAAAGAATTTTTGGAAGCAAAACATGGTTTGGCAGAATGGAGGAGAAAGAAAGCATTTCAGGTGGAAAAAATAGCACCACTTATGGTTAGGAGGTAATAAAAGCTTGTGTGTGTAGAATGCCTAGAATATTTTGTTAGCCCCTCATCTATTCTATCCTCTAATCTTCTTGTACCTACATAGGCCTGACCTGTGGACCCCCCACTGGAATCCAGAGAAATTCCCTTAGTTTCAGAGAATTTGGCTGAAATTGGTTTAATCGAACAACCCAGATTGATTAGCTCTTCCTGGAGTATGATAAAATAAGTTATTGGCAACTTAAAAATTTACAGTGGCCTGACACTGCAGGTTTCTGGGTATATATCAATCGAGAACCCAGAGCCTTGATGCAGAAATGGTTTTCCACCCTGTTGAGGGTTCTCTCTCGAGAGCAGCCTATGGAAAAGTCTGTGGAAAGTGGAAGCAAAAACTATATAACTAGATCACTCGGATGGAATGCAAATCCTCATCTAGAAATGGTTCCAAGTGGTTCCACCTATGTCTGGTGGGTCTTCCAATGTTACACCATATCCCACCAAACCAACCTCTCTTATGTTGAATACTTGCTTCTCTCATCTACTCTCTCAGCCACCCAAACTACGCATGCATCTTCTCCACCTCCCACATCATTACCGAAATAAAAAATGTACAACTGAGAAAAGTGACTCATTTTTTTTTTTTTCAGCTGAAGTCTGCTTCATCTTGCCTTCCTTATGTTCATCCATTCCCTAAGCAGACAAATTATATTTCTTTGGTCCTTCCCAATTTTGATTTTAGAGTGAGCATTACCCCAAACTATAAATGAGATGTGTTTCCAAAGTTTGTTTTGCAAGTTAGCAGCTTGAAACTTAGAATATCATTTCCTGATATTGAAAGAGTGTTTGAAAGAGCGTTTAAGTTTTCCAGACCAAAAATGTATATTTAATCTCTCTATGTTATTTAGCTTTGGTTTAAAGGGACTTGGCTACTAATGACCATGGTTCATTCTTCTCCCTTCTTGAATCTCATAAGTATACTTACAAAGGAGGCAGACTAAATTGAAGAATATTTCTCCCTCTCCAGAATTCTAAAGAAGAGCCCATTCCTTCTCAGTTTCATTCCCCAGAAGGAATCCTATTTTTGTAAGAGACGTAAGTTAGATGTTGATAACTCAATGATTACCTGGCCATTTGTTTCTTCATTCCCCTGTAAGTAAATCTACTAGTATCTTTCTGTTTGTTTATCAGTTTGGGGATAGGTACAGCAACATCAGACAGATGGATGCTTCTATAGCACACATACAGGGACCAGGAAAAACAACAACAATTAAACATGCACATTTTTTCTAACTAGAAATTTATTTTTTTAATATATTTATTTATTTATTTATTTATTTATTTGTTTGTTTGTTTGTTTAGAGAGAGTGTACATGACTGCTTAAGTGGAGTAGAGGCAGAGAGAGAAGAAGAGAGAAAATCCCAAGCAGGCTCTATACTGTCAGCCCAGTGTGGGTCTCAAACCCATGAACTGCAAGATCATTATGATCTGAGCAGAAACCAAAAGTAGGACTCTTAATTGACAGAGTCACCCAGATGCCCCTCTAACTAGAAATTTAAAAGAATGAAAGGAGAGGGAGAGTGCCTACATGAATATACAGATATAGGTCATATCATTAACAAAGACGAAGGATATAAAACCTCACCAAGATTCCTGTGGGTACAGTACCAGAAGACATCAGTTTTAGGTACTAGGAAAGGGCTGGATGTTTAGCACTAGGCTTAGGAGGCAGATGAATGGGTTAAAAAGACTATAGCAGTATATTTTAAATGGCTACTTACCCTTAGCCCAGATCATAAGAAGTTCATAGTGTCAAGTATGGTTATCTTTCTGTCTATGTTGAAGTATCTCTCTACAAAATGGTGACTGTTATTTGCTGAAGCAACCAGCTGGCACCACTTGGGTGAAATCCAAGTCTGTGTAGTCTTAGCTCTGTGAGATATCTATTAGGTGCCCAATTATAAACTGTGCCAGAGTGAGCAGATTCCATGATTGATCAGTGAAACTGGGTGACTTTTGCCTTAGATCTAACCAAATTTTGCTCTCACTTACTACTCACTAGACCCTGATATTTGCTCATTTGTGTAGGCTCCATTTACTCAACTTTTATTTAATGGGAGCCTAGTATGTGCAAAGCATTGAACTACAGCTACACATAGGCAATAAACGAAACATGATTACTACTTTAATGGAGCTCCTCGTATAGCAAAAGAGTCACATATTCATGTAAATGAATATTTATAATAGAATCTGTTGAAAGTTGTAGCAGAGGTATATACTAACATAATAATGCAGAAAGGAGATCATCATATCTGCCTGGAAGATGAGGGAATCTCCACAAAACCACTCTAGCCACATTATGTAAATAAATTAGAAATGTGTTATATAAAAAGAAGAGAAAGGAAGACATTCCAGACAAAAGGAACGGTGTTTAGAAGGGAGGGAAAGACGAAACAATATAGGTTATTCCATGAAATTATACAACTGCAATGGAGTGTAGGTTGTGAAGAGGGGTGGATGTTGAAGTTCAAAGAGATACACAAGAACCAGAAACTTAACAAATATTTTTAAAAGAATCAAATTAAGAGCAATACTAAAAGAAAATAAAAGAGGTGGGGTGATGTGTTAGAAGGTGACTTTCCGAGGGATGCCTGGGTGGCTCAGTCAGTTAAGCATCTGACTTAGGCTCAGGTCATGATCTCACAGTTCATGAGTTCTAGCCCCGCATTGGGCTCTGTGCTGGCAGCTTAGAGCCTAGAGTCTGCTTTGGATTCTGTGTCTCCCTCTCTCTCTGCCCCTCCACCACTCTGTCTCTCTCTCTCAAAAATAAAATAAACATTAAAAAAAAAAAAAAGCAAGAGAGAAAGTGATTTTCCAGACACCACTCAGATGGATTTGTCACAAAGGCCTCTCAAGTGAAGGCCAGAGAAAGGCCTTGAAAAAGGAATATGCATGATGAATTTTTTTTTTAATTTAAATGTATTTATTTAAATTCAAGTTAGTTAATATACAGTATAGTATTGGTTTCAGGAGTAGAATCCTGTGATTCATCACTTACATATAACACTCATCCCAACAAGTGCCCTTCTTAATGCCCATCACCCATTTAGCCTATCCCCCTACCACCTACCTCTGGCAACCTTCAGTTTGTTCTCTGTATTTAGAGTCTCTTATGGTTTGTCTCCATCTCTGTTTTTTATCAAATGTCCATTGGCTGATGAATGGATTAAGAAGATGTGAGATGCACACACACACACACACACACACACACACACACACATATGCACAATGGAATACTACTCGGCAATCAAAAAGAATGAAATCTTGCCATTTGCAACAATGTGGATGGAACTAGAGTATATTATGCTAAGCAAAATAAGTCAGTCAGAGAAGCACAAATATCATATGATTTCCCTCATATGTGGAATTTAAGAAACACAACAGATGAACATAGGGGAAAGTTTTAAAAAACTAAAAGGCCAATAGTCTTGGCAACGAAGCATGTATTTTATAAGTCTTGGTGATAATGAATTTGGTTTTGATTCTAAGTGGAATGGAAAGCTATGAAAAGTTTTTAAGTGGGAGAGTCACATGATCTTATAGGCACTTTAAAAACGACTACTCTGGCTATTGAGGGGAGAAAATTATAAGGTACTGAGGTTAAAAGAAAAGAAATTAGAAAGGAAAGTTATTGCACTTGTCTCCATGAAAGATGAGTGTGTTAGAGATGACAGAGGAGATGGAGAAAAGCGGAAAGAGCCAAGACATATTTTTGAGGTAGAGAGTGAGGGAAAGGAGGAATGAAAGGATATTTTGCTTTTTACTTATAGAAACTGGGAAAAGTAGTAGTATCTAGTGATACAAGAAAGATGGGGGGAATGAAGCAGGATTCTGTTTCCATTTAAATGACGGGATAAGAAAGAAGACATTGGAACAAGAAATGACCGATTTTTAAAGTATGTGGAGATTGGGGATCCTGTTGGTCATGAGACAAAGATTTTCAGTGGACAGTTAGATTTATAAAGCTCTAGGGCACATGAGGTAGTTTTGGCTAGAGAGCGTGGAGAATTTGAGACCCACTAGTCCATGTAGGAGTTGTGGGGATGAATTAGAAACTGCTGGAGTTTCTGCTGAGGAAGAACATGCAAGAATAAGGGTAAACACCTGGGTAATATCAAATTTTCAGTCAGTAGAGAAAAAGGTACTCAGAGGAGGGGGGGAAAGAGTATGTAACCAGAGATGCAGTAGAGAAAAATCAGCTAAAATAGGTGTTATGGAAGCCAAGAAAGTAAAGAGATTCAAGACAGAAGATATATTTCATGGTTTCAAATGTCCCAGAGAGTTCACTCAAGATAGCTATACTTGTCTTTCTGAGAGTTTACTGAGACTTCTATTTGAATTATATATTACCTCAGAGTCGAATGCAGAGCTATTACAGAATAGATACCCAGATATCAATCAATATGTGTTTCTTGAGCCAGCCACTGGATGTGATAACTTCAAACAGTTTACAACCAGTTTGGAGAAATCAGGTACATATAAATATACATGGTCAATTAAGTAAGACTCTGTTTAAATGAATGCTGAAGAAATGGGACAGGTAATATATGCTACTGAAGATCTAAGCAGGGAAGAAGTCACGGAGAACTGTAGTAGTTAGAAAAGTCTTCACAAATAAGAGAACTCTTGGTTCAGGACTCAGGTTGGGTGAGACTGAGCTAGGCAGAAAGAGGACTTTGCAAATAGTGGGAACGACAATGAACAAAAGTATAGGGGAAGTAACACTTAAATTCATATTAAGTCTGGCTGGGCTAGGATGCAAAAGTGGAGGAGGAGCTTAGCTATGGAACATGTTACTTCCTAAGCTGGAAGGCCTTAGACACAACTTAGTCTAATACTCTTGTTTTATAAAGGAGATGACAACCCAGAGAGATTAAATTTGTTTAAATTCACAAGCCTAGTCAACGGCAGAGCCTTTAAAAGGCAAGGCAAGAATAGGAGATTGGTACCAGATTCTGAGGAGCCCCAAAAAACAATCATAAATAAATAAATTGGAATTAACCCTGTAAACAAAGAAATACCATTGACATTTTGAGAAAAAGGGGGGGGGGGGTGTGTGAAATGTAAGATTAACCAACAGGCAGAGTGCAAAGGCAATGCCAAATGCAAGGAATTTTGGTGACTCTCCAGCCTCTCACCTGGATCTTCTCATCTGAACCACAGAACACAAATAAATGATCTGAGTGATGATTTTCTCCATTCTCACAAGGATGGTATGTAACTTGTGTCAGTCCAGATGCACAGGAAAGAGGTTAATTCATTATGTACAATCATAGGTCTTAGGGCTTGGTTGTCTTTTAGATGGTTGGCTGAAAAAGGCTGGCAGAAGAAGGAAAGGACAGATGTGAAGGATACTGCAAATAGAATTTGGTAACTGATATTATGGCCTTTGTGAGGGAAAGAAGAATATTCCCATGTTATGAGCTGGGAAACTGGGAATGTTCTGGTATCACTAAAAGATATAGTAAAGGAGTTGGAGTTCTAATCTAGGGAGAAGATAATTAGTTTAACACGGGACTTTCTGAGGTACCGACAAAAAATAAAAGGAAAAAAATATTTTTAGTACCTGGAAATCTTGGATTATGGGAAAATTAAATTTTCTTTCGGTTTACCTATAGTTCTTGCAGTTTGGATCTTTATGGATGGATTTTTACAGTATACCCAGATCAGTAAAAGTAACAATATTGATAAAATATATTTAATAAAATAAACTTTGGTTTGTACCTGGGCCAGATTCCAATGTCGCTAGAATGGTAATGCAGAATTGTAGAGGCCTGCAGAAAAACGCTTAAGTATTGAAAGATATAGTCTTACATCAAATGGGACAATATGTGTGATGACAAAATTGCATTTCTTTTTTAAGCCAAGGATTGATAATTTCTTCACACTTAAGTGAGGATAAACCTGAATTTGGTCTTGAGGATGCTTGAGTATACTTAAAGTATACTAGGGCCCAAACTTCTTAGATTCTTTCCTGAATACACATATTCTTGGGCTTATTATGGGCTTACTGCATCTTTCAGCTGATGTTCAGAAGTGAAGTCAGAGCCATCTGTGGTCATTAAAGTTCCCATGACAGTTTTTACTAGAAGGTTATGGCCCAATTCCAAACTGAGTAATTCTATTTTACAACTCCTCCTCCCTTTTCATTTATAGTCATTTTCATTTCCTCTTCTATACTGGTTTCACCCCAGAGGTGTAAGGTGTGAAGTTCAAAATGGAAGAAAGAACATGCAAGAAACTAGGTCTTCATGTTTTCCATACAGCTCTCAGTATTGAACACAAATCTGGCTGAGTTATCAAAAGCTACCACCCTGTGTCTTTCTTTTTCTTTCTTTCTTTCTTTCTTTCTTTCTTTCTTTCTTTCTTTCTTTCATTTGAGAGAGAGAGAGTGCAAGCTGGGGGTGGGGGGTGGCGGCAGAAGGAGGGAGAGAGAATCTTAAACAGGCTCCACACTCAGTGCAGAGCCCAATAAGGGGCTCCATCCCACAATCATGGATCAAGACCTGAGTCAAAATCAAGAGTCTGATGTTCAACCAACTGAGCCACCCAGGCACCCCCACCCTGTATCTTTCAATCAAAAGCAATCAAAGTGTAGAGGAACATTGAATTTACATTAGCATTAAAGACTTATTCAAATGAATACTAAATACCAACCTGATTTCTCCAGAGTAGCTTTCCCAGGTGATCAGAGTAAACAAGTCCTTGAGATTCAAGAGTTAATGAAAGATTGCAAAAGGTACTCTTCAGGAAAAAAAAAAAAAAAAAAAAAAAGTTTGAATATATCAAAACCCCAGGTCAGATCTGACTAAAGAAAAAGCCAACATTTTTTAAGTGAGATAATATAATTCTCTCCTTCCTTTTGAAAATCTCTGAAGTTCTTAGAAATATTAGTCAGATAAAACTTTGGAAGAAAAATTCTCCAAATGCCTAGAAATGGGGTAGGTTTACAATGGACTACTTAGAAAGTCTCACTACTGCTTTACATCTCTCAAATAAAATAATACCTTTTTAAACATGATTTGAAGAGAAAGAATTTGCAAGTGCAATGTCCACCAAATAATACCCAATACCTATTTATGTAAGAGTCTGGATAGCCAAACTGAGCTGTCTCAATACATGTACCTAGACATTTAACTACAAGTTAATCATTAAGAAACTGAGAATAAGAAACTGAGAATTTTCTTTTTAAAGAAATTCTGTTTTGACTGGTGGGGTGGGGAGGTAAAGAAATAATGGAGACAATTGCCTATACTGGAGTTTGAATGGAATTGTGGAATGCATCTTTGCAATAGCTGTTAAGGATCCAACTTGGTGATTAGGAGGAGATTTGTACTTCTCAGTTTATACTCCAAGCAGGTAAATTGGTTTCCGAACCAAAGAAAAGTAACAGTAGGAAGGAGGATTTGAATTCTAATAGCTCCTACTCTAGCTAGTTCCTAGGCTAGTTGTGCCAAGAGATTCTGAAGCCCTTTATTTATTTATTTATTTATTTATTTATTTATTTAAATTTTTAAAAAATGTTTATTTATTTTGAGAGAGAGAGACAGAGCATGGGCAGGGGAGGGGCAGAGAGAGAGGGAGACACAGAATCTGAAGCAGACTCTAGGCTCTGAGCCATCAGCACAGAGCCTGACACGGGGCTTGAACCCACAAGCAAGATCTGACCTGAGCCAAAGTCAGACTCTCAACCGAATGAGCCACCCAGGCACCACTGAAGCCCTTTAGATTTAGATTCTGAAGCAGTCAATTTTTGCTTAACCTTTGGAGATCACTTTATTTATTTATTTATTTATTTATTTATTTTTGCCTCATCTAGTTCTTTTATATAGTCATTAATGGGAAGATATTAGGGTCTTTCAAATATTCATTTAAAAATAACATTTTCTGAATAGTTATTGGAACTGGGTTTATAAATAATGGATGTAAGGCTAATTACCAAAATTCTACATTTAGAGCAAACTGGTGCATATGGAGACAACAGCTCAATATTTTAGAAAGTGCCAATTTGCTAAAAATAGATAAATATGATGATTATTGCTGGAATTGATTCAAGGACATTCAAAATGAGATGACTAATATCAAGGGGTAGCATTTCCCTGATACAAATCCAAGGGAGATGTTTTACACCCATTATTGCCCAATCCTTTCATAGAAATAAATCCCAAAAACTAAAAAAGAAAAATTAGAGCAAAGCCAGCCCAGGTCAAATTAGCAAGAATATATGATAGCTGGCATTCCTCTTAGACAGGTAGTACCTGCCAGAGTTCAGCTCCTGGAAGACCTTGGAAACCCGGTGCTTATCAACTCCAGGTGTGGAGATTTGCCTTAACTTTTATTTTTTTTTATGTATAAAAACTCATAGGATCAGTTATCTGTGTGGTTGCTGCTTCCTTTTTGAATCATCAGTGATGACAACCCTACCAAAAATAGGAATATGCAATACAAGACAACTTGAAAGCAACCAATGGGGAAAATTAGTGATCCACCACATTTGAGATAAGTCTCTCCTGATCTGGGTAGCTACCCTATCATATATACATATATATACATATATATATATGTGTATATATATATATATATATATATATATATATATATCTTTCTCAGCCAATTTATTCTCTTACTAGATTCACAGGTGTGGGCTTCCACAAATTGTGTCTAAACCGTGTGACTTGGCCCTTCCTTCAATCAGAGATAAGTGGTCTATTGGTAACTAGTTGATCCAAGAAGGATCCATCATATTCATTCATTCTCAGTCTTTCTCTGTTGTGAGTATGAAAAGATGATATATATACACATACATGTATACATGTGTATTTATCTCTCATTTAGAATTTTGAATTGTGAGATAGTTAAGGTTATTAGTAACTGAGTCTTTTAAATGCAGGGCTCCAGAAGTAAAGTCTATGAATTCCTGCTCTTGAGATTACCAGATCTAATCTAGTTTCCATAAGCTTGGCTATTCAACTTCTTAATTTTGTGTGATAGCTAGTTTCCCTTCCATAGATCCCTTTCATAGACACTTAAAGTTGATTTCTATTACCTGTAACCCATCAAAGTATACATAAATAATGGAAATGTGTGTGTGTGTGTGTGTGTGTGTGTGTAAAGAGAAAGACAGAGAGACTGAGAGATAGAGACAAGAGAGAGACAGTGGCTAGCATGAAGGATTAAGGGGTGATACTGACCATTAATAAACTAGAAACATCATCAAAGAAATAATTGTTTCCCTCTCTATACCAACTTATTTCAAAATTAGTAGTTAATATGCCTTTCTATTAAACTCTATATAAGACCAACATATAAAAGATTTTCCAAAATATGCACATTTTTTCTACATTAGACTTCTAGTCCTGGACAAACTTATTCAATTATTACACTTTAAAATATTTTCAAATATATCCATATATTAAGAAATCAAATTCTTTGGGTTATAAAGTTCAATTGCTTATATGAGAATTGATAAATTTATTTTATTAAGTTGGTAACTTATGTCAGTCAATCAGGGACACAGGAAAACAGAAATGTCCTTTGTAGAGATCCTGAGAGTTTAAAAGATAATACATGGCCTTAGAGTTGGGTTGGAAAAGGTTCAGGATGGCATATCACTTCTTCTGGTCACAGTTAATAACTGATGCAATGAGGAATCTTGAAGCTGTATGAAAATGGTGCTCAGCGGATAATCTTTGAACTGTGCTTCCCCAAGTCAGGCTTCATCCCCATTTGCAGTCTCCCAACCAACCTCATATGCCTATTCTTCTGTCTGACTGGGCCCTCATGTGATGGATGTGAGCACAGCATGCCTTATCTTAGTGCTGAGAACCCAGTTTAGAAGTGAGGTGGGGGTGGGGTTGGGGATGAGGGAGAAGGAGCCAGCTTAGCAAATGGAGAAGAGAAGAAACCCAAATGTGAAGGAAAGACTAAAACAGGAAAAAAGAAAAAGAAAAATAGTGGATATTTCTAAATGCATTTGAACTGATCCTTCGGGTTTCATGACGATTTGAACATTGGCTTATTTAAATTCTGTCACTGAAGTTGTTGAAGGAAATGATAACGATATACTATGCTTCCATCCATTAGCATGGTTAATATTTACTCTGGAGAATAAGAGAGGAGGGGTGGGAATGGCAGATAAATATATAGACACATTCCGTACAGAGAGCAAGGGTACCTCTTTGCAGAGAACCATGAATACTGTGGGTTTCAGTATGTGGAATTCCTCAATTGATAATGCCTTCCACTTGACAAACACATTGTTCGCAAAACACTTTTATTTTTATCACTTTATTTTGAGCCTCACAGCAACCTAGTAAAAAAGGCAAGGCAGGATTTGGGAGTGTTCTTTTTATGTGCCCACTACATAGATGGATAAACTGAGGCTCAGAAATATTAAGCTACTTACCCAAGGTCACACGACAAGCAAGTGGCAGAGCCAGGTCTAGAACCCAGGGGAAGGGTTTATTTCACTACAAAGACATGAAACAGGACATTAAACAAAGAACATCTAAGAGAATAAGATCTGTAAATAATTAAGGACAGGAAATCTGGAGGGTCACACTCCCATACTATAACCTGAGTTCACTGCAAGTGAGCCACTCTGGTCTAAGCAGACAGGAAAGGGAATTGTAACTTTGACCACAACCACCTTGTAAGGAGGACCAGTAGAATTGAGTGTGCATTTACACAAAGCCAGCTCTGAAGAAGTCCACAGAATGGTCTTCTGTTCCAAAACATCTCCCCTAATGACCCATTATGGTATCTCTCCCTTCCTACTTTTATCAATGAATATTATTTATTGAGAAGCTACTATGTGCTAGACAAAGCTTAAAATATCTATTTTGTCTAAAACACCTATTTGGAAAGCTGGAAAGAACACTTTTTCTTGAAGGTCTCTTTTCATAGCTTCACACATCAAACACTAGCCTGGGCCAATGTCGCTTAATCAGAAAACTCCACCCGGACCTAAAGAAGAACAAAAGAAAAACTCAAAGAAAGAGATTGAAAGAGATTGCAAGCAATGAGCAAGATATGGAATAAGGGTGTGGAGATTAGAAAATATTACCTAGCTTTAGGAGCTGAAGACCAACATCACCTATAAATCATTTTATCTTATTGCTCTTCTGAAGGCCATGCCAATTCAGTCAGAGAAAATATACTACATAGTCTGGCCAAGATCATGTTCATAGAAAGCTGTGGTTGCAGTTTGCCCTATGGTAGCCACAATAGGTCGACTTCAGAATTCAAATCCCTTCAGTCTATTCAAATGTAAGACAAAGTTGATCTGATTCTCATTCACGTAACAGACATTTGAGGAGCTACTTACCATTTAACCCCCCTTTACCTCCATGAAAGATTTCCCTTTGTGGAACAGTATTCTGTGGATACTTCAGTGGGAAGGAAAGAAACCCAAAAGAAGACAAAATTGATTCTTGAACACAGGCCCCCCCTGAGCACAGGCCAACACTACATGTACTTTTGGAAGTTTGTGTATCAATGAAATAAATCAACTAAGTAATCAAGAGATTGAGTCAACATGTGTAAGTAAGCACTGTGGGGTCCTAAAGGAAGGATACTTGAAGATCCAAGATTGGTAACCATATGTCTAGCCTGGCACTATGCTAACCTCAGAGGGTAGACTAGTTTGCTGGGCTGGTGGTGGAAGAGGAGACTGAAGGGAGGTTTTCAAATAGTACCAGTTATAGTAGTTTGGAGAATTGCAATATAAATGGGCTTATTTTCTGCCTGCTTTCATTAAAAACTGATGATTGTGCTATGTATAGGTCGATACTAAGAATCAATGATGATTAGCTTCACCTTAAAATTGGATGCCAACAGATTAAACAAAAATCTACTAGTGGTTCTATCCATTTAGATATGCCACAATTTATGGAAAGTTTGTAAGCCTGGTTTTGTATTAATTTAGGAAACATACAACGCACTGATAAAACCAGTTACTGTATGTGTCAAACATTGTGATAGGCCTGGAAGTAGAGAAAGAATTAAGATTCCACCCAAGTAGCTCACAGTAGAGATGACAGCTTGGGAAAAAAAAAAAAAAAAATGCTATGTAGTAAAAAACAGGTGATATGTTGTGATGTTATAAAATATAGCATAGTCACAAATAAAGTGGAACTTAGGAAGGTCAAGAATGGCTTCCAAGAGCTAACTCTGACAGAGGAAATGTGAATTTTCCAGGCAGGGAGAAAGTATCATGTCAGTATGTGCAAAGGCACCAAGGCCTGAAATACTGACGTGGTGTCATAAGGTGTGAGCAGGTATTTGAGGATGTCATTGGAAAGGTAGGCAAGATGGGGGCACTTGGGTGGCTTAGTCGATTGAACGTCCGACTTTGGCTCAGGTCATGATCTCACGGTCTGTGAGTTCGAGCCTCGCCTCGGGCTCTGTGCTGACAGCTCAGAGCCTGGAGCCTGCTTCGGATTCTGTGTCTCCCTCTCTCTGACCCTCCCCCGCTCATGCTCTGTCTCTCTCTCTCTGTCAAAAATAAATAAACATTAAAAAAAATTTTTTTTGATAAAAAAAAAAGAAAGGTAGGCAAGACTAGATCATGTCATCCATGCTGAGGACTTTATATTTTAGTTTACAGTTAACAAGAGACTACTGGTGTATTTCAACAAGGAAAATAAAATGACCAGATTTGCATTAGTTAAAGATTAAGTGTGGTGTTCTATGCAAGAAGAATTGGAGGAGACCAAGAGGGAGATAGGAAGTCTATGCAAGAAGCTATTGCCTTGGTCCAGATGAGAGGGAATGAAAGTCAGAACCAGGTTATTTGTGGTGGAGTTGAAAAGCAGAGGATGGATTCAAAAGCTTTTTACCTAGAATCAAAAAAATTATTATCTGGATGTGAGGACTGATAGAATGGACTGCCTCCAAGATTTCTCCCAGGTTCCTAGAACTCAGAAACTGGATAGAAGGTATTATAGCATAAAAGTAGGAATCTACAGGAAGACTAAGTGGTACAACATAGAAGATACTGAGACTGGTTCTGCACATTTTTGTGGGTGTCTGGAAATACCTAGACCTAGTGATATCCATGGATTAGGTGCTGAGGAAAGATATCTATAGTCTACAGATTTGGAAATCACCCAGTGGTTAAAACTCCCAACATGGATGACATCATCTAATGTATCAATGGATGTGTCAATTAGTGTGTCGATGGATGCCATCTACTGGATCAAGATCATTAACCAGAAGATAATTGATATTTGGGGGGAAGAGAGTGAAAAAGCCAGCAAGAAGACTGAGAAAAGCTTATCTGAGAGGGAGGAGAGCCAGGGTAGCTGCCAGGGGAGACAAGTGAGGAATTTCAGGAAGAGGAAGGGACCACAATACAAAATACCAAAGAGATATCAAGTAAGATGGAAACTGAAGAGTCACTTTTTGTGGTGTCTTTTTCAGAATATGAAAACAGAAGCTATATTAAAGTAAATGGAATAAGAAATGATGAGTGATGAAGAAGAGGAATCACCCATGACCAGAAGGAACTGTTCGCTAACAATAGGCACACAACAATCCTGACAAACTGGCAATTCCAAGCCAAGAGTCAACATCACAAAACTTGGAGAGAAAATGTTCTCACTTTTGTATTGATTTTGTCTTCATGTGAGTTTGGTTTAATCCCTACAGATACTCTTTAGGGTCAGGAAGTTGGGTTTTTGTTAGTTTGGTTTTATTTTTTATTTTTTAGACTCCATCTCATAGGAAGAAACTGAAGCTCAATATTATGTGATTCATTCAAGATCACAGAATCATTAATTGGCATACACTGAGGACTCTCAGCACAGTGCTCTTCCCAACACCTCAGAGAATGTTAAGCAGACTTCAATACAATTTTGCGGAGGCAACCTGACCACACTTCAAAAGGGAGAGCTGCCCATAATCACTTTTTTTGCTGGACAACAGACACGTTTGGCTGCCTGAATGCTTCTATGATAGTTAATAAGGAAGTGAATAATTAAATGCTGTATCTTCTCTTGAGATGACCTGCTATGTGCATCATTTGAAATGTTCCTTTAATATTAGAGGAAGATTTTAGACTTATCTTACTCTGTCAATGAGAACAAGGGAACATTTGGTTAATATATATATATGCTCTACTGTTGACTGATAGAACCACCCCTCCCCCCCCCCTTCTTTATGAAGCCAGGTAAAACTGAAGTCTGTGGATTAATCAGCCCCAGGCACAACACTGACAATTTCACCATGACGGAGGCAAAGGGAGACCCTAAGCCACTCTCCCTCTCTGAACAGGAGCTCTGCCCTTTCGAATAAAACATGAAAGGAGGTTTCTGTAGTTTTGCCAACTCAGCAAGAGAGAAAATTAACCCTACATTTTCTTATCCCAATTGCCTCCGCATGGGTGTGGAGGGGGGACCTGAGTTGCAGGCTGACAGCCTAAGGGCACAGGGCTCATTGTGAATGCACCCTGGCATGGGCTAGAAGGAATTAGAGTCACCAGATATGAACTCATTTCTAGATTTACCATGAATTTTCTAAGGTTCCCTGCAAGTCCAGATAATTTGGCAGGAAAAAAAAAAATGTCCTTAAATGATTGCTTCTTCTGTTTAAATTTGGATATGTGTGATAGAAATCACCATTTAAAAAAAAAACAACCAGTTTCAATTATATTAAGTAGAATGCCTCCATTTAATTAATTCACTTAGTCCCTGGGTGACACTGGGTGTGGCTCAGTGAGATTTAGGAGGAATCCAATTTATCACTAGGAGGAAGCGTCTGCACCAAGCGGCAAGGCGGCATCCTTCCACACCTTTCCAGCACTGCAAGGGAAAGGCGCAGTGAGGCTGGAATTCCAAACCACAGCTCACACTCTCTCAGATAAGATTTATTTGTTTTACGAGGAAAAAAGCAGATGTTGGTGGGGTTGAGAGGTGGGGGCCGGGGGTGGGGCTACTTGCTTGCCCCGGTATTCTTTACACTTAGATTGCAATTTAAAATCCTTATTTTTAAACAAAGGAAACACCTCAGTTCTCTGGCTTTGTGGACTCAGATTCCGTCTTGCAAGTTTTTCATCATCTGCAATATGCGTGGTAATTCAGCTATTTAAAGTTAGCCCCAAGATATTTGAAAATCACAAACCAATACAATCTCCGGGATTCTTTTATTTTATTCCTCCTCTGTCCACTCCTTTACCATCCTCTCATTGTCGCCCCATTCCCATTCTCTTCCTGCTCTAATATTCCAGAGTGGTAATTAATGGCTAATAAAGATCATTTACGCTTTCCTCTCACCCACTGGCCATGTATTACAACTCAGAAATCCAAGATTGCTTCTTTATGCGGCTCAAGTGGAAGAGGAAGGAAGTGCAATCCCTCCACCCCCTCCCACGTTTCTGCTGGATTTCATGGGTGTGGCAGAGTTTAGACCTTTGCAGGTTTTTGCCCTTGTTTTATTCCCTGTTAAGGACGAGGATGATGAATAGATGGCAGGATAAACACAATCGGGTTCTGCCTTGAATGATATAGGATCATTTCACGCACAAGCAGGAAACCTGTGTGAGACTTAAGTACTCACGCTATATAAATGCCAGTCAGTGTAGTATGGAGCCCACGCCCTGAATACACCATTTCCTTCTGTCTGATTTAATGGTACCCTAAATACTGACTTACGTGAATGATACACAACAGTACTCAAGAGGGCACATGACCATTTCACACAGAAGTACACATGTATGAAATGCATGGGTAAATACAATATCTGTACCTTTCATTTTCTCTCTCGAATATGAATTATGCTAAGACACATGCGGGCATGTGGAATCTATACAGAGTACATGCATGACTGTTGTACATGGAGTATGCGGATGCTACACGCATTTACATGCGAATTTCTACAACTCCCTAAACACACAATTTCAGCTTTATCACTCTGCACATCCCAGTGAATGCTTGGGGCTGTTAGTGAGATAGAACCCAAGTAAAGGCAGCTGTCCCCTTTTGGGAAGGGAATTCTTTTAGCTTCAATTCCCTTTCTAAAATTATACTTGGTTTCCTTTGTTGAAGGGGGTGTGTGTATACTTGTATGTGTATACATACGGTGGCAAAAAGTTATAAACCGGTACATTTTTCTATCTGGAATTAAAGCTTTTCTAATGAATAGCATTGGCTTCCTTAGGGCTCCGCCTTCCTAAATTTTATTTCCTCAGCTCACCAGTGGGGTAACCTCAGAACCTTTCCTTGACAGTGTGCTTAACCCAGCCACCTGTATCTATTGCATTTATGTATTAGAATGAAGGAAGACAAGGAAAGGAAATGTCCTGGTTTGAAAAATGAGCCAATGGAGGCATCAATCTCTGGAACCACAGAACATTTTAGGAAAGTGGTGCATGTAAGACTCTCATGCTCTTCTTCAAACACTCCTATAGGATCCACACACAAAACCCCTGGGGTACCTGCTTTATTTATTTATTTATTTATTTATTTATTTATTTAACTTATTTTCCCCATGCCTCTCCACCCTCTGCACCCATTGATCTGCTCTTCTGCTTGTTTCCCTTCCCCTCCCTCTTCCTTCTCCATCCTTATCACCCCCCACCCCTCCTTCCAGGGCGATGGCTAAATGTGCAAAGCTGGCAGGCTGTTTCGTCTCCACTCCCCTCCACCCCCTTCGGATTCAGCGAGTGTATTACAAATTGCCCAATACCCAATACCTGTACAGGAATAATGCCCAAATCCTATCTCTTGCACCCCACCCCTAAGGCAATCAACCTGCAAAGGGCTTTTTTGACCCAGATGGCCTCCCTTCCCACGAGTATGCACACACACGCGCGCACACACACTTCCCCACACCTCACACCCATTTTTTTTTTCTTTCACCTTCGCCAAAATCACTCAAACACGTTCCAATAAATGTTTGAAAGCTTCATTTGAAGAATGCCAGGGCACTGCCGGTTGCTGCAGAATACTGAACTCGTCATTCCTCCCCACCTTCAGCCCAATCAAGTTTCTAAAATGTCTTTCAAGAAATAAGTGAGCAATTTGCCATAGAAGAGAAACCTGGGTAGTGGGGGAGGGAACGAGGGGACTCGGATTCTCGCTAATCCCGTCTGTGTCCCTCTTCCTGATGAAAATGAGTCACCATGCTTATTATCCAAAATGTGAGCCCGTCTCCGGTCACTGACAACCCCAGGAAAGATGCAAGGGAAGGGAGAAGGGAAAAGACCTGATTTCCAACAGGTAATACTCGGCTCGTCTTTCCCATCCCATCGCAGCCCAAAGCTCCTAGGGGCGTGGTCCACCCTCTCCTCCGACCAGCTGGTGCACAATCGGCTACCGTTCTTGGGAAGGGGATTTTCCCCTTCCACACGGCCAATTTCCCTCACAGCCCCAGTCGTCTTTAGCTTCTCTTAAAAAAAAAAAAAAAAAAAAAAAAAAAAAAAAAAAAAAAAAATCTCAAACCACAGTTTCATTCATTCATTGAAAAATAAATAAATAAATCCTTCCCATGTTTTTCCATTAATACCTGCGCCCATTTGAAGCTCCTGCATGGACGAAATAAGGCTTCTTCCGCAGCACATGTGAGAAAATTGTACGACAGAACAAGCAACACTTATTACTGAATATTATTCCTTCACCCCGCTTTTTTGCAAATAATTTAAAGGACTGCCTCCCCATCTTGTAGGTAGAGTCCACATCTTCTCCCCACACCCCTCTCTATATCCACACCCGCAAAACCAGAGACCTAAAACGCTGAACATTCACTAAGAGCCCCCAAAATCTTATTTCTAGCCAAACAGGCATCTTTTTTTCTAACCTCATCCTAATTAGTAGCAGCGTTCCCAGACCAGAGCATGAAAGACAGACTGGAATAAAAGCTGGGATGCAACCATCAGTTACCATATGCTAAGGAAACGCGGGCACCATGGCCAGAGCACAAGCAGTTAAAATATTTTTTCCCCCTGCTTTTACAGGGAAATATTGCAGTCTGGTAATTTCACAACAGCAAGAAGTAAAAATCTTTAGCTCTACCTGTTTGGTTCTTCTCATACAGCACAGCATGGTTGTATCGTCCCTTGCCTTCTTCCTGCCTTCTCTCCTTCCTCCTCTCTCTTTCTTATTCCCCCCCTCTCCACCTCTTTTCTGCTCGCTTGCTCACTCGCTCTCTCGCGCTAGCGCGCTCTCCCTCTCCCTCCCTCCCTCCCTCTCTCTCTCTCCCTCACACACACCAGGGCAGTTAGCAGCAACTGTAAGGTCCACAGCTACTGCTCAACGCACATGCTCGCTCGCTCTCTCTCCCTCTCCCTCTCCGGCTCTCTCCTCTGTCCTCTCTTCCCCTCTTTTCTCCCCTTTCCCCCGTCTATCTGTCTTTTTCTTCCCTTTCTCTTTCTGAGAATTGTTCACTAGCTTTCAATGACTAATCACTTCCCCAGCCCCCACCCCCCTTCTAGACAGGCACCCCCCTCCCAGTCCCCTGCCAGCCTCATGAATATTTAAACATCTCCAATCTGGACCCAATTACCCACCGACTTTCCCACTGCATTGAGAGGATGGTGGGGTGGGGGTAGAGACGGATATTCCAGCCTGTTCTGGAGATTGGATGGAATGTGTTTTAGGGAAGAGGGGCTTGAGAAACGCTTGTATTTCTTTACTAACTCTTCTCTTTTCTGATACCATAAAAGCAAAGAACAGCTATTCCCAATGAGTAGTCAGACCTGTTCCAGTATAAGTTATATTTGCTATTTAGATTTTATGTACATTTAATAATTGTGAGGGTGAAGTTCTCTCAAAAAAAAAAATGAAACAATATGTAAATATCATACTGTATGTGTATGCTTCTCAGTATTCATATAATCTCAAATACATATATAAGCTTAAGTATGCACAAAAAAACGTATCTTACAATATCCTTGAGAAATCCACATGAATATGTAGCATTTTAAACATTCTAAGCACTTGAGTTAAGAAATGATAACCAATGTTTAGGAATTAGCATCTGTATCTAAAATCACATGGTGGTTCTTTTCTGAATGCACTCACACCTGTTTGAAAATTGGAGTTTCAAAAATATTATAAAAAAGGGAGGGGCACGTGGGTGACTCAGTTGGTTAAGCATCCAACTTTGGCTCAGGTCATGATCTCACGGTTTGTGAGTTCAAGCCCTGCATCAGGCTCTGTACTGACAGCTCAGAGCCTGGAGCCTGCTTTGGATTCTGTGTCTCCCTCTCTCTCTGCCCCTCCCCTGCTTGTGCTCTGTCTGTCTCTCAAAAATAAATAAATGTTAAAAAAAAAATTTTTTTTTAAAGAAAATTGGGGTTTCTTCTAATTTTACTAAAGAAGTAGAACACATTTGAAAAATAAGTCTGTGTAATATTAATGGTACCCAAAATGATAGTTTACAGTTTGGGCAAGAAGAATAAAAGTAAACTTAATTGTTATGAGAAAAAAAAAAAACACCTATATTGTGATGTTTATGTCTTCAATTCCTTCTATGGCCTTTCATAATTTGGTAGAGGAAAATATGACTTTAAGAAAAAGTATACACAAATTTTTAGATATATGGTACTGTGTGATCTTGAGAATGTTACTAAGCCTCTCTGTACCTAATTTTCTAATCTGTAAAACAGGAATTATAATGCCAACAAGTTGTGAGGACCAAATAATATAATGTACATAAATTGGAATGGAGCCATTCTTAATACATAGTAACTTTACCTTAGAGACTGTACTTTTCTGAAGTTTTGGTGGCATTTTTAAGTGAATATCTCAAGGAACTTTTCAAACTATTTCTTGTTGTTCATTAGTGATGACAAAGATCCCCAATAAAACACCTCATATTCTTTCCAGTCTCTCCTAGACACAACTTTACTTAGTAGATTTCAACCAGACAGCTTATTATCATACATATTATTGGGATTACTGAGCTTAATAGGTGCTTAATACATTTTTACAAAATTCAAGATACATCCGTCTCAGAATGGACTATCATCAAGAGATATTTAAGGGGTGATGGTTATAAAGTATCCCCAGAGGTCTTTCTGAGAATGATCTACTTCAAATCCAGCCTTACTTGTTCTTTTACTCGTATTTGCCTCTTAATTTTCATATTTTATGATATGAAACAGAATTAAATCCTGAGTTTAATATTTTTTTAAGTTTATTTTTTTATTTTGAGAGAGAGAGAGCTTGAGTGTGGAAGGGGCAGAGAGGGAGAGAGAGAATCCCAAGCAGGCTCTGCATTGTCAGCACAGAGCCCAACATGAGGCTATTATCTCACAAACCGTGAGATGATTTCGTGAGCCAAAATCAAGAGTCGGGTGCTTGGCCAACTAAGCCACCCAGGCACCCCTGAATTTAATATTTTTTAATGTAATAATGAGTCTAGTCAGGGTCAGCTTTCAAAAACAATGGATGTAACTGGTGAAGAGGGCAAAGAATGGGTAAGAAATGACTCCATCAGAGATATTCCAGTTGTGGGTGAGGACCACCCTGCCTGCCTGCTGGGGACTAGAGATTAGAGATGAAAGGAAGAAGAGGAGGTGAAGACTGGGGGCAAAGGAGAAGAAAATTGCTTCTTTTGGTGTTTAAATAGACACATGACTTCACTGATTAAGATCATTTTGTCAACTATGGCAACCTAGTTGGCCATAGAATGGGGCTAACGCCTATCCTTTTCAATCCACTCCCCTCTGCCTTCCCAATTATATCTTGTTTTGGGAAGCAACCTTGGAAACAACATGATATAATGAAGTCAAACAGAGCCTAGAGCTCAAAACCAGGCATAGGCATGGGTGAACTCTGTGAGTAAATACATTAAACCATGGTTTTTTTTTTTTTAATCTTTAATGTTTATTTTTGAGAGAGAGAGTGAGAGAGAGAGTGAGCAGGGAAGGAGCAGAGAGAGAGACAGCAGAATCTGAAGAAGGCTCCAGGCTCTGTACTGTCAGCACAGAGCCGGACATGGGGCTCAGACCCACGAACTATGAGATCATGACCTGAGCTGAAGTTGGACACTTAACCGACTGAGTCACCCAGGTTTACACTCAGGCTTTCATCTATTACCCAAAATGAGGTAGGTATGATCTTTAATCCCATTTTGATAGTGATACTAAAGCTAAGTGAATTAAGTACCTAGACTAGGTCACACGGCTAATAACAGGTAAAGCTTGGACTCCAAAACCCTCTTAACCACTAAGCTACATGGCATTCAGTGGTCCTCTACACCTCATTACCTCTGGTCCTGAGGGAATTAGATGATGCAGTGGAAGTTTTTGTGGTGAAATGAAATCAGCATTCTGCAAGGTCCACCTAACCTTGCCTTAAGACCCATGGAGGACAAGCTGATACCCTCATCCAACGGGAAGCCCTCTGTATACTTCTGACCAAATATCACATATTTCAACCACTCTAAGGTGCCTCAATATTTAAGGTCCTCACCATTTGAAATACCACCCTTTGGACATACTACATTCAGTCAATGAGCCTCTAAAATTACTTTCCAGAAGGGAGCTCAAAATTCCAAATTTAGTTTAAATATTATGGAATCAATTCCAGTACATTTTTCCCCCCTGAGCAATGGAGGTTATAGGATGGTAAAAGAATGAGAAAGAGAAAAGCACAATGATCCGATCTTGGCAGACAGATGAATGATAAGATAAGGTAAGATAAGATGAGATGAGATGAGATGAGATGAGATGAGATGAGATGGGATGAGATACCAGTATTGTCCTGATACCTACTAGTGTATTCAGTGGACCCACTAATCCTTATCCCCTTACAATCAATCCCAGTAAATGCCTAGGCTTAAGCCCCATGGTTAAACCTTATATAAATTTAATTAGCAGAATAACTAATGAGACTGTCAGGTAACTTTCTAACTATAGGTTAGGCAGTAACATCATTCTAGAAAAGGGTGAAGAGTGGTGGAGGACAGGTGCCAGTTCCATTCTCAGATCTCTTTGAACTTCATACTAAAGTGATACTGTTTTCATAATAAACCCAGAAGTCTCTGGCTTTTACTAAGGGCTGTGTCCAGCTGTATGCCATTTTAGGAATAGTACTGGCACTTGAGAGAAGAGTGTCAGTAATGTACCTCTTTTTATTTTCCCTTTCAGGTGCTAATTTTTCTTAACTTTTAGTCTTAGCTTTTTACCTACTGTATTCTTTGGCTACAGCTGCCATAACAAAATATCACAAACTGAGTGGCTTAAACAATGGAAATTTATTTTCTCACAGTTCTGGAGGCTGGAAGTCCAAGATCAAGATGCCGGCAGGATTGGTTTCCTCTGAGGGCTCTACGGGAAGTATCTATTCCAGGCCTCTCTCCTTGGCTTGCAGAAGGCCACCCTCCTACTGCCTCTTCACATGGTTGTTCCTCTGTGCACGCAAATCCCTAATGTCCAAATTTCTTCTTAAAGGACATCAGTCATACTGGGTTAGAGCCCACTCATGTGACCTCATTTAACCTCAATTACCTCTTTAAAAGCCCTAGATCCAAATACAGTCACATTCTGAGATACTGGGGGTTAGAGCTTCAACATATGTCTTTCGGAAAACACAGTTCAGCCCTTAACACCTAAATTCTCCTTTGGTACTTTTGCATATCATTTACTTATGCAACATTTTACTAAAACATCCCACCCTCAAGGAGATACACACATATGTGAAAAGTGAAACAAATGCTGACATGATTCAATGTCAAATGTGAGCTACAAGAATTTAGAACATGAGAGAAATCACGATAGGGTACACCTTTCATTTCATGATTAGGATTTGAAAAAGTACAGAAGACACAATGAGTTTTAGAGAAGGGAAAGAGGTCATGTTGGAAAAGGCAAAATGTACAACTAATCACTGAATGATCAAGAGACTGTCAATATGCGGAAGAGGGGCAGTTGTAAAGGAGGGTAGAAAGAGTGAACCTTAGAAGGGCAGGCCACACTCAGATTGGGAAGAGCCTTAAGGGTTGGGCAAAAGGGGTGTATTAGTGTCCTAGGGCGGCCATAACAAATTTCTGCAAATGTGGGGGCTTAAGACAACAGAAATTTATTCTTTCAAATTTCCAGGTGTCCAGATTTAGTGTTGGCAGGATTAGTTCCTTCCGGAGCCTCTGAGGGAGAGTCCATTCCATCACTTTCTCCTAGCCTCTGGTGGCTATGGCAGTCCTTGGCATTTCTTGGTCTGAAGATGCATCAGTCCACTCTGCCTCCATCATCACATGGGCTCCCTTCCCTCAGTCTCTGAGTCTTTCCCTCTCTTTATGAGAACACTTGTCATTGAATACAGGGTCCACTCTAAATCCAAGATGCTCTCGTTTCAGGATCCTTAAATTAATTACATCTCCAAAGAGCCTTTATCCAAGTAAGACCACAGTCCTCGAACTGAGGGTTAGGGTTTAGACACAGATTTTTGAAGAACACAAGTCAACCTACTAGAGAGGATTAGACATAAGATTTGTTACCGGAACAGTTTAGACAATGCCTATTGTAATGTTGTATGGTATGGAATGGTGAGAAGGGTTCACTGGGGCCTGGTGAGAGAATTACAGAATTGTTCTAATGCCTAGGTCAGGGAGGAAAGGTGGAGAGAAAGTGAACTGTCATTCACTGATTGCCCAGTATGTTTCAGGTATCACATATTCTGTACTTTCCCATATTTTGTCTCATTCACCTCACAGAAGAATATCTTGGGGGAAGAGAAAAATGGAAGAACCAAAAGTGGTTTGGAGATTGGGCCTGGGCAGCCTGGAGAATGAAAATAGGAAATCCAGATGTGAGGAGGTCCAGAAAAAGGGCTGGTACTGTGAGGGAGGTGATGAGCCCATTTGGAAAGCATTCATTTTAAGGAAGCATTGAAAGGTTCAAGTGCATTGCAGGATCAGATTGTAAGAAAGAAGGTGCAAAAGGTGTCTGAGCCTGCCAAAGGTTTCCAGGCAGACACGGCTCCATCTGGTTCCAGGGAGAGGCCAGCTTCTATGAAATGATGTCACCATATTAATTAGGCTGATAGCATTTCAGTACTTCCTCACTGCCAGAATTAATCCTGCTTCTTGTGGACAAAGACCTGGATGGTTCTTAGGACCCTCTAAGTCTATCCATCTTTCCAAACATGCCTCAAATGTCCAGAGTTTCTCCAGCGCTCTGGAGACCATCTGAATCTGTGAGTAGCCAGGGAAGTCTCAGGGAGGGAACCGTGTGCTGGTGGCACAGGAGAAGACGAAAGGCATGTGGCCCATAAGCTAAGACTCAGTAACCATGCAGCTCATGAGGAAGTGTGATTGCCTGAGTGGACAAATCTAACTCAGTGGCTTGTGGAATGTGTTAAGCAGCCGATGTGAAAAATTCCATCAGGTTACACAAACCTCTACCACCAACACATAATCAGAGGCTGAAATGAGAGTTTCATTTGATTTGGTCATTGAAGGGACCACGGAACTTGCTACATACTTCTTCTCTATTGCCCCTGAAGTTTTGTGATAGCTTGTTTGCCAGCCTACCTCCTCCCTATAATGCACATTCCTGGATGGCAAGCACCATGTCTTGGCCTTTTTAATTTGTTTCTGGTATTTCCAGCAGGAGCATAGGTGCGTTTTATGGGACCTAAAGCTTATATGATTTAGGGGAGATTTCTTTAAGAAAAAGAATACAAGTTAAGTATGAAAGTGGATATTTATTTATTTGGAAAAAGAAACCACACATCTCTGCCTGACACATCTATGCAATTTCTATGTTTTTGGCTACCTGTTCTTTGATCATCTCTTTATATAACAATGACTTTGTAATGTAGTCTTCTAAAAGAGAATGGAAAGATAATCTAGTCCTTCCTCTCACACAGTTGATTGGATTTGTTTTTATTCTTGGCAGTTGGGGGTGCTTAAAACATGAGACCACATACAGAGGTACTTTCGGTAAAGGGTGCAAACAATAATGCAAAAACACAGGAATTCTGAGAAATTTCAGAGAAAAAATAGCATGATACATTTATAAATTGTGAATTATTAATTATGTGGCATTATCAAATTTATTCCTGTCAGGAATAAATTTGGTTTTGGTTAGGCTTTGGTGAAAACTGAATCTCTCACCTAAAATTTTATAGAGCTGATGATTAGAAAACTTTCCCACAGACGAGCTTTTGGTTCATACATTTCAAATCTTGTTTCACATCTTTACCACATGACTCAGGAGCGACGTGATATAGGCCAAGTGATGTTTATATTTGAATTCAACCTCTGGCTTGGTACTTCAAGTTACCATGCCCAGTGAGCTGGCTCACTGTATTCCTTGCAGCCATAAATGGCTAGCAATAACTTACCTGTACATAAAAGCTCCAAGAAGAAACCTAAACATATCCCATTAAACCCAATCTAAATGTAACACCAATACAACCACATCTTACCTGGTTCCCAGAACTGCCACTCAACACAACCTGATTGAGGGGATATGTTGCAGAGGGGAAATTTGAGTGGAAAGAGACACAAGTCTACTGGATTCTTATTAAAATATCTTACTATTTCTTATTTTACACAAACGTACAAACTTATGGCTCATGGCCCATGTAAGTGAGGTCCCCTAAAGCTTAAGCTGAATTAGCTTCTTTGTAAATTTGCTTCTCATTTCTAGTATTGATACAGAGCCATTAAGTCTTCAATAAATAGTTGTTAAATAAGAATATGAAGGAGGGAAAAAGGGAGAGAAGAAAGGGGGAAAAAGGCAAGAAGGGAAAAAAAGAGGGAGGAAATATTCAAAAACTACTCGAACTAAATTTTAAACATTAACTTTAAGGATTCCCCAGTTGTTTTATTTTCTTTTATTTTTTTAAGTTTATGCATTTATTTTGAAAGTGAGAGCAAGCATGCAAGTGGGGACGGGGCAGAGAGAAAGGATCCCGAGCAAACTCCCTGCTGTCAATGCAAAGCCCTATGTGGAGCTCAATCTCACAAATCATGAGATCATTACCTGAGCCAAAATCAAGAGTCAGATGCTTAACTGAGCCACCCAGGTGCCCCGATCCCCAGTTGTTTTAATCTGCAATTGTTATTTTGTTCTACACAGACATGGCTGTTTCTCACCATCTCCGCTCACATCCTGAGTTTGTCCCACTACTTCCTTCTGGAGAAATAACAAAATGCAGCCTTCCTGGCAGGGTCCAAATAGGAGACTCCCCATATGTGTTCCATTAAATGTTAATCTCCCACTATGTGGGGAATCAGAGAAGTGTCCTTCTCCAAAGACTATATAGCTAAACTCACCACCTTGTATTTTCTCCCATGTCTTGTGATACCTCTTTCACTATTTCCGATAGACTACAGAATTTTAGGTGGTGTGGTATACCATCCAATGTATAGTTGGACAGTAAGAGAGACTTCAGATATATAGCTTTATATTATTTAATTTGCTCATTTTGGCTTCAAGCATTGATAGATTTCACTTAAACATTATTAATTTCAACCTTCATTCAAACAGGGTAGCTCATCCTGTAATACAATCCCTTGGTTTATTTTTCTCCTTATTCCTTCTCCCCACTCCACCATGATTCTGTCAAGTCTAGAACTGAGCTTTTTTGCTTAAACAACTTTGATCCTTTTCCATCTGAAATCCAAGTCTACTCGTCTTTACATTAAAATTCTTCACAGTGAAGCCATCCAAAACATTGAGCTAATGTACTCTGTCCACAGAATTTTCTTGAACAGACTTCCCCATTCTCTCTCCTTAAAACTCTGGGATATATATTTCCAACAATCTTCATCTGCTATTCCTTCAAATCCCTTATAGTACCTGTTAGATCCTCGAAAATTCTTCTGCTGATTATTTGGTTTTCTATTTCCAAGTCTCTATTCTTCCCTTCATCTCAAAGCCCTCAATTTCTCTAAAATTCAACAACAAAAATTCCACTATTCATTTCTCAAAGATTCTTTGTTGTTTGAAATACACCTCTCTGAATTCTCCAGGCCAAATAGCACACCATCTACAACTGCACTGTACTTCAGTTCACACCATAGCCTCTTTAACCCACAGAAGAAGAACCCATCACAAGAATATGATATTATATTCATATTATTTTATGTATATTTTAATACATTTATTTAGACTGTACAGCATTGTGCATTTTTAATTCCTGAAATTGGAGCTCAAAAATGTCATCTCATCTATCTCTCTGCCACTAACTAATGACCCCAAAGTTTTGCTTACTTTTTTTTTTTAAGATGAAGGAGTCTCTCATTAAGGTTTTATCATCCTCATTCCTAGTGTCTGATATATTAGGAGTCTTTTCCCCTTATGTTAGCATATTGTCGTCTTCTGGAGCCCTTCATCAGAGTGGATGTGTTTAATGGCCTGAAGAATAATGAGGATATGGGCCCCCTCTTAACAAATCTTCAAATAATCAGCTTCATAGAAATTGGGCTGTGCATGCCTCCAGTCATTTGCACTGTATGCTCCTGAACTTCAAAGATTCCAGAAGGTTTGGATGATACCTATGAGGTCATCTGGCCCAGGTCGCCATTTGATGTTACCAAATGTTAAAACATCCTGTGCTTGAAGGAAAGCATGTTACTTCTAAACCTTTTCATTTTTGGGGGCGCCTGGGTGGCTCAGTCAGTTGGGCATCTGACTTTGGCTCAGATCATGATCTCACCATTCCCGAGTTGGAGACCTGCGTCTGGCTCTGTGCTGACGGTTTGCCTGTTTCAGATTCTGTGTTTCCATCTCTGTCTCTGTCCCTCCCCGTCTTGTGCTCTCTCTCTCTCTCTCTCTCTCTCAAAAATGAATAAACATTAGGAAAAAAATTTTTTTAAACCTTTTCATTTTTTAACTTTTGACAATGTTTTGGACATTCTTTCCTATAGATACTGATATTTGTCTCCCTATGAGGTCCACCTGTTAATCATGTTTGAATTCCCTTGGGCCACTAAGGATAATATCTCTTTCACATACTATTTCAGCAAGGGCTTAACTACAACTTGCCCATACTCCCTGTCTTTTGGGTACCAAGTATCTCTTGAGCATTTTTCATTTAACAATGTTTTGAGTCCTTCTGTTCGGGTTACTCTCCTATCTCCTTTCAATATACTACAATTTATCCATATTCTTAAAATGTAGCATCCCTACCTACTAATTACACTTGAAGTGAGAAAGAAATAAGTCAGTGCCATAATTCTAGATGTTAAATATCAATCAGTGCATCATGGAAGTGTAAAAGATCTCTGTGTGTGTCCCACCACCATACCATTAAATTGTGAACTTATTCCATGGTGTGCTGGTAAATGTTTAACAACTTGCTCTCAAGGGGCTAAGGGTGAGGGAGACATGATTTGTAGCCTTTGCCACTTTCCATGGTGTAAATACTCCTACCATGTCCTATTACAAGCTACAAATGTGGCATCACTCAATGCAGAGCTGGGAAGAGATGAACAGCAAAACAGCATTATATAGTATTTCCACCCAAGAGATACAATAGAAATAAATAATCTGAAGAGTATAGATAATAGTAAAAAAAAAAAAAAAAAAAAAAAAGGAAGAGATATGTTTTCAGTATTCGTTACCTTTGTTTTTAATATAATTTAAGTTTATACAGTTTAATTTTTAGTAATGGCTGTGTTTAAAAACTGATTTGCAAAATTCCTGAAAATACAATAATTAGTTTGCAAAAGTTCATCCAGCCATATATCATACCACTTATTTACTCCAACTAAAATTTTGTGACATTTATTTATGTGTGACCCTGCTAAACTAAGTTCCTTCCACACCTTCCTCAAATTGTCTAGTTCCATTGTTGACTTTTCTTTTTTCATCTGGGTAAAATATTGTATACATATTATTACTTATTTGTGCCTTGTTAGATTCAACCAATTATTTTACCCTGTCAATAACTCTTTAGATCCTAAAATTCTGTCATCCCATATGTCTGTCATCTTTATCCCTCTGGCTTCATGTCATCCACATATTTGATGAGCAAGTCTTATGTATTTTATCCAAGGTGCTGAATTAAAAAAAAAAAAAAATGCTTGACAGGACAGGGCCAAGGACAGAATCCTTGGCCATGCAGATAGAATTCTCTCTCCACACAGGCATCAAACCATTAATCAACATCGATTCAATGAGATATTTGTCTACTTAATAATAGCCTTTGCATCCAGTCCAAATCTCTCCACCTTGTTTGTAAGACTCACGAGGTTATTTACAAAGTGCAGAAACCCTCACTTTCTTCTGTCTCATGTCAGAGAAAAAGTTTACCCTCCCCCAATGCAAAGCTGATCACTTTCTCCACGATTCATCAATTATGCCTCCTCTCTTTTGTCTTTTCAATCTGCCTCTTCTTCCACCTCCATCCCACCAGCATATAAACATAGCATATACACAGTGACGGAAAAACCTTTGCTTATCTACTCTGCTTTTGTTTCCCATTTGAAATATTACACATTCCAGTTTGCCCACTTTTCTTGGGCTTACTCTTCCATCCCCCGCCTCTATTCTCAGCATGACCAATACCAGGATCTTGTACCACTTAGGAAGTGAATGCATTCGGGTGAGACTTCACTCGTTTGCTGCTTTGCCATCTTCAGACTTAATCTGAACCTGGCAAAGTGGAGGTGGAAGTTTCCCCTTATATCTGGAACAGTGTCTTCTCATAATTCCTCAAGATCTTGGCTCTCCTAGTCCCTCTCTTATAGTATCACGCTCTTCCTCTCAACGGAATCTCTAAGCCTCATCTTTTAAAAGACTCTAGCTTCTCCCATGTCTTCACAGATAAAATATTCTCCTTCAAACCTGGCCCTGCATCATATTCTGCCCATTATCTTTATTTCTTCACCTCCTTCTCAATTGTCAGTTATTGGTCATTTGCCTTTGTAGTCACCAGTTCATTGGCTCCAGTTAGGTCCCCAAGAACCTCATACTTGCCATCACTCGCTCTGTCTCTCTTACACACACACACACACACACACACACACACACACACACCTTTTCATTCCTTACCTTACAAGGCTTCTCTGCAGCTTCAAAACTAACCACTCCTTGTGTTTGTTTGCTTTATTCTTTAATTCCCTTTTATCTTTGTTTCAATGACACTCATTCTCCTAATTTTCCTCCTCCAGCTCTGGATGCCTCCTCTTTCTTCTTGTCAGATTTCTCTTCCTCAATCACCACTTGCCTGGGCCTTCTCAGCACTGCCCACAGCTTCCTCCACCACCACCACCTCTTTCTGTGTGACTCCCAATTCTGTATTTTCAGCCCAGACCTTGTTGGAATTCTGCTTCAAATACAGATCTCCATATGCATGATTCACTCTCCCAAAATGAACATCTTATCTTCCTCCCGCGTCCTCTCACCAAAATATGCACCTCCTCCTGGAATCTCTATTCTGGTTTATAGGACTGCCACTCACTCACTTGCCCAGGCCAACAATGCGCTCTCTTCTTCGTCACCTACAGTCAGCCAGTAGATCAGGAAACCCTTTACGTATCAATTCTTTAAGTTCTCATTTCTTGTCTGATGTTTTGTGATAGGTTTCGAATTACTTCCCTGCCTGAAATCTCTCACTTCCTTAATCTATCCTGTACCCACGGCCAGTCATCATTCTAAAACAACCATACCAGATCATGGACCTCCTGTTTGTAATGTCCTTCTTTAACTACCAGTTAACTTCAGGAAAAAGTCCAAATGCCTCACCCCCAGGCAGTCTGCCTATCTACCTCTCCAATGACATCCCTGAACACCAAATTCACTGCATTCTCCAAAGAGGTCTATGCCTTAATTATCTCTGTCTTTTCACACACTGACTTTGACTCACAGAATAACCGCGCCCGTGTTTAGTGATGAAATTCTCATTCTTCCAAATAACAGCTAAAATAATCTCTCTTCCACGAATCATGACCACATTCCTCATGCCACCATTTCGCGTGTTAGTATTCTCTCCTGTACCCTCTCCTGTCAGGCACTTGCCACACATTACTGATAGTATCTACTTACTTGGCTATGTCCATTGTTACATGGAAGTTATGAAACTAACACAATTCTTAAAGGAAGAAATTGAATTATATTTATCTTTGCATCTCCAGTTCTTAGCACACGGCCCAGCACATCTTAGGTAACTCAATATATTTTCACTGAATGAGTAACTTTCCCTTACTTTCTATTTTGTACCCAAATCAAAGAAAGATATATGGAAACTAGCATGATTTATTCTTGGTGATCTTTGGGACCAGTACCTTTTCATTTTTCTTCTCAAACCAGAATTTCAATATTCAACTCTAGATAAATGTGCCAATATTAAATCCCTTAGCTTGGGGGATCATTTTTTCCTCCTCATTTTAATTTTTGAAGACAGAAATAAAAATTTTCCAAGTTCAACACTCCTGCTCCAGAAACAGTAGAGATACAACTCTGCCATTTTACATAAAGGTCCTCACTGTTGGGTAAAATCTTATGTGTGCTGATACAAAACTAGAGACAAAATAGGTGTATCTGGAATATCTTAGAGCTATAAGTAACTAACTAAACTCAATTACAGAGGGCTTAAAAATATCATTTCTGTGTTCTGTACCAAGAAATATGATGGTAGGCGATTGCATTCACTTATCTCATGGATGGAATCATTAGGTTCTCAGGTTCTCTTCTCTTCTATGCTCTTCTATCCTGAACTATTTTGTTTGTCTGTTTGTTTGTTTTCAATCCCATGTGTGTTGCCTGTGAGGTAAAAGGGCAGAGGCAGCTCTGGGTTTTCCCAATGCTTTTCAGAGGGGAAAATGGAGGAAGCCACACCAATATTTATAACCAAGTATACATTTTATAACAAAGTAACAGCTTTCCCAGAAACTTTCAGACAGATTTGCCCTATGTTGTGTTGGGAAGATCTGAGTTGAATGATCATACCTGGACCTCAGGGAGATTGGAAATGTAACTACCTATTTTACTTTCTTTTAGCTTCCACTACGGAAAAAAAAAAAAAAAAGTAAGGGAGAATGGGGTTGAAAACCAACTCTGCCTTGGGGGATAAGATCAGGTGTGACTGGTCGCTGTTCTGTTCCCAGTCTGTATTGGCTTTTATCTTATATTACTCCATTGTTTTCTTAATTCAAAAATTGTACTGAACTTGTCTCTGGATAGTTTGAAGAATGCTTCTGCTGCCTTTCCCACCTACACAGCATCTGTTTTGAATAATTTTTCTCCCCTGACTTCTCCCTGATCATTGACATTTTTGAAGGCAAAAAAATCTCATTTTTTCTACTCAACTTTCTAACCTCTTTAGGCCCATTTATATTATTTTGCCTTTACCAGTGCTGATAACTAACTCACAATTTAATATAATTTCTCACTCTTGCTAGCGTTCTTCTTAATTCCTTTTCTAAATCATGAATATAACACTAAACAGAACCAATTCAGAATGTACAATATTAAATTTTGAATTATCCTAATGAAAACATTTCTTATCAACTATATACATACTCATTTTAGAATTTTCTCACATCTCTAAACCAAATCTGAAGCCTTTTCATAGAGTTAAAGAAAGTCGGAACTGGGGTGCTTGGATGGCTCAGTCGGTTAAGTGTCCAACTCTTTTTTTTTCTTAATTTTTTTTTCAACGTTTTTTATTTATTTTTGGGACAGAGAGAGACAGAGCATGAACGGGGGAGGGGCAGAGAGAGAGGGAGACACAGAATCGGAAACAGGCTCCAGGCTCCGAGCCATCAGCCCAGAGCCTGACGCGGGGCTCGAACTCACGGACCGCGAGATCGTGACCTGGCTGAAGTCGGACGCTTAACCGACTGCGCCACCCAGGCGCCCCAAAGTGTCCAACTCTTGATCTCAGCTCAGGTCTTGATCTCAGGGTCATGAGTTCAAGCCCCATGTTGGGCTCCATGCTTGGCATGGAGTCTACTTAAACAACAACAACAACAACAACAACAACAAAACACAACTGAAAGAAGCTTCTAGTCTTTTTCATTTTATCAGTTAGATAACTGAGACAGAGAAAGTCAAAATGACTGGTTAGTGTTTTGAGACAATGCTAAAAACCCTGGTTTCCTGGTCTCCAGTTTGATGTTTCTCCACTAGGTTGAGATGTGAGTGGGTTTTGCCTGAGAAACATTTGAGATACCAGAAGCACTAGGCCAGTGGAACAGGAGCCAAGGAAATGGGCTATAGTATTGGTCCCAGAAAGGGGAAGGACAGAGCCCAACTGAAAATCATGGAGCAAGCTGAGGAATGGTTTAAGTGATCTTGGGCACAAAGTCCAATCTGGTAGGACAGGGCACAGCAGTGGGTGAGCCCTTGGGAGCTAGGCAGGTGGCAGTCATGATTCTGGGAGTTGTGTCCATATGTTGCAGAATCCCTGCCAGAAGGCTGTGTTTGGGCGAGGCTCCAGTTCCTGGAGTGGAGAGCTGACAGGTGCCGGGTGGGGTCCAGGCCCTAGCCAGATGTACTACAGTTCAGAGTGTGGCTCTGGTCACAGGGAGGGGATGGCAGTCTCTGGATGACGGGTTGCAAACCAAGGAGGAGGAAGTTAGGCAGAAGTAAGATAACATGGCCAGGGCCAATTTCAGGGGTAGTACTATGACGTGGGCCACTCAAGCATCCGTGGCTCACTCACCCAGAACTGAAGCACTTGGATCTGAGGGCCAGTAAAAGATGCTTGTAAGGCATGGAGAAAACCCAACAGCCACAGCTGAATTTTCAGACCTCAGGTCTAGGGTCAGGATTTAATTTAAAGTCTCACCAGGCTCAGTTAGCACTGGCTCAGGATCAGAGATAGGACCAAGCCCGTAGGTTTGCAGCACTAGTAAACGCTGTCAGGAGACTAGAATGCCACACCCTGAAGTTGCTAGGATCCAATCTACACTTAACGTTTGACCTAAAATTATATTGGGGCGGGGGATGGAAGAAGGCATGTCCGGATCCACAAAACTCAATTTAATAATTCCATAGGAAAAGTTTATCTTGCAGCTTTTTAAAAAAGCATCTCAGTAGTAGGTGGTGTTCATGAATTCATTATCTGCAGTGTGTTTACAGATTTGTATGTCTTAATATAGTTACGGTGTTGGTCTGTGTTAATTTTAGGTCTTCTTTAGCAGCACCTTCGTTCTCTGAGACTTTTAAAAAATAGAGACAGCACGGAAACAGCTATAAGGACAGTAGATGTTTTATAAAAAATATATCCATAAGATGGAGAGAATGCATGGCGGTCAGGATTCTGCAATCAATACAACTGGGTCATTAAGGTGACCAAGACCACCAGACCATGAAACACTTGGTCCAATCATTTCATCCATCTTAATGACCAAAGCCAACCAACTGCACAATGATACAATCAATTGCTCAGTAACTATCCATTATGATGGCAGAAAACAAAACAAAACAAATTGGCAGTGTTTTGGTCAGTTTAGTAAAGCTACACAGACAAGATTGCCAAGCATATGCTGGCTCCTAGTTTTTATGCCTTTTGTGGTCCAGATGCATTTCCTTCATTCTGATTACTTCACAATACTCAACTCCCCCAAGTGTTTATCTCTAGCTTGCTCTTTGCCATTAGTTTCTGTCTACTTTACTTTCTTCAATTTGTCTTGTTTGTGACAGATTTTTAAAGCGATCGGTACTTCATTTTTAAAGTCAGCATTCATTTTCTCTCCCTACCTATTTATTATGCCTCATTAGAAAATTTATTTTTGCGTGTGTTCCATGCTTTGCTGCTACATTTATACATGAGCTTTCCAATTTGCCTTACTTCTCTTTGATAGCATTAATTCAAATAGAACATATAAGTAGAAATATTATAGATACATATGTTTTTTAAACATTAGCCTGGATATATATTTGTTTACACAAATATCTGCCTATGTATTTTTAGATTAGCTATAATCCATATCCAAATACTTAAATCACCTATTCTAGATATATTATGTTCATATCTTGCAAATGGATTGATCTACTTTTTCCCTCTGGAATTATACTTAACTCTATGTCCAGCTTTAATTCTCCTAGCTTTCTATAGTGGTCAGATTCTGCTAAGTTTTACCATTGCTTTGTACTCCTTAGCTTTTCTAGGCTGGTCTACACAATACTTCATCAACAGAAGCTAAATATTTGGTAATCTAATAGCTGTTGTGTGTGTGTGCATTCGAGGGAGAAAAGCAGACTAACTTCTTTACTGATTTCTCTATTTTAATGAAATTATTAGAATTGACTAAATGTTTTGGTCCATGCAGGCACAGAAAATAATTTTGCAAAACCTTTATTTCCTGAAAAAAATTTTGACTAAAGAAGAAAGGTTTATGGTAAAGATATAGCTTTTTGTAAAAAGGTGAAAAGGATCAGAATCATCTCTATTTTCTAAGAATTTGCTTTGTACTCATCTGATAATTAGTCTGAGTGTCGAGCTCCCTGTGTTTTCAGGTGTGTATGTTGTGTGCATGCACGCGCAAGTGCATGCATATGGATGCATTTTGGGTGGGGGGAGGCAGTTACCATAGTTAAAAGATAGTGATGGGCGACTCACTGCAATGACTAGATTACAGATACAGTGCGTATGTGCCTCAGGCCCTGCAATAGGAACAGATGGTAGTTGAGGTCAGGTGAGGTCAGGTCTAACCAATTGGAGCAGGGGAACTGATTATAAGGATTAATGGTGGGCAGGTGAGGGTGTGATAGGGGTCAGGGTAGGCAGCTGCTATTTGGGGTACTTGAAGTCAGAGAAACAAATTTCCAGGCAAGGCAGTCAGGCGTATGGTTGGGCTCTGGAAATGGGACTAAGAGAGCACTTCAGACAGAAACCAACCATGGTCTGGGCAGCCTGCCTGAAGTAGCTTTAATAAATTCCACAGTCCCTGGAGGACTTTTGTTCTCAAAGTCTCAGACTTTTATTCTCATAGTTCCTTCTATCTAGTAGAACTTCAGTTAGCATAGCCAACTCAAATCTTTGTTCCATGTATAGATTTCTTCTTATCCATAGTCTATACGAACCCAATCATCTCTACAATCTAAAGAGCTATTTATCTCCATCTCAGACAGAAATACCCTTTTTTTCCATGTTGAACGGGACTATTCAGAGATGTCAAAGACCGGGAAAGGTTTGACAAGCTGAAGAGGAGGAAAATTTTACAATTTATAAATACATGATCCGTCTTTCAAGGAACCCATCTGTCTGAGTAGACTGACCCAGGTTAAGAGCCTTTACACTTTCCTCCATACAAAATGTTTTCCATTTGTGTTGGAAAACCCTGGACTTTAGAGAGCTTGTGGCAGAAATCTCAGGCAGGGCAGATGCACTAATATCAACTAGTACTCAAGGATTACCTGAGGAATTTAAAAATTGACTATTATTGCTTGCTCTAACAGGTGTAAGAGTTAAAGATTTCATGAAGTTCATACTCATCTCACTAACTGCTTGGGAAAATGTGAAATTTGTGTACATGTCACTGTTAAGGTAAGCTAGAGAAAGAAAAAGAAATGGGGATGTCTTATAATTGGAAGTATGTTTGGTCTTTGTCACCAGTTTTTGTCACAGAGCTCCAAAAACCGTTGGCATTTCCTGAGTGATAGGAGGGTTTTTTTAGGTAGTCACAAGAAGCTCACTTTGATCACCTTTGAGTTTATGCTAATGAGGTGGCTTTGGGTGGGGCCCTTATATAGCCTCAGGATGGGGTTGCTGGTCACCAGAATGACTAAACTGATTATAGAGTATTGGAACTCCCAGCTCCTCCCTCCATTTCCCAGATTTGGGGAAAGGAGGTGAGGCTAGAGATTGGATTATAAAAACTTTTTTTAAAAATTTTTTACTATTCTTGAAAGAGAGAGAGCGAGAGCACATGAGCAGAGAGAGAGAAGGGGAAAGAGGACCTGAAGCGGGCTCTACATTGATCGCAGAAAGCCCTATGCGATGCTATGCAGGGCTGGAACTCACAAAACTGTGAGATCATGACCTGGGCCGAAGCTGGACGCGTAACTGATTGAGCCACCCAGGTGTGCTGGATTATAAAAACTCTTGAACAATACAGTTCAGAGAGCTTCTGGATTGGTGAACACATCCACTTGCAGGGAGGGAAGCTCTTTGCCCTGCTTCCTAAACCTTGCTTTATGCATCTCTTCCATTTGGCTGTTCCGAGTTTTGTCCTTTGTAATAAATTGGTAAGCATATGTAAAGTGTTTTCCTGAGTTCTGTGAGCTATTCTAACAAATTATTGAAGTCAGAGAAGGAGGTGTGGGGACTGATCCCTCTGGTCAGTCAGAGGTGCTAGTGGTCCAGGACTGGTGTGTGCTGTGGGGGCAATCTTGTGGAACTGAGCCCTTAACCTGTGGAGTCTGGGACAGCTATCTCATGATAGTGAATGTCCTCATTGAGTTGAATTGTGACCAAGTTGGTGCCAGAAAATTGGAGAATTGATTGGTGTCAAGAAAAACCCTCCAAGAGAGGAAGATTAGTTTGAAGGTTATTGTAGAACTCAATCAGTCAATTCATAAGTTAAAAACAAAAAACAGAAAAGTAGGCACAGGGGTTTTGTTTGAATGGTTTTGTACATCTTTCCATACTAAAACTTAGAAAATCTATCAACTTTATTAATGGGTGAAAAGGAATGTGCAGTTTAAGGGAAATGTATGATACATTAGTTTAAACAGTCTAACAAAATCTTGCCAGTAATTAAGTTTAATTCCTACTTCTCATTTCCAGTGAGCCAAAATAGAAGAATACATTTAGAAAATGATAAAAGTAGGGCTGCTTGATCAACCCTAAATGATAGTTCCAGAGAAGAAAAGAACAGCTCTCATGTTGTAGCTGGACTCTTCACTTATTGATCTGCCAACTTTTTGAAGATGGGGCTGTAATTCTTAAGAAAAGGTAGGAACACGATCTGTATTAGTGATGATTTATTGGTGCTATAAGTAAAAGTAAACTGGAAAATAATGGCATAAACAGGGAAGCAATTCATTTTTCTCACATAACAAAAGATATAAGAGGTAGGTAGTTCAGGGACAATTTGGCCGTTCAGAGGTGCTCTTTAGGACCAAGGATCATTCTATCTTCCTGCTTTATCAACCTTGGCTTAGGGCTTCCATCTTTGTGGTTACAAGATGATAATTATAATTACATAAATCACATCTATGTTCCAGGCAGAATGAGTGAAATAACAAAAACAAAGGGAGAGACAAAGCAAAAAGCCAATAGTCGGTCCTTTTAAAAGGCTTCCCATAAAGTTTGTACCAGGTGATTTCTGTTTATATCTCATTGGCCAGAACTGAGTCACATGATGGTATTGATTTGTGCCACCTCAGAATTCATACAGTAGTCCCTAGTTCAGTAGTCCCCAGTTCATGGTTTCTCTTTGGGTGGTCTCAGTTACCTGTGGTCAACCATGGTTGGGAAGCAGATGATTGTACTTCTGACATACTGTCGGAAGGTCAATAGTCTAACCCTATGTCACAAGGCTTACATCATTCATCTCACTTCATCTGAGCATGTAGACATCTTATCATCTCACATCATCACAAGAAGAAGGTAAATACAGTACAATAAGATAGTGAAAGAGAAAGAGAGAGCACATTCATATAGCTTTTATTACAGTACATTGTTTTTATTATTTTGTTTTGTTTTTAGAGAGAGAGAGAAAGTGTGTGAGTGGGGGAGAGGGGCAGAGGGAGAGAGACAGGGAAACTCAAGCAGGCTCCATGTTCAACGTGGAGCCCAATGCAGGGCTTGATCCCACAACTCTGGGATCATGACCTGAGAGGAAATCAAGAGTTGGATGCTCAAACAACTGAGCCACCCAGGCACCCCTACCGTATATTGTTTTAATTGTTGTATTTTATTATTATTAGTTGTTAATTTCTTACTGTGTCTAATTTATAAATTAAACTTTACCATAGGTATATATATAGGAAAAGCATAGTACAGATTTTCCTTGACTTATGATGAGGTAACATCCCAATAAATCCATTGTAAGTGGAAAATATCATAAGTTGACAATGCATGCAATACACCTAAGCTAGACAACATAGCTTAGTCTAGCCTACCTTAAATGTGCTCAGAACACTTCCATTAGCTTACAGTTGGGCAAATCATCTCACACAAACCTGTTTCCCCATAAAGAGCTGAATTGCTTGTGCAATGTTTTGAATACTGTACTGGAAGTGAAAAACAGAATGGTTGTATGAGTACAGAATGGTGGGCATATACCGGTTGCTCACCCTTGTGATTGCCTGGCTGACTGGGAGCTGCAGCTTGCTGCCACAGCCCAGCATCACAACAGAGCATCATACCACATATTGCTAGTCTCAGAAAAGATCAAAATTCAAAATTTGAAGTACAGGTTCTGTTGAATGTGTATTGCTTTTGCATTGCAAAGTTGAAAAATTGCAAGTTCAACCATTTTAAGTGGGGGAACAGCTGTATATATGAAGTTCGGAACTATCACAGTTTCAGGTATCCACTGGGGGTCTTGGGACATACCCTTCTGGGATAAGCGGGGACTATTGTGCATTGAAAACCTAATGCCGGGGCGCCTGGGTAGCTCAGCCGGTTGAGCGTCTGGCTTCAGCTCAGGTCATGATCTCACGGTTTGTGAGTTCCAGCCCTGTGTCAAGCTCTGTGCTGATAGCTCAGAGCCTGGAGCCTGTTTCAGATTCTGTGTCTCCCTCCCTCTCTGCTCCTCCCCTGCTCATGCTCTCTCTCTCAAAAATAAATAAATATTTTAAAAAATTTAAAAAAAAAGAAAAAAAAGAAAACCTAATGCCAATGCAATGGTATCAGGAGGGGATGTGATTAGGTCATGGGGCAAAGCCCTCATAAACAGAATTAGCATCCTTATAAAAGAAGCTGAGAAACTCCCCATGCTTTTGCCATGGGTTACAGCTACAAGACATTTTCTATGAACCAGAAAAAAAAAACAGGCTGTCACCCAGACACTGAATCTGCTAGTGCCTTGATCTTGGGACTTGCCAGCCTCCAGAACTGTGAGAAGCAAATTCTTATTGTTTATAAGCCACCCAGTTTATGGGATTTGTTATAACTCCCTGAAGGGACTAAGACACATGATCATTCCTTGCTGAAGGTGGTCAGGAGTCATTCCTTAGCAGTTTAGCTGAGCATATTGTATGCTTAATAAAAGTCATAATTCTGAGTCACAGATTAAGGGAATGAATGCTGTGTTAACAACCAGCACTGATGCTTTCACTAGTTATAAATAATGACCGTCTACAAAACAAAAACATTAACTTCATAGCTATCAACCAAAAAACTCCAATTCCCTTTCCTCTTTTCTTCTCATTCTTCTTTTTTTAATCAAATCTCTTCCCTACGTCTTATCTCGCTCTCTAGGCATTTTGTCCTCTCTTTTCTCCTTACTTCTCTTCCTCTGTTCTCCTCTTTTGTTGTAACATATATTCTTAGTACAAACTTACACTTTTCTTTAGTTCCATTAGATAAAATACCTGTTTCGTTAATATGCTGTTGCACAATAAATCACTGTTCAAAGTTAGTGGCATAAAGCAGGGGTCAACAAACTTTCTGTAAAGGCTATATAGTAAACATTTCAGCTTTATGGACCGTGTGGTCTCTGTCACTATAGTGCAAAGGCAGCCACAGGTGATATGTAAACATGTATGATTGTTTCTCAATAAAACTTTATTTTCAAACAGGTGGTGGGCTAAATTTAGCCCTTAAGGCTGTAGTTTGCCATCCCTTGACTTAAAACAACAATGATTTATCATTTCTCATGATTTTGTGAGTTGATTGACTCAGCAGGACAGTTTTTCTATTCCATGTGGTATAACTGAAGTTACTATTTGGCTGTATTTAACTGATAGTTCAACTGGAGATGAAACATTCAAAATGGCTTCTTGTCCTCCAGGTCCTCTCTCCACATAGCTTCTCGTTATTCGGTCTGAGCTCTTTACAGAAGGGAATATGGCTTTCAAGGGGAATAGACAGAGAGATCAAACTTGAGATTGCAAGTGCTTATCAAGCCTCTGATTGTATCACTTTGCTAAAATCTCACCGGCCAACACAAGTCACATGGCCAATCCCAGAGACAAAATGGGACAGGGCTATATAGGGGTGTGAATACCCAGAAGTATGGATCACTGGGGGGCCCCAATATGAGAAAATACCACAGTCTGCCTTCTAGCCCTCAATGATGCTCTCTCCTACATTCAAAATATACTCAGCTCCTTCCCAGACTCATACAATACTGTCCCACTTCAGCATCAGGTTGGTGTCCAGCATTTTGTCATATAAATTAGTTTCATGTGTAGATATGGTCCCTAGGGTATGGATCCTCTAGTTAAGAGAGCTATGAACTAAAACAAGTTATCTGCCCCACACATCCAACATTCAATGGTGAAAACAGGAAAGGATAACTTCAATAGATATTCCCTTTCCAAAAATGGCAGCAGGGGGAGGAGGCAGAAGGCCTATAGTTATTGCTCCATAGCAATTTTGTAATCCATTGGGGCTTATGTTCTTAGAGGAAGAGAATGTTTGTTTTGATCCCCAGAACTCATTCCTTAATCCATAGCTCTCCTCCACTTTTTGATCTTTCGGAATCTTTTTTTTTTTTTTTTTTTTTTTTTTTTTCAGAATGTGAGAGAGGAGAGAGAATGAGTGTGCAAGGGTGGGGAGAGGGGCAGAGGGAGAGAGAAAGAATCCCAAGCAACCTTCACACTAGGCACAGAGCCAAACGCAGGGCTTTATCCCATGACCATGGATCCTGACCAGAGCTGAAATCAAGAGCCAGACACTCAACTGAATGCACCACCCAGGTGCCCCATCTTCTGGATTCTTGGTTTCACTTTCTGAGATGGCCTTCCTTTCTATAAATAATGGCTATGCCTACAGCTGAGTAGTACTCTCAGATGGCTTCCTGCCAATAGTAAGTTGTTTGGCTCTTTTCATTTTGACCTATTCCTTTGAGTCCAAGCTGATACAACTCTTTAAAACATGTTGTGGACTTTTAGATATCAAGTTTAAAATCCATTCCAGGGGCGCCTGGGTGGCTCAGTCGGTTAAGCAGCCAACTTTGGCTCAGGTCATGATCTCGCGGTCCATGAGTTCAAGCCCCGTGTCGGGCTCTGTGCTGACAGCTCAGAGCCTGGAGCCTGTTTCAGATTCTGTGTCTCCCTCTCTCTGACCCTCCCCTGTTCATGCTCTGTCTCTGTCTCAAAAATAAATAAATGTTAAAAAAAATAAAAATAAAATAAAAAATAAAAAAATAAAATAAAATCCATTCCATTAGGCAAAAGCCCACACCCACAAATCCCCTGTCATAGGTCTCTCCCTGATTTGAGCTCAGAATAAGTGTGTTGTGGTAAAATACCCTTAATATTCTCAGAAGTGATTTTGTTTAGGCGAGGGGACCTGCGAAGCATTGCCTTAAATCTGTCAGAGATCTAAACAAGTGATCCAGCTGCTGCAACCTTGATTCTCTATTTGCCTTCAGGCCTCCAGGATGACCGCATCTTGGAGTTGATCTTTTTCCCTGAGGAAAATTCTTACTTTAAGATGTTTTAAAGATGAAAACTTGAAACAGTGAAAATGAGAAACAGTTATAGGCCTAACCCAAAAAGTCTGAGTTGGAAATATTTCCTCTCTGTTCTGCTTAAAAACTGAATAGTACTTTCTTTAGCTTCTATTTCTCTTACAATATCTTACCGCAAATGGCTTAAAGCACCGATTGGCGCATTCAATATTCTGCCTACAGTTAGCTACATTCTTAGCTAAATTTTCAACTTTTTTAAGTATCTAATTTTTCTATCTTCTAAGTTACCACAGGTGACAATTCCTTCATTCCTTTACCAATATATAACATAGTCCTTTTTTCTCCAGCCTTTCACAGAAAGTTTAGTTCTTCTAGGCTCCACTCACAGTCTTCTCACTTTTGCATCTTCCCTGCAGTCCCAAATTCTGTATTAATCATATATTTTTTTAAATTTTCTGTATTTCATGATGCTTTGAAGGATCTTGGGGCCTTGCTGACCCAGGAGAGACTGTCCCTCCCCAGGCTAGCTAATCCCTAGAGATAGCAAAAGACCACCTTGCTAGTGTAACTTGCATATGCAAAGTAACTAATCCAGAGCCCATACCACCAACTACCTTCTTTGCCAAACTGTCACACATTGCCCTGCCTTAATCACCACAGGGCAAGGTATCACACACTCAAGGCAGTCTCTACGCTCCAGAGCCTGCTGAAATTATTCAAATGAACCAATCCTAAACCTGCTTACCCTGATTACCTACCTTGCCCATTGCTTCCCATGAAAACCACAATAAAGGCCATGCTATACCTTTACTTCTGTTTCTTGACAGAACTTGGTGCTTCCCCATGTGGCCCTGCATAGGGTAGCAAGCCTCTTCCTCTTGAGAACTGTAAGAGAACAAGCTGCCTTTTATGTTTTTATTTTTTTTTTATTTGAGAGAGAGAGAGAGAGAGAATGCACAAATGGGGGAGAGGGGCAGAGGAAGAGAGACAGAATCTTAAGCAGGCTCCACACTCAGGGTGGAGCCCAACATGGGGCTTGATCCCACAATTCTGGGATCATGACTAGAGCCAAAATCAAGAGTCAGACACTCAACCAACTGAGCTGCTCAGGTGCCCCCAAACTGCCTTTTCAATGGCAAGCATCTCCTGATCTACTGGCCTCACCATACCTTAATAAAAACAAACTTCTAGGCATATTTTAAAGAAATCCAATATCATATACTTTAGTTTTTTTTTTTTAATTTTAAAAATGTTTATTTTTGAGAGAGAGAAAGAGACAAGTGTGAGCGGTGGGGGGGGGGGGTGTGGGGAGGGGGGCACAGAATCCAAAGAAGTCTCACGGCTCTGAGCTGTGAGCACAGAGCCCAACATGGGGCTCAAACCCACAAACCCTGAGATCATGACCTAAGCTGAAGTCGGATGTTTAACCGACTGAGCCATCTAGGTGCCCCTTAGTTTTTTGTTTTTTGTTTGTTTATTTGTTTTTTATAATAGCACCCTACTTTTAGGTACCAATTTCTATGTCAATTATTTGTTGGTATATAATAGTCACTTCCAAACTCAGTGGCTTAAAATGTCCATTATTTTTTATTTCTCACAATTCTGTGAGTTGGCTGGCTCACCTGAGCATTTTCCTGCTCCATGTGGTGGAGATGAGGTCACTCAAGTGGTTGTATTCAGCTGGGAGCTCACCTAGGTGTGGAATGTCCAAGACTATCCTCCAGGGCCTGTCTCTACTTGTCTTCTCATCACTCAGTAGTCAAAACTGAACTTCTCTGTAACATGGCAGCTGGTTCCTGAAAGTGAACATCCCAAAAGACAATCCCCAGTGTGCAAATATTTATCAAGTCTCTGTTTGAGTCATGCTTGCTACTGTCTCAGTGGTCAAACCATCAGCTAGCTCACACTCTATGTGGGAGAGGACTACCCACGGGATGAATACTAAGAGGTATGGGTCCTCTGGGGCCATCAAGGTAATAGTATACCATACCAGTGTGATAATGCCATTCCAAGTTTCTTTTTGCTTTGGGGAATAGCCCATGGAGTGTAGCAGAAAATGTATGCATGCTGTGATGTGGTGAAGACAAAAGGTCTGCAAGACATGGATGTAGACAAGACAATCATGAAAGATTTGATTTTTCACTACTCAATTAGCCATGCTGGCATTCTAAAGACACAAATTTTCATTTTCCTAGAACACATCCTAATCTAGGATTAAATGGCATCGCACTGCAAGTAAGCTTGTATTTCAATGATATCCCCATCACTATTAAAGAGGCCTACTCTGGCTAACTATTTGGGACTATGAGATTTTCCAATAAAATTTTGTTTTCTTTGCTGTCATTGTTCCTGTTCCTTTTTCCTACAAAGATTCCTTTGGTTACATTGACATTCTGAGAAGAGACAGTCTTCAGCAATTATCCACATGGAAACATGTGCTACTTACGGCAGTCTGCTCTTGCTTATTTCCTATCTTGCTAATTTTGTGAAATTGGTTATTTGTGAATAGTTACTTGATTACAGAAATAACTTACTTAAGCTTAGAATTGTTGTAGACACTTAGACGATTAAGGTCATCTACGTGAAATCTGAGTCATTGAGATAAAAAGGGGATATCCAGGCTACAATCTGACTACCAAATATTTATATGTCTGGGAATATCTCTGGGCTTTTGAGTCACATAAAGAAAGTCAAACTGACAGCTGCCTTATTGAGAGGTTAAAAAGTAGGAGGAACTCCATCCATCAGATTACTCATTCCAGATATCATCCTGAGTCAGGCCTCTTCCAAATATAATTACTACTACCGTCTGTACATTAATCTCTGCTTACACCTTCTATTTTAGATAAATTGTTGCTTCTGGGTCATGGATTCATTTAGATACACTCTTCTTTCAGTCCTCTGCGGGTTTCAAAGTAGGATCCACATATAACACTCATGAAAAAACTTGAAGTGCCATTTTAAAATACAGATTCCTGAGCCTTGCCTCAGACCTACTACATCAGAGTTTCTCAGGTTTGAACTCAGGAATCTGGATTCTTTTTGACAAGTGTCTGTGTTTGTTTCATGTACTCTGAAGTTCAAGGATCACTGTATAAAGGGAAAGACAAAAATAGGGTGTAAGATCCAACCTGAGTTAAATAGTATTCATGTTTGGCTGCTGAGAGGAAGGGCAAGATCTCTTCTGGCAAAATTCAGAACTAAGGTTTGTCCTTGGAGACCTTTTTATCTCCCTTTCATCTTTGCTCCCTCATATTCTTCAATAATTCAACACCAATTGTCGTTAGTCCAGCTAACACCATGAGGTAGGCACTGGGCCTCGAGCCTCACAAAATTCTATGGTATAAGGCATAGTATCATCCCCCCATTTTGCAAGTGAGGATATTGAGGTTCATTGAAGTTATGGAATTTGTCTAGAACAGGAGCTAAGTAAGGTAGAGCTAGGATTTGAGTGCACATCTGTTCTACAGTCACTTGCCTGAGAAACTCATTCACATCATAGTGTTGGGGGTATTAGGTTTCAGATGCATGAAAGTCCCTGCATCTAGCTGAGGCCATGTCTATTTTTTTTTTAATTGAAATGTAATTAACAATGTTATATTAGTTTCGTGTGTACAACATATTGATTCAACTCTTCCACACACTACTCAGCACACACCAGGTTAAGTGTAGTTACCATCTATCACCAAAGAATCATTATAATATTTTTAACTACATTCCCTATGCTATAGTTTTCATCTCTCTGCTTATTTACAGAAACTTCAATGCCAGCACCCCTGAGAAGCACTTTTCTCTTTCCTTTTTAATCAACTCGAATTTTCTTTTCGGGGAGTATTTCTTCCAATATTTTGAACTAAAGACCAAAAGGCTGATGGCTGGTGTCCTCTCCACCTCCGCCTTCTCTGGAATGTTTATCAGGCAAGATGCCGCCTCTTAGTACACACCTCACTAAATATCTCCTGGGAAAAAATGAGTAGAAGCTGACTTACTGGGAGCCCTTTCTTCCTCATAAATGACTCTATTGGAGCATATGCTTCATGTCCACGTTTTGGTCCCTGTTTGAGCTCCAGCACCTAGAAGAGTGGTTGGTGCACCAGTACTCACTAAATGTTGACTGAATAAATGAATGAACACACTGAATTTTTTTCTCAGTTTTATTGAGAAACAACTGACACACATCACTGTGTAAGTTTAAGGCACACAGCATGACGGTCTGATTTACATATGTTGTAAAATGATTGTTTAACTAACATCCATCTTCTCATATGGATACAATAAAAAAAGAAAAGCAAAAGGAAAACGATGCTCTCCTTGTGATGAGAACTCTTAAGATTTATTATATTATTAACTTTCCTATATATCACACATCAGTGTTAGCTACAGTCATCATGTTGTACCTTACATCCCCAGTACTTATTTATAACTGGAAGTCTGTACTTTCCAACCACCTTTCTCCAATTCTCCCCCACCCCACCCCAGCCTCTGGTTACTAAAAATCAGAACTCTTTTTCTACGAGTTTTGAAATTTTTTATCAAAGATTCTACATATAAGATCATAGAGTAATTGTCTTTCTTTGACTATTTCATTTAGCACAATGTCTTTATGATACATCCTCGTTGTCACAAATGGTAGGCTTTCCTTGTTTTCTTATGGCTGAATAATATCCCATTGTGCATATATACCACTACTTCTTTATCCATTCCTCTATGAAGGGACATGCAGGTTGTCCTCATGTCTTGGCTATTGGAAATAATGCTGCTATGAGCATGGGATTACACACATCTTTTCAAGTTAGTGTTTTCATTTCCTTTGGATATAGTTTGAGAAGTGGAATTTCTGGATTATATGGTAGTTCTATCTTTAATTTTTTGAAGCTCCTCCATACTATTTTCCATAATGGTTCCAATTTACAATTTCACCAACAAAGCACAAGGGTTCCATTTTTCCCACATTCATGCTAGCATTTTTTATCTCTTGTCTTTAACGATGGCCATTCTAAGAGGCGTGAGGTGATATCTTATTGCGGTTTTAATTTGCATTCCCCTAATGGTTAGTAATTTTGAGATTTTTTTTTTTAATGTTTATTTATTTTTGAGAGAGAGAGAAAGAGACAGAGTGTGAGCCAGGCAGGGGCAGAGAGAGAGGGAGACACAAAATCTGAAGCAGGCTACAGGCTCTGTGGTCTCAGCACAGAGTACACTGGAACTCACGCCTCACAAGATCATGACCTGATCCGAAGTCGGGCACTTAACCAGCTGAGCCACCCGGGCACCCCGAGCATTTTTTCATGTACTTGTTTGTCTTTTGTATGTGTTTTTTGGAGAAGTATCTGTTCAGGTCCTTTGCCCATTTTGTAATAGGGTTATTTCGTTTTTTGTTTTGCTATTGAGTTGCATGAGTTCTTTATATATTTTGATATTAACTAACCCCTCATCATATATATGCTTTGGAAAATTTTTTTTCCCCCATTCTGTTGATTGTATTTTAAAACTGCATTTTAGGGATGCCTGAGTGGCTCAGTCAGTTAGGCTCCTGACTCTTGGCTTCGGCTCAGGTCATGACATCACAGTTCATGAGATAGAGCCCCACATGGGGCTCTGTGCTGTCAGCACAGAGCCTGCTTGGGATACTTTCTCTCTCTCTCTCTCTCTCTCTCTCTCTCTTCCCCTGCTCGTGCTCTCTCTCAAAATAAATAAACTTAAAAAAATAAAAAAATAAAAAATGTTATGGCTCTCATCAGAAACTAGGAAGGTGGGAAAGCTAAGATCTGGGTTACAGTTCCCAGGACAGAAAAGTTGCTCTGCTAGATACATCAACCCCATGTCCTGTGCACTGATCAGCTGCAGCTGTGTCCCAACAAGTGACCCAGGAATGGGAATTTTAAGTGCTTCACCACAAATATTTGGCTAAATGCCAATAGGGTTCTATAGATATTAAAGCCAAGCTATGCTTTTCTCATAAGCCTATGTATTCATTCTTTCCCTCATTAAACAAATATTTATTGAGCAACTTCTATGTATAGGCACAACTCTAGGCACTGGGCATACAGTAGTTGACAGAATTATCAAAAGTTCTAGTCATTATAGAGTTTCTTATATTTTGTTTGGGGTTGATGGGGGGCAGGGGCGGGGAGGAGTTGGTAAAAAGGAAATAAAGACTATGACTAGGTCTGCTAAAGAGAAGAGAACACTCAGACCAACATCAAATGTATATGCATTGGAGGAGGTCACACATGAGAAAGTTGCACTGTGTCTGGCCTTCCCACACAGGGCTATCACTGTCAAAAGGGCTGCATTTGGGATACACTTGGACTGGAGAAAACAATGATACCAGGACGGATCAACCCCACCATTCCCCTCTTCCTCTGGATCATGCATTTCTATACTGAATACCAGAATAGAAAGGATGTTTCTTGTTCACTATGAAGCTTGTAGTACAGGTTCTGCTGCTTTGGATTCCATAGACACCATGAACTTGTGCATCACGGCTGACGGAATAGGTAACAGGTGCAGAGAGAGAGGATGAAGCTGCCTGCTCTGTGTGGTGGGCAGAATGAAGTGGCATTGTCAGGAAAAACCACATACTTTACCTCACTCACTCTCCTGGCACAGCCATCTGGCCTGGACTGTAGCAATGTGGGGAGATCCCTGTTCCTTATAGCTTAGGAGGATTCTCCTTTTGGAGACCCCAGATGTGCTTATTTGGGCAATCTCAAACAGGATCTGTCTGGTATCTCCCCCCTCCTCCAATACCTGTGCCTCTGATGCTGGTCCAAGCATCAGACCAGCTCATTTTGTGTCAGCTCATTTTGTGCCAAGAATGAGATACATAATTTCTACAATATCATTTGCCCTTCTCCTGAAAACATCTGGATCCACTCCTTTATTTATTTATTTATTTATTTATTTATTATTTTTTAAAGTAAATTCTATACCCAAGTGGGGCTCAAACTCACAGCCTAGAGATGAAGAGTCACATACTCTACCAACTGAGCCAGTCAGGTGCCCTTAGATCTACTCCTTCTTGAAGGACTGATACATTTTTATTAATGCTTTACTCTTTATTTCCTCTTAAAGTGTGAACAATCAAGGGAGAGTTAAATCAGTAAGTTCCTAACACATGCATGTAAATTAATTACTCAGGCACTCGACAGGAGAACTGAGAATAAGGAAACTCTCAAGTCAGGTAAAAAGTGCATATGGGGTGCAGAGAGGTGGGGGATACATGCACACAGCCTGAAATTGCCAAAGCCAAACTCCTCCTTCACTAGTCTTGCTTGGGACACCCCCAAGGTGTGGCAGTTCACCAGTAAGTTGTAGGGATAAGTGCCCAAGCTCTGGAGTTAGCAAAATGGGTTCTAACTCTGACATCATTTCTGCATATCTGGGTTATTGATTCTCTCTGAACCTTAATTTCCTTAGCTGTGAAAAAGAAGAGTGGGGGATAACGACACTTATTTTTTAGCAGTGTCATGAGGATCACATAAGATGATATACATTGGGTGACTGGCAGTGCCTGACACATAACAAATCCAAGGGCAGTGAACTTTAGGCTGTGTTTAAAGGATTCCGGGCTTATGGGAGGCAAGTCAGAAGACCCCAGGTCACTTCCATCACCACAGTTGCCTTATTCACCCGGAAGGGATTAGGAAGGTGGGGTAGGGGCAAGGCAGGGTCACATAGGTGAGGCACTTTGCTGTTCATGCTAGCCTGGCCAAAATCTGCACAGAGATTTCTCTTCCAAACTGAATGGCATTGAGGCATTTATCTCATGGCACAGTGACTTTCATCTCTCGCTGCTGCTTCTCCTGCCTGTACACAATCCTGCATGACTGCTAGTTCCTGTTGGGACCTGGAACAGGAGGTGTTATAGGTGAGGATGGAAGAGCACGGTGTGGAGAAGCTTTCGTGGTGCCAGCCGAGCTCCATCAGAGCTGGAAACGCTACCACTCCAACAACAAATATAAAGCCCCTCCCTCACAGTTGACCTTTAGTGTATTCTCCCCTTCCTGCTTCTGCACAATACACTGGCACATGCATATTTTCCCTGCGGATCTATTTGCAAATTTCATCTCACCTTTTGCTCTCAGCTTCATTCAGTCTTTTGCCAAGTAGTGGAGAGCTAATGCGGCATTCAGATTCACCTTTATAAAATAGAAGCCAAAATCTCCAGAATTACCAGCCATCTTCCTAGCTTCTTCTTGCTTTGGCCTCAAACTGTGTCCCTGGGTGGTCTTGTTTATAGACTTGGGGGCTTCCATTAAATCCGTGGCTATGGAGAGAGCATGGGGCAGCCCCCGTGGGGCTGCAGAGCAGGAATAGAGCAGTTGAAGCAATAATTCCTCAGGTCGTTACCACTGCAGCTAATAGATTAATCAGTGCCTTCCTTACAAGCCTTGAATATTAGTTTGAAATTAGCTTGGTTAAATACAGAGGGCTGGAGTGTGCATGCCAGTGCATACATGAGGCAAAGGGATTTAGTGAGTCTCCTGAGAAATGCTCTTTTCCCTAAGACATACCTTCTCCCTGTGCTCCTGGCTGCCCCAGCAAACCTGGCTTCAAACCTGCCCCAAACCTGGGCTTCATTAGGGACAGTGAGCAGGATTTGCTCTTGCCAGCTGGAGGCAGTGGTCATGAATCCATTTTGGCTTCTCCCATAATAACTGAGAGCTGGTAAGAAGTGATCATGTGGGGGCTCTTGAATCAGGTTGCCTGAGCCTGAAATCTCTCTGGGGCACTTGCTCTTCTGCAATTAATCACTGTAAACTTCAGTTTCTTTCTCTGTGAAATGTTAATAATAGTATCTACTTCAGAGGGTTGTAGAAGGGTTAACTGAGGTAATGAACATAAAGTGGCTGCACAATGCCTGGCACATACTAAGTACTTAATAAATGTCAGATGCTATTAATAATCCTCTACATTTTTATAGCACTTAATTATTTTTAAACTATTTTCACATAGTTTCACATGATTCTTCTAACCAACCCACCAGGTATAAAATGCAAAGCATGTACTATTATCCTCATTTTTACAGTTATAAAATTGAGTTTGTAAATGATTAAGTGTCATAAATTGTAATTAATGAGAACTTACTCTGGCGTCTTGTCCCCTTTCCAACATCCCTCAGCTGCTTTAAGAAACCAGACAAAAAAAAATCCTCTGTTCACATCAGAAAAAGCAGGAGACTTGAATTATAACATGTGCTTCTCAACAAATAACAACTTGTCTGGGTTTGGTTTTTGCATTTGTGGTCTTAGAGGGCTCCTTCCAGGGTTGATAATCTGTGGTCTTTGTCCCTCCCTTAAAAATGGAGCTGGTTCCAGAGAGTAAGTAATAGGCAGTAAGGAGAGATGACCCACTGCTCACTGGTCCCCACTCTCTACTACTCCCGTGACCTTTAGTGTATGTTGCCTGCATTGTAGCTACTTTTGTGAATATGCTATCTTCCAAGTAAAGATGAACTCCAGGAGCATAGAAGAGCCATTTTCCTTTTCTTAAGTTTATTTATTATTTCGAGAGAGACAGAGAGAGTGTGAGTGGGGGAGGGGCAGAGAGAGAGGGAGAGAGAGAGAGAAAGAGAGACAGAGAGAGAGAGAGAGAGAGGGAGAATCCCAAGCTGGCTCCGCGCTGACAATGCATAAGCTGATGTGGGGCTCACTCCCACGAACTGTGAGCTCATGACCTGAGCTGAAACCAAGAGTTGGACACTTAACTGACTGAGCCATTCAGGAGCCCCGCACAGAGGAATCATTTGTTTGATTTGTGTTTCCCCTAGAGCAGCTAGCACAATGCTTCCCACACAGTATTCAATACCTACTTGTGGACTCACAATTTTTGTAATTTGGGGTTCTCTGGTTCAGGACTAATTAATGCCTGTGTTAAGGTCAGCCTCATTATTCTATCAAGTATTTTGATATTCTTATTAGTCTAGACATTCAAATATTAAAAAAAATATCTGCAGTTTTCAATGGTTTTACCAAGAGGGTAGGAGGGGAACACATTTCTGTCAACTTACATACTGATATTGTTTAAAAAAAGGTCAGGGGCATGTGGGTGGCTCAGTCAGTTAAGCATTGGACTTTGGCTCAGGTCATGATCTCACAGTTTGTGGGTTCGAGCCCTGCTTCTGGCTCTGTGCTGACAGCTCACAGCCTGGAGCCTGTCTCTTCGGATTCTGTCTCTCTTTCTCTCTCTGGCCCTCCCCACTCATGCTCTGTCTCTGTCTCTCTCAAAAATAAATAAACATAAAAAAAAAATGGTCGTTCACTTCAAAGTTTCCAGGGACACCCATCATAATCATTAGTTATCAAGAAGAAGTAAAAAGAAAGTCTCCCTGCATATACCGGCATTGGTCTTTCAAGATCTTAGTTAAAAGCGAGTGTGACTCAGGGTGCCTGGGTGGGTTGAGTGACCTACTCTTGATTTCAACTCAGGTGATGATTTCATGGTTCATGAGTTCGAGCCCTAAATATCGCTCTGTGCTGACAGCACAGAGTCTGCTTGGGATTCTCTCCCTTTTTCTCTGCCTTTCCCCTGTGCTCTCTCTCTCTCTCTCTCTCTCTCTCAAAATAAATATATAAAAAGTATAAATAAATAGAAGTCAGTGTGACTCTGAGAGCAAGACATGCACTAGACATCATGGCCTTTCTCCTGTTTTGTAGATTTGGATTCCAAAGCAAATAATTTTGCAGCTTTCATACAAAGCAGGTAATGTTCTCTTTGTTAATGGTGGTATTTTTGTATGGCTCCATGGACCATGATCATGAATAATTGAGGGCCTAGACCATAATGCATGCTATAGCCAACAGTGCCTTTCTTTTAAAATTAAACTTTATCATGAGATCAGAATTGAACAGTGAACTAACCAGAAGGTAATAAATTTAAAAAAATGACCAGAAGATACAAAATAATGACCAGAAAATGACCAGAAATACAAAACTAACCAGAAGATAGTATAAACAATGATAGGCTACTTGGAGGAATACAAACACATGTAAGTTAAAGATAAATAACTACATGATATAATAAGATATTAATGCACAATCCTTAACTGTTATTAATGCATACATAATTTAATTCTAGTTCTAGCTTGGAAAGACTGTTCAATTTTTCTTGGGGTTAAGCGTCTGACTTGGGCTCAGGTCATGATCTCATGGTTAATGAGTTTGAGCCCTGCATTGGGCTCTATGCTGACAGCTCAGAGCCTGGAACCTGCTTCAGATTCTGTGTCTCCCTCTCTCTCTGCCCCTTCCCAACTCATGCTTTCTCTTTCTCTCTCTGTCTCAAAAAAAAAGTAGTTCATTTTTTCTTAAGAACAAGAGCATGCTGTTTCATAAATACAGTAAAATTTTCAATTGAAGATATTTAATATTCTCAATGTATTATTAAAATAAATGGTTCATTATCAAATTTTACCAATTATCCAAACAACAACAATTGTTGGTGAGGATGTAGAGAAAAAGGAACCCTCTTGCACTGTAGGTGGGGATACAAACCGGTGCAGCCACTGTGGGCAACGGTATGGAGGTCCCTAAAAAAATTAAAAATAGAACTAGACTAAGAACTAGACCGTGACTTAGTAATTGCACTACTGGGTATTTACCTCAAAATACAAAAACACTAATTCAAAGGGATACACACACTCCTAGGTTTATAGCAACATTATTTATAATAACCAAATATGGAAGCAGCCCAAGTGTCCACCAAGAGAGGAATGGGTAAAGAAAATGTGGTGCATATATACAATGGAATAGTATTTAGCCATAAAAAGAATGAAGTCTTGCCATTTGCAACAACATGGATAAAACTAATGAGTATAATGTTAAGTGAAATAAGTCAGTCAGAGAAAGGCAAATACCATATGATCTCACTCACATGTGGAATTTAAGAAACAAGACAAATGAACAAAGGAAAACGAGAGAGAGACGGAGAAAGAGAAAGAGGGACAAACCAAGAAACAGCCTCTTAGCTATAGAGAACAAACTGACGGTGACCAGAGGGGAGGTGGGTGGGTGGGGGGGTAAAATAGGTGATGGGGATTAAAAAGTACACTTATGATAAAAAAAAAAAACAACTTTACCAACTGTCCCATTAATGTCCATCATGGCAATCCTCCCTGCCCCCATGCCCAATTCAGAATCCAATCTAAGAGAACACATTTCATTTAGTTGTCATGCTTCTTTAGTTTCCTTTAATCTGGAACAATTTCTAAGACTTTCATTGTCTTTTATGACATTGACATTTTAAAGAGTACAGACCAACTGTTGTGAGTTTGTGTGGTGTTTCCTCATGTTTCCATGCAGGTTATATATTTTCAGCAGGTACAGCATGTCAGAAATGCTGTGTCCTTCTATGTGCTTCCAACCAGGAGGCCCATAATGTCAGGTTGTCCCATTGTTGGTGATCTTACTTTTGATCACTTGGTTGAGGTGCTCTGTGTCAGGTTTCTCTTTTGACAGATTATCATTTCCCCCTTTGTATTAACAAGAAGACTGTAGAGAGATATTTTGAGACTATAAAAATATACTGTTGTCTCATCAAACTTTTCACCAATCATTATAGCATCCTATAATGAGCATTCTTAACCTCATTACTATGGATAACTGCAAAAATTTTTTTTTAATTCTATCATTCTTTCTACATTTATGATGTAATTCTACTGTAAGAAGAGCTTCCCTTTATCCCCTGTTATTTATTTATGTGTTTATGTATTATCAATATGAACCCATGGGTTTTTATTTTATTCAATGGGTTATAATAAATTACTGTGATTATCCATTTCAAAGCACAAATTGTAACAGATTTGATCAGACGGAGCCCTTTCAAGTTGGCTCTTGTATCCATTTGACATGTCCTCATCATTTTTCGATTATTTCTTTACCTTGCAGCACAGCAATATGTTCTAAGCTCATCTTGGATTTTCTCTGCCCCAGTCCTGGAATCAACAGTAGTCCCTTTTAGTGGAGAAATGATACTTAGAATTGCAAATATAGGCATACAATTAGATGGTAAAACACAGACTTTAAAAGATATTCAGTGCTTCCTCTGTTATGTCTAAAGTGCCAGTTTGGGCAAAGCTAACTGTGTCCATAACAAAACAGTGGGCAATCTGTATTGGCTGACCCAGTGCTATTAATCTTAACAAGAATGTAGAGTACTAGTTTTAAAACAGCTTTTTGGAGGGTAGAAGGGGGGGTGAAGAACATTAAATGTTCACATTGATTATGAGACATCTACTAATTTCAAAAACATCAAGATGTGAAAAAATTTGCATCTTAGAATCAAGAAAATAAGCAGTTCGTTTCAAAGAAGAGCATATCATTATGGCTTCATGCAGAATCATTCAAATGATTTAGGGAAAGCATTAATAATGTTGTAAACTGCTTTGTTTATATTTCCCCTCTCTCTTGTTATCGTTAACTATACTTTCTTTTATTTTCAGTAGACTCTAATAAAAGTATAGGAGCTAGGCCAAATGAGTCTATTTTATTTTTTACAGATACATGAAAAATGAAAAGAAATCACAGCCAGAGTTTCTCTTCCTCAATGATTGCACTTAAAGAAGATATATCATCACTAGAGATAGCCTGGTTTGTTCCATATTTTCTCATGTGTCTAAATTTTAATAGGTCTATTATGTCATCTTAATGAATCAGAGAACTAAACAGATTTTAATAATAATAACAAGAATATTTTATGTAGGGATCTGACTTTGTAGTTAACAAGCACTTTACAAAGGCAATCTTACCAAGGGTAGCAGAGTGTATGAACTAATTAGGAGAACCTGCTGGGGATCTGACTGCCTGGGGTCTGAGTCCTGTCTCTGCTACTTACTGGATGTGTGTCCTTAGGCAAATGACTGAATGTGTCCAGCCTTCAGTTTTCTCACCTGTCAAAGGAAGATAATAGTAGCACCTACTTCAACAAGTCATCGTGAGGATGAAATGAGAGAATTCAGGCAAAGTGCACGGCATATCAATGCTTGCCACCCAGTAAACTGCTCAGTAAATGTTAGCTAATAAAAAAATAGATCAAAGACAGGTCAGTGTTATTCTAGAATCTCAAATGGACACAGCTCCTTTGTCTATTCCTTGTAAGACAATTTAGTCTTTTTTTCCCCTAAGAATCTAAATAGATTCGATAGGAAGGAGCTTCTTTTTTTTTTTTTAAGTTTATTTATTTATTTGGAGAGAGACAGAGACAGCATGAGTGGGAGAGGGGCAGAAAGAGAGAGAGAGAGAGAGAGAGAGAGAGAGAGACAGGGAGAATCCCAAGCAGGCTCTATGCTGCCAGCACATAACCTAATGCTGCAGGGCTCAAATCCATGAAGCTATGAGATCATGGCTGAGCAGAAACCAAGAGTTGGATGCTTAACCTACTGAGCCACCCAGGTGCCACAATAGGAAGGATCTTCTTCAATTCTAAGTGAGGGATATGAGTGAGGACACTGCACCGCAGGTGGACACGGGCACCTGTGAAGGTTGGTTTAGTTATCTATCTCCTCATGTCGCTCACTGCCAGCAGGTAATAGCTTGCCTAACCCAGCTGCCTTTCTCTCATATAATACCCTCCCATTTATAGGAAAACCATGGTTCATGTGAGCTATTGGTTCAGAAAACTGAGCAAACAAAAATGTTTGAGCCCTAGATAAGCAGAGAAAAGGAGAAAAAGAGCACCTAGCAGATTTGGACTGCCCTGTCTCACGCAGGTTGTCAGCTCCGGATGACTCACTCTCTATCACAAAGCCAGTCACAAGTGGTCCTGAGGGTACTTATCCTGGGACAATACCATACAGATGATTAACATTTTCAAGAAAGAAGAAAAGACACCCTTCTTCCAGGACAAGGGATTCACCATTTCCCTTTGAATTCTTTAATTGGCCTTTCTAATTAGAGGGATTTGCTGCTTTATTTAACAGTAGTTGGCTGCGATCTATGTGGTTTCTGCAGGACTGGGCCAGATTGTTTGCATCTTAAAGGAATTCTGGGGAAGCCCTACCCCTTTCTAGGGTTTCTTTCATGCTATTCGAGGGTTTTAGAGAACCGAGGTCAAGGACGATCTACTAGTGTGCAGAGGAAGGAAGCTGGGACTCCACTGCCTATTTCAGAGTAATTACATCACTCGTGCTGGCTCAGCTCCTACAATGTCGTGGGAAGCTATAGATGAGGCAATATGTGTTCTCAGACTGCCACGGGTCCTCTGCTATTTGCACAGCTCTTGCACTGTAAGGTTTTCACATCTACACTACTAGTTCTTGGGAGACTCTCCTAAGTTATCCCTACTGCATAGAGTGTCTAAAGGTTCCACATAACTAAAGTCTGGAAGAAAGTAATTCTTTACTTGGGAAATACCAAAACGTGGAGACATGTGGGAGAACAGCAGAACAGAGTTCACTGGGGGTTATGCTAGAATGTGGCTTAAACAAATAACATCAGAACAGAAAATGTAATTATATGCTCATCATAAGAAGCGATTTGTAACAATTAACTCTTTGGGCAGGTCTGTTTCCACTTTGCCCGTCAGAAGCCTCAGGTGTTTGTTCAAAGGGATCAGAGCCACAAATCCAAAGTCGTTTTAAAACTAGGGAGCCAGGGGCACCTGGGTGGCTCAGTAGGTTAAGCATCCGGCTTCAGGGGGAGGTCACGATCTCATGGTCAGTGAGTCTGAGCCCTGAGTCAAGCTCTGTGCTGACAGCTAGGAGCTTGGAGCCTTTTTCAGGTTCTGTGTCTCCCTCGCTCTCTGCCCCTCCCCCACTCACACTCTGGCTCTCTTTCTCTCTCAAAAATAAATAAATATTAAAAAATTTTTTTAAACTAGGTAGGCAACAACTGTGAGTTTTGTACTTTACTCCTCAGGTCTTCTGCTCCATGAACATTTCCTACCCAAATCACACATCCCCTCACCAACCAATGTACACTGTAGGTAGATTCAGAAGTGTCCCCAGTCTCATTTTTCTGTCTTGCTCCTGATAGAGACTTAATGGTTTCTGGGAGGCTGGATGTATGGCTGCCTTGTCCCTTCCAACTACCAGTTTACTGACCATGATCTGTTGTGTGACCTTTCCCTGTGAGTGTGTATTTCCCCAGCCTCAGGGTTTTCATGGCTATTCCTGGTCTATGATTTTTGTCCTTGAGTTCAGTGGCTTGCTGAAGACCTAATCCAGCAGCCTGTCTGCCTCTGGCTCTTTAATTAGCTCCCCAGAGACTTTTCTCAAAAATCATTCTGGATCATTTTGAAAGAAACATGTCCTTAATAGAAAGCTCCTTCCTCATCAGGAGGTGTAGCTGAAAGCTTGCCCTACCATCCTGTCTACGGCCTACCAAGGCCTCTGATTATGAAAACATGCTGCCAGAAGGCTCAAGGATGAAATAATGTCTTTCTTCATGCCTTCTTTTACTACACAGATTTTATTTGACCGTCTATTATACTAAATGCAGTGTAAAGGCTACAATGATGAATACATTTCCATTCTTGTCTCAGAAGACTTATAGTCCAGAGCAATAGTCCCTTAAACTTCATTGTACATAAGAATCTCCTGGGGAGCTTGTTAAAAAACAAATATCCAGATACCGTAACTCAGAGTTTATAATTCCATTCTTGTAGAGGAGGGCTTGAGAATCTGCATTTTGAATAAGCATCCCTCCCCTCCCTGGAGAACTGATAGAGCAACCCTGTGGATACTTGAAGAACACTACTTGAGGAGAGAGATACCCCAAGTCCGTGTCACCCCCTACCCGATGGACAATTCTGGAAGCCAGTGAAAGTATGCAAAACATGGCCTATATGTTTGGTTTACCTGAATAAATTGTGGAGCTCATGTTGTATCTGAAATTTTTATCCCTGTTGAGGTGCTCAAACTGCTTTTTGTACTTTTACTTCCCTTTCCTTTGTCATAGGCATGAGTATTACCTATCTCCATTTTAGAGATGGAAAAGGTGAAAACTATCACTCTGTCTTCTACACATTACATAGCAAGTCAGTAGCAGGTGCAGACCTCCAGCAAGTAGACTCAGCTATTATGTAACAAGACTTGTTCTGAAAACACACTAGCTTCCCCCAGCTCCCATGTGCTCTGATTACCCAATAGTGCACAAATAAGAAACCACTTGACTTTCTCAGGTTTACCAAGCCATGGGTGGGGCCCAGGAATCTGAACATTTTAGAAGATCTCCAGATAATGATGCTTCTGGGAACCTGTTGTGAGGGCAACGTGTTTAGAATGTCAAAGTCTGGGGTGAATCTCCTCACCTCTCCATCCCATCCCCCTGGTCAACTTGAATCCATTGAACTTTGGGGTCCCACCTATGCTTATTCTCCTCTGGCTCCTATCCCCATATCTTTTCTTTTCTTGTTCTTATTTCCTTTTGGCAAAACACTCTGGGCACAATTCCATCTGTCTACTCTGAGCAACAATTGCTCTCTTTCCATATGTGGTTGTTTAACTCCATTTGCCTCCAGAGCGAAGCCTGAAGACTCTCTGGTGTATCAAAACGATGCTGGTGTTGAGGGGCTGACTTGGAGGACAGAAAGTTACAGGTAAGGTAAACATACACATATTAAGTGGATATTACATATAATTATACATAAATTAGAAATAAAATAGATATAGATACATAAAATAGATGCACATTTCAAAAATCTTCCAAGTATCTTTGCCATCAGTTCTTCCAACTCCAGCTATCATCTTCAACTTCCAACATTATATGATGCTTATGTCAAAACTACTCATAGTAGAAACTGCAAGGATTTTACTTGCTGGCTCTCAGTCAGAGAAACTCTTGCAGAAGGCCATGTCAAAGTCATGTCAGGTATCCTAAAACTCAGGAGAAAGGTAGTGAGAGGAAATCCATAAGTATCCTCGTCGACATAACCTGACTGGGCAAGACTGGTTCACACTGAAGCATGAAGAACACCCATATTTGGCTGACCCTCACCTTCTTTAAGTTCTGCAAATGTTTTCTTGTTAATTGCTCCTGCAGTGGTCTAAATTGAACATCAGTATCCTTAACTCTGCAGACAGTATTTTTTCTTAAATGTTTAAGTACTTTTTTCCTTTTTTTTTTTCTCCCTGAAGGGAAGATGACCATTCTGAGGAAAACCAGAAAGTTCTAGGCGCAGGGTAGCAAGTGAGGATTTGGGGTCCTTTGTTCAACTCCTACTTTCCCCCTTATTAGCTCTTTGACTTTGGATGGGTTATATGACCTCTCTGAGCCTCAGTTTCCTCAGTTATAAAATAGAATTAATAACAGTGCCTCCCTCAAAGGGATGTTGTAATGAGTAAATGAAAAAAGGCACAGCATGGGCTCACAATAAGCATTCATTAAAGGTTAAATTTTATTGTTATTGTGAAATGTTATTGTTATTATTACTAGTCTGGGAACATTTGAATTTTCATAGGTATTAGAACTTTCAGAAAAAGAAATAAGAGCCTCTGGGTGGCTCAGTTGTTTAAGCATGTGACTTCAGCTCAGGTCATGATCTCACAGTTTGTGAGTTCGAGTCCCACATTGGGCTTTCTGCTATTGGCACAGAGCCCTCTTTGGATCCTCTGTCTCCCTCTCTCTGCCCCTTCCCCTAAACATTAAAAAAAAAAATTAAAAACAATAAAGAAAACTCCTTATATCAGTAGGCAGATGAATGAGCATTTGGGGGTGGGGGTGTCTAATAAATGTTCTTCCCCGAAAGAACACCACTGACTTTTGAATAAATTTATCCATTCAGCAAAACTATGTGGTGCATATGCTATGTGGATTGTATCTCAATAAATTAAACACATACACACACAACTGTGTTGTGCACTCTTGACTAAGTAGCGTACACAGAGAAATGCAGGGGATACTAAGTTAAGGAAAGCACAATTCCTGTCCCTAGACTATGAATAGGAGCAATCAGAGCTTACAGTGTCCTGACCCACCATCTGACACACCCCTAGAGCAGACTGCAGCTCTCAAAGGAACACATGCAGGAATGAGTCAGTGTCAGGAATGGTACCCAAGGTTCTTCTCTCTGAATCATGCAATAGCCATCCAGCCACTGTGGGACACAGAACAAGTGCGTTCCCATTCCACATTCTTTCCTTGCCCAGCCCAGTGATGGGGTGGGCCTTTGTCAAGAGTCCCCTTAATAAGGGATTGGGAAGTGGTAATTATATGGAGAGAGATGATAAAGATTAGACAATTATTTTTACTTTTTTTTTTTTACTTTTTTTTTTTTAACGTTTATTTATTTTTGAGACAGAGAGAGACAGAGCATGAACGGGGGAGGGTCAGAGAGAGGGAGACACAGAATCTGAAACAGGCTCCAGGCTCTGAGCTGTCAGCACAGAGACCGACACAGGGCTCGAACTCATGGACCGCGAGATCATGACCTGAGCCAAAGTCGGCCGCTTAACTGACTGAGCCACCCAGGTGCCCCTTTTACTTTATTTTTAAGTAATCTCTACACCCAATGTGGGGCTCTAACTTACAACCCCAAGATCAAGAGTCGCACACTCTACTGACTGAGCCAGATGGGCTCTCCAAAGATCAGACAACTAAAATGCAATTTCTACATTCGCTATGACAGGTTGGAGGGCTGGCATGAAAAGTGGAGAGAGTAAATTTACTATGACTTTGGATTTGAAACCACACAATGCACCTTCTCTATTACTGCAGACTGTGGAAGGTGCTGGCTAACAACACCCCCTTGCCAGTGTAAATCTACTTCTATGAGTTTTTTCTTCAGGACTTAGAAGTGCTGAAGTATGTGTAGAGGTTTTTTATTGTTGCTTTACATTATTATTTATTTTGGCTGGGTAAGAGAGAAAAAAATGTTAATTTTCAAGGAAAGACCAATGGAAGTACAGTTTGATAAAGGAGATGGGCCATCAAAGATTAGTGTTAGAACATATATCATTCTCACACCAATAAACTTAATCTTATAAAAAAAAAAAAAGAAAGAAAAAAATAAGCTCTCAAAGATGATTCTTTGGTCAGAGTGAGACATAATTTTTCAAAAGCAGTGGAAAGGCCCCATAATATAGTGGACACGTCCTGAGCTGGGAGCTGAGAAACATGACTTCTCACCTGTGTTTCTGTTGGTCTCTATGACCTCAGACACATTGTACAGCCTTTTGGCCTCAGACTCATCATCTGAAAAGTAAAAGTATGTGATGCTTAAGTCCTCTTCCATCTCAGACACACCATCGGCACATGAAGTGTGAGAATGTAACACGAAGCTCATGAAGCCACTTAGATTACTGAGTTGGTATCTTCCCAAGTGTCATCAAAGTTATAGACATGCGGTTATTACAGTGTTGGACCTATCCTTCTAGCGCTGGATCTTGCCTTTTCAAACCCTGAGCCTAAATGGCTCCTAAGATTGGCACTGCATTTGCTCAAGTCAGCTACTGCATCTGGTGATTCACAACTCAATTTCTCTGCATTTGTATTTTGTTGCAATCACCGCCCTCTGAGGCAAGTATTTTTTTATTTTTATTTTTATTTTACAGATTAAAAAAAAAATTGTGGTTCAAAGAAGTGAAATACTCTATATTCCATAGCTGGTGCATGGCATAACTTGGACATAGACCAAAATATTTTGATTTTCATGTTAGTTCTCTTATGTTGTGCCTTTGTGCTAATCCTGATTAATGTGAAAAGTGTTATGAAGCCTTGGTGAAGATGTTGTCAGTTGATACATTTTTATCATTTGTCACCTGAGGCCCTGCCTACACCTGTACCAATTATACTGATGAGCTGCCACTCATCCCTGAGAGACACTGACCACAAAAGACCTAGGGAAATGACTTACTTCAGTAATACCACCAAGTTGGGCCATGGCCATTCATTCTTGCCCTTTTCTATCTCCTACTGGTTATACATCATCACCATTTGTGCATTAGCCAATCCAGAAACCCATCATCTTTGACTTCTTTTCTCTTCTCTCCCATAGCTAATGGTCACTAAATTGTACACATTCTTCTTTAGAAATACCCCCAATCCATCTCCTCCATCCATACCCACTACCATTTCCCACGGTCAGCTTGATTTAAATTCTGCTAGCATAAGGCCATTTAAAACACACCAGAAATTATTTTTTCAGAATTAGAGTTTTTATTGTGTGGCTCCTTTGCTTAAAAACTTTTAATCCATCACCCTCCCTTCAAAGAAACAAACAAAAAGCCCCACAAAATCCCACAAACTCCATAGTATACTCCATAGTATAGCATTTACATCCATCTCCAATCTACCTCCCAACTTAGCCACTTTGTCCTTCTGACCCTCCCCAACATTCGCTTCACTCTATGGCACCATTTCACCCAGGAAGAGAAGATATGGAATAAAAAGAGAAGGAATTAAATGATCCAATTCAGAACCATCAAAATTTTGTCAGTTGAAAAGAGAGAAGCCAGCCAATGGGATTAAGACTCTGGAAGGTAAAAGGTCCAGCATTAGTTAAGTAACTATATGGAGGAATTTTTAAAGAAAAGATCTGCACATAGCTGAAATGTTCTTGGTAGCATCATAGGAGCTTCAGAGGGCACAGAGGGGCAGAAAAGGGAGGGGCTGACCTGCATGGGAGCATTAAAGTAGACACTTCAGCAGATCTCATGGAAAGGAAAGGAACAGAAGAAATGTGATTGGATCTCACGTTATCATCCAAAGCTGCTTGCAATCTGATTAAGATTCTCATGCATAAATTATCCCCACCCCAAGATTCATTCATTAGGTACTTTGGAGTGTTTAATGTAAGTCAAGAGCTCAGTTGAGCAATGGTGACCCAGAAATTAACAAGCAAAGATGAAAAAAAGAGAGAAGAACTCTTAAAATTCCACAGTTGTCCTCAAGAACCCCATGTTTGAGAATGGCAAGTAAACAGTCATAGAATAGTGTAAAGAAAACAGTGATAAAGGCAAATTCAGAAAGTTGAGGGTAGATAGATCCAAGAAGTTTTCTCCTTATGGAAAATGACATGGAAGCCTTTGCCTTAGTTCCATTCTTGGGTCTTGAAAGTTTGATTATGTCACATGTAATAAATATTAGGCCTCATAAGCCTGAACGTATGTGTGAAATTATACCAATGATAGGTGTTCTAAGCCACATCTGCCAGTGGAGTGGATATTGGTCTCTTACGTATCTCATCCTGCCCTCTCCAGGCAGTGTCAGGGCTTTTCTGTCATTCTGGGCTTTTGCCTCTTCCCCCATCATTCGTGATCTGGATTTACCAATTTCTTCTCCATCTAACGATCATTGGCCACAATTCTGTTGATCTTCTGTGAGTCTGGAACTTCTGAGCTCTCCAGTGAATTCTGTAACTATTCCACTGGCCTTGGGATACCATGGGTTTGAGGCCAGAGGCTGTCCCCCCCTATTGGGAATATGAAGTGTACCCTTCTCACTCTGCACAGCCTAGCTGAGTTCAGGCTATGCCTTTTAATAGGACTGGGTGGCAGAAGGGAATCACAATCAACAGAATTACCATCAATTGCTTCTGAAAGTGCTGCGCTCAGAGCTCAAGGGTCAGGGGCACATACACAAGTTCCTTATATCATTGCCTAATCAGCTCTATGGATCCTGTCTCTTTCCACGCCTTTCTTTGAGGTAGGGACTGACCTAATTCCATCACCAGGAATCTGCTAAGTCTACAGTCCTTAGAATTCTGATGCCAATAGCCATAGGCTCAGAGAAAAGAAGCTGGACTTTGGTGAACTGTGAAGTCCTACTTTCCAAAGTCTCATTACCTAACTAAAGAATAGTGATTTACTGGGATGACTGCTAACGGGAATAACCACTTTCTATAAATGAAATGTCCCCTCCTACCCACCAGAGTATGGTCTTGTTCTCAGGTCTTACCAAGGCAACCCTTTAGTAAAGATGTTAATGATGATAATAACAAATGTTCATACATGCCGACTAAGTGGCAAGTATAGTTCTAAGGACTTAAATCAATTAATCTAATCCTCAAAGAAATCTCACAAGGTATGTACAACTATTTTCCCATTTTATGGATGAGGAAATTGAAGTACACAGCAGGCATGTAATTTGCCCAAGATCACATATCTGGTAAGTGCCAGAGCTGCTATTCAAATCCAGGTGGTCTGATACCAGAGCCCATGCTGCTACCCAGTACATCATACAGGTTCACGTCCAAGAGAAGGCCTTTTCCCAAGCTCTGAGTCATTCAGTGTTTGTTTTTTATTTTTAAAATTGATATTTAATTCATATACCCTAGAGTTCATTTTAAAGTGTGCGGTTCAATAGTTTTTAGTATGTTCTCTGAGATGGCAACCATCACTGCAATATAATTCTAGAACATTTTCGTCATTCTCCCCACACTCAAAAAATCTCATATCTATTAGCCATCAGTCATTCCTCATTCCTGCTCCTCTCCTCCTGCACTCCCTGCAACCGCCATCTCTACTCTGTCTCCATATAGGTCTGCCTGTTGTGGGCATATCATAGAAAACATACAATATGCAGTCCTATGTAACTGGCTTATTTCATTTACCATAATATTTTCAAGGTTCATATACACTGTATCATGTATCAGAACTTCATTCTTTTTTATTGCCTAAGTATATTCTACTGTACGGATATACCAATTTTGTTTATTCATTCATCAGCTAGATGGACATTTGGAAGGTTTCCACTTTGGGACTACTATGGATGATGTTGCTATGAAACTTCATATACAAGGTCTTGCTTGTGTAATTCTCTTCAGTATATATCTAGTAATGGAATTACTGGTAACTCTTAGTTTTAAATTATTCAAAATATGAGTCATCAAGAGCATAGTCTGTATGGAATTTCCACTGGTTTGCTATTAGTCTTCTCCTGGAAATGGTTTTTACTGTGGGAAGTCAAAATCCATCCTGTAGTTCTTCTTAGGCTTTAGGACTCAGTTCAGTGATTCAAGGATCATTGATAACACACATTCACACACACTTACATATACACACATTCAACAGAAATGTAAGCAAGAATGTATAGGCCAGGTGTAGTCTAGATTCCTGTAGAGAAAATAAATATCCCCCTTACCCCCATCCCAACCTGGCCCCAAAGCAGCCTCATTTGATTATCATTTGACATTTCTTTGGCTCAGATCCCTATCAGAATTCACATCATCAAACTCAACCCTTGGTTTCTCACTGAGAAGATCTGCTTCTTTCACAGCTTTGTTATTGTTGTTGAAGAACAAAGCATAGATTATTGCTTTGCATTTCTGTAACTTCAGTTATTTAGGTGCTTTTTGTAGACCAAGGGACCAGTTTGCCCTAAAAGAGCAAGTCCTTCTCTCTTATAAGACAGAAAACTACTTCAGTTCTTTCTAGTTCTGTCAAGGTTTAGAAAAAAATATATAGCTTGATTTTTTTCAGCTTGTACATAATGGAAAAATGCCAAAACACACAGATCTTGCTGAATGGTTTAAAGTCAAATGTACTGCCCCCAAGGATGAAAGTGCACCAAAAGGATGACATAAAGAGTTGACATATATAAAAGCATAAAAAAAATTACACATGTAGTTATTCTAGGCATCTGCAAACCAAACACTTTCTAGCTTTTTTGCTCCACTATTTCACATTAATTGAGGGTTCAGGGGTTTGCCTTTGGGACCACATCCTACCCTTTACTTCCCTTTAGCTTTCTTCATGGAATCCCTTCCACACAGAACATACTCACCTAGCTATTTGAAGTGCAAAGTCAATGAAGGGAAACAGTCTGTGTATTAACAAGTAGCCCTTGAGGAAGGTCCACTAGTTATTCGTTTAGCAGGCTTTGTAACATGTGCCTCCTGTAGTCTGTGAGTCACTCCTGTAATTTCCCCTTGCCCTATTTCCCTCAGTCCCTGTTAGCTGTGGCCCAGTGCTCCCCTGCAGGTTTAAGTCAGGTTACTCTCCTCAGAGCCACCTGAACATGGCCCACATTGGCTCCCTGCAATTCTGGTTAACAAGCATCTCTTCCCCCAGAGACTGTTTTTTGGATTGAAAAATACAAGTTTGAAAATAGAGTAGACCTTTAAGGTATTTGACCCTGAGGTAGAGAGAATCCTGGAGGGAAAAAAAAGAAAAAGAAAAAGAATAAAAATTCTCTTCACAGAAATGATTTCCAAAGACAAACATGTGTTCCAAAGCTGTAGGCTTAAATTTCTTTTTTTTTAAAGTTATTTTTATTTTTTAATGTTTATCTATTTTTGAGAGAGAGAGAGAGAGAGAGAGAGAGAGAGAGAGAGAGAGACAGAATGTGAGTGGGGGAGGGGCAGAGAGAGAGGGAGACACAGAATCTGAAGCAGGCTCCACAGAGCCTGATGCAGGATTTGAACTTCCAAACTGCGAGATCATGACCTGAGCCGAAGTCGGACGCTTAACCAACTGAACCACCCAAGCACCCCATGTAGGCTTAAATTTCTTAAAAGTTAATGTGTGGATGCCATTTGATCTTGGTGATTTATCTGAATTTAGCTCATCAAACAAGTTCTGGGTTACCATCTGTCTTGAGCTGTTACTTCTTCTTTCCTTCTTCCATTCAGATGACTGACCTCTCTTCTGGAACTTTCCAGTTCCAAATTGTCCACACTATAGATTTCTGTCCCAACCAAAATCTCTAAGAAATTCCTGGGTGGGATAGTACCCTCTGCAGAACCAAGAGACAAATGGTTCTCTGGTTGCTGGACCTATTCTTTTTATTTTTAATTATTTTTAACGTTTTATTTATTTGTGAGGGGGGGTTGGGAAAGGGCAGAGAGAGAGGGAGACACAGAATCCAAAGCAGGCACTAGGCTCTGAACTGTCAACACAGAGCCTGATGCAGGGCTTGAACCCACACATTGTGAGATCATGACCTGAGTCAAAGTCAGATGCTTAACTGATCGTCACCCAGGTGCCCCTTCTGGACCTATTCTTGATGTTGCTCCTTGTCTACCTGGCTTCCTGACCCACTTGTGAGCCTGCTCCTCTTGTAAGATTCTGGTCTGCCTGGATTTATGGTTTTGATCTACTTAACTCCCCAGCTAACTTTGTTCTTTGGCTTTCCTTTCTGGTAGGGAGAGACTAGTCTTCTGCATCACCCAACTGCTGGTTGTGTCCATTTCTGTCCTCTTGCAGAATCATCATTGCCTTTGTGGTCTGTTCACTATCCCGTGGGCTTTGCCTTGCTCTCCTGGTTCAAACATCCTGCTTTATCCTCATGTTCTACTGCTGTTGATGAGGCCAACATAACCTAGAACATTTGCCTCTACTTTATCAAGTATCTGACCTCTGCCCTGCAGTGAAAGAGACTTGGCCAAAATGAATTTAATTCTATTCCCTTTTCATTTCCCCCCAAAATCTGTATGGATTACAGAGAGAAAAAAGAAAATAGAAAGACTATCAGAGCCAGCATTTTAAAATGATGATTTGAAAATTGTCAGTGAATCTATGTAATGAATCATTTGATTAAAAAGATAGAACTTCTCTAAATCTACCATAACTTATATTCACTGAATTAACTAAATTCAAATACTGTCTTTAAAAGGGAAATAACCAAAGGAGGATGGAAGAAAATTAATTTGTCGATCATTGCCTAACATTTTAATATTAATAAATTGACTGATTTTTAGCAGCATTAGCAAGCCCAATTATACATATAAGGTAGAATCAGAGGTACTATCAGATAAAGAATTGGAAATGAGAAATTTATTCCATTCTGTTCATCATAGCTGCCCGATCCAGATGTCAAACTTAATAACGAATTTGGGTCTCACAATTAGTTTGATTACTCAAGTATGTTGATCATCGCACAATATAATAGCTAAGTTTTTTTGTGTGTGTGCCAAGAATTGTGTTAAAAGCTTTATACACATTTCATGATTTAATCCAAGAATGGCTTTATTATGTAGGTATTATTATTATCATCAACATTTTACAGATAAAAGTGCTGATGCCTGGATAAATTAATTACCTCCCTCAACATCACCCAGCTGTTAAAAACTAGATTAGTGACTCCAGTGCAGGCTACCTGACTCCAAAGCAAATGCAATTAACTGCTAAGTGCACCAGGAAGAGAATTCTCTGATTGCTCTTTTTATTCGTCATAGCCCTACACTATTTGTTCTGCCTTAACATGAAGGAAAACTACAGTGTTGATTCATTTGGGCTGTGCTGCTTATGTCAATGGAGGAAGCAAAAGGTTAGATCGGTGAACATGTTCTTTAAAAAAATGTTGTACAAAAGTGTCATTTCCCAAGATATCTCCTTAGTACCTGCACTAACAGAATTGAGAGGACAAAAAACAAGTTACCTACACATCTTTCCAGATGTCAGAAGGGACTCATCACCCAGAATATTTATAAGTCACATGTTGGCAATGAAAAATTTATAATTTTTTAGAATACTGCTGAGCATGCTTTATAATAACTATTACCCATTTGGTGTACATGTGTACTAAATATGTTTGTTGTATGTTTAGTGTATTTGTCTTCCACTTCGACCGAATTGCCCACAGCAGGCATTGCCTTTCCTTTGACCGTTTATGACTGGTATTTGTGTCCACCTAACTTTATCTTTCCCTTTCCTACTCCTCCTTTACATAACCGTGCCCACCTGTCTCTCAGCTGCCCCCAAGCCCAACACTCTCTGTACTTTCTCTTTTCCTCTGCATACTCTTCAGGTCAAACACATTCTCTTTTTTGTTCTCTTTTTCTCTGGATCTTTTCTCAGTGTAAATTCAGCAGTTGGTTGGATTCAGTTATCTAAATAAGAAATTGATCCATTCTAAAGTCTACTCTTTAATCGAATTCAGCTGTAATTTTCCCTTGTCTAATTCCATCTTCTCTGCTCACCTGTTACACCAACCTTATGGTTTTGTTACTGGGTTTCCCTCTGTTTATCATGTTTCCATAAAGCCTTCATTCATCCACCCCCGAGTGTCTGGGCCATCCTAAATTCGGCAGTAGTTCCACCTATAGCCCAGCTGCCTTGTCCACAGCTCTCTCTGTCCTTCTTATGTGCTTTCCCTAAGTGGTTCTCCCATCCCAGCTGACCTTTCTTCTCTAGTTGCTCCCTTTCCCTGGTCTTTGAGAGAACACTGACAGACATTATCCATTTATAATTCCTCCATATTTTCTCCGCAGATCACAAGACTGATTTGTTTCAGAACATTTGAGGGGTGGAGAGTGGCTGTTGCTTGTGGCTACTCAACAAGGACCATGTGCCTGACATAAACCTAGAGGAAAGGGTCCTGACTCCTGATCCCTTCCCACTTCTCTCAGACTTTATATTGACACAGAACAAGTTTTTATTTTTTTTTCAGTATGTAATTCTGACACTTAACTGATGTATACAATTACCTGAGATTTCTACATTTGAAGACTTAGTATTAAGTTTTATGTGAAAGGTAAGCCATTTTAAAAAGCAGATGAATACTCCCCTCACTGATAGTCATGGCCAAAATTATACTGTAAAGCCATTCTTCTATTAGCTACTAGATGTCTTTGTATAGTGTATCCAGTAGGACTGGAATGAAAAGATTTGGTCAAGTTCAGTACATGTGGCAGGCATTACCAGTGGTTTGCAGCCTGCCCACACCAGTATCTCCAGGGAGACAGTGGATTTCAGCTGCTGCATCATCAACCTGTTGCCAAGGAAACGAGAGAGGGCCAAAAAAAAAAAAATGTCCTCAATGACATTCATTTTCAAGGCAGTCAAGACACCCCTGAAAGGAATTTCAACAGTCCTGTGAAGGAAGCTGAAATAGGCTTCTAATTATAAATTCTAAGCGGTCTCCTCTAACACCAGGTTATACTGTCTGCTTAGATCTCAGCCTTTCAGTCATTTCCTGTGTACTGTGGCATGTATATTCCAGTTGTCAGAATAGCAAGAGCACATTCCTGGATGGGGGAAGAGGCAAGGGACCAAAAGAGCAAAAAGGAGAGGTTATGGGGGAAAAAATGAATGAGAGTGAAATGGTTGAAACATAGAGCACACCAAGGCAAGTGAAGTCATAAGTCCTAACCTAGGGGAGCTGGATTAAATTTCAGTCCAAATTTGTCAGATTTTAAATGCATTTGTAACTGTATTTGTGTCACAACAGGTTGAGAAATTCTCTACACATGCATATATTAGAAAAATATGAGATTTGGTTTAGCATTTGTGATTTTTGATTTTACATTCAGGTACAAAATATGCAGGGCAGGACTTCTGAATAACTGCTTTGTATAAAAGGGTCACCCCATCCCTCCCAAATATATAGAAAACGGTGTGTTTAATCAGTTTCATTAGTGTTATAAATTTTCAATGTATAAAGGTTTAGCTATATATAGTATTATGTTTGGGGACATATAAGCAATTGTGTAAGAGACTGTAGACATGTCTAACATTGATCTTTGTGAGGACATTAATGAGTCTGTCAGGTAGAAGTTCTTAGGCATTGACGCCTTTTCCAGAAAGCCGCATTGGCCTATCCTCAGCATGTACCCTGGGCTTCCAATCAGTTCCTTTCTCTCCAGTAGCCCTTACCCAGGCCCACCCACCAGCATCCTGTCCACACACTTTCCTTCTTGTGGAATTTAAAGCTCTTTCAAATTGCTGGGCCTCAGAACAATATTCTATGAGAGGAGTACCTACGAAATGCCCCAGACCAGGGCTTCTCAACCTTTCATGTACATACAAATCATCCAGATTCTGATTCGCTAGGTCTGGGTCTCCAGTAACCTTCCAAGTGATGGTGAGGTTGCTGGTCCAAGTTCCTAGACTACAGATTCCCTGAAGACAGCAGCTGATTCAGATAAATTCAGATAATATTGTAGACTTAAGTATGTAATATATCTATTTTGAATGAAATTAATCTTATTACACTTCCCACCCTATGCCACCTCTACCCTCACTCCTGGATAGAACATTAAAAGCTTTACACAATTTCAGAAGGTCATGGTCCAACAGCGCTGTGGATTTACCTCTTTGTGGCAAAGTCTCACTAACTGATTTTCATATCTGATTCCTCCTCTTCCTGAGTACACAGCACAATTACAATTCCCAGCTTCTTTTGCAGTTAAATGTGGCCACCTGAGTGAGTTATGCCCAATGAAATGTGAGCAAAAGTAATGCATGTTCCCTTCCCACCATTTATTTCCCCTTCTGCTGGTAACCACTGGACTTAGGAGATGGTGTAACCTAGGAGAAGGAAGGAGTCTGAGCCCCTGAACCATCTCTTGGAGGAGAATTCACCCAATGGTCACTCACCTATTTCAGATTTTATATGAATGAGAGATGTTTATCATATTTGAATGCAAACATATTTGCACTTTCTTTGTTATAGCAGCTAGGATTTGCTTAATTATGCATTTCTCTTAGAGGTATTATCACATTGTATTATAATTGTCAGTCCCTCCCCCTGGAATGTGAGCTCTCAAATGTATTTACAGTTATTTTCTTTGCCACCTTGAGCATATTATAGGAACAGACACATAGTAGGAGACCAAATTTGCTCTATAAATTAGTAAATGAAGATGGTGTCATTTTTTAGTCATTATTCTGTTCAATTCATAGACCACCTGCCATAAATATAATTTAATTCTCATGCCCTACAAAAAAAGAGAAGCAGAGAAAGAATCAAGTTTATTTAATTATGCTTAGACTTTAGTTTCTTTCTTTGAGGCACAGGTGATAATCTGTAGGGGTGGAGAAAAGATATTGCTACATAGGCTTTTTAACTTTCATTCATGGTGTGTGTGACCTTTCCATGACAGATTTTGATTTCCATGAAAGATCTGATTATACAGAATCAAAAGGGGTGAAGAAAAGGGTATTGGAAAGTAAATAGAACTTCAGTGGGAGTGTATGGACAGTGAGAATAATTACATGGGAAATTATAATACAAAGTGATTAAGGGGAAAAATAAATATGAAGCATGTATTATATGTAGCTATATATGGCTATATAATCTTTGGTTTGGGCTTACTTCTTGTATCCTATTGTGCTAGGCTTTACATATATTACATAATCTTTACAACAATTCCTATAGAGTATTATCTTCATGTTACCGTCTCAGAAGTTAAGTCTCAGAGAGGATAGGTGAGTTGTCTGATGATTAGAACTCATCCATATGGTTTCAAAGCTCAATTCCCCGCACCCCCCACCCCACAATTCATGACACTGAGCAAAAAATGTCCTTAGAAAGACTTTGTTACAGAATATTTGAAAACAGAATTATCCTGGACATTTAGGACTTACGGTTGTTGTAGGTATTTCGTGAGACTTTGTAAGCAACTACACTGGAGAAACACAGTGTCTCAATTTCCAACTTCCATGAGGGGCAGTCATGATAGATGTGTGGAATTCTTATGGGATAGAATGCAGGCATGAGGGACACCCCTGGGCACCATGATGCCTGGGGATCATTACATGCTTACTGAGACAGAGGCAGAAATGAAAAACTTTGTTGTCTTACCAGTAAAAGAAGTAAGGACTGTGATGCCCCTCACCACATTATAACTTGGGTGAGGTAATGGGAAGCAAAAACTTAGGTCTTCTGACTTCTAAATCTCTGTTTTCCCACTGGACTGGTCCTTCCTACATCTGGAGATGTAGGTCAGACATGTTCAGGGCCACTATAAAAGAGTAGGATATTGGCCCTTTTATGTTCCTTTATATTGATCTTTCAAGCCATAATTGAGGAACAGGTATCTCAGTTTACCTGTTACCTGAGACTTAACTGCACAAATTCTTTTTTTTTTTCCAATATATGAAATTTATTGTCAAATTGGTTTCCATACAACATCCAGTGCTCATCCTAAAAGGTGCCCTCCTCAATACCCATCCCCCACCCTCCCCTCCCTCCCACCCCCCATCAACCCTCAGTTTGTTCTCAGTTTTTAACAGTCTCTTATGCTTTGGCTCCCTCCCACTCTAACCTCTTTTTTTTTTTTTTTTCCTTCCCCTCCCCCATGGGTTTCTGTTAAGTTTCTCAGGATCCACATAAGAGTGAAACCATATGGTATCTGTCTTTCTCTGTATGGCTTATTTCACTTAGCATCACACTCTCCAGTTCCATCCACGTTGCTACAAAAGGCCATATTTCATTCTTTCTCATTGCCACGTAGTATTCCATTGTGTATATAAACCACAATTTCTTTATCCATTCATCAGTTGATGGACATTTAGGCTCTTTCCATAATTTGGCTACTGTTGAGAGTGCTACTATAAACATTGGGGTACAAGTAACTGCACAAATTCTTGTAAAGAAACTCGATGGCTCCCAAATTTCCATTATCTAGCTTTATTTTTCTCTTTTATTTTCTAAATTATCCGTTTAAACATGCTTCCTTTCTGGAGCCCACAATGAACAAGTATCCCTTATATTTTTCAATAGCCATCCCAGGTCTCATCCTGAAACCTAATCCAAACAGTTCTTCAAATACCATACTTACCCTTTGCTAATCACAATACCATTTGTAACTCATGTCACACAATTTATTTTACTTGTATTATTATTCCCCAATTATTTTGCATCTGTGAATCTCAATGGCTTCATTGGGTTATAAAAGTTAGAACTGTGACTTGCCACTAAATATAAACTCCTTGAGGGCAGGGCCTACACCTTTATAAGCCCTTGTAGCTCCTATAGCACTTGCACATGTACTAATTGCTTGTAAATATCAGCTAAATACATTACACTTTTTTCAAAGTCCTATATTATCTGGTACAGTGCTAGGCACATAGCAAAATATCTAGGCAACTGGAGATCCCATACATACAGTGGCAAGGTCTAAATTATTCATAGCTGTGTCCCTAGCTCCTATATAGGGAGTGACCCATACAAAGTACTCAAAAAATACATCTTGAGTGAATGAATGAATGCTATGAATGTTCGTTGCATGATTTCCCTGTATTCCTCTTTCATTGTTTCACATCTGTAAAGGAAATCACATAGATTAAAGCTTCTCAAATGCTAATAATGTGCATATGAATCACCTGGAGATCTTGTTCAAAACCAGGTTCTATTTCAGTAGATCTGGGGTGGGGCCTGATTCATTAAGTGTGGGTAGGGCATCTCTCACTGAATCCCAGGGGATGCCCAGGTGGTCTACAGATCACATCTTCACTAGCAAGGATCTAGATAGGCCCACAAAAGATGCAGAGCTTCCATGTCTGAATTAAACCTTATGAATGTACATCAGTATACATGTCTTTCATAAAATGTGTTTAAAGAACCTTATTTGCCAGCCTTTTGGGAAAGAATTCCTGGGGCATTAAATCTGTATGTACCAAGACGAATACTATAAAGCTACTAAAACAACATTATCAATACTCAGTCATCAGATCTGCTACATAAGTATTGATCAAATCTGGTTCTGCTTCAGTATTAAGCCTGATGAGACAGTCCACCATTTAAAGATCAAACTAATGGTGTTGCTGTAAAGTTTTTGTCTGTGACAAAGAGGCAATGATGTTAATGTCAGGAGGAACTATTCAGGAGGGTTGCCAATGGGAATGAAGATTTCTGGCTATTGAAAAGGATTGAAAAAATAACCAAACCCTTCAGTGATGTGTGAGAGATCGGCTCATTATTCAGTCTTGAATTTGTCTTCATACTAATGCCAAAAACGTCAGATTAACTCAATTGAGTTAAAGTCTTGGGACCAAGGAAAAGTTGAATGTAATGTGTGGTTATAATCATGCTATAGAGTAAATAAATTTGAAAAATATCTCATTTCCCCTATGTTTTGTTTCATGTGCAAAGGTCTATAACCCACCATATCCAGCATTTACAGAAGTAGATTTATTATCTGTCATCTGATCACCTCTTATGTCTTCTCAGAAAATAATCTTTTGCAATTAGTGTCACTGTCTATACCTTAAATATTTTAAAATGCTAATTGGCAAGCTCCGTGCTATGCAAACTGTGGGTAAGGTAGATAATAATAGGTTTTACTGATTATTAAGCAGTATTGTGCTATAGTTAAAAGTCTAAGGCCTCAATTCTGTCGTGAAAGGAACTGATTTTTCATTTGTTGTTACTGCAGTAGATGCCATAGTAATCATCATTATTGCAGTTATTCTGTAGAGAGGCATCCATTGTAGAAGCCCTGAGTTCATTTTCAGAATGCATAATCAAATTTACTCCACCCATTTGCACATACCACAGAGCATTTTGTATTTATTCAGGTAATGCTTTGATACTGAGCCTCATGCATGCAACTTTACACTGTGTCCAAGATGCAGATACACCATGACTATGTCTGAAAGAGCTTAGTGGGTACTTGAGTAGAATAGACTTTAGGAGATGATATAAATTAGATAGGTCAGCCCCATTTTCCTGATCCTGGCCCTACCCTTCTTTCTGGTCTTGATCTTCCCCAAATTCACTCTCCTGTTAATGAGTCTTGAGATTTGGGTGAAAAGTAATAGAAAAGAAGAGGCAAAGGAGAGCATTGGAATGTTAGGGAAGATGGTGCCAAGAGGGAATTTTTGTTTGTTTGTTTGTTTAAGAAAGAGGTAGAGAAGTAAGGGTTAAAGAGAGGACCATCTTGTCCCTGGAGAAGCAGAGTAGGGGAATGAAAAGGATCTGGATAAGGAGAAGAAATAAAGCCTGTTTTAGTGTGCCTCAAAAGTTTCAAGACAGATGTAGACTTACAAGAAAAACAAAACAGAATGGCAGCTTTCATTCTCTCCCACCCACTTTAACCTCCAAAATAAGTTTTTTGGAGATTTTAGTTCTTGGATTACTGTCATTATCCTCTGTACTATTCCTGTCATAATCCTTGACAATTTTAACGTCCACATATACAATCCTAATTCCCTCGTCCTAGTTCCTTGGTTGACATCCTCTCATTTCCCTCTCAGACTCCATCACTATCACTTATTGTCTTGAGAACCCTGACTACAACCATACTTGGCCATCATGGGATCCTGTCACCTTTTCACTGTCTTTAACCCCTCTGGAGCCCATACTTGCCTCCTCACACAGCTTAAAGTCCACAGTCCATCATTAGAATACATACACTCACATGTATTCTGAACTCATTTGCTCCTCTCTTTCTTTGTCACAACAACGACTTAATACAATTGTATGCTCATTAATTCTAACACTCCATCTCCTGCTTCTCTGCACTCCTGTAGTTGAACATGACTGGAGAAAAACGTGATGCTTCACTGCCCTCAAACAAGTCTGTCAAGCTGCCCTATTTCTCTGCTTTATTCACTCTTGCACTCTCCAAAATGGTTGTTTCATACCTTTTCCTAAAACCTCTACCACCTTCTCCCATACCCTCAGCCTCATCTCATGACATTGCTTCCTGTTCACTGAAAAAACAGAAGTAATCAGAAGAGAACTTCCATGAGCTTCCACCACCATGTTAACCAACGACTAAAACTTATGTCCATAAACTCTGCTGTTCTTTTTGTTACCATGGTCTGTGTTCCTAAGGTTAACCTTCCGGTTGTACATTAAAATAACCTCTATTATTTTTCTCTCTACTGAAGGATCAAATTTTCTTTTGCTATTAGGTTATTCCTATCAGCTTACAAAAATGATGTTATTCCTCTCATCTTAAAAATAAAACAAAAACATGTCTCATGGCCTCACTTCCTTTTCTGGCTATCTTCTTTTAAAATTCAGTCCAGGCAGATTTTGCCCTACCTTTGCACAGAGGTGCAAGCCACTCTTATTAAGGTTGTTAGTGACTTCCAAGATATTTGACCTCCTGCTCAAAACTTTTTTTTTTTCCAAGAACAACACATTTTCCTGGCTTTCTTCTAATCTTACTGGCCACATATCCTCTATTTCCTTTTGCTAATTTCATCTCATATCACCAAACTGTTAAACTTTGAGAGCTCTAGGATCAGGTTTGGACCTCTTCACTTTTGCATATACACTGATTCTCCTGTTGGTAATTTCGTCTAGTCTCCTGGCTTTAAATATTACCTATGTATTGATCTGTCCAAAGTTCTCTCTCCAACCTGGACCTCTTTGAAATCCAGACTCATATGGCTAATTGCCTACTCAATTATGTCCACTTCTATGTCTACCAGGCATTTCAAACTTCACATGCTCAAATCTCAAACCCTGGTCATTTTCCCCAAACTTAAGTGACCACAGATTTCTCCCTCTGAATAAATGACAACACTATCCTTCTATCTGGTCAGATTCAAATCCTTGGAGGCATCATGACTCCTTTTTACTCCACAACTAATCCATCAGCAAATCCTCTTGGCTCTACCTTTGAAATATACTCAGAATCTGACCATTTCTTGCCACTTCCCACTCTGGTTTATACCCCATTGATTTCATTTGGATTACTGCAATAGTCTCTCTTAACTCTGACCTCCCTGCTTCAGCTCTTTACCAGGTATGGTCTATTCTAAAAAATATGTCAGATCATGTCATTCTGCTCACAATCCTCCAATTGCTTCTTATCTCATTTCAAATAAAGGAAAATGTCTTTATGATGGCTCCGTGACCCTTTGGTACCTCTTTGGTGTTTTTTCTTACTGTATTCCCATTGTTTCACTTGACTAATCCTTGAACATTCTGGTCACATCCCACTTTAGGGCATTTGCACTGTTCTTCTGTCTGGAATAGTCTTCTCTCTGGATATCAACATGGTTTACTTCTTTACCTCCTTTTGCTTTTATCTCCCTGATACTTTCTTATGTTTTCCCTGATGCAAACTCCAACATTCCATTCCCCTAGTCTGCTTCATTTTTTTTTTCATAATACTTATCATTATCTGATACTATTATTAGTTGTTATGTTTATAATATGCCCACTAAGATGTAAGTTCCATGACAGCTTGAGCTTTTTTGCTGTTTGTTCACTATTGCATGTCCAGGGCTAACATTCTCAATCCCTATATGTGCTTATTGAATGAGTGAATGAATCAATGAATGACATTCAATTCTAGTGGTTTGTTTTTGTTTTTGTGTTTTTGTGAGTAGCATATAGTATTAGGAAAATCTCAATCCCAGATTTTTTTTCAAGAAGATCCTGAGGTTATTAATCTAACACAATGCTAAACATTCCTAATTAGATGTGGGAATATCCATGGTTATCCAGATGTTTTAATTACCCACAATGTACCCAAGTAATCAACCGTTTCTAATCCCTTCCTTTAGTGAAGAGAATGGTTTTTGGATAATTAGATTCCAAGGTACCAAGTCTGTGTCACTATTCCAATACTCAGGCTGATTAACTCAGAATATATATATATATATATATATATATATATATATATATATATGTTTTTTTAAATTTATAAATAGAAACCAGTGCAAAATGGGATCCAATAAGAAAATTCACTTTCAGTCAACTATACAGGAATCAATCAATTTTATATCAGCAGTCACTAAAAGCAAAAATACATTCATTCTTTAAGGACAAGAGATACCTACATGCTCAACTTCTTTTTGAATCTCACTTTATTATATGTAATTTTTGGAATAAAATATTCACATTGCATTTTATGTGAAAATAATACATGGATAATTTAGGAGTACCTAACATGTTCCCTGGAATTTAGCAGGTAATTTTTCCTCCTTCCTTGAGTATTTTTATTTTTCCAATAATCCCAATGCCATTTGTAGAGAAAAGTTGTGTTTCCTATTGAAGGAATTTCAGATAGTAACTGTCGGGGGCGGGGGGTGCAGATTTTGGATGGTGGTTTTTTTAGCAAGAGCTTTCTTTTTGCTTCTACACCTGTAATTCCATTTTCTACTTAGTAGCAAAAGTAATGGTAAAAAATAAGTGAGATTATCAGTTTTACTTAAAACAATTCAATGAATTCCAACTCTACCTAGAATAAAATGTAGATTCTTTTTCAGGACTTCAAGATCCTGCATCATCTAGTTACTATGTTTTTCTCCAAACTAAGCCCACACCACTCTTTCCTGTGTTCATTTTCATCTAGTCACAAAGGTCAGCAGGATTTCCCTACCTCAGGACCTTAGCTCATTCTCTTCACCTGGCATGCTCTTCTTCTGAAGATTCCCCAAGGCTTATTTCTTTTCATCATTCTAGTTTTTGTCAGCTGTCAGTTCCTCAGAGAGTCCATCCTGCCTGTCCTATGGAGTAGTAGGTCTCCTAAATTCTTATTCTCATCTTGTTTTTTTCATTCATGAAAATTGTCACAACTGTATAGTTATTTTTATTTGTTTGCTTCTTTACTTGCTTTTTGTCTGTCTTCTCCACTGGGTTACAATCTCCACGAAGGTAGAAACCATGTCCTTGTTATGTCTTCTTATGTATTTTATTGTGACGAGATGTAGAGGTAGAGTCATTCACATGTTAATACTAGTTGAAGGCTCAGAGTCAATGAGATCGCAAAAAAAACCCCATGTGGATCAAGAAGAGGACTGTGAATAAACCCCTGTAGAAGTAGAACCCTAATATTTAAGGAGCAGACAGCAGAGAAAGGAACTGCTAAAGTGATCAGTGATCAGTGACTTAAGAGCAAGAACTGCTAGAAAAGCAGGGGACAGGTAGACATGCCATGTGCTCTGTTAGATCCCAGCAGCAGGCACAATGCCTAGTGTTTAGTAGGCACTCAAAAAATATACCTCCGTCTGTTGGATGCAAGATGAAAGAAGAACAGGTTCAACAATACTAAATGTTCTGAGAAAATCAGGCAAGATAAGGTTTTAGTAATTACCAGGTTACTGGCCACCTTAAGAGGAACATTCACTTTCTAACATATTATATAATTGATTTGCTTAATATATTATTGTTTTCCTCCCCTGCTAAAAGGTACACTCCATGAGGTCAGGAAATCTTTGTTTACTCACTGATATATTCCAAGCTCCCAGAACAATTCCTGAACAAAGTCAAGAAGGTATTAGAAATGTTTAAAGCCTTGGTTTACATACAGAAAAGAATTGTATTTCAGAATGCTTAATTCGTTAGTGAGCACAAACAATAAGAGTATTCCCATATTATCAAATCAGCTGTTGTTTTACTAGTGAATCAGTTGGACACTAAGTGGTTCTAAGACTCGCGCTCAGTCATCCTCACAGATTTACTGTGTGATCTGGAGATAGGTTTAAATGTCAGCAACAATTATTTATTGTTCAATCTGCTCAGTGGTAGTCAGTCCTTTAAATCTCTTATGCAACAACAATAGCAAAGACCAGAGGGCCTGATTTTGTCTTTATCACCCCGGCACATATCCCTTCCTGCTCACTGAAGCTATTTCAAAGAACATGTCACACCCTGAGAAATTCATTAAAGTCCCAGAGAGTCTAAACTTTTCTGCAGATCAAGGGCTCACCACCTGAGAGAAATCTACAAACACCTTTTCTAATCAATGGGACTATTTCTGTAACTGGCAGATTATTGAAAAATGTAATTTACTCATCTTTTATAAATTAGACTATTTCTCCAAAGGCTTTTTTTTTTCATTCATTTTTCACAAGCTTTCCTAAGAAAGAGATCTGTTTTTATTTCCTGAATTCATTAGGGAAATACAAAATTGGTTTTTTCTTGGTTTTGATGGTTGACCCTTTTGTAGTTCTTCTGAATATATTTTTTACTTGGTCTCCTTATTGAATCTAAAATTGAAAAGCATTTTAAATTGTCTCATGTTTTGATATTTTTTGATATTGTGGACATTGCTCTATACCAAGTGGACTGTGGTGGTTTGGGGTAGTAAAGCAGAGAGAAGATAATTAGATGGTGTGAAGAAATGTTGGGTGAAATGATGAGGAGAGAATGTATGAGATTTAGGGAACATTTTGGAGGCAGAAATAACTGCCTGTGCGGGTGTTTGTTGATGGAGGCTGAAAATTTTAAAACTAAGAATTTACACATCTGATTTTTTTTTTTATAACAGGTGTGTGCCATATATTTAGATGTCAAAAAACTATCACTACAAGTGGCACAAGAGCCAAAGTATTCAGTATCAGAACATCAATTCATCAAGACTGCCAAATGGAGGAGGCATATGTTCTGAGTACTCACCACTGATTGGTCAGCTGCTGTTTCCATGGCAATCCATGTACAGCTCAGACATTTTTCCTCTCCTATTCTACATTACCTCTATTACATAGCAAAGAATGCTAAGATTAGTAAACAGGCATATTTGGTAAATGTAATGTGGTATCGCAGTCACTAAAATTGTGGCTGATTATTCTAATTTTAGAATAGTTGCCGTCCATGGCATACCCCCAAACTGTGGCAAAGCAGCAAGAAACCTTGTATTTTGTCTTGTACTTGAGAAAAATGCCCTTTGTTAAAACAGTTTCTTGAACACACCACACAGGTTTAGGAAAACAGTGATGTGTGCCTTAAGCTGGAAAGGGTGAATTAACTAGGATTTTAAGAATTTCAAAGATATTTAGATAGATAGATAGAGATCTCTATCTATTGTCTATGTATTTATATTTGAATTTTACATGTAGAGTGAACACATTTATCTTAGGTGTGTCTGGCATCTGAACATTATTTTAGACTAAACTAGTCCATTATACTGTAAATGTGAACCATAACAAACAGATGAATACATAAATAAATAAATAAATAATCACTACTCCTCAGAAACTGCAACCAGGAAGATAGTTTTTCTCTTAGATAGTGTACTGCTAGTGGTCCCTTCTCTAAATGCAACCAAAATTTGTGTGTCCTCATTCTACTCAATTTGTTGCTGTGATGGAATTAACCATCTGCTCTCCATTTCCTCTACTTTAAAAAAAAAATAATGTTTATTCACTTTTGAGAGAGAGAGAGAGAGCGAGAGACAGAGAGAGAGCAGGGGAGGGGCAGACCAGGATTCAAAGCAGGCTCCAGGCTCTGAGCTGTCAGCACTGAGCCAGACGCAGGGCTCAAACTCATAAACTGTGAGATCATGACCTGAGCCAAAGTTGGACACTTAACCCACTGAGCCACCCAGGCACCCATTCCCTCTACCTTTGATAACAATGCCTGGTCTTGGGGCAGTTATTCCATGCCCGCTCTGAGGCCATACGCTCTGGTGGAGTAAACTCCATTCTCAGCTCTGGGGTTGGGTGGGATGTGAACCTAAGTCTGGCTCCACATCCCTCTGGTGATTGGATCAAGGATGAGGATGGGGCCAAGGCCATACCAGGAGTCAGGGCCAAGCAGAGTTAATTCTGAAATTTTTGCTGAGCAACCAGAGAAGAGGCAAGCTTCACCCTGTGGACTCTATCTGGGAGCATGTGAATCTGAAACAGCTACAGAGACACAGAAAGAGCACCTGCTTGGGAATGAGGCCACACAGAAGAAGGCAGAGCGAGTGATAGAGGGAGTTGTAAGGCAGGAATCATAATAGGACTTTGCTTATTGAATGCTGTGAGAGTTAAATGAATTTGTAATATAAGGGACTTAAACAGTGCCTGACATATTGGCAGCACTCCATAGATGTTAGCTTTGTTATCATTCACATTGTTTGAATCCTCTTTTAAAGTTAGTTTTAGTTAGTTTTCTGTCACTGTAACTGAAAAAGTTCCTCTCTATAAATATATATTTATACTTATATAAATATATATATAAACCACATATTATATATAAACACACACAAATATATTCCTAATCTCTGTCTTTCTATGTACAGATATATGTATAAAAAATCTCAAAAATAGTATACATTAATCTGAAATTCCTATTCTTTACCTAGTTACTCTGCTTATCGGCATATATATTTGAAATGTGAACGAAGGCTATGCACACATATAATCATTGCAGCATTATTTATAATTAGCAAAAAAAAAAAAAAAATCTGGGGCAACTGGGTGGCTCAGTCGGTTGAGCGTCTGACTTTGGCTCAGGCCATGGTCTCACAGCTTATGAGTTCGAGCCCCGCGTTGGGCTCTGTGCTGACAGCTCAGAGCCTGGAACCTTCTTCTGATTATGTGTCTCCCTCTCTCTCTGCCCCTAACCCACTCACATTCTGTCTCTGTCTCTCTCAAAAATAAATAAACATTAAAAAAAATTAAAAAATAGAAAAAAAGTCAAACATCTGATTTGTCAAGAAAAACAAGAAAGTTTAAGTATCTTAATGGCAATTATATGGTCATATATTATGCTGTCATTAAAATGATACTCATTAAGCATTTTTAATGTATTGGCTTGTGATGTTATGTTTAATGAAAAGAATAACAGAATATATAGCATGTATTTATAGTATATGTATATACAATGTGATCTCAAGTACATTAAATAATTATATAAAAAGAAGACTGGAAAGAAAGACACTAAGATATTAGTAGCCGTTTTTTCTGAGTCTTGGTACTATGACTGACTTGAATTTTTCTTTCACTTTTCTAGATTTTATAAAGTATCTAAAATAAGCAGTTAGTATTTCAAGTATTATTTTTCATTATCTGTACATTCATAGAATGTTATACATTCTAAACAGCAGATCTGATATTACCTTAGCCATATAGTTAGAAAAGTGATTTACAAAAATGGAGAAATATAAGAATCTTAGGAATGTTCTCTAGTTCCATCATTTTTATAGATTTTGTAGGAAGTTAAGGCTGAGAAGTTGTAACTTACTCAACATTTGACAGTATTTGGCAGATATTTTAAGACTCACAGACATGGATGTGAATCATATTTCAGTGTTTTTTTTCATTTCTATTATAACACATTTTTTCTATACGCAGCAGAGTGGACTTGCAGATCTAAATTTGCATCTGGTTTCCATAGTAACTGCTTTTCAGCTTTTAACATTAGGCACCACCTGTTGTTCTGTGGACACACCACCAAATAACATCACAGATCATAGAAGGGAAAAAGGGTGCATACCTGTCTTCAAATAGCACTTCCCTAATGTGCTATTTCTCACCGATATTTAGCTGCATACTAGCCTATACCTAAGATAATCTCCTTGCCATCTCTGCACAAACAGCGGCTGTAATTCCTGAATTTAAAAATATTAAGTCCATACTTTCACACACTGTTATGGCAATATGAAGCTCACAGCCAGGCATAATAGGACATTAGATGTAGATCTATAGAGCTATGCAGTCTATTTCATGTGATATGTGAAGATTCTGAAAATTACACCATAGTTAAGACTCTCACACAAATTGTTTTTTTTTTCTACATTTGCACAAGAACACACACATAGAGTCACACTTCTAAATATATCAAGTTATTTTAGAAATTGTGCAAACCCTTTTTCTCTGATTCATTTTTAGGCTTTCTTATTTGCAAGCAAACCAGCTGTTGGGGAAGACATAGGGATTTTCCTTAATTAAAATGATTTCTCATAGCTCTGATTTAAAGACCCTAAATTACGATAGCAAGAGTCTCTCTCCCTGGCAAGATTTCCTTTGGAAAGGGCAAAAGCATTTTCAGAAAGTAGCTTACTTAGGTTTTATCAACCCTTGGATAGTGATTAAGCCCTTAAGGTAAGTAAGAAAAGACTCATATGTGTTTTGAAAAAAAAAATATAAGCAGCTGCTCAAAATGGTGGAGAACATATACTGTGAGAGAATGTGGCTCAGGCTAAAACAATTCATTGAAACAGAAGCATTTCATTTAGTCAGATGACTGAACATATTATTTATTCATCTCTGCTGCTCAACCTCTAGTGTTTCCTATCGGGGAATAGCGTTAGTTTTAAATGCTAGGAGGCCTACTTAGAACCCTAGCCCCACATGCGTTAGCCATGTGGGCTGAGTTCAGGCCTTTCTGCAAAGAGGTAATAACACCCATCTCACATGGCAGAGTGATGAAGAAATGTAGTAAAGCAGATGTCACTTTAAAAAAATTATTTATTTATTTTTGAGAGAGAGGGAGAGAGAGAGAGAGAGAGTTAGAGAGAACTTGAGCAGGGGAGGGGCAGAGAAAGAGAGGGGAACTGAGGATCTGAAGCAGCCCCACACTGACAGCAGGGAGCCTGACATGGGCTCCAATTCACCAACCGTGAAGTCATGACCTGAGGTTGGATGTTTAGCGAACTGAGCCAGCCAGGCTCCCCAAAGCAGATGTTACTAAGCATGATACTTAGTAGGCACTCACAAGTTTTGTTTCCCTGATCTTTCTCTACTTCTAAGGTTTTCCTGGATCCTCAGTTGGAGGTTAGAGAGGTCACCTCCTGGGGGCACTCAGAAGCCCAATGTTGCTCCCTCCCACTCAGCTGCCACTGAGCTTGTCCTTAGTTCGTCTTCCTTACTAAGCACAGGGGTAGCTGCAACAGCAGCAGGAGTGACCCTAAGGCGTCAGAGAAATGAAAAGCATCTCTCCTCACCAGCATTTATCACTTGCTGGTCCCCAACAGAATATGACTTCCAGATCCCTGAAAAGAAGCAATCAAAATAGGATTAAAGGAGATGGTATTTGCAAAGTGCTTAGCATGGTGCCCAGCACACAGTAAATGCTCAGTAAATGTTAGCCATTCCCATAAATTATTTTTGGAATGAATGGCTAAGCAGATCAGTCAGGGCTCCACTGGATGTTAAGCTGAACAGTTTAAGTGAACTGATAATGATGGTGGCTATGAACATGAAACCAATTTCTGTTTAAATGGGGGTCTGTGGAGATGAAATTTCAGATGAAACATGAAGGGTAGGATATCTCGCTTCTCCCAAGACAGAGTAGTAGGTTAGATCAAGTTGAGATATAAACCATAATACAGACATTAATTTCACTCTTAGCTGAAGTCAGCACAGAATGACTCCCCCAAATCTTTCACCTTGGATTTTAGAAATATTATTCTGGGACATAATAATCTCTAATGCGAACAAGAGTGAGAGAGAGAAGGTTCTGAACTTTTCATGATAGCTGCAAACTCTGTCAACTTTAGCATTAAAATAGGAAAAGAAATAGATCAAAAAGAAAACGTTATATTGCTGGTCTAAAAGCTACAAGATGAAAGTTGCTCATTCCACCCCCAAATCCTCCCACTGTAGTCTGAAGGAATATTGGTGATGAGTAAAATGTCTTGCTTAGAACAGTAACATTTCAGAGGTCAGAAACATCATAAAATTTATCCAGATTAAAGTTTATCCACAGACTCTTCACCTGAAGCCCGTGGGATAAATTTGGGATGGTGGTGGGGGAGGAGTCTATGAACCCTCTGAAATTATATGCCAAATTTGTGTGTGTGTGTGTGTGTGTGTGTGTGTATGTGTGTGCGTGCACACATGCGTACGTGCATGCATACTTTCTGGAATGCTGGATAGCTGGAGGTGGAAATCAGGGCATTGTCCTGGATTTCTCCATAGATGAGGGTGATGTGGCTGAGCCGATGCCATGGGACTTAAGAATAAGGAAGCAGCTCTTTGTAAACATTCCATGACTGGAAGTTCACAGACTGTCAGTATAAATTCATCAATGGTGAAACAAGCCATGAACATAAAGGGGAGCAGCAAAGCAGGCACCACCTTCTTGGATCAGGGAAGACCCCAATGTGCATGAGTAGTGTCATCAGCCCTTACTGTGCACCTAGGCCCAAGAAAAACTACACCAGATCAACCGCGGCTGCTCCTGCCCTGTGTGGCTCCTTGTTTCCCAAATACTTCGTATTTTTGGGTAAATAAATTAGAAATCCAGTCTAGCTTTGCAGAGGAGGTATGCATGTGTGTGGTCAGTTCCTGATAATCTGTAATACTGAAGTATACATGATTAGGAAGACATGATTTATGGCTTTTACCCGATTCTTTTTTTTTTTTTAATTTTTTTAATGCTTACTTATTTTTGAGAGAGCAAGAGAGCAATGTGTGAGCCTGGGAGGGGCAGAGAGAGAAAGGGAGACACAGAATCCAAAGGAGGCTCCAGGTTCTGAGCTATCAGCACAGAGACCAATACAGGGCTTGAACCTACAAACCATGAGTTCATGACCTGATCTGAAGTTGGATACTCAACCAACTGAGCCACCCAAATGCCCCAGCTTTTGCTAGATTCTTAAAGGGTCCTTGACTTAAATGGATTAACAAGCACCTAGCTAGATGAGTAAAATAATTTTACAGATAAGGGAAGTGAAGTCTTAGAGAAGTTAGGAGATTTGCCCCAGGACAACTGGCAGAACCATGACAAGGAAGCAGTTCTATCCAAGCCCAGATCACCAGTTCCACCATTAAACCCTTGTAGAAACTAAATACTTTAGGGTCTGTCTTGGTCAGTTCAGGCTACTGTAACAGAATATCACTGGCTGGGTGGTTTAATTAAGAAACATTTCTTTCTCACAGTTCTTGGATGCTGGAAGCATGGGATCAGGGTGCCAGCATAGTCAGGCTCTTGGTGAAGTCCTTCTTCTTGGTTTATAGATGGCCATCTTTTCCATGTATTCTGACATGGAGAAGAGAAAGGAAAGATCTCTCTGGTACCTTTTCTCATAAGGGCACTAATCCCATTCATGACAGCTTCACCTTCATGACCTAATTGCCTCCCAAAAGTCCTCCCTCCTAATACCATCACCTTAGGGGTCAGGATTTCAATATATGAATTTTGGAGGGACATGCACATTCAATCCATAACAGGAGCCTCAGGGATGATCAGGTGAGCTAATGTCAACATCACACCACCCTAAATCAGGAGCCAGAATTAATTCCATGGTTTGTATATCTTCTATCTCATAATCTTGGTTTTAGAGAGAACATAATAAACAAGGCCAATCAGATAACTAGACAACAGAATCCAGGCAATCAATGAATCATAGGCATAAAACTAACATTTGTTTCTGTCAACAAGATGCTTTCCCAGAAAAACCCTTGTTCCATACATCATGGAGATAGCAGCTAGCAGCAGCTTAGTTGAACTGCATGTGGAATGGCCTTGGCAGTCAAAACTCTTCTGATGGATTTGTGCCCCCATCTCCAGCAACATTCTTATTTTTGTTTCTAATAAGATTGACCCATGAGACTGCTTCTGGGAATATTCCAGGGAAGACCACTTATCACACTGACAGAACTATTTCACTAAAGCAGCATCTCAACCTAGTGGTTCTTCCAGTCTCTCCTTCTCATTTCCTGTCTTTGGTCTTAGCCCCTTTATATCTGTTTTTCTTCCTCTGAACTCACCACCTCTTTCTGTTTGGGTCCATCTTTCATCCTTCCTTTGGTTGCCTATCTTCTTTCGTAGGTTGCTGGGTATTTAACTAGAGAACTAAATCACATAGTTTGATAAAGATGTTCTTGAGCTATTCATCAGCATGGCAACAGAAAGGGCTTTCTGGGATTTAAGAATATAAGACATGCTATTCTAAAGTGAGACAAATGGTCCATTTCATGCAATCTTCATGTCTTACAACAAAACATCAAGATATTTATAGAAACATATGATAGCTCTCTATGAAATCTAATTCTATAGGCAAAGTATTCTGAACGCTGTCAACTTTCCCTTAATGACCCATCCCATTAGTAGCAACATAAAATGTTTATGGAGTACATAACATATGCCAGGCATTGTGTGAAGTTCTTTAAGTCCATTTTCTCATTAAATATCACAAGTGTCAGTATTATCCCCATTTTGTGGATGTGGAAGCAGCTTCAGAGAGTTTAAGTAGGTAGCAACGTGGTACAGCCAAATTCTAACCCAGGCTGGTCTGCCTTCATAGACAATTTTAGCTACTATGAATATGACACACATGCATTTAAAAACGTTTAAGACATACGTTATCAGCAGTTCCAATTTTAACCACATTTTAGTGTTAACAAGCTCTATGTTGTTACTATCGAACACATTGTTTCTGTGTGCTTCTCATAAAAGATGTACTTTCTTTATTTCTTTCTTTTTTGAAAGACATACTTCCAAATTTAATATTGTAATATACATATATATATATATATATATATATATATATATATAGGTTAGCATTTGGTGAATGAATCCACATTCATTTCATCACACTAGGAGAACCCAAATAAAATCAGTAGGAGTCCCAAGAAAAAAAAAAGGGGGGGGGGGCGTGCTGAGGAAAAATTTCTCAAAGAAATAATATAAGAATGTTTTCTAGAACCAAAAGACGTGAATCTCAAGCCCACTGAATCCCCAGCACAGTAACCGAAAGAAAGATATTCCTATCATGAAAATTCTAAACATTAAGAATAAAAGCAAGTTTCTCAAAATTTGCAGAGAGAAAAACTGGTCATATAGGAAAGAATAGCTTCAGACTTCTTAGCAGCCATCCACAAGAATCTGGAGGATAATGAAGACCTACCTTCAAAGTACTTCAAGTGTGAGTGTAACATGTTAAGTCTAGAATTCTTTACCCAAACTAGGCATTAAGTGTGAGAGGAGAACAAAAGCTTTCTTCACGAGGCTGATAGAGGCTGTACTACACCAAAATGGGACATAAAATCAAGAACGAGGAAGACATGGACCCCAGGAGATAGGAGATGCAAACGTGTAGAGCCAAAGTCTATCTCTAGAATAACTGGGAAGGGAAGGCACAGGATGATAGTTTAGTGGCACAGCAACAAACCTGATTGGAGTATGAAGACAGGGGTCTCAATAATGAGCCATATTCACATAGTTACAGTAATAAAAACACTAAATACATATTTAACTAAAATAAAATTAAGAAATGTGCAGCACCTGAAAGATAAAGCAGAAGAACTTTATTGACAGAATAAAAGGAAGGCTTGAGTAAAGGAGAGGCATGGCCATGTATCTTGATAAGAATAAGAACATTAGATATTATAAATATGATAAATTCCCAAAATTAATTAAAAGGCAATTTTTTAAAGTTTATTTATTTTGAGAGAGGGAGGGAGGAAGAGAGAGAGAGAGCACACACTCATGCAAGCAAGGGGGAAAGGGAAAGAGAGGGGGAAAGAGAAAATCCTAAGCAAGCTCCACGCTGTCAGCACAGAGCCTGACATGGGGCTTGATCTCAAGAACTGTGAGATCATGACCAGATCTGTGATCAAGAGTTGGCTGCTTAACTGACTGAGCCACCTGGGCACCCTGATACAAAAGCAATTTTTAAAAATGTAATCTGGATAGTTGTTCTAAAGTTCTAGAAAGTAAATATATGAAAATCGCAAATACATTTGGGGTGCATTTTCCCCCAGGTATAAAAATTTACCACAAAGTTCAGATCCAGGTCACAGATAGGACTTGAATGTCTGATAATTAAGGCCTTTGGAAGCAGTGGGGACATAGTAAATCAGCAAAGACCAAAAGGGTTTTTGCAACAAACTGCTAACAATGAATAAATAGCTTAATAGTAATGTGGGGAAACAGACACTCTTATACATTGGTGGTTGGAAGGCAAGGTGATGCAACTTGACAAAAATCTATCAAAATTCCATGTAATTATCACTTGACCTTTATTGCTAGAAAAGTTAATATGTACAGGAATATTTCTTGCAAGATTTTTTTTATTATAGTAAAAGATTGAAAGCAGTATACATGGGATAGAAATTGATTTCCAAAATACATTAGGTGCAACAAGGTATAAAATAGTACATGTAGTATATATACTACATTTGTGTATAAAAAGGGGACAATGTTGAGTGTGTGTATGTGCATGCATGTATTTGGACCTGTACCCTAAATTATATATACATTTATATTTGCTAATTTCTATATGAAGTATCCTTGGACACTGATAACATTAGGTTCTTCAGAGAAGGGAATGGGTAGGTGGATAGCTGCGCAACAAGTGTGAGATAGGGATTTTCTTGAATACCCTTTATGGTTCTTGAATTTTGAACCATGTAGCCATAATGTTTTAAATCAATAAAATATTTTAAATATTAAAATAAATTTGTATTTTTATACTTGGTTTTGGGACTGAGTTTGCTAATTCTTTAATATCTGAGCTAAATATTGCCAGTATCAAGCATTGCTTGACAGAGCTAACAGACTGAATTAATAAGTCTCCATTCCTGGCACTTTGGACATCATTCTGTTATAGCATTTATCAACATTGTATTATGGTCTTCTGTATATTTCTGTCTTGCTTACTATAGTGTGAGGACCTCTATGGAGTAGCGATAGACAGAGATTCATAGATTCATATATTCATTCACTCATTAACTAACTGCTAGACAAGGTGTTTATTCAACCTTGTATCTTCCGTGCATCGCCTGGCAACTGACATATAAGAATTCATTACACCACTTTTGAGTGGATACATGAATAAACGAATAAGGCAAATTCAGCAATTCATCATAGGATGCAGGATGATATATCCTTAAATTGGTATTGTTCATAATCCTGAGGACTTCCATCTTTTCCTGACTCAAAAGTTAAACTGCAGTCATGTTGAATATACATTCAAAATCCTCTACAAGGAAACCTTTTAATTTACTTGCAGAAAGGTCAAACATATGCATTCAAATACAAAGGAGGCTCTGAAGTTTCTTTAAATATTATTTTATTACTTTTTTCTGATATATTTGCATATTTGCAAATATCATAATTGTATCAGACAGAAGAGGCAGAAGAAAATAATATTTTAGTGCACTATGTTTCATAATTACAAGGCATCATACACCATTTGGGCAAAATATTGCCCACAATAGCCTTGGGAAGCAGGAGATTTTGATGGAGATAAGTAGATAAGAGCAGTGTGAACAAATGATTCCTACCAAGTCATACAACATGTCAGTAGCGCAAATGGATTTCACCCAAACAAATCTATGCTCTCAGGTCACTGTTTCATCTATTTCCTCTCTCATATTAAAAACAATATTGAGGCTGTGTGTGAAAAGGTCACAGATACATATTGATAAGCTCCCCCAAACAGCTCTGATAAGAGGGGATATGATATTAGAAGAAATGAATTGAGTCCCAGCTGGAGACTGCTTACTTATGTGTCAATGAATATTTTTCTTGAAAAACATGATTGCAGGTAGTTTTTAAAAAGAATTCCTAAGATCTATGAAAAGATTTGTCAAAACCTAGACTTTCTAAGGGAATCAAAGTATCTCACAAACCCCTTTGAATGCTTCTATATTAGTCACTGTATCTTACCACATCGTAATGGATTTATACCTTCATTTCCCGCCTGCCACCCCACCCCAGCCCCCTGTGAGTACTTCCTAAGAAGAAGCTGTATCATCATTTTTTGCTTTTAATCCCCAGGGTTTGGCCTAGTGCAAGGCATTTAATAGTACTTAATAAATATGCAGACTAAAGAATACAGTTCTTGTTCACAGTCAGTATGATATAGTAGAAAGTGGTTCTATTCTTGGCTCTGCCCTGGAGCAGCAGATTCAACTAACACATGTAACGATAAACCAAATTTCAGTTTATTCTTCTGAAAAATGAATGGGTCACTAGCTGACTTGTGATAACATTTTCAGTTGTAAAGTCCTATGATTTTATGTAAGTGTGAGGGAGGGAGGATGATGACAAAAAAGAAATATAAAATACAACAGTAAGCATGTATTAAACCATTACCATACACCTGGATCCATGCTAAGAGATGCCTTTACATTCACTTTCTCATTTAATCCTTGAAACAACCCTATGATGTAGAAGCTATTGCTATCTCAATTTCATACATGGAGAAACTGAGGTGCAGAGAGGTGAGTAACTCGGACAAGTTCACAGAGCTATTCTGACTATGCATTTCAAGTCTATCAAGCACACTCCTATCTGGACTCTACATAATTCCAGATGCAAAAAGATGTCTGTTGTTAACAACAGCCTGAAAATGGAGATGCAGCCCATAGCATATAGGTTCTAATGATAGATTAATAATATGATTCATGTCTTATGAAGAAATCTAATTTATGCAACTATATAATATCCTTCCCTTCCCTTTTTCCTGGACTTTGGAACGGCATAAATATTCAATCCTCCAGTTCTTTTTACCAGGTTCACTGCATGCTGAGGTATGAGTGACTTCTGGGTGGGCTTAGTCAATTATAAGTAGGTCTGCAATCAGGATGGATGAGTTCAATATAATCCCTTGCATTAATACACAACTTTCATTTAAAAATTACCAGGAGTGTTTGACACAAGACAGCATTCCTAAACTTTGTAACTAAACTTTACAAAGTCTTCGAAATCATCACAGCATTTATGGGTTCTTCCATTCCATCAATCTACTGCTATCAGGAGAACTATCTAACTTAGGTGCTCTAAAGGATACCAAGAAGGTCTTGGTCTCTGCCTTCATTAAAATTACTTCCTGCAATGGCCTGCACATGAGTATGCAATCGATACATGCATGTTGATTGAACAGGGAGATTATGTTATAAAATGGCAGTGCTAGAACTCAAATATTGATCCCTCTGTGGCTGAAGCTCAGACTCTTAGCAACCATACTATATCCAGCTTCCTGGATGACAGGTTCCTTGATATCAAGGATCTGATTATATGTTTTATTGTAATGTCATATTGCCATATACAGAGCAGAACTCAGTAAGTGTCACTGATGATAGTATGGAATAAAAAGTCAAATTACATAGAGTTATTAAAGAGAAGATTACTTTATGTGATGCACTGAGAAGAGCACAGCATCATTTTGGTGGTATTCTTGCAAAGAAAGAATGATCTGAGGCTGGTAATGAGGAAACATCAGGAAGGTCCAGGCTGAGGGTCATTCTGAAGACCACTGGTATCCCAATAAACTTTCTGCAATGAAGAAAATGTCCTAATGTCATGCTGTCAATTTGTTAGCCATGAGTCACATGTGGTTATTGAACATTCGAAATGTGGCTAGTGTGACTGAAAATGGTATTATTAATTTTATTTTATGTAAAGTAATTTTAATTTAAATAACCACATGTGGCTAGTGGCTATCTTATTAAACAGCTCAACCACAGATCCTCCGCTGTCTCCTGAGAACATGAAAGTTAGGGAAAGAAGGAAGAACTGTACACAGATTAGAGGAGACTAAAGAGACATGACAACTAAATGCAAGGAGTTCCTGGATGCCATCCTGGACCAGAAGAAAAAAAGAATCATCATTGGGACAGTTTGCAAAATTCAATAGGATTTGTGTTTTGGATAGAAGTATGATATCCTTGGATTTCCTGACGTAAAGGCTTGCACAGTGGTTGTATAGGCAAATATCCCTGATTTGGTAAGTTGGAGTGTTCAGAGGTAATGGGGAATATTGTTTTCAGCTTGTTCGTAACAAAAGACTAATGATAATGGAAGTATAATATATACTGTGTATATATGTAAATGTCTATGTAAGTGTATGTGCAAATACACACACGTGTTTATATGAAAACATATTTACAATGTACATGTATGCACATTTTTGACATACATACACAGATGGAAACAGCAGGAGGGTGGGAGGTAGAGAGACAGAGCAAACAGAGTGAAATGTTAACAGCGAGAAATCTGGGCAAGGGGAATATGCATGCTCTTTGGATTGTAATTCAAGTCTGAAATCATTTCATAAAAATTTAAAGGAGAATTAATATTAATAAAGGTCCTCTGGATGTTTACCTTCATTTGTTTTTAATCAACAACATTCATTCATTCATTCATTCAGCAAGCACTTATTGAGTATATAGTTTGTGTAAAGCACTTTAGGGGATACCCAAATGAATAAAACAGTTCTCTGCCCTTAGGGAATGTATAATCTATGAGAGGTGATAAAACATATTCATAGCCATTACACAAAACAATGTGAAAAATATTAAAAGGGCAATAAGTACGATACGAATGCATATTGTACAAAGGGTGATTCTATATTAGGTAGAGAAAAAGCTTATTTGAAGGATTTTATCTGTCTCAAAGTATAGGAAAGGTTTTTAAGAGTGAAGATGGTGTAAGAGGTTATTCTTGTCACTGAAAATAGTATCTTTCTCTAAAGAAACTTGAGGAACCTAAGCCAAAAAGAGTGATAAGATTCAAATTCCTTCCATATCAATCAGCTTCATAGGTAGTCCTGTGTCCTCAGCTTGAATACTTCTAGGGACAGAGAAATCACTACCCTACCTGAGAAGCTCATTCCGTCAGCAGACAAATTTATCCCTAAGGAAAAACTTCCTTATTCTAAACCAGTCTTTTTGCATATCTCTCACCCAATCCTGTTGGTCCTACATCTTCCCTTCGGGGCTTAAAGAACAAGTCTGAACTGTGCTCTTCTTCTGCATGACAGCTCTCTGTATATTTTTAAATAGTTAAATCTTCTTTTCTCCAAACTAAATATCATAAATCCTCAATTGTTTTGAGTCTCCTCATGATCCCATCATAGTTCTCTGAACATGTAAAGACTTTTCTATGTCTTTCTTATAGTGTGATGAGCCTAAATGAGTTCAACATTCTTTATGTCATAGGAACCAGTATCAAGAATGGTGGGACCATTGGCTTCTGCTTTTAAGATAGGTATAGGGGTGCGTGGGTGGCTTGGTTGATTAAGTGTCCAACTTCTGCTCAGGTCATGATCTCTTGGCTTGTGTGTTCAAGCACCGCACCAGGCTCTGTGCTGACAACTCAGAGCCTGGAGCTTGCTTTGGATTCTGTGACTCCCTCTCTCTCTGCCCCTCCCCTGATCGTGCTGTCTGTCTCTCAAGTAAACATTAAAAAAAAAAAAGACAGGTATATGTTCACTAATGGGCCCTGAGATATATTTCCTTTGGGGAAAGGCCACAGCATGCTGCAGACTTACATAGGTAACTAAAAGCTCTCCTACTTGGACTATCTCCCATATTATTATTGGGTACTTTACTTTTTAGGACCCCGTGTGGACCTTACATTTTATCTCTATTATGTGAATTTTTTTTAGTGTTCAACAATCCTCTAGTTTGTGGAGATCCATTTGGGTCCCGACTTGACATCCGAAATGTTTTATATCCCTCCCGGCTTTATGTCATTTTTAATTGCAATGAGATTAATTGCTATGTGGTTACTATTAAAATTTAATTGTAATAATTACTGTAAAAATAAATTAGAAAGTGATTTATGTTAAGAGATAAATCATGAAAGATATTAAAATGCAGAATTATGAAAATGAATGAAAAGATATGGGTGTGTATGATGAGAAATAGAGACAGAAAGAGAACACATTGAAGACAGAATCATAAACTAAGCAACTGGTAAAAGACAAGGAAGAGGAATTCTCCCCATGTATCAAAAGTGATTACTCAGAGAGAGGCACAGGCAGAGTTGCACCTGAATTATAAGGCATTTAATAATGAGAGTTATTTTACACTGATTCCACCTGATAAGATACTGGGACATGCCATCCAAAATTGTTGTGCCCGAGCTATTGTAAGTAAGGCCTTACATCTGCTGCCTAAATAGTTCAATAATTCTTCTGCCACCTAAAGAGAGAATCCATCTATGGCAGACAATACTCTCTACATCTGGTCCAGGCCTTACCATCTTGCCACCCTTCTCTGCCTGGAGAAATCGAATGTATATACACTAGACTCCAAGTGTAAAAAGTGACTTGTGGTTCCCAGAACAGATCAAACTCTGCTTGCCCCCACACCTCGGCACTTACTGGCACCCTTCCTTGTTTTCCTTCGCTTGATAAAACCTTGGCTCTAGGCTTAGTTTAGTCGCCATTTATTTTCAAAATACCTATGCTGCCTCCCCTCAGCCTTCATTTATTTGCCATGTCTATCTATTTTGCACATATGTCTGATGGAGGATTTCTTTTATTAAATCATAATTTTCTCTTTGTCCTTCTTTAACAGCCCCTGCAGGATGGTTCACAGAATATCTGGCATGTAGCAGATACTCTGTTGATGTGTACTAAATGACTGAGGAGGAAGACCAGAGTATCAGCCTAGAATCAGGTTACTAGATTAGTTAGGAGTCTCGGTTGCCAGTATGAGACACCAACTCAAGTTAGTTTAACCATAATAAAGTGGGAAGGAGAGGTAGAGAAGTGTCTCTCAGAGAATCCAGTAAAGGAAGGGAGCCAGACTCCGAGAAGGCCTGAAACTGGGAACTGACAAAGCATTAGGGTATTTTCTCTCTCTCGTGTTCTTGCTTTTTTCAGATTATCGACTTTGATCTTCTGTCTGGCTGCAGAATAGCTTTCTGCATTCCTGTAACAGCTCCTGCCACTTGCAACTGGGAGTTCCATCTGCATGTCATGCCTGCTCACAGTCTCTCTGTTCCACTTCAAACATCTGGGGAGGAAATTGGATGGATCCAGGTTGTAGTGGGTATCTCACTCATTATCCAGCCGGACAAGATCAGGAGGAAGGGGGCAGCACTGCACAAATATGGCTGCTGGTGAGTAGTCCACGCCTGCGTGCTGAGATAGGTGATGGCATTCTCAGAGAAGGGAGAGTGTACCCCAAACATAGGCCATCAAGTCTGCCAAAGGAGGTAGTGAATTGCTGCAAGTAGGGGAGCTTTGGTTAATAAGCTTGGATTCTATAAAAAAAAAAAAAATTCTTTGAGGTTTTTATGTCAAAATAGCAAAAAGTCAAAAAGTTGACTTTTTTTTTTTCCTTTTTTAACCATGGTTAGTCTAGGGCTAACCTCTCTCAAGCATCCACTAACCCAGGTTATTATGAATGATATTTGGAGATGTCTAGAGTACAAAGGTGTGTGCAAGTGGGAGGAACATCTTGGAGTGAAACTTTGTGATCAATCTCTTGGAAATCTGTATTTTTGTCCACTGATGATTTGTTTTTTATTCTCCCGTAATGTTGTATACAAAAGACTCTACTAATTGTTTTAAATAATGTATTTAAAGAAGAGTGAGTGGTTGATTTTACTGGAGCATAGAGTACACAGAGGGAGTGACAGAATGTAAAAGTTCCAAAGTTAGTCTGGAGAACTGAGCTAAGAATCTTTGGTTTACTGGAAAGACATCTGGAAGTGTTGAACATTGTTGATTGGGGAAATGGCAGGATTGGAACTGGGTTTTAAGATCACCGTGACAGTGGTACAGAATGAATAAAAACGAACTGGAAGATGATGAGTTAGGAGGCTGTTGTGTTTGGGCAGAAAATTTTAAAAACCTGTGATTATATGGTAGCAGAAGAAACACAAGTAAAGGGATGACTGTGGCATATAACCTATTTGACTCAAGATACATTTAAGAATTTATGAAAATTATGACCTTTTCCCCCATATGATATTAGAAGGTTCGCAGACTTCCTAAAGTTCCTTCATGACCCCATATTAAGAGCATGTGGATTAGAAGGTTGTACCCGTGAATCCCCTTTATCTATTTCACCCATCCCCCTGCTGACTTCTGCTGAGAGAGGCTTTGGAAGTAAAGTGAAACAATAGGTAAAGTGAAACAATAGGAAGTGAAACAATTCTACAATAGGTAGAATTTTGAAACAGATTGGATGTGGAGGTGAGGGAGTTTGAGTCAAAGATGATGTGACAGTTTCAAGCCTTAATGACCAGAAAAGGCATGTTGCCATAAACAGAGACGGGGAAGAAAGTGGAAGTCAAATAGACAAGCAAGCCTTACCATGTGGGTGGGGTGGAGAAGACACCATGTCTGGTTTTAAACACTTTCTCTCTGAGAATCTTGTGGGACAGACATGTGGACGTCAGGTGGACACCTATGTTTTTTTGAATATCTACTATTTTGCAGGCAGTGGATGTATTTTAACTCACTGAAGGATCACTCAAACCCTAAGGAAAGCATTTTCTTCATTTTACACATGAAGGCTTTGAGACTTAGTAAACGGCTCAAGGTCATGCAGTTCAGCAGAGAGACTTGGAATCTCAGTGTGCCGGACCACAGACCTGTGCTCCTCTACCGGCCCACAGTGCCTCCCTGCAGGTGACCATGAAGACCAGGCTGCAGCCTCAAAGTGTCATTCTAGTCAGTGCCAGACAGCTTAGAGCTGAAGTGTTCTGTAAATGTTTTCTGTGTTTGTCTGGTCTCCTCACATGGAGGTTATGAACTGTTTAAGGGTAGAGTTGGAATCATAAATTTCTCTTGCTTCCTTCCATGGCACCTCCTGCAGTTCTGGACACAGAAGAAGCCTTACTGAATGCTTAGACCAATCAGTCATTCTGATCCCTGCTGATAATTGCATAGCATCTTCACGTTGAGGTTGTAATCCTCGTGAAGCATTCGTCCAGAGGCTCCCCCCTCCCCCCTCCTTGGGTACAGTGGCAGGTATAACACAGGAAGGGAAGATGAAGATGCTGAAATATAGCAAAGCAACTAGTTTCATTCTCCATCATTACCACTTCCCAGCCTCTGAACCTTCGTCTTTTTCCTTACGGGAATGCTGAGGAACAGTGGCCACATTTGCCAGAGGCTGGGAGAGTCCCTAGGTTCTGTCACCAGTGCTCCCATCACACATCTTCACCATTCTTTCCTACACGACTCGTTAAACATCCCAGCTGTGGCTGAGCTCCATTGTGACAGTTAACCAGCTCAAGTTTGCTGAACTCTTGCCTCTGTCCAGAAGCAACTGGTGGCTACTACCTGAGATAGAGAGTGAGAGAAGTGATTTGCAGAGATCACGGACACATGAGAGAGTTATTGAGACTTGAGCATGCTTTTCTAGGAATAAAGGCAATTTAAAATTGTCAGCTAGACCAATTTTTCCCCCATGGTTTCCTAAAGAGCATAATGCTACCAATAATAATAATAACTACCATTTAATTGTCTTATCTACTATTTTGGGAGCTTGCAAGTGCTTTAAATATGTTGATTTGTTTAAGACAAAAGCCAGTTTCCTCAAGAAAATGTCTTGTTTATGCTAAAGTCTGTGCAACAAAGCATAGAAGGATACAAAGGGGGTGAGATAGGGACGACCTGCACAGCTTAGAGATGGAGTTGCTCAGAGGTCCCTGGACCCACATGTCCCTGAAACCTTTTATTTTATGGGGATCCAGGGCCCACTATCAACGACATCATATGTAACAACTGTCTTGTTTACTTGCTTCTGTCTTGTTTACTATTATATCCCTTGTACCTGAAATATAATAGGTGTTCAAAAATATATATTGAATGGAAAAACAAATGAATCATTGAATGAATGATCCCATGCAAGGTCTTTCATACGGCAAACACAGAAGGTATCCTAAGCTATTGCTCTGAGCAATAAGGAAAAGCAACTTTTGCCAAAGTATGGCATGCTATTCATCTTTCACGTTCTTGTATCCCATAATTAGAGAGTGTCTGTTTTTAAATAGGAAATGTCTCCCTACTAGCAAAGGCATATTAGGCTCTTGGCAGTCATTTGGAACTCGGAGAGATTCCGATTATCAAATCCCTTTCTTCCCAGGCAGCTAGCTGAGGCAAAACTACAGTGAGAGTTGAAGGGGAGAGGGGGAGATAGGCATGCAATTCTATGATTCTGAGAAGAACCAAGGACAGATGCTCTGCCTGCACCTTTCTACTGCTACTCCCTAATCTAAGGCCCCAAACTGTAGCTGGGTGGGGGAGAATCCAGAGGCCCAGAGGACCAGAGGCCATGAATTGGCCCTCAAGAGGAAGTGCTGAAAACATAACACTGAACTGTTCCACTGCTGAGAAACCTCAGGGCATGCAGCGTTGAGCCAAAAGGAGCTTCTGCCAAGAGCAGCTGTCACAGCAGCAGAGAGCAGCAGCTGGGAGTTCACCGAGGAGAGAATGGCTAAGGACGTTTTACACTAGAGAGATCCATCTTCTTCTTAACCTAGCAAACTAGAGAAAATCAGAGATGATTAATCAGCCACAATTCTTCTCCCTGATAAAAGACAATGACAATTACCTGTTGAATAAGTGAGTGAGGCCAGGGAAAGGGAGATCATATTTATAATGGTTCCTTTTCAACTCTGCTCTTACTCCAATACCTTTAGAGGGTGGCAAAAAATAGGCAGAGGCTACAAATACCTAAGGCAGTGGCTGCTAACTATTCACCAAATTTTCATTTTCTTCTTGTCCTTGGCCTATAAACAGACTAAATATCATCTTTGTCTCTCTTGCATTAGTTCTCACAAACAGAATATGAATGGAAGGGACATGTGCCAGTGCAGGGCTAAGGCATTAGAGGAAGCAGATGTGCTTTCTCCATACTCTTTCCCATCTGTTTTCAGCCAATGGAGGCTGACAAAGCCCTGGCCGATAGCAGAGCCATGATATGGAAGAAGCTTGGTTCGCGAATTATTACAAGGAGAAAGTCAGGTGCTAACAAGAAATACTGATCTTGGACTGTTGAATGAACAAGAAATAGCTTTCCTTGAATGGATCCAGGATGCAACCTGGGTCTGTTTGTTACAACACCCTGGCTCATATTAACCTAATACATGGACCAAAATACATCCCCCAGACTTATGACAAGAGTTGATTGAGCAAAGTTCAGGAAGAAGACAAGATCCTCTGGCAAGGAAGGCCCAGCCTCTCTGATTACATTTAACAAGATCACACATGCTATGGAAGAGAGTCATCATCAACAAGAGACATTCCCCTTTCCAAGAGTGATTTACAGACTTCTTGCTGGTATCATTAGAGTGCAGGGAGTAAGTGCAGTAAGTGAAGGAAATAGAATAAAGTAAGAACATTTAACAGGGGGTGTGATGAAATTTACCAAAGTATAACTGCTCAATGATGAGCTGGAAAACTGGGTGTCTAAGTCTATAAACCTGAGATTCAGACCCAAGGGTTTATAGGGAAAGCAAAAACATGGGGAGCTTTAGCACAGCCAGACTAAATCTTGCTGCCCATCTCACTCCCTCTAACTTCTGTTCACATAGTGGAGAAAAAGAGGATATTACATCAGAAAAATTCATGCTAGCTACATCTCAAATTCCAATCCAGTAATGTAAATTATGCAGAGGTGTCAAATTCCTTTAAACATCCAAAATGATCAAATTCTACCTGTAAAACCCAGAAAGTAATTTACCTTAGGGTTTTGGACCATGGTGTCGAGAGACGGGCTTCCAGGAATTGATAAGGCTATAACACAATTGTTATACTATCACTAAAGGGTTGTTCCCAACTTTGGATTCCCAGAATCATAATAAATCTCCCAAGATGGAACGGAGATAGGAGCTAATGAGCTATTTTCAGAATTTCAGAAAGCCCTAATAGAATCAATATATTTACCAGAGATCATGTTGCAGTGACTATTTAAAACATTTGGGTTCTCTGACTTGACCAGAAATATGTCATTTAGCATGACAGCAGTGTTTATTATCTTGTGTTGATCAGAAACTCTGAGCAACCATTTTAAATGTGCTAAATTAAAATATACTAGAAAAAACATTAATTATTATTAGACTAACCCTTTTGATAACATGATTCATATTATTAAAATACTAATAACAAAAGGGCTTTTTGTTGAGAAAAAGGTTAACCAGATTCAAAAGTCAGGATAGGATTGAGGCATTCAGCCCTTACTTTAGATCCAAGAAATGAATTTCTTCAGTACACCCTGAACACCTCAATATATCGGTATTTTTATGGGCATTCTAAGAAAATTGGTAAGAAAGCCTATCAAAGTGGAGGAAAGGTAGTAGGGAGAAAGATAGATAGATAGATAGATGATAGATGATAAATAGAGATATATGATTATATAGCCCCATGTAATAATAGGAGATAGAACTATTATAGTGTGCTCTTTTCTCTCTGTGGGAATAAACAAAGACCATACAAATGAGAACAAATAGGTTACTTATTCAGACCATGCTACATAGCAAGGAATTCATCACTTACATTCGGCAGAGACTCAAAAGCAGGCAGGGGAGTGGGAAAGCTTTATAGTGACAATAGGGGAAGACTTCAGGTCTGTTCCAATTGGAGGTTGTTAATATAGGGGAGCTGGAGGTGGACAAACTAAATGTGGGGCATCCTGAGTGACTGGTCTGGGGAGCATATTTGACTTTCTCCCTTGTTGGTCCTGAATTGGAAGTAGGGGGTGAATAGACAAAAATCAGGAATGTTGGCAGTCATTGACCATGTCCTGAATCTTCTGGAATGACTGCCACAGAGACTGACTGAGGTTTGGCTTCCTGCACTGGTTGTTGCAGAGGCTGCAGATCAGAAATGTACTATCACATGTGATCATTTGTATATGTATATCATTTGTAAACAATCCCTTCTCTTTCCCTGACACACACTCTATGACCCAGTTTAGGCCAGGGATTTCACTTTTTTCTCCATATTCTACCATCTCCTTTTTCTACCCACTCCCCATTTTTTGCCAGTAGCCTTTCAAATGGAATACCCCCAACCTAGATAATCCTGTACCTTTAACTGATATTAAGCACTACCCTCACCTCAAGGGCAGCTGAAGCTCCATTGCCAGTCATTAAATTTTCTTGGATAATGTTTTCTTTGAGTAATTTTACTTTCCTCTATATTCCTGCTACATTTAGAATTTGTGCCACATCATTAAGCACTTGATTATAAAATGTTTTTAATTGATTTTCATTAATTTGAGCATGTTAATCTTATCTCCCCAACCAGAGTATAAACTGAAGGCTGGTATGGTAACTTATACTTTCTTTTATTTTATGATACTTTGCAGTGCTGAGTCCTAGTAGTAAATGCTCAGAAGATACTTGTTAATTGAATATTATCTAAACTCTATTCAATTGAAGAGATCAAAGAAAGTGACTCATCATTTTATCCATTACCATTCCAGGTGCTGTTTTCAGCCCTAATCACCCTGATTTTCTTAGAACTGGGAGATTTTGTGCACTAAAATTTTAGGACCCTTTTCTAGCATCAAGTGACAAGGAGGAAAGACTCTAGTGATTTTTTTCGTCAACTTCTAAGCCCTGTATAGCAGTGAACCTTTTGAACAATTCATAAGATACATATTGGGTTTTTCAACAAGACGGATATAGGGTGCTAGAGGTCAAGAAAAAAATAAAAGTCAAATGACTCCCTGAACCTGTGGTAGAAGAAATGAGAGTATAAGTCCATACTTATTTTTCTAATAAGAATTCTCAACATATTTCTGAGAGGACTTCAGACAGATTAAGAATAGCAGCTAGAATAGAATCAAAGAGAAGTTGTGGGTGAAACCAAAGCAAGGATATATATGCTTCATATTTGGTGTGTGGACAATCCAGTTGTGTCTATGCACAAGAGGCTATTCACTGAGGCATCTCTTTCTACTTGGGGGAGCACCAGTGGTGTGCTGGAGTGGCTCATATCAGCTCATGAGAGCCAATTGTAGGATTTTCAGAAATTTTGCTAAGTTTTGTTAAATCACTGATAGCCTGGAATCAGCCATGTTGGGAATACACCATGAAAATTAGCAAACTCTACAAATCAGGGGTTTTCTTTTTGCAGCATGCTAGTGGCAGAGAGTAGGGGCATCCATCTTCCTTTCCAGAGAGCATCATCAGGGAGGTGGGGGAAAAGGGGCGACCTGACAAATTCCCCATTTTCTAACTTCCATGAGAGTGCCCCAGAGTCAAAAGTATACGATGTTAGAGCTGGATGAAATCTTAGGGGAACCGAAGTCTGGAAATGAGAGGTAACTTACCTAAGATCATGTAGCTAGCCTGATCAAATAGAAAGTCTGAAGAAACACTCAGTTTTCTTACCCTCACCCATTGCTTTCTGGAAATGAATATAGTGTCTGATTATTCAGGATGGTATATTTTCCTGCCTCCTTCCTCTCACATCAAGGAAAGCTCCTGCTGGTAAGACCAGATCACTCTCTTGTGTCAGAGCCCAGCTCATAAAATGCTATTAAGTGAATTACTGATGACCTAATTCCCAGTTGCAGGACACATTCCATTAGAGGCAGGCTGGCTGCCAAGTAGTGTCAGCGATGACTGGATGGCAGGAGTGATTGAAACCATCCTGCCTTGGGTGGCTGGGCCTCCGAGAGTGCAGTTCATGGTGGGGAGGGGGTGCTCCTGTTCCCCAACATCAGTCCTAGGTCTCCTTCTGGGAACTGAATCCATCAGCTTCAAAGAGAACTTTCTTGAAATACTAAGGATCACTATTACAGAAGCAACTAAAGGTAGTGCTTCCCCATCATACATGTCTAGAACATCAGAAGATTTAACTGCTATCATCCATTGCATCTACTTCTGTAAATTCTTTTTTCTGTCCACATCATTACTTCCTTCTAGCTCATCTTTATCATCAGACTGCCCATCCTCCTATTTCTATGTTTCATTTCCTTTAAGCACAGTGAGTTCCTTGGTGATATGGTAGAGAAGAGTAGGAATAATATGTTTTTTTGTTTGTTTGTTTGTTTGTTTGTTTTTTTACTTTACTGCAGTACTCCACAAATAAGAGCTGGGAAAGTATTTGAGGGAAAAATATATCATAAATCAAAATTAGATAAATCCCATGTGGGTCGTTTTATAGCTGCTATTTACTTCTCATAGAATTGGTACAAAGGTTAAATAAGATAAAGCAATTTTCAAGCTGTAAAGCAAAAATATAAATGTGAAACAGGTTGTTAGCAGTTCAAGGAAGTATGGCAAAGTATTTAAATTTCAAAGGAATTTTGGATTCAGTTAGCCTTTACAAGTATAAGAAATGATGTAACAGAACTAACACTGGACCCAGAGTCAGGAAACCTAGGTGCTAACATCGGCTTCATCTCCAATCAACTCTGATATTAGACAGTCACTCATCTCCTCCTGACTCCTGTTTTCTCAGCAGTGAAACAGAATAGACTGGATAATCACCAGAACACTTCCGGCTCTTTAAATCAAGATGAGATTAAACTGGAAGATCCTAACCTATTCATTAAGTGCTTAAGACATCCTGTTCTATTTCGTTTTTCCCCTTAATCTCTTGTTTTTCCACTTCCTTTTTATCCTCTTCATTTTTCTATTATTTATGTCTCATTTTCTCCTTTATGGTTTTATTTTGCCTCCACTGCCTCTGCTTCCAGCTATTAGTGGTGTCAGCTGGGCACTTCCTAAATTACCAAGCTCGTTTCTAGGAACTGTCATACCATATTGACTACTACTAAAAACTATAGAAGTACATTTGACTGTATTTGGATGAATGAGGTGCCCATGTGTCTGTGGGTGTTTATTTGAACTTAAGAAGCCAGAAAGTTTTAATTCAATTATCCAGAAGGCTGTCAGAATGGCCTTAGAGTGAACTAGGAGTCAAAAGATTCTGTGGTAAACCATGTGACTGAGAATGAAAAACTAGTAAGAATGAAAATAAGTAGATTCTCGGCATTCAGTGCTGTTATTTTTTTTATCTAAAAATTGCTAATACTCTACTATATTGCCAAAACTCCAATGAGATGTTCTTATTATAGATATGTTCCTTAACCAACTGAGAGTAAGACCTAGAAAATAAGCCCTTACTAACCAATATCTCAATGACACAAAAACTATGACCAGTTTGAGCACATATGACTTTCTTTCTCTCTCCCCTTTTTTCATCCCATTACCTCTTGAGATCTTCCATCCAAAGGCTTAAAGCCAAGAATTAGCCTTTGGCTTCTTTGCCCTTTAATTTATTCCTGAATTTTTCCTAATTTTGGAATGAAAATTAGAAGGTTCATGGCTATCTAGTATGCACTAAACTCAGGCCAGAAAAGCAGCTCTGACTGGCACCAACACCCGCTGCATCTCAGTCCCATCTCAACTAGACAAGTTTCTCGATGCCCTTCATGCTCATATAGTTCTTACTCACCCTGAACCCACAGGCTTTTTCAAGCATCCTTTCTCACAATTCTAGTCCCTGGGTCTATTTGAAAATGAAACCATTAAACCTTGGACCTCTAATACCAAAACATTGTGGTTTAGTGAGTGGTAAAGATGGAATAGAGGCCAAGCAAAGCTAAGACCAATACAAGGTCCCTTATAAATTGCAGCAATAGAAATAACTTGTCAGAGAGAAAAAAAAAAAAAAATGGAAAACCAGTTCACTATGTCACTTGACAGACAATTTTACAGAATTGGCATTTTAAATCAAGCAATTTGTAAAATTTCTTTTTCGATTCTATTCCTACAGAAGTTTTCCCTGTGCTTCTCTATTGTGTACCTAATGTAAAATGCAAGACCTCAGAAGCATCTAACATAAACTATTCTTTTCTTTCCTGTATTATAATTAATTTCACCTTTCTTGGATTTCCCATGGTATTTATTACCTGCTGTTTGTCTCTATTGGTCATTTGTGAGTGTATCTGCTTTCCCAGTCAGAGCATATGCGCCTTGAAGGCAAAGACATTTTCACTCATTTTACACACACTTGGCTCATAGTGGACCTCAGAAAGTGTTTATTAAATTGAATCGGTTTCTCTTTGTAAGACTGGCAGGCACTCTGATGGCTTATAATGGCTTTTTCTTTTTTCAAAGACTTCCTTTTTTGGAGCAAACTCCACGTGACCCACAGTTATCTAGGGCAGTAAGTAATGTTCAAGTGATTATAGCAGAAAGCTGAGATTCCACCAGCGCTCTGGGAGTTGCAGCCAGAGATCAGCAGAGCCACCTGCTTAATATTTTAACGAAGCAGTATAGTCCTTTCATAGAGGTTTCTGCCATCGATCCCCTCTGAGGATTCATCACTCAGCCACATTTAACATTCACTAGGTCAGACCTTTATTAAAGCTGACATCATCTGAACCCTTGTGCAATTCAATCTTAGCATAGATTCTGCCCAGCCACCTCCTCCTCCTCCTCCCCCAACCTTTTGCTAGGGATTCAGCCAATAAATAGCAGGTAATCCAGATCCCAAAGCTTTCATTTAGTGACAGTGTAGAGGAAAAGGAGGAGAGTGGCACATAGAAGTGTGGCCCCTCCTACGCCAGCAGTGAACCTACAAGACTTGAGACTGGGGCTGAGGGATAAGTCGCTCCTTCCTGGAAATGAAACTGAGCAGCGTTATCAGCTGGGAGTCCCCCACAAGGAAAGAGGTGTCCCAGTTGCCTGTGTTAATTCTGTCCCTTACAACCTGAAATCAGAAATGAGTCTATAGAAGATACTTCTTACGCATGGAATAAGCACCTCTTTGCCTCCGGCTGCCTTCTTTTTGATTTCTCCTGAGAGCATGAGGTGGCTTCGTCCGGGGATTTTTCTATTTCCCTATTTGAGTCCTTGAACACCCACAGACTCACCACCACCACAGTCCTTACTCCAGTTTCCTCCCCTCCTCTTTTACTATCCCTTCCCCCACTTTCCCTCCTTTAAATACAAATGCTCATGTTTCCCTTAGCCCAGGGGAGTCCGGGAGGGTCTCCATGGAAACCAGGAGGGTGTAGTGGTCTCCATGAGTCTCAGTACCAGATTCTAGGTGGAGGCATGGCAGTCTAGGTGTAGTCACTACAAAGGAGACCTTCAAAATATTAATGTGAACCTGGAGAGGACAAAAATGCATTCGGACAGAGAATGTATAAAATGAGGTAGAAACGGGGTGGGGGGGGCTAAGGGATCAGATTCTTTCTCAATTTTCGTTTCAACCTTGGAACCCTCAGAGGAGACAAGGTCCAAGAAGTTCCCAGGGTCCTCCCACTGGTCAATTTCTCATGCAACCAACAGAACTCAGCCTACAGTGAAGATTATATAGGTGAGTCAGTTTTCTGAGTTTACTTACATTAAAGCAGCTACCACACCTTACTCAGGCAAAACACTTCTCAGAAAGCACTTAAAATAGGTAAAAGAGCCAACATCACTGCACATCTCCAGTGTGCCTCGACATTTTCTACATGATACTTCATTTTATCCTCAGAAAGGTAGCATTATGACCCCTATTTCACAGACAAGAAAACTGGCTCAGACATGTTACTTTTCCAAGCTGATACTTAGTAAGGGCAGGAATTTGAAGCCAGATCTGTGATCGCCAAAGTCCAGATTCATTTCTAGCTATAGTCTAAACTTCCTGGCCCTATATTTTGTTTCCTAAATAATTTACTGTAAGGGAATCTCTCCCACTTCTTCACTGAAAGGAAATAAGCATCATGACAGGTGTTCACAGAGACTGGAACAGACATCCAGGAAAACTGGATTGGGTCCATGAAGATCTGGAAGTATGAAGTTGGGGACAGCTGCAATAGCATAATCTCTCTATGACAGTCCACGAGTGGATCTGATGATGTGCATTCTTAGGGAAGCAGTTGAAATGCTGCATGAGAGATGGTGGTGGACAGTTATTCTGTCCATAGCCTCACATCTGATTTGTAAAGTCTCAGAGCAAACTGGACCTCCAGAGTAGTTACATCTTGCTGGATTCCTATTCCCCTTCCTCTTGTTTGAGGTAACACATCCCAATTCTCCTTCAGTTCTTTCCCTTATCATATTAAGAATCCCTGTATTATGTTACAGCTGATCCTTCAACATGGGTTTGAAATAAACACACTAAAACTTGAGAAACACCAGTCAAGAATGTTGTATTTAATCATTAACTTTAATATACTCCATGAAAGATCTGATGAACTACTCAATTTTTAGCCACAAGTCCCAAATTTATATCATTAGTGTATATCACTCTTTGCATATGGAACTATCCATCAGACATCTTTCTCTAGATGTTCCACATGCATTTCAAACTCACCCCATTTAAACGTAACTCATCATCTCCAACTCCCCATCCTCCCTGCTTTGGTGAAGAACTTCTTCACCCAAGTACCCAAGCCAGAACATAAACCCCTTCCTTTCCACATCTCCACAGTCACACTGTCATCCTGTCATATCACTTCTAAAATATATCTTCTCATATCTCCAAGTCTTACTGCTGATACCTGTCATAACTATATCAGCCATTACTTTTCTTTTTAATTTTGTTTAAAATTCAAGTTAGTTAACATAGAGTGTAATAATGGTTTCAGGAGTAGAATTTAGTGATTCGTCATTTACATATAACACCAAGTGCTCATCCCAACAAATGCCCTCCCTAATGCCCATTGCCCATTTAGTCCATCTCCCACCCAACACCCCACCAGCAACCTCAGTTTGTTCTGTGTATTTAAGAGCCTTTTATGGTTTGCCTTCCTCTGTCTTTATCTTATTTTTTTCCCTTCCCCTATGTTCATGTTTCATTTCTTAAATTCCATATATCATTGAAATCATATGCTACTTATCTTTCTCTGACTCATCTATTTCACTTAGCTAATACATTCTAGTTCTATCCATGAGTTGCAAATGGCAAGATTTCATTCTTTTTGATCACTGAGTAATATTCCATTGTGTGTGTGTGTGTGTGTGTGTGTGTGTGTGTGTGTTTGTGTGTGTGTATACCACTTCTTCTTTATTCATTCATCAATCGATGGACATTTGGACTCTTTCCATAATTTAGCTATTGTTGATAATGTTGCTATAAACACTGAGGTGCACGTGTCCCTTCAAATCAGCATTTTTGTATCCTTTGGATAAATACCTGGTAATGTAATTGCTGGGTCATAGGTTAGCTCTATTTTTAATTTTTTTTTTTTTTTTGAGGAATTTCTAAATTTCTCTGTTTTCCAGAGTGGCTACACCAGTTTGCATTCCCACCAGTAATACAAAAGGGTTCCCCTTTCTTAGCATCCTTGACAACATGTTATTTCCTGAGTTGTTAATTTTAGCCATTCTGACAGGTGTGAGGTGATATCTTGTTGTGTTTTTCATTTGTATTTCCCTGATGATGAGTGATGTTGAGGATCTTTTCATGTGTCTGTTAGCCATCTGAATGTCTTCTTTGGACAAGTGTCTGCTCATGACTTTTACCCATTTCCTCACTGGATTATTATTATTATTTGTGGGGTTTTTTTTGGTGTTGAGTTTGATAAGTTCTTTATGGATTTTGGATTCTAGCTCTTTATCTGATATGTCATTTGCAAATATCTTCTCCCATTCTGCCGGTTGCCTTTTAGTTTTGTTGATTGTTTCCTTCACCGTGCAGAAATTTTTATCTTGATGAGATGAGGTCCTAATAGTTCATTTTTTCTTTTGTTTCCCTTGCCTCCAGAGACATGTCTAGTAAGAAGTTGCTATGGCTGAGGTCAAAGGGGTTGTTGCCTGTTTTTTCCTGTAGGATTTTAATGGTTTCCTGTCTTACATTTAGGTCTTTCATCCATTTTGAGTTTATTTTTGTGTATGGTGTAAGAAAGTGGCCCAGGTTCATTTTTCTGCATGTTTCAGCCATTACTTCTTAACTGGTGTCCCTGTTGGCAATCACACCAGAGCCTCTCAATGACTTCCCACTCCCAGTGTTTGAAGGGTTTCTGAAACACACACACACACACACACACACACACACACACACACACACACTTGAGGACAACAGTTTTATGGTTTTAACCACTCCTCCCCTCATAATATGCAGAATAATGTCTCAATTCTTCAGCATGATGACAAAAGCCCCCTTGATTTGGCCTTTTGCTTTCTCACCAGTGTCTCCTTCCCATACATGTATTTTTTTTTTTTTTTTTACTTATCTGCATCATTTGTATTGTATATCTTCATAGTTCTTTAGCTTGTGTAACCCCTGCTGGTTGCACCCTCTCCAACATTTTATAATTGAGAAATTCTTACTAAATCCTTCAAAATCGGGCTGAGCCACCAATAACTTTTTCCTGACTCTAATCTCTCCTCACTCCCAGCAGAGATGGGGTATTCACTCCTTTATGCATAATTATGCTTACTTATGCATATATATATATATATATATATATATACTTCTTTGATAATTAGAACACTTATCACGATGTTTTGAAACAATAACTTTTTATCTATATCTAAAACTTCCTGAGATGGTGGGTTTTCCCTCATTATTTATCTCTATATCCTTACCAGTTAGCATACTCCTTAGCACATCTCAGGAATTCAACCAATGTTTAATAAATTAATGAATCAAATAGACAGTTAGTGTATTAGTTGATCAATTGATCAAACAGCAGCCCCCAGGTCTCAGATTACAGTGTCATGAAGATAGGGATCCCTGGACACACTTAGCCTACTCAGTGCTCCACTAGAAACTTTTTTTTTTTAATGCTTATTTATTTTTGACAGAGAGAGAGACAGAGCATGAGCAGGGGAGGGGCAGAGAGAGAGGGAGACACAGAATCGAAAGCAGGCTCCAGGCTCTGAGCTGCCAGCACAGAGCCCAATGCGGGGCTCGAACTCACAAACTGCGAGATCATGACCTGAGCCGAATTCGGACGCTCAACCGACTGAGCCACCCAGGTGCCCCTAGAAACTTTAATTGGAAGGAATCCTCAGGGCAGTGCTTTTAAGAGTACCTGGATACCCAAATAAATACCATGTTGTAATAATACTTTCTCTGGTTTTTAGATTATCTCCTAAATTAGCTTGCAGGCTAAAAGACTTAAATATAAATCTGATTGCTGCAACATGATTAGAATTCTGCTCTTTGGCTTTACATGTAAAAATGTTTGTTTGAAATATAAGAGTGTGCCTGACTTATAGTTACATATTTTTGATATATTGGTGGATTTCTTCTGTTTTTAATGTTTATTTATTTTTGAAAGGGAAAGAGAGAGAGAGTGAGTGGGGGAGGGGTAGAGAGATCAGAAGTCAGAGGATCCAAAGCAGGCTCTGCACTGACAGCAGAGAGCCCAATGCGAGGCTCAAACTAATACACTGTGCCAAAGTCAGATGCTTAACTGACTGATCCACCCAGGCACCCCAGTGGGTTCCTTCAAATGGGGCATCCTAGCTACTGGATGTCTGATCACACTCAGTAGGAATGTGCTGCTTGCTACATAAATAAGCAGAGTCCCACCTTGGCTATCTCACTGGAGCAGAGGTATACCCCTAGTCCACAAAGCCACCATAGTATCTGCTGGAACTCATTCAGAAATGTATTCTTCCTCCTGTGGTTGGACAAGGAAGGTCATGGTTTCTGTGGGGAGCTTCAGGCTGCCATGGCAACTCTGTCTTTTCTCCACTTTCTATTTATGCTATTTTACCAGGAGATGTGGAAAGCTGTAATCTTTTCTCATTCCCTCTCCCCCCACATCCTTTTTCTTCTCCACTGGGTCTAAGATGGACAGAGGTTAGCATTAAATCCTGCTTATGATTTTCTATACCTTGTGAGACTTTGTGCAAGTCCTACTGATAGAGACAAAAAACACCTGGATTCTACTTCTTTCTTCAGAACGACATTGTTAACTCTTAATCAAAACAACATACTGTCCTAGCCAGAGCTCCTATATTCTCTGAAAAATCAAAATGCAGAGTGGGAGGAAAGGGAGTCAAAGTAAGTTAGTAAGAAACTAACTGGGCAAAAACCAGATACAAAGAAAAGCTGAAGGTATGCATAATCCATTTCAATTCAGAATTGCTAGAGTTGTAGAAGATCCTAGAGCAGAAGTTCCTAAACATGTCTGAACATTAGAACACATGCCAGGAGCTTTTAGAGACATAGACAGCCCACCACAGATTGCATTAGAACCAAACAGGGATGACTCTGTGTGGTTAACACCAGGAAACCCAGAGCAGAACATGAAAATAAGAAGCCTGAAATAAAATTCTATGAGGGATAAAAACCAAATCAAGGACTTTTTACAGGAGCAAAAGGTTGGTAAGAAAGGCTAAAGTGGGATATCAGGACAGAGAAAAAAGGAATGGATGGTTGCATCAATACAGTAAAATCAAGGTCTAAGAAGCCACAAGTAAAATAAAAGATGCAGCCCCTAAGTTAGGTTTTGATATAAATATTGGTGGGGCGCCTGGGTGGCTCAATCGGTTAAGTGTCCAAGTTCGGTTCAGGTCACGATCTCGCAGCTCATGAGTTCAAGCCCTGTGCTGATGGCTCAGAGCCTGGAACCTGCTTCGGATTCTATGTCCCCGTCTCTCTCTGCTCCTCCCCAGCTCACTCTGTCTCTCTCTCTCAAAAATAAACATTAAAAAAATTTTTTTAAGGATATAAATAGTGGTATTGTACATACCCCCTTCCTCAGTCCTTAGGCTTGGTTGCCCCTCTCTTTTGGATTGGTTGCCTTTCTCTGCTTCTGTGGAGTTTTTAATTGTATTCTACCATTTACTACTTTTTGAACTATAATTTGCCTGTTTACATGTTTAAGCCCCAAAAGCCTAATACTTCCTTACAAAGAATTGGTGCTCAAAAAAATTTTTTTAATGAGGTACTCAAGAATCAATGCTTATAGTGTATAGTTGATAGTGTAGTCAGGGCTTGGCAGTTAAAAACATTCACTGAGAAGGACAAATTCCCAACCCTATTCTTGATAGGTAGAGATGAGATACCTGCATACATTCTTTTTTTTTTTTTAATGTTTATTTATTTTTGAGAGAGACAGAGACAGAATGCAAGTGGGTTGGGGCAGAGAGAGAGGGGGGCACAGAATCTGAAGCAGGCTCCAGGCTCCGAGCTGTCAGCACAGAGCCTGATGCGGGGCTCGAGCTCAGGAGCTGTGAGATCATGACCTGAGCCAAAGTCAGATGCTCAACCAACTGCGCCACCCAGGCGCCCCCCTCCATACGTTCTTAATAAAACTAACGCATCCACTTCTGGGAGATAGCAACTAAATTTGGATTGCTGTTTTGGAGGCCTGAAGTCAATGCTGGCTTTCCTCCATTCTGTTGAGCAGCTCAGTAGTATAAATGGGTTGATAAATTCTATAGCAAAATGTATAATTCTTTCCCCAGTTTTCATTTCATTCAATAATTCAATAGACCTTTTATAAAAGTGAGGAAGGAGTGCCTGGGTGGCTCTGTCAGTTGAGCATCTGACTTCAGCTCAGGTCATGATCTCGAGCCCTGCATTGGGCTCTGTGTTAACAGCTCAGATCCTGGAGCCTGCTTCAGATTCTGTGTCTCCCTCTCTCTCTCTGCCCCTCCCCCACTCATACTCTGTCTCTGTTTCCCTCTCAAAAAATAAATAATAAACATTAAAAAAAAAAAGAAAAAAAGTGAGGAACTACACTAAATATTTGGGGATACAATGATAATTGTGTTTGTGTGTGTTGTGGTTGTATTGATTTAATACCATTTTAAAAGGAAGTGGTATCTTATGTAATACATGTAAACATGGATACTTATAGGTACTAATTCATGATAAATTATATATCATAATTTAAATTTTAATTCTATAGAAGGTGGTATATGTTACGAACTATGAAGGGTCCAAGATTTTGCTCAACTTGTAAGCTAAAAAATTACCTGCTATAGTTTTATGGATACTGGCAGAAGACATGGGACTTCTGGGTGAGAGACAAAAGATTTTATTACTTATAGCACATCAGGTAGCATGGGATTCTTCTTTGTGCCAGTTCCCCATGTCCTCTAAGACCTCCAAGGGTAACACAGGTATGCATAGAAGAATGCTGTGAAGTGGCACAGTTGGGCTTTGTTTGTTTGTTTGTTTTTGTCACAGCTGAGGAAGCCTGAGCTTAGGAGACTCCAGTCTTTTATAGTGGTCTGCAAGCAAACCCATCCAACATTTACCCTGGAGGAAGACATTATCTTTACAAACCTGCCCTCTTCTCTGGACCAAGATATTATCTCGATTTTCCAAGGCTGTTTGCTATATACATCCTCGAAAAGATCATCTAGAACAGAATCTTGTCAGTCACAAAATATGCAGAACCACAAAAGACTCATGCAGGAGCGTCTCCTAATGTACAGGTTAGTATTAAGATGGATATATAATGAGGAGAGAGATAAAAAGGAGGAGTAAATTGACAAAAGCAGATACCAAAAGGCAAAGCTAGCAAAGCTAGGATAAGAAATCTTAGGTCTAATTAAGAGCAGGAGCTGGAGAAAAGCATGTAGAAAGGTTGACATATGCTTGAATCATGGAGACAGAATAACTCAAAAGACTCGAGTGAGAAATAGAGAATCTCAGAAGCTTCTTAGGGAATATAGAGGTCATCGGAAAGAGCATCTTCAGGTTGCAGTGCCAGCTTGAAAGAACCTTGTTTCTTCCAAAATCATGTTGCTAAGAAACAGTACCTAGCAAACCTGGGAGTAAAATACGAGGAAAGATAAAAAAGAAAAGCCAAGTTATCTCTGTAGCTATTACAAAGACACACACTAAAGCTACTTTACTCTACTTATAATGTATTGACTTACAGTAGAAGGGAGTGGTAGATGTTCACCACTGTCCAGCTTTTTGGAGAAGGCTCAAGTTGGTTCCTTTTAATCCTACCCATTTTGAGGACCTGGCATCTTTCCCCTCTACCTCATCATAGCTCCTCCATTTCAGGGGCTAATGAGTGTCCTAGGTTATTGAAAGGGAAAAAGGATAGGTATATAAGGGTAATTACTTACAGCTGTAACAAACAAAAACCCTACAGGGGTTTATCCCAATAAATTTCATCTCTCATTCACAAAATCCATACCTAATGTTCCTAAACATGTGGTATATTAATCAGCTTTCCTGATTAATCCACAAACAACCCCAAAATCTTAGTGGCTTATAACAGACCACATTCTATATATTGGTGGCTGCAGGTTGGCTGCAGATTCTGTGTCTCTGTTTGAATCCATTTGGCTCTGCTCCATGTGTCTTTTTATTCCTGGACCCAGGCTAAAGAAGAAATATCTGTGTGGGATGTACCATTTTCATGGCAGGAGGCAGAAGCAGAAAAAAAAGAAAGCTGGCAGAATTTCACAGTGCTTCCTAACGCTTCTGGAATGTGGTAGTATATATCATGAGTGCTCACGTTTCTTTACCCCAAGTAATCACACAGCTGAGCTTAACAATAGGTAGAATTCTTACAGGGAAGGGAATATGTTTGTGAACAATAATATAACTAATGATGAGTAGTTTTCTTGGGAAATTGTTCTCCAAACTCTCACTCAAAGATCTTGCTTCCACATTGAGGTAGCACCATTGTTTAGGGTGTCTCTGAGATGGAGAAAAGTAGCTGGCAGGAAACCTGCTAGAAAGCAATACTCAAGAGGTGTATGTATGGGGGAAGAGGTTTTAAAACCATAAAAAAGTTAAAAAAAAAAAGATATCCAGGGAGGGAAGAGGTACAGGTCAAAGGCATGGCTTAGCAGTTGCTGACTGTGACCATGGTGCCCTGTGGGCATTCAGGACCCTCAAAGAAATCTTCCTGAAAATAAGACAGGGAAGAGTTACCAACAATTTGTTTTTCTGTTCCTAGCAGTTGACTGTCTGCCGAGGCAAGGATGAGTAGACAGAATCCCTTTCCCTCTGTCCCAGAATCCAGCAGGGAACAATTTGGCTGGCTGAAGTCCAGCATTTTGGTTCCCTCAACTACTTGGGCAGGTACACAGATTTCTTTCACTCTGTAATTATGCGTAGTTCTTAAGTGAACTTTTACTTTTGTATTTACTACATTTCCTGAGTGCCACAAGGGAAGCAGAAAAGTAAGGAAATGTAGTAAGGGAATTAGCAATGGGATCTCTTTGTTGAAGAAAAAAACTTCCTTTTGATCTTTGGGTAGAGACAACAGAAAATTCAGACAGAGCAAGCAATGAACAGAAGGCACATGGGGAAACCGTCAGACTTTAGAGATTATTCTTGCTCTTGCCTGGAGTACTACTTTCTAACTCATCACTCAGGTAAGTAAGAGGGCTGTGTAGTTAGATTAAGATTCAAATATGCAACAGGACATTGAGGAAATTCTTTGCTCACCAGCATCCCTGTTGTATGTGTCCCCTAGTCCCTATCAAACTTCTCAACTCCCATGACTACAATTCAGATATACAGAGATTCATTATTTTTCTATTTGTTTAATAACCTCACTTCAACATCCAGATTTAAATTGAAAGCCCACAGCTATTTAAATTGCCCCATTATTCTAGTTAAATCCCAGAGCTTTCAGGAACTATGGGGAAGGCTGCATACATTTGGACCTGGCACGTTAGTGGAAATTACATGAATGTATCAATGGGAGAAAGAATGCCACAATGACTAAAAGCATTGCTCATCATGTCCCTTCAATTCTTTGTACTTTTTCTCCAAAAAAATTGCTCTGTGGATTCCTTGGCTATTTAAATATCATGGCTATTCTAGCCACAAGTGAGTTTTGACGTTCTGAATGAACAGTTTGCTTGCATACCCACAATGGGAAGGAGAGGTGAAGAAGATTCTCCTGAAAGTGACAGTACATGGAAGACATCATTTGTGTGACTGTTTGAATCATTTTTGCAAAATGTTTGGAGGCAGTAGCTGTATCTCTACCTCAAGGGATAAACTTCCAAACATCAGTGGATTCATAGAATGCCATATAAAATCCAAATGGCTCAGAAGGAATGAATGTTGTGTTTGGTAGGCTACCTTATAAGTAGATCATATAAGGGATGCCTGGGTGGCTCAGATGGTTAAGTGTCCGACTCTTGAGCTTGGCTCAGGTCATGATCTTGTGGTTCATGAGTTCCATCCCCACATCAGGCTCTGTGTTGATGGTGCAGAGCCTGCTCGGGATTCTCTCTCCCTCTCTCTCTGCCCTTCCTCAGCTTGTGTGCATGCGTGCTCTCTCTCTCTCTCTAAACAATAAATAAAGAGGTGCCTGGGTGGCTTAATTGGTTAAATGTCCAACTTTAGCTTAGGTCATGATCTCAGGGTTTGTGGTTTCAAGCCTCGCAATGGGCTTTCTGCTGTCAGGTTGCAGCCTGGGGCCTGCTTTGAATTCTGTGTCTCCCTCTCTGTTCCTCCCCCACTCACAATCTGTCTCTCTCTCTCTCAAAAATATATAAACATTAAATATATGTGTGTGTGTGTGTGTGTGTGTATCTATATATATATATATATATATATATATATATATATGTATGTATATATATATACATACACACACACACACACACACACACATACAAATATGAAAAAAATAAAAAGATGAGATCATATAATGACCCAGACCCTATCTGTGTTGGGGCACCTCCCTCCTCTACAGGCTCAGATGCTGCTCCACATGGGCTATGAGTGAGGAAAGACCCAATAGTGGATTATGATCTGGGTCTGGAAAATGGCATCAACCTTTTCTGCCCATATTCCTTCGGCGAGAACTCAGCACAAAACCCCATCTACCTGGAGGTGGGGGAAATTTGGGTAATGTAATCCAGCTGAATGCTTAGAAAGAGCATGACAGTAATTTAGTGAACAAACAGTGTTTGTAACTCGCTAATCCTAAAATTAAGAATGCAGTCAAATCATCCATATTTTGGGTCTCAGTATTCACAAACTATTGCCAAATACGTTCTTTCCCTCTGTCTTTCTGGGTGATGCTATGGCTCAAGAATCTTCTGCAGTGTGTAGAAACCCTGAGGGACAGGCCTCCTTCCCACCCCCACCCCTCCTCTCCCCACCTTCCACCCCATGTGGCAAAGATATTGCTGGTGGCAGTGAAGCGGTGCTAAGGGTGGGTGGGGGTAAGTAGCTGTTATAAAATACTGCTTGGGACACTGAATTTTTAGCATTACCACTGTCCACTTTTCCAGCTTCTTCCACATCCACAGTATTCTAGAGTTAATTTCTTCCTGTTTTCTTAGTCTATGACCTGAGCTTATTTTAAACATTAGTGCCCACCCTCAAGGTTTCCTGCCACTCATCCTATGGTCAGGACTGCATGCCGACTGAGGATATGAAACAGACTTAAAAATAGTACTTCTGTCCCCACCCATAAATTTCAAAAGAATAGGTATAGGGATATTCTTATGTGAGATAAAATTGGTACCTATCCCCTGCCCTCAGCTTCCCCTTCATTGCTAATTGCTTCCTTCCTCCCACTGTTTTCCAGACTATCTGAATTGTATCAGTCCAAGGCATATGGGAAAGTGGGTACCACCGGATGGCTATTGTCAGTTAGGAAATAGCTACTATCCAAACACTGTTTGCTAATGATCATATTTAATGTGATAAAGTGGATGTGAATATTAAGTTTGAACCATTTCGGCACCATCTCAGCTTAAAAAAAAAAAAAACAGACATGAGAAATGACAGCTTTGCATAAACCTCTTTCTTTCTATTTTCTGTAATTCTGACATATTCACATTTTGCTAAATAAGAGTGAACACCGCCATCCACCCACTCACCAGGCGTTCACTTTATATATAGCTATAGATATTCAATGCAAAACAAAGTGAAAAAGGATTCATGGAACATAGATTTGTGGTGGGGTTTTGAGCAGAGCAGGGACTAAAATTTTTATATTTAATTTTCAGTCCTGGTCTTGGTTTAAAAATATGTTCTTGCTTAAGGTCCTACAGAGCCTTGTCCTTCGACTTCTTGTTTATTCATTCACTCACTCATGCATTCAATATTTTTTATGTATTCTCTGAATACCTGGGACTAGGCTAGGTTACAGAGAACACAGAGTGGAATGATAGATTTGTTGCATAAGGAGCTTAAAGTCTCATGGCTCCTATTACAAAAGTACATAATAATAAATGTTATGCCTGGGGAGGGGGAAAGTGAAAAAAGGCTCCATAGCCCTGGTGGGTTCTTGAAAGGTAAGGTATTATCCAGACAGAAGACTTTACCTTATGTACCTTGATACTGAGTGCTCACCATGGGCTAGCACTGACTGGGGAACCATGAATGTGTTGGGAGCTAAGGCTACAGAAATTATTAGGGTTTGGATTTAGAAGGTCTTCTATCCCATGCATAGATTTTGGCCTTTTCCTTCCCCTTCCCCTTCCTCCTCCTCCTCCTCCTCCTCCTCTACTTTGTGAGTAGAGTCACAAGATCTGTCTCTTGTGAGAGAGTCACAAGATCAGTCTCTCAGAACTACTTTCTTATTCATCACCATGGTGGGGAACACAAAAGGATTACATGTTTTCAGAGGTTATGCCACTATTTGGCAACACTTTTATTATTTATTCACTCTTGGGTCCTTAACTTCATATATGAGCTATTTCTGGGACTTTTTCAAATGTTCAGGGTCATTCAGATATATTTGTGTTCTCACCCTGAACACATTCCACATTTCAGTCATGGTGAGAGAAAACATTACTCTTGGCTTATACTTTCACTCTCCATTTCTTTCCACTCCCTGGATCTTGGGAAGTCCCTGAAATCAAAGTTCATGGAGCTTAATTTGAGGGTTCTGAGAGGTTCAGCCCCTAAAAGGAGGTAAGGTTTCATAGCATATGCTTTGTATTTTATGTAGGTATCAAAGCTCAGAATGTGAACAGGAAAAATGTGGAAGGTCCTCAAGTATGTGTTCTTCTAAGAGGGTGGGCCTTGTATTTAAACAGGTTACATTTGGTTCCAGTTCACAGTGAGATTCTCTGCCTACTTTCTGGTTCTGGCCACAACTTACTGACTCCAACCACTGACCACCCACAACTCTCATTTCAAAAACTTCTGGCCTAACAGTTACCTAATTCTGGCCTTAGCAAGGTTATTCTTCGGAATACATATTTTCCATGGAACGATTTAAATACAACCATTTCTTGTGAACCCACCAAGAAAGGCTACTCCCTTTCTCCCAGCCCTGCCACTTCTACTCAGAAACCCAGGTAGTCCTGGGACACATGTAAGCTCCAAAGACAGCCTCACGTGGTCCTCTTTCAAAGTTGTCCAGAGAAGGCTCATACTCTGCCCCTATGCCCATGCTTCCCCCAGAGATGTGCCTTCCTTATTATAGTCTCATGTGGATCTTCTGGACCATGCTAGTGAGAATAGGCTGAGCAAGTCCCTTCTGGGTGGGATACTGGGATATGCTCTCCCCAGCAGTTGGCTCCCAGAAAGCCCAGCAAGTGTTTGGGAGTCTCAGCAAGCGTTGTGGTTTTCCTCTACACCAGCTCTTGTGGATGGATGGGTGGGGCAACATTTTTGCAGGAACTGGCCACACATCCCCCACCCCCCACCCCCGACCAGTGTTTATCAGAGTTGGGGAGAGTATTCCATTTTTAGCAGGCTGAATTAAAATGTGGTTCACTGAGAAACACCAGTCCACGGTGATCTCAAGTGTATCTAATGAACGCCTCCTATGTTTAAAGCTCCTTAACTAGTGTTCTCTGAACCAGGCCTCTAGTGTCAGGGTGTATGCAGAACCCCTCTCACTAACTTCAGAGACATTCAGGAGAGTGACTGGCCCAGCTCCCCAGTTTTCTTCTTGCCCAAAGACTTGTTCAACAATGTTTAGGTATTAAGTACAAAGATTGAAGTGTTAATCAGTTTGGGGATATGGATAAGCTCAACGTAGGGTCAGGATGGGAGCCTCTGAACCATCCCATTTGCCTCCAACATTTCCTGCACTCATGAATCTGATGTTTTTGAAGGATCATAGTAGTATTCCCTGTTTAAGGTTTACATGCTTCCTTGCTAGCATTAGAAAATCACTCTCCACCCCCAAAACCTCTACTTTCTTTCTTTTTTTTTTATTAATTTTTTTAATGTTTATTTAATTTTGAGAGACAGAGAGATAGAGTGCAAGCAGGGACAGAGTAGAGAGAGGGAGACACAGAATCTGAAGCTCTGATATGTCAGTGCAGAGCCCGACACAGGGCTTGAACTCACGGACCACGAGATCATGACCTGGGATGAAGTCGGAAGCTTAACCAACTGAGCCACCCAGGTGCCCCTCCAAACCTCTACTTTCAATAATTATTTGCTTCAGAAACAAGAGGAAAACTTTTCTGAAGAGAAGTGGATGAATGTTATTTCTAATTGCCAATAGGACCTTTTTTTTTTTTTTTAAAGATGGATCAAAAATAACGAGAGAGAGAAAAAAGTTGGATCAAGAAGGATGGATTTGTGAATCATGTTTCATGGCTCCCTTGGGGAAACCAATGAGGGTCAACATCAGACTGGAGCATCTTAAAAAAAATCACGTCAGAATCACTACCCTTCTGGTGTTTTAGCCACGAAAAATTTACATCTTCAGTGCTTTGAATGCAGCTCTTCTGATGCTTTCTACCTTCAAGTCTTAATCATGGATTATAGGTTACTCTGCCATCCCAGGCACTTAGGAAGAGTTTCTTTCTAACCTCCTGAACCACTCTGTTGGTGATAGAGTGCCATCTAGAATTAAGTAAAAGTGATGTGGGGAAAAAATGCTTGGGTCTAGTCTGTGTGTGCCATTATGCCTGTGATGAAACCTAAGCTGCAGCCAGACTCACATGTTAACACCATCAGAAATGGTGCCACCTGTAATGACAACATCCTCCCCTTCCCGACCCAGCTCAGACTACTCACAGCCCCATGCTAAAAGCTCCTGGCAACCCCCATGACTGGTGTCCCATGGGCTGCCCTTGGAGTTACAGCTGTCCTGGAAAATTGCAAAAAGTCCTTGGTGCAAATGAAGAGTTGGGTCTACTCTTTTAAAGACCAGACAATCAAGGGGTTCAGGTCCCAGGTGTAGGCAACTTGAAAGTCTCTCTCACAGGAAGATAGCAACTAACTGGAAAGAATTCTGACTCATGTTTCCTGGGCCCTTCCATATTGCCCTTCTAGCAATCAATAACCTCAAGTCTCTATTATTCCTTGATACCAATATTTTTCCTTTTGTCTCAACAAATGATTAATCAACACCCACTATATAGCAGGTCAATCATTCTCAAAGTTTAGCTTGCACCAGAATTGCCTGAAAGGCTTTTACATTTTGCCAATGTCCCATAGCCAGAATTTCTAATTCAAATTTGGGGTAGGACCCAAGTTGTGCTTCTCAGTATCTCCCAGATGATAATTATGCTACCAGTCCAGGGACTACACCTCGAGAATTTCTATACTACTTACTAGAAAACACAAATACACACACACACAAATCTCTATTCCCCTGAAAATTATATTATTTTCTCTTCTGTCACAAAAGCAACTTGAATGGCCATTAAAACTAGAGTTCAGTAGTTCAAACCATTAGCATGAGGAAAGCTGGCTTCTTCTTCCTCAGTGCAAGATGGACTGTATCTTCAGAAAAACATAATTGCTTGATCTCCATTCCCTGGAAGATGAAATAATCTCACCTCTCCCACAGAATGGGTCAAGTCACTCTTTATAATGATTATAAAGAATGTGACAAAACAATTTTAATCATCATTTTACAACAGATAAACGTTCATTTCCTTCCACAAGACTTTTGGGAAGAATTCTTTTGTGAAGAATGGATTGGAAGAAGCAGTCTTGGATGGAGGTAGGAAAAACAGAGGAAAATGGCAGTAAGCTTGGCCAATAAAAGATCAAATTCTGAGTCAATACAAGAGTAATGGAGGTAGGTAATGGGGTGGCACATGAGAGAGGTTATAGAAGTAGAAGTAACTGCACTTAAACACTCTTCTGCAGTGTGAAGTGAAAGTCAGGGTGATGTCAGGAGTGATTCCTAGATTTTTGTCTTGGAAGTCATTCCCTAATTACTGAAATTAGTAAAATTGGAAAGAAAACAAGATTAGGTTAAAGAAAATTAGCTCAATTTTGAGGTTCCTTAGGCCACCCAAAGGGCAAAGTTCTATCAGCTTTATCTAAAGTAGCAGAGTTTAGGGTGAGTTCTAGGCTACAGATGAACATTTATGAGCTACAGCTTATATATAGCAATACCACAATATGGCAGTGGAGGAGACACTCTAGATAACAAAGCACAAGTTATAACACATCAACACCAAATGAGCAGACAAAAGAAAAGAAACCCTCAGAGAAGACTGAAAAAGTTTACCAAAGAAGGAGAACAATATTTCAGATGTCACAGGAGCAGTGATTTTAAGAGAGAAGTGTACTTTACACCAGCTGCCATAGATAAGCCTAACAGGTTGAAGATCAAGAAGAGTTTATTTGATTGGGCAGATAGGTCATCAAACAGCATTGCTAAAGACATTTAATTTCAGTAGGATGACAGTGAGAGGAACCGAGATAGGAAGAAAGGAAAGTGTATAATATTCTTTGGAGTAGCTTGGCTGTGAAGTGAAGAAATGGAGGTTGTAATTTTTAGAGGGAAGGGTTTTTTTTTTTTTTTATGGGAGGCTGTAACATCTATAAATCAAAGGAAAGAATCCAGGTGAAGAAGATGAAAAGGTTCAAACACAGGCGAGGAAAAAGAGAGAGACTGAGAGAATGAGAATGGCCAAGAACAAAAACAAACATGTAAATTCTCTTTGAGCAGGAGGAATGTCTCTTCCTTGATACTGGAAGGTATCAAGGTAAGGCTGAGTACACTAACTGATCTATGTGTAGAAAGGCAAGGAAGTCTGCAATGGATAACCTCTAATATTTTAATGAAGTAGGAGGCAAAGTTGCTTGCTGAGATAGAAAAGAGTCTCAACAGATAGACTGCAAAGAGAGAACCTTGGAGAAATCACTGTGGGAAATGGAAGGGTCCACCAGGGACACATGGAAAAAATTAGAGTTGTGCAGAGAACCTAAGTAGTGCACCAGACCATGAATTTGTAATGACACCATTTTTCTCAACAGCATTCAATAGTCCAAGTGAAGAGTGAAGAAGGAGGATTGAAGGATGACTCAGTGGGTGGTCTGCAGCATCAGAATGACAGCAGGGCTACAAAATCAAGAGCACTGGCAAAAACAAACAAAAACAAAAAGACCAACCTAAGTGCTGGACTATGGAATCTAGTATACTTATGGAAGTAGATGAAGCTATGAATGGAATGACAGACTCAGAGAAAAGACAGGGTTCAAAGTATTGGAAAGTGGCAAGTGAAGAACTTAAGAGATAGGAGAAATAATGTTCAGCAGCTGGTATACATGCTATTTTATATTTATATAACACTGTGATCTAAGTGTTGTTAAATATTAATTTATTGAAACTGTGTAACAATCCTGTGAACCATTATTATGATTATGGCCCCAATTTATAAATGTAAAAATCTGAGTCAAAGAGAAATTTACTTGCCTGGGACCATATGGATACTGAGTGGTAGAGCTAGGATTTCAATGCAGGCAACTTGGCTATAGGAGTTGAACTGGTAATAGATACTTTATGCTGCCTCTCCTTGATGCTTTACATTTCATAGTTGCTCTGAGACAGTAGCTTTCAATCTAGACTATACCTTAGATTTAGCCAGTCTATACTCAAAACCAGAATCTCTAGGAGGGGGATACAGGGATCAATGTATTATAAAGCTCCCCAGGTGATTGCAATGTGCAGACAAGGGTGAGAACCACCAACCCTAGACCTAAAGAAGCAGCATAACTTAATATGATAAAATATTACGGACAAATTAAAGTGGAGGAAACCAGAGTCAAAACACTAACAAGACAATGCTGCTACCTAGGTGGGATCTAGTAGAATTCAGAACCTCTAAGGACAATTAGATGGTATAAAGATTAAGAATGGATAGAAAGGCAAAAATCAAGAAGATAATCTCTCTAGAGAATAGTGATGAAAATTAATGCCTAACTTCTAACCCTTAGTAGAAGTGTTTACCTGCAGGCTCAACACTACATGAAACAACTGAATAATCACCATGTGAAAAGCAAAGTTCTTATGTGTGTGTCACAACTCAGAGGACAGATCTCTTCAATTTGGTACTAGGGTAAGACATAGCTGTCTGCTAGTTCCATTTGTGCAAACAAAAATGAAGCCTGCCAACCAAAAAAAAAAAAAACTCACACAACTACCTGGAAAGCAAATACCCTTAGAAGAGATAAACCTAAATAATTGCATAAGAAACCCATGCCTGCTGACCTAATTCTTATGAATATTAAAAACTGACTACAGATGACCAAATTATTTGTTTCATTTCAATTAGGATAGTTAACAACTATAGAACACATTATTTTATATACCACAAAAGAAAAAAAAAAGCACTACCAGTTAAACTCTGACATACTGTTAATTCTAAGATACATCTTGATTTCAAAGATATAAATATTTGAAGAAAAAAAAGAAAGAGCATCTTAGAATTGATTATGTTCAGAATTTGAGGAAAACTAGTAGCACACACACACACACAAAGAAGAATTGAAATAAATAAAACCACTGACTTCAAATAAGCAGGAATAGTTCAGAACTTGAAAATATTTTATTTAGTATGCTCAGAGAGATTTAACAGGATATTGATTTGATAAAATAAAAATAGGCTGCTATATAAAAATAAAGAAATCTGAGTATAAGAAAGAATTTTTGGAAAGTTAGAATATGATCAACAATTTAAAAAAATCAATACAAGGGCTATAATAAACACTTGAAGAAACTTCCCAGAATGTAAAGCAATATATAAAAGGATAGAAAATTTAATAGAAAAGTTGACAGGAAATCATTGTAGGGTACCCAACACATATCCAATGCATGTTTCCCAAAGAAGGAGCAGAGAAAATGGAAGGGAGGAATAAGTTTTAAAATAATTGATTACATTGTTTAGAACTGAAGAAGGACCCAAATCTTCAGATTTAGAGCTGATAGAACGACAAGCAGGGTGAATGAAAAATTCAAACTTCAAAGATAGAGGGAAAAAATTTCTAAAAGCTTTCAAGAATAAAAAGTGTGTGTGTGTGTGTGTTCCTAACAAAAGGATAATGAACAGATTGCCACTAGACTTCTAATCAACATCATTAGATACCAAAGGCAATGCAGCAAATGCCTTTTCTGTCCTCTTTCTCCCCCTGTCACAATCCCCCAAAATATCATTTAAATATAGAATACTATACTTAGAGTATCAGAAAAGCATGAGGGCAGTCACAATATTTTTAAGCATGCAAACACTCCTATCTCTTATCCATTATTTCTGAAAGATATTTTTTTGGAAATACTATAGCAAACTGAAAAAGAATTCAAAAAAAAGAGCAATGCATGAGTTTCTAGAACTATGGGATTAAACCAAGGGTATAAGCAGTAAAAACCCCAGCATGGCTACTGAGAATAAGGCTGAAAGTAACTGAGCCCAATAAGAACAGGCAATGAGAATCCTGAAAAAATATGCTTTCAAGAAGAAAGTGAATTCTCTATAACAAACAGTATAATTACAAAATTTAGGGATAAAGTAAAATGATATGATTCTTTTAACGACAATAAAAATATTTTAAAAAACAGAAATTTGAGAAAAAACTATATATGAAAGTTATAGCGCATACATGAAACAAAACAGAAAGTGTCATGAATTTGAACAACTGACGGAGAGTAAAAAGAGTTTTTTTAGTAGAGGTATTCTTCAAGAGGTTCTAGTTTTTCACTCAAAGAAAGTATTACCTTCTCCACAGGTACATTCACACTTGTTTCATCTTAAATAAATAATATTTACAGAACTTACTGAGTTTCAATTCTTAGAATCAACTCCATGAACAAACACAGATATATAATGGGCACTAATTTTTTACCTTACATGGTAAAGAGTCAAGAAAGTATCTAGAGATAGATAAAGATAGATATAGATAGATAGACAGATATAGTATATGTGTATATATAAGTCTTTACACCTAACATTTGAAGTTATTAAGTGATAGAAGTGCTAAAAAAAAGTAAAATGAGCATAAAGAGAGGAGCGTATAAATGGGAAAAACATTATCTTTTCCAGTTGACAATAAGAGATAACCATGTAGAGTTGTTAAATAAAACAGTAGAGATAGGCTATATTATTTACAGTAATGGAGCCCACCACTTGGAGATCTAAAAATAAAAATGCCCCAAAGGGATTACTTCTTGGGAGTGAGATTGTGGAAGATGGGGAGAAAGGGTTTATTTTTATTTCATACCTATAGATGATGGTTAGGTTTTTATTACCATTGCTTTTATGATAAAAAAAAATAACCATCAAGATGATAGTAAACCTAAATGGCTACAAAAAGTGAAAAAAATTTATAATTTATAATCCATAAGTCTTATTATAAACAGTAGCTTCCACATCTTCTGCATTGTACAATGGCATACTTTGTTATCCACTACCACCTAAATAGGCAGAATTGACTTTCACTTCTTTTCCTTTGACCCCCTACTGAGGGTTCTAATGAGCAGCAAAATGACCAAAAGGAAAGTTACTATTGGAAGGAAAAGAAGAACATTCTGAAGACCTTACTGATCTTCTGACTTGAAAATGAGTTCCTGAATAATTGGGTGCTGTTCCAGGAGTGCCTGCCCACCACAAATTCAGAGCCTTTTTCCACAAATGGAAAGGTGGATTCCTTTATGAACCTGGTAGCAATTTAATACGGCCTGTATCATCATGAGGTTGATTCTGAAGTCGGAGTTAGGGTAGATCTGTTATAAAACTGCATCAACTCTAACAAAATCCCAATAGCCAGGTCTGGAGCAAAGCATAGGAAGTGAGCTGTCAATGCACTGCATCACAAGCGGGGCTGAAACGGACTGATGACAGAGGTTTAAGTGTGATTAGCGCGTAAAGTCAAACTACGTTTTCAGCTGGGTCTTGGGTGAACTCTGATGCAGATCCTTGTATTGAACGAGTACCAAATGACTCTCACATTGTATCTGACTGTTTAGCGATCAATTGAGTGGAATGTTATGGGAAGGAACAAGAAGTCCTACTGGCTAATATAAGAGTGCAGACAGGGAAAGCTTACCTTCCCATCTGCTGCCTCTGGCACTCATTAGTCACACTGGCATTCAGGAGACAGCAGACAGGTGCAAGAGCTGGTGGGAAATGAAAGTTATAGAAAAGAAAGAAAAGGAGGGTATTTTTCCTAAACAACCATTACATGTGCTATTGATGACTACTCCACCAAACAAATTTTACTGGTGTTCACCAAGTTCCTACTCCATCCCAGAACCTGAGGAGGCAAGCATATGGAAATTTTAGAATAACCTTCTTATCCCTGCTTTCAGCTATTAATAACTCAGAATTGGAGTCTAATCTCAGAATAACCTGCTATGAGATCAGGAAAACCTGTTAGTTATTACAGAATGACTATTCACATCTGGTTTGATATTCTATTACCTGATTAAAAACAAAAAACAAAAAACAACATTATGCCAGACTGAATCATTGCTAGACTCCTGAAAATCTTACTACAGACTAGAATAGTGAAGTTTTCCTATAGTAATTATTGGAGTTTGTACCACTTAATACTAAAGGAAAGGGACATGCTAGTGTATTGATAAAAAGAGGAATAGTAATGAAGAGCATTAAATTTGGAGCTGGGTGATTTCTTCTGAATCTCAGGACTGCCACTTGCTTTGTGATGATTACCTCTCCAGGTCTGATTTTTCTCATCCCATTTTATATTTAAAGAGATGGCCTAGACAATTTCTAATATTCTTTACATATTTAAGATTAAATGATAGTGTATATATTTTGAAGGATAACTTCTTACATTTTTTAACAGAGAGCTATAATGTTGGAAGGATAGGGTACAAGTGGATTCACAATGGAGTTATTTATTGAACAAAATAGAGAGGAGGACATGGTTGTGACTGGAGGCTAAGCTTGCAAAACTCAGAAGACAGACTTAGTAACTGAATAATGCATAACTGCAACTTACTTGGTTCAACTATAGTTTCTACCCTCAGGTTCCTTTGCACTAAAGTAAAATAATCATGTCACGCCCATTACAATGGAATATATCACACTGCTGGAGACAACACAAGATAGTGATATCTGAAGAGGTACAAAAGGGGGAAAGACCTTGAATCCCAATGTCAAAATCTTTGGAGGAGGAATTAACACAGTACAGAAAATAGTGGTGATAGAAACTTACCCTAGGAATCAGAGAACTTTCTTTTTGTCAGGGCAAATGGGAAAAGGAAAGGAGAAAGACAGAAGGAGAGGCTGTTTTGTTGTAAATTAATTATAAAAAGAGATCCAAGGGATGGGAAGATTCTGAGCTCAAAATCCTTGACTACAGGAACCAATATTCCCGCCCCACTAACCGACACTGTTATCATTTCATAGCCTCATTGCCAATTACTTTGCTACAGTGTGGTACTTCAAAAACTTACATTCAACCTGTAATCCACGCAAAGTAAAAAATTTCAACTTTTCGAAATCTCTTTTGCCCACTTCTTTTCTTGTATTAGTTTCACTTTCCTAGCTCTTCTTGTCACATGAACTAAAAAAGATCTTGCATCCAAGAGTCTAACGTCATCCTTAACAATGCCTAGGTTCTGATTTAACATACTGAAATATGTACTATATCTCAAGGAATGCCCTGTGTGAGATGTTATGAAAACACCTGAATTAAGAGAAGTTTGAGCTGAATTGTCAAAATAGATCTTCTGCAAGTTTTAAAGAATGTATATAGAACTTTCTCCCACATAACATCTACAGGATAGATTGGGTGACTTCCTCTGAAAAGAATAGATACTTAATGAATTATTTTGGCAGTTGATAATATACTGTCTCCAGCCATCATTATTGGTAATCTCTTCAAATGATTTAAATCTTTTTAGTTAAATCTCATTATGTTTATACTTCACTTTGCACATCTAAGCTCATTGAAAGCAAAGACCACTCACTTCTTATATTTATTTGTATTGCATTAAGAGCCCTGTACCTAGCAATACTAGGAGCTCAGTCACCATGAGTGCTGACCTATACGTTACCTAACAACTCAAAAATTCTGATTTGATCACTTTGGTTATTTTTTAATTTGATTTGTTCATTTGCTATTATGTCTAAGTATCAGACTCTTAGAACTGTTTCAATGATCAGGTGAGAATCATTTGTAGTAAACATTTTCTATTCGTATGTCAACAGACAATAGCAAAGGTCTTGAAAAGACTTTTTCTATAATATTGTTTACTTTATCAAGATGTTTAGCAAGAGCATTTTTTTAGACATTGTTATTACAAACCTAAATCCATGTGTTCAAATTAATAGGTTATTAATGCAACACCAGAATTAACTATTTTTACTAAAATATGGATAATTTATTTGATCCCAAGCCCACAGTGTTATAATACAAATGACAAACGAGATATTTACTAAAGTTTTAAGGTAGATCAATACTGTTCAAGCAGTTTCTCAGAGCACTGCCTTGCAAAATAAAATCTATACAAATAACTTCAAATAAAGTTGATAAATTTGTTTTTGATGTGAAATTATTTCATAATATCAAATTTGCAAAAAAATAACATATATTCCATCAAGGAGCACTAGGCTTTTCATGAACACAAAAAATTTTAAGTTAGTAACAACAAAATCTTAGCCTCAACAGTAGATTTTATTTCTATATTTTATTTTGATATGTGATAGTAGAAAAAAATCTGATTCACGAGGCTAAGAAATAGCAAAGGCCTATAATTTTTTTTTTAAGATTGCTTCTTTTTAATCAGGATATTTCCCAATTAAATCCATCCAGAAACCTAAAAGCAGATGAATAGAAGATTTTTTATTCAAAAGTATAAACACTAAAATGATCCAAACAATAGGATTGCCCTAAAACGATTTCAATGATTATCCACTCTTAATAATCATACTATTGTAACAATTTTCAAAACCATTTGCTATAATGTGTGGCATATATTGATGATATAATTCTGCAATTGCCCCATCATTGAGCAGGGCCCAATCAAACATAATTGAATTGGATTGTCCAAATCAGTAATGGTTGAATCCAAAATTACTCTCTCAGAGGCAGTGAAATCACTTGCATTTCATGGAACAAAAGTCATTTACTGCTAGGGAGAAGATAGTCCTCTTGTGCAACTAAAAGGTAGCCACAATAAGGAAAGTTGAAGCAAAAACAGGCACATGACATGGTCTGTCTCACCTTTTTTAAAGGGCTTTTACATCATCCTCTCCTCTGGCTTTTGCCAAGAATATAACAGAGGTAAATGGTTTCGCTGTACTCTCACATACAGGTCAAGAATTTCTCAACAAATAGAAATTTTATGAAAAACTTATAATGTAGTATGTTACATTATATTTCTAACTTATCAGTTATAATTTTTATATTATAAAAATTATAATCATGATAAAATATAATACAATTAATAATATAATAAAACAAATTTATAACTCATTTATAAATTTATAATTTATATATTATAAATACAAATGCAGTCTATATTATAAATGCGTATATCTTATAATTTTTAATGCATTACAAATTCTGAAGTTTTGACAGGAGAATTAATTAGCAGAAGAATTTATTATACTCCCATCATTAACTATTTAAAATTTAGGTCATTTTATAAAGTTTTCTGTTTTAAAAGAAAATCCCACAGGGCTGTTGTAATGGATGTGAAAGTACAATGGTTGCTTCAGATGTTTTCTAACCACGTTACATAACTCACTTCTACTAAATGACAGGTTTTCTAAAACATACGTGATTCTTAAAACTCATTTATTTCTTATCCTACCTCATGTCTCATAGCATGAATTAAAAAACCATTAGCTCCAACACCCATTCATGATAAAAACTCTCAGTAAGTGGCAACTGAGTGGCTCAGTTGGTAAAGTGACTGACTCTTGATTTCAGCTGAGGTTATGATCTCACGGTTTATGAGATTAAGCCCCCCATCGAGCTCTGCACTGACAGCACAGAACCTGCTTGGGATTCTGTCTCTTTTCCCCTTTCTCTGCCCTTCCCTTGAGCTCTGTCTCTCTCCTACAATATCTAATGGTGGGAAACTTGAAGCTTTCCTACTAAGATCAGCAACAAGGCAAGGATGTATCCTGTCATCACTACTTTTCAACATTGTACTATATATCCTAGCTAATGCAATAAGAACAGAAAAGGAAATAAAAGTTCTACAGATTTGGATAGAAGAAATAAACCATCTTTGTTCATAGATGACATGATTATCTTTGTGGAAAATATTAAAGAAACAATAAAAAAACTCCTGGAACTAATAAGCAATTTTAGCAAGGCTGTTAAGATACTTTAATATACCCAAGTCAACTGCTTTCCTATATACTAGCAATGAATAAGTAGAATTTTAAATTTAAAAAACAGCATCATTTACATTAGGATCCTCCAAAAATGAAACACTTAGGTATAAATCTAACAAAATATGTATAAGGGCTAGATGAAAATTACAAAACTCTGATGAAAAAAATACAAAAAGAACTAAATAAATGGAGAGATATTTCATGTTCATGGATAGGAACACTCATTATTGTCAAGATTTCAGTTTTTTTCCAATTCGAGCTATAGATTTCATACAATCCTAATAAAAAACCCACCAAGTTATTTTGTGGATAGCAACAAACTGAGTCTAAAGTTTATACGGAGAGGCAAATAACCCAGAAGAGCCAACACAATATTAAAGGAGAACAAAGTTACAAAACTGACACTACTTAAGTTCGAGACTTACTAAAAAGCTATCATAATCAGGGACGCCTGGGTGGCTCACTTGGTTAAGCATCCAACTCTTGATTTTGGTCAGGTCATCATCTCCCAGTTCATGGGTTTGAGCCCCAAGTCAGGCTCTGTCAGTGCAGAGCCTGATTGGGATTCTCTCTTTCCCTCTCTCTCTTTGCTCCTCCCTGCCTTGTGCATTCACTCTCTCTCTCTCAAAATAAATAAATAAACTTTAAAACTATAGCAATCCAAACAGCATGATATTGGTGGAAGAATAGATGAATAGATAATTAAACAGAATATAGAGCCCAGAAACAGACCTACATAAATAGAGTCAACTGACGTTTCAAAAAGAAACAAAGGCAGTAAAATGGAGAAATATAGTCATTTCAACAAACAGTGCTGGGACAACTGGACATCCCCATGCATAAAAACAAATTCAAACATAAACCTTATATCCTTCATACAAATTAACTCATAATAGATCATAGAGCTAGATGTAAAATGCAATACTATAAAACTACTAGAAGATAACATAGGAGAAAGTCTAGATAACCTTAGATTTGGCATTGACTTTTTAGATATGATACCAAAGGCACGATCCATGAAAGAAATAGTTGATAAACTAAAATTAAAATTGCTGCTCTGCAAAGTACACTGTCAAGAAAATGAGAAGACAAACCACAGATAGAGAGAAAACATTTGCAAAAGACATATCTGATAAAGGTCTGTTATCTAAAATATACAAAGGATTCTTAAAACTTTATAAGAAAATAATTCTATTAAAAAATGGGCAAAGATCTTATTAGACACCTCACCAAAGAAGACATACAGATAGCACATAGCATATAAAAAGGTGCCTCACATCATATGTCATCAGGGAAACACAAATTAAAATGAGATATTACTGTATGCCTATTAGAATGCCAAAATCTGGAACACTGACAACACCAAAGGTTGGCAAGGATATGGAGCACCAGGAACCCTCATTCATTGCTGGTAGGAACGCAAGTGATACAGCCACTTTAGAAGGCAGTTTGGTGGTTTGTTACAAAACTAAATATACTCTTTCCATATGATCTAGCAATTGTGCTCTTTGATATTTACCCAAAATAGTTGAGAACTATGTCTACACAAATCTTCCACATGGATGCCCGTGAGAGCTCTATGCATAATTGCCAAAAGTTGGAAGCAACTGACATGTCCCGTCAGTAGGTGAATGCATTAATAAACTGTGGTGTATCTAGACAGTAGAATAAATGAGCTCTTACGCCATGAAAAGACATGGGGGAGACTAAATGTATGTGACTAAGTGAAGGAAGCTAATCCTAAAATGTTACATAGTGTATGAGTCCAACTATATGACATTCTGGAAAAGGCAAAACTACAGAGATAGTAAAAAGAACAATGGTTGCCAGGGGGAAGGAAGGATGAATGGGCAGAGTATGGGGGATTTTTACCTCTGGGAAATTACTCTGTGTGATACTATAATGGTGGATACATATCATTATAAAATCATCCAAACCAATAGAATCAATAATACCAAGAGTGAAATGGTGTAAACTATGGACATTGTAACAAATGTACCACTCTGGTCAGGAATGTTGATAATGGGGGAAGTTTTGCATGTGGAGATCTCTTTGCATATTTGCGCAATACTTCTGTGAACCTGAAGCTGCTCTAAAAATAGATTTTTTAAAAAGAAGTTCTTATCTCTTTAAAAAAAAAAGTAATTAGCTATGGCTTCTGACTCCTCTGGGGTAGAATTGTGTGTGTGTGAGTGAGTGTGTGAGTGTGTGAGTGTGAGAGCGTGTGTGTGTGTGTGTGTGTGTGTGTGTGTGTGTGTGTGTGATGTGGTTGTATAGAAAAGTGTCACTTTATTGGCACCGTTGTTATCTGCCTTTGTTTTTACCTGGCTGTGGTTAGTTCAGTGCTGGCTTTGCTCATCAGATGCTTGTAGATTTCTCACACACCCTTTCCTAACTGCTGGGGTCTCCCTCCTGAAGCTCCCTTTACAGGATAAATGCATCTTCCCGTGCTGGTTACTTTATTCCTCCATTAGCCTTAGGTTTGTTGGCTGAGGTCTCCTTGCTTTTCCAGGCAACTCCCATAAGCAGCATCTAAGACAACCTCAAGGAAGTTCCCTTAAAGAGTCCACACCAGGTCCATGGGAAACATTCCCACATCTTTAGCCCACACAATCTGGGCATGAAGACTGTCCCAGCTATTGCTACCACTCTGCTTTCTATGAGTGCAAGCAGCTCCAGACATGGTCTCAAGCATGTGTCAGACACAAGTTTACTGTTCCTCAAACTACAGGAAAGTTACTTAAGCTTTCTGATTGATCCCACTGAAGTCCCTCACACCTGCACACTATGAAGAAGTCCCCCTCCTCCCCGCCCACCCCACCACCACCTGCATCTACCTTGGACAGTGTGAAGGTAGTGAATTCACATGATTTGAACATTTTTTTAGGGAAAACTTTTCCCAAGTTCTCAACTTCCCTTCTCTAGGCCACTATGTCTCCTTTATCAGCTAAAGGTATGTGGTCAGGTAAGGGACATAAAACCAGTATTTTCAAGCATCCTTTGCAAATCTTGTGAATATGGCTCATCCCTTTGCTTTGGACTATGAATTCAGAATTTGCTACCTTTCTTTTGGCTCTGAACTTTCTGGGCACTCAGTATTAACCATGAGTTTGAAAGAGATTAATTTTAACAACTCGCTATATATAAAGTTCTTTTTTGTAATTTCCAAATTTGCAAGTAATACTTCCATACTCATGTGTTTGTACTCATAGCCACATGAGTGCCTTCTTTTTTATGTTTTTATTTATTTTTGAGAGAGAGAGAGACAAAGCATGGGCTGGGGAGGGGCAGAGAGAGAGAGAGAGGGAGACACAGAATTTGAAGCAGGCTCCAGGCTCTGAGATGCAGGACAGAGCCCAATGCAGGGCTTGAACTCGTGAACCGCAAGATCATGACCTGGGCCAAAGTCAGATGCTCAACTGACTGAGCCACCCAGATGCCTCTATAGCCACATGAGTGCCTTCTAAACTAGGAGTGGAACATGTACCAAGCAGATGTGCCTGAACCTTGGTTGGCCTTTCAGTGATCTCTGTAGACATGTGCTGCAGAGATGTGCAGTCTTTTAAAGACTTATTAGTCTTTTAAAGACTAATACAGAACTAGAGTTTTTCTAATCCATGACATGCCACACAAAGTTAAAATATATGAAGAGTAATAACAGGAAAAGCATTGTTCATAGGATTGTACAAAACCCAGCTCCTCTGACAACATAAATAATGGGCATGATCTATAATATATTAATATATATGCATGTTTCAATATGTATAGTATCATTTACTATAAGATTGCAGTTCTGAGAACTAAAAATTTAAAGAACAAAATTTTAAATCAGACATTTCTATAACAAGATACAGAGCAGAGAAGATCATTATCTCTCAGTTATTTTACTTAACTATTATTTAAAAATCTTCTGCTAAGTTCTTTGGTCCATTTCTATTATCAGCATAAGTAGAGAGTATTTACTAAATAGGTATGATAAAATCCTTACCATCTTTAAATGTTGAGGTCTATAATATGTGAGTAAATCAATAGCCAGGTATTAATATAAACCAAGGAAACTCCATTTTTGGATTTGTGATTTGCTTATTTGAAAATGTGCTCACCCTCACAATTTTCTACAAGTCCCACGAAATGCAGAAATATTTACAAGCACTCAGAATGGTAGACAGATGAAGCAAAGCTGAACCAATCTGAAGATGTTTCATTAAAGGGAGAAGAGGAGAGGTGGGGACAGGCCAGAACCTTGGGAAGAACCTTCCTTCCAAATATTTATCCTCAACCCAGACCATCAATTAGTATTTCAGATTTAAAGAGCATAAATCCAGGAATTACTAAATTCTATTAAAAATAATTTCCCGTACGGGCGCCTGGGTGGCTCAGTCGGTTGGGCGTCCAACCCTTAAGCTGGCTCAGGTCATGATCTCGCGGTCTGTGAGTTCAAGCCCCGCGTCAGGCTCTGTGCTGACAGCTCAGAGCCTGGAGCCTGCTTCAGATTCTGTGTCTCCCTCTCTCTCTGACCCTCCCCCGTTCATGCTCTGTCTCTCTCTGTCTCAAAAATAAATAAACGTTAAAAATTAAAAAAAAAAATTCCTGTAAATTAGGTTAGTTGAATATCTACATAAATGAAATGAACTGCATTTTGAATCTGGGTGTTAGTTGTAATGAACTCTGAAAGGGAGGGGTCATTTGGAGCTTTGGACATTCACAGAGGATGGCAGGGGCCCCGGGTGGGGCATCCCAAGGGGGATCCTATAAGAGCTCAAAGTTATGCAAGGGTTTTGGGAAAATGGAGAAGAATCCACAAAAATAAGAGAAGAGATACACAAACATTTCTTTCTTTTGAAGAAAATGTAAGACCCTAAAGAAGCTTCTAAAAGTTGCTTGACTTGCATACTTGAGGTTCCCAGTAACCCCCAGATACCAGGATGAGAGATGACGACTAGTATTTCAATCTGTCTTTCTCCCATCTCTTCAAAAGCCTAGTGCCTATCCTTCCAATGCTCAGTCTTTCTCCCCTGGGAAATGAGAAGGGGTAGTGCTGATATGTATGTGCCTCTTCCAGAGGTTAGACACCCATGGCCTCTACCTCAGTCTCTCCTCAGCAACCGCTCTCTCATTATTCTGTCTCATTGTTATAGTCTAAGTGTTCTAAGAGGAATATTTATAGCAATACAGGCCTACCTCAAGAGGGAAGAACAACCTGACACCAAAAGGAGCTAGAAAAAGAACAAAGCCCAAAACCAGCAGAAGGAAGGAAATAAAGATGAATGATATAGAAACAAACAAACAAACAAACAAAATACTAGAACCTATCAATAAAACCTATTCACTATATTTTGTGAAAACAATTCTGCCAAAGGACTTCTATATATTTTCCCTTCCAAGATGTTACACCTCTACCCCTTGGATGAGAGTGAGAGCACTAGATAATTTATTCAAAATGACTAATCAACAGGCACACCCTGCTACAATCCTTGAGGTAACTTAACAGCTATTTATCCTCTCCGCTTAGGAGTTCACTTTCAATCTTCCCTGCTAGGGGGAAAAAAAAAAAAAAAAGACCAGGCTTCACCAAGATTTGCTGCCACGATGAGACTAGAAATGTGATAGGTTCTTGGAGATTGTGGAGGGCTGGTACGTATTGTGACATTAGCTTTCTTCAAGGCTGATTATAGCTTCGCTGCTCCTGCCAACACACACGTAACTCACAACTTTTTCTCAAGCTTTCATCTATTCAGTCATGTAAGTGGCCTTGAAAATAAACTAACATGCTGATTTAGCAAGGGTATAAAAGAAGTCAAGTATGAAGTAATCTTGGTAAGTCTACAGATAGATGTGCAAATGTGGGTCTGGGTATATCTGTGGTGCTGATAATGGGAGGTGGTGTTATATATGTTTGCTGTTTTGTTGTTTTTGTTTTTTCCATTTAACTTGGAAACATTAGGGAATAGAAGAAAGTAAATTTGACTCCCAGTAAAGAAAGTAACCCTGCAAAATATGATTTAGGCAAATGCAAATTTGATAGGCCAAATAGATTTTTCCAGGCTTAATGATTTTCGAAGGCCATTTAAAAGGCTGATGTGGCATTTTTGTCTTGCAAATCCCTTTAGAACTCCAGAATTCAAACAGATAATGCAGGATAAGCCCATTGAAAGAAAGAGGCTCAATTCCAAATTTCCACCTTAAAAGAATGGAAATGGCAGGAGGTGTATTATTTATCCCCCAAGTATATTCTGCATTGCTAAAGAGCTTAGGCAAAAATGGAAAGCTAGTGAGTGGGTTATGGGGTGAGAGGGAAGGGTCTGACTTGTTGCTATTGTTTATGGTGTACCCAGTACTACACTGGCATTTGCATGCATGACATCCTCTATCCTAGAAATACTAGGCTGATAAAGAGCATGAATGATTCCACAAACTGTGTACTACCAGTAACAATCTAGATGTGACATTAGCCATGAAAGCCTTTATGATTCTAACATTTAACATTCAGGGCAGATCCTATGTGGCTAATTAACAACTGAGGTCATTCTGACATTGAGTGGGCAAGCACCTTCTCTTAGTTCGTTAGGATTATCCTAGATCATATATGTTCTCTTATAGCAGGCATTATATCTTTGCAAGAATACACAATTTTCACTTTTGGAACTTTTACATTTATTTAAGTTCAACACAGTAATACTGCTTCTCTCAATCTTAAATCTACTTCAATTTCACTCCTACACTTTCTACTATTTGGGCGGACTTTCTGCTGTCTTCTTGTTATGTGATATTAGATATCAGATTAAGAATTTAATAACACTGAGCTTAAAGTTTGGCTGGAACAGCAGAGTTTATGTTAAGACACTGAACATAGTGGAGCATTCTCAGAGGGATGGAAAATGACTGACTCTTACAGAAGCTGAATATAGCAAAAAAAAAAAAAATTGTGCACATACATTCAGATGATTTAAATCAAGGAAAAGCCTTTAAACTGGCAAACTAGGATTCTTTTTCCAGTACAAAAGCATGACACAGTGTACCATTTCAACTGAGTCACAGAGATATGTGAGAAATTCAACTTTATGAAATAATAGATGGGAAAAGAAATTTGAGGAATTGTAGGAATAAGGCAAGAGTTCCCTTTAGTCTCTTAATGCTAATGTGGTCCTTTATTTTTTCAGGTCAGTTCATGCTAAAAATTAAAAAAAAAAAAAAAAGTGGAACAGAGGGGGAGGGAAGTGAAAATAAAATAAGATAAAAATAGGGAGGCAAACCATAAGATACTCTTAACAATAGAGAACTGAGGATTGCTGGAAGGGAAGCCAGTAGGGCGATAGGCTAAATGACTGATGGACATTAAGGAGGGCACTTGTTGTGATAAGCTCTGGGTGTTATGTCTAAGTGATGAATCACTAAATTCTACTCCTGAAACCAATACTATACTGTATGTTAACTAACTTGAATTTAAATAAAATCTTGGAAGAAAAAATTAAAAAAAAATTTGTTTAAGTGGAAAATGGAAATGAGATTTGGAGATGCAGCTAAGACTGATTATAGCACTAGGAGCTGACAAAGCTAGTAATAAGAGAAAGGGATATATTGGGGCGTCTGAGTGGCTCAGTTGGTTAGGCGTCCAACTTCAGCTCAGGTCATGATCTCACGGTTTGGGAGTTTGAGCCCCACGTCGGGCTCTGGGCTGACAGCTCAGAGCCTGGAGCCCACTTCGGATACTGTGTCTCCCTCTGTCCATCCCTCCGCTGATTGCACACTGTCTCTTGCATTGTCTCAAAAATAAATAAATATTAAAAAATAAAATAAAATTAAAAAAAAGAGGCACATGCTCTAAAAAAAAAAAAAAGAGAGAGAGAGAAAGGGATATATACATGGGAAATATACAAAATCCAACATCGCAAAATCCAAAGTCAAAGTGGGGATTGGAGAGGAGAAATAAAATCATCCTGAAGGTGTTAATTTGGTGGCTATGCCAGGAGGTTTTGTTTTGTTTCATTTTACATTTTAATTTTTTGATTAGAGTTTAGAGAAGATGGGAGGAGGATGAAAAACATCCTCTCTGAGTGACAGAATGACCCTAAAGAATAAGGATGGATCTGGGAGGAATCAGTCTTCTAAAGCAGAACCCTACAGAAGTGGCATTCCTTCTGCAGGAGCTGATAAATGGCCAGCTCCTGGCTGGGCACTTCCTGAGACTGTCACATAGTTGTAGTTATTAGAAAGGTGCTCCACAAACTGAGTTACAATTTTTCGTCCTGTCACTTTCCACTATTAATCTTCACTGTGTCTTCTGGAGCTACACGGAATAATCACAATCCTTCTTTTCCAGGAGAACAACCCAAACAACCTTGGAGAGAGAAGTCAGGGAAAAATAGCCAAGTGATGGGACTGTTGGTTATAAGAAAGCAATTTCTCAGGTAGGTCAAACTCTGAAAGGGAGAACCAAGAAAGATGCTGGAATGCAGAGAGGAAGCTGAAAGCTGAGTCAATTTCCAAACGAAGGAAAATTACAATAAAATACAGAAACAAAGTGGTACACTTGTAAAAATAACTTGGAAGAAAGGAAGCTGTTGACAACTTGAAGGATATAGAAAAAAGAAAAATATACTTATAATCCAATTTGAGAGACAGGAAAATATGTAATAAGCATAATGAATATATTGCATGGAGGCTAAAATCAAGCTATGGTACATCATTGGCATTAAATCATGATTTGTATGGTAAGTATTGTAATTTTAAGTTTCAGAGTATAAGAAGATATCCTGAACTGCATTCAAGCTTCATTCTGGAGGAGAAAACATATGAGGAGAAATGAAGCAGCATTATGAGCATCTCTGGGAGAAGGATAAACCAATGTGATTAGACAGACTCTAGCATGGTCCCCACAACCTCTGCCTCAGGGTATTCATGCCTTTTCTAATCCTCTATCCTTGTATATAAGTGGAACTGTGATGTGCTTCTTTTCTTTTTTTAACATTTATGTTATTTAACATTTATTTTGAGAGACAGCCAGCAAGAGTAGGGGAGGGGCAGAGAGAGAGAGAGAGAGAGAGAGAGAGAGAAAGCAGAGAGTGAATCCTACGCAGGCTCCACACTGTCAGCATGGAGCCCGTTGAGGGGCTTGTACTCATGAGCCATGAAATCATAACCTGAGTTGAAATCAAGAGTTGGATGCTTACCTGACCGAGCTACCCAGGTCCCCTAGTGACTTGCTTCTGATCAACAGAATACAACAAAGGTAATGGGGTACATGCAATTACATTATATAAGATTGTTATGCCTTTTCCTTTCTGGTTTTGAAGAGACAAGCTGCCATTTTGTGAACTGTGTTTGTAGTGAATGTGAGAGTGGCCTTCAGCTGACAGCCAGACAGACTGATGCCCTCAGGTCCAGAAGCCCACAAGGAACTGAATTCTGCCTACAAATACATGAATAAGGAAGTGAATCCTTCCCCAGAGGAGATCACAGCCCAGCTGACACCTTGATTGCTGCCTTGCAGAGTATTCAATTAAGTCATGGCTGGGTTCCTGACTCACAGAATCTGAGAGATAATAAATGTATGTTGTTTTTATCTACTAAATTTGTTAGAGTATTGTCAATAGCAATGAATAAATAATACCACCAGTTCAATGGTCTACAAGAGAAGGAGACATAGGAAGCACTCTTGGCAACAGGACTATGATTTTCTCAAAGAGACAGTTGTACCTCACTCTGGACTAGACTAGTCTAGACTTTCACAGGAGCTTCCATATGGTCTTTTACTCTTGATATCAAAAAAAGGATTAATAAATGCATGTCTGTGTTTATTGAGTACATTGTATTTACCTACTACAAAAGTCCTCTCTGAGAGCAGGAAGCATTAGTAGACAATCTCAGATACCTCTCCAACAGAGAAGTACTGATACTTACAAAGGAGTCAAAATCCTGCCCAGGGCGTGAGTCTTATTATTAAGAATAGAATGGAGAAGAGGAAAGGAGATAATGAAATAAGTTAGAAGTTATAAATTATATAACATCAATTAGAAATTTTAGGATAGTTTAATAGTGACAATTTCTTAAAGATTATAAATATTCATTGACAATACATGTGTATCTTTTGTAATAATAAAATATATGTGTGAGGGGCACCTGGGTGGCTCAGTTGGTTTAGCGTCTGACTCTTGATTTCATCTCAGGTCCTGATCTCATGGTTTGTGAGATCAAACCCCATGTCAGGCTCTATGCTGACAGCGTGGAGACTGCTTGGGATTCTCTCTCTCTCTCTCTCTCTCTCTCTCTCTCTCTCAAAATAAACAAACTTAAAAAAAAGAGAGAGAAACTTAAAAATTATGTGAAAATACTGCAAATCATTAAAGAACTAGTTAATTGTGAGTTCACATTCCTAGAATTTTCCACAGTATTATTCAGGTCCCTGATTTCTAATTTTTTCCTTTTTTTTTTTTTCTTTCTGTAGTTTTCTTGCCTTTGGATAATCTTACTGGGTGTGGGTCTGGGTCTATGTTATTAGATCATTATGATGCCCATGTTCAATAGGACAGGCAATATTCTTACTACTCCAATTAATAATGACATGTGACAAGGCCTTCAGGGAGGGCACTGCCATTTTCATACACACAAAAAACCAGTATTCAGGATCGCTCTTACTTATTGGCCCTCTCTTATTAATTTCTGAAATCCAGCGGTTGGGAAGGTTCCTGCTCTTTTTATCAAGCCTCAAAGGACTGAAAAAGAAGTGGGAAATAAAAATAAAATCCTTTCTTCAGCTATGGAGATTAGAAAACAACTTGCCCAGCATCTAGTTTTCTCATAAGATGCAGGGTAGAGAAAAATAAGTCAAAAAAGAAGTTGAGTCCCCATGACCATGGAAATCTTAAAAGAACCAGGGGACAAAAAGAAAAATACATTTTTATTAAAAGCAATAGTTTCAGGAAATCCGAATAAAGGATCACAAACAATCATTACCTTTAAAAAATTTTTTTTTAATGTTTATTTATTTTTGAGACAGAGAGGGACAGAGAATGAGTGAGGAGGGGCAGAGAGAGAGGGAGACACAGAATCTGAAGCAGGCTCCAGGCTCTGAGTGGTCAGGACTCAAACTCACAAGCTGTGAGATCATGATCTGAGCCGAAGTCAGATGCTTAACCAACTGAGCCACCCAGGTGCCCCCAACTGTTGGCTTTAATTCAATATTTTCCTAATCTACAGAAATCATTACTGAAACAAAATACCACTAACTGAAGGAAAACAATTATTAAGTGTGCTCATGTGACAGTTTAATGCTTGCTTGCGTAATGATCTAAATTGGTAATACTTGCATGGGGATCTGCATCCCTATTTACAGTAGAGACCACCCAGCTTTTTCTTTTCCTTTTTTTTTAAAGTTTATTTATTTTTGAGAGAGAGCCAGTGGGGGAGAGACAGAGAGAGAATTCCAAGCAGGCTCTGCACTATCAGTGCAGATCCCGTCTCAGGGCTCAAACCCACGAACTGTGAGATCATGACCTGAGCCAAAATCCAGAGTTGGATGTTCAACTGACTGAGCCACCCAAGTGCCCCAAGACCACTCAGCTTTTATCTGTAAATTCTAAGGGCATCCTATGTTTGTGCCTAAACATCAGATTAGTCCTTTGATAGTTTCAATTCCTGAATTTCAACCACAATTTTAATAAAATAAAGTTTATTTGTTCTCTTGTGACCCAAGCGTCCTTTGTAGTATGTTCCAGGAACTCAGTCCCCAGCCAAGTTCCCATGTTAGGCTTTCTGGGAAGGTAGTGTTTCCTGTTAGCTCCCAGACAACATTTTGGAACCTAGAATCCTTACCCTGGATGCATGCTGAATCTCCTGTCCCAACATCTGGTTTTTCATAATGACTTCTGCCCTGCCTGTACCTCCTCCTTAATATCAACTATGAGGCCACTAACCATCTGTCCCTAATGTTCTTCCAGGTTGAGCTCTCCCTAGACTGTCCATCTAGGAAATCATCAAGCTCCTAGGGCGAAGGAACATTCACACATCACAAGTTGTTCTGAGAACAAGAACAAAAGAACAATTTATTTTGCAACACAGTTTAAAACACATTAATCTTAGGGGCGCCTGGGTGGCGCAGTCGGTTAAGCGTCCGACTTCAGCCAGGTCACGATCTCGCGGTCTGTGAGTTCGAGCCCCGCGTCAGGCTCTGGGCTGATGGCTCGGAGCCTGGAGCCTGTTTCCAATTCTGTGTGTCTCCCTCTCTCTCTGCCCCTCCCCCGTTCATGCTCTGTCTCTCTCTGTCCCAAAAATAAATAAAAAACGTTGAAAACACATTAATCTTAAATATTCCCAGTTTGATCAGAGAAATTCTTTTAATTTTTTTAAATGTGTACTTATTTTTGAGAGAGCGAGACGGAACATGAGCAAGGGAGAAGCAGAAAGAGAGGGAGACACAGACTCCAAAGCAGGCTCCAGGCTCTGAGCTGTCAGCACAGAGCCTGATGCAGGGCTCGAACCCACAAACAGGGTATCATGACCTGACCTGAAGTCAGATGCTTAACCAATTGAGCCACTCAGGTGCCCCAAGAAGTTCTTTTACGTAAAGAACATCTCCTAGAACTTGACCCATTATCTATTAGGAAGAAGTGTATAGTAGAAAAGTCCATAACTCTGGAATCAGAACTGGATTTAAATCTAGACTTTTTCATTTACTATGGGATCTGGTTCTAATCCTGTTTTTTTTCTTTTCCCTCTGAGCCTCAGTTTCATCATGAGACTAATGATAACAGCTTCCACCACCTTTACCTGAAACGTGAAAATAAAATTACAAAATTGCTCTGTAGACTACTAATTCTGTGTTGCAGATTATCAAGTTCTACATAGAAAAAACTATTTTTACTAAGATGTGCATAGAATGATGAAACAGTACAAGTAATTCTTTCCAGTCTTTTTTTTTTAGCACTTTTATCAGGATATGATTTCTATATTATAAACTTCACTCATTTAAAGTATAAAACTTATTTTTACTATATTTATAGTGTTTTGCAGCTATCATCATAATCCAATTTTAGAAAATTTCACCACTTCCCAAAGAAACTTGTATTATACCTGTTAGCAGTCATTTCTCCATCTCATTCTCCTCCCTCCAGCCAGAGGCAAGCACTCATCTACTTTCTGTCACCAGATTTACCTATTCCGAGATGTTTCATACAAGATGTGTTTTCTGAAACTGGCATCTTTCATTTGGAAGAACTGATTTTGAGGTTTATACATGTTGTCGCATGTATCAGTATTTTCTTTCTTTCTCCCCCAATTGTTCTATTGTGCTAAAATACACATAATGTAAAATTTACAATCTCAACTATTTGTAAGGGTACAGTTCAGTGGTATTAAGTGCACCTATATTGTTGGTGCAACCATCACAACTATCCACTTGAGAACTCTTTTCATCTTGTAAAACTGAAATTCTACACCCATTAAACAATAACTCCCCACTCCCTCCACCTGCAGCCCCTGGCAACCATTATTCTACCTTCAGTCTTTATGAATTTGACTAACTCTAGGTACCTCATACAAGTGCAATCATTCATTATTGTCTTTTTGTGACTGGCTTACTTCACTTTAACATAGTATCTTCAACATTCATCCTTGGAACATATGTTAGAACTTCCTTTTTAAGACTGAATGATAGTCATTTATATGCATATTTCACTTTTTTATTATCCATTCATTTGTTGACGGGCATTTGGGTTGCTTCCACCATTTTGTGAATAATGCTGCTATGAACATTAGTGTACCAATATCTTTTCGAGACCCTGCTTTCAGTTCTTTTGGGTCTACATTCCAAAGTGGAATTTCTCTATTATGTGGTAATTCTCTTTTTCATTTTCTGAGGGACTGTCAAACTGCATGTACCATTTTACATTCCTACCAACTTGTGCACAAGGGTTCCAATTTCTCCATATCTTCACCAGTACTTGTTATTTTGTTTTGTTCCTAATAGCCATCATAATGGATGTAAGGGTGGTATCTCCTTGTGGATCTGAGTTGCATTTCCTTAATGGTCAGTGAGGTCAAGCATCTGTTTATGCCCTTATTGACCATTTGTATATCTTCTTTGGAGAAATGTCTATTCAAGTCCTTTGTCCAATTTTGAGCTGAGTTATTTTTGCTGTTGAGTTTTGGTTACCTGATACCTCATTCATTTTTATCATAGAATAGTATCTCACTGTATAGCCACATCACATTTGTTTTTCCATTTCCACCCTTTTAAAATTAGAAAGTTTTTTTATAGTATTAACAATAGCACAAAAGATAGCCACTGAACATCCTCATGTCATCACTATTGCAAGAAAACCACATATTCATTCAACAAACATCTAACAAATACCTCCAATATGTCAAGTGTGGCACTAGGCATACAATTTTCATAAAGGCATGGATTTGAGATCATACTATACACAAATATTCTGAACATCTCATTCCTGTGCTAATATTAAATATACGCTTCAGAACTTATATTCATAACATCTGCAAGTATATATTTTAAACAAATCTTCAAAGTGATACAAATATTATGCCTGATTAATTGGGCAAAACTTTTCTAAAATCTGAGCTAGAGAAAGTGATAGAATCTGTAGAGGCATAGTCAATGAATCACTGTTTCTGGTAGTAGCTGCAATGAATAGACAAAAGAGTGGGAAAATGCCAATATAAATCGTGGCACCTGCCCAACTAGTTTTTACAAAAGAAAATGGAACCAGAAAGAATAAATATATTGCAGTTATAAAACATGTGAAATACTATAAAAGATAAAGAAGAGATGTAAAATATCTGAGTAGATATCTGGTATGTATGACAGAGGAGTTCATTTTCTGTTAAAACAAAAAATAGCAACATCTTAACTGATTCAAAACATCTGGAAGAAGGAGAATGTTAATAATATAATTTGAGGGTTATAACACATAAGAGAAACTCATTTTATGGCTTTTAATTGTCCAGAAAAGCTCAAATTTGCAGACATATTGCCAAGCACTAGCTCCACTGAAATAAACTAGGACCAAGGAATAATTTACAAATAACACACCAAACATAAGAAGAGTAGCAGTGGTTTTCTCTTTATGTCACTATTACCTTTATTTCTAGGTAGGCTGCTTTCTCAGTTCTGTTAAATGGGTAAATCATTCCCTCAGTCAGGTGTCTAGTCTTCTCATGCCACTCACCGGCTGGACCTCTTCATGAAGGTGACAGACATATTCCTTAGCTGTGTTCCAGCCAGCAGGGAATTCATGATTTTGTAGATCCCTCCTCATGGTGAGATGCACTAGGTCAGGTGCAGCATAGCATAACAATGAATTTCTACTGGTACTAACAACCTGATTTAAAATATTCGCCCATATTTTCTGTGACTAAATGTTTCTTTAGCACTTACTTGTATCCTTTAGAGCAGGGATCGGCGACTTTTAAAAAATTTTTTTAATGTTTACTTATTTTTGAGAGACAGAGACAGAGCATGAGCATTGGAGGGGCAGACACAGAATCCAAAGCAGGCTCCAGGCTCTGAGCTGCCAGCACAGAGCCCGACACGGGGCTTGAACCCACAAACTGCAAGATCATGACCTGAGCTGAAGTCAGACACTTATCCGACTGAGACATCCAGGTGCCCTGCAACTTTTTTTATTTTAAAGTAAAAATTTTAGTCTTTGTAGGCTGCTCTCTGCCGTAACTGCTTGCCTCTGCATGTGGCAGAAATGCAGCCATAGTAAATATATGAGGAAATGGTGTACTTGTGTTCCAATAAACTTTATTCACAAAAATAGGTGGCAAGCTGGATTTGCCTGGCAGGCCACAGTTTGCCAGCTTCTACTTCATGGGTATAATCTTAGCAGGAGGGAGATGCATTTCTGGAAACAAAGTGCTAACTAACTCAGCACTAACCAAAGCAGTTAGAGTACATCATTATAACTTAGTTCCCTTGGGGATGTGGTCTCTTCATCTTTCAGGGGAAATTGCTCCCAAAGTCACTTCAAGCCTTCACAAGGTTTCTTTTGGTTACCTTACATGTAGCTGTTGGTCAATCCTACAAGATTACAGAGACATTTATGATGCTCTTCATAACGTCAAAGTTCCCCTACCACTTCCCAAATGCCTGTGTCCTTTAACCTTTGTTCCTGCTCATTTCTTTGAAGGTGAAGAGAACAGCCTCTGTAAAACCTGTGTGCTCTGATTCAGTATAATAGCACTAGAGTTGTTGGAAAGGAGGGCCATGGAGCACAGAATTTTTGTCAGAGCTACAAGAGTCTAAAACTACTCTGAGAGGACAAAATAATGGCAGACAGAGAGGCCACAATGAGGAAACAGCTATATATATATGTATATGTGTGTGTGTGTGTGTGTGTGTGTGTATGTGTATATATATATTTTTTAATTTACTTTAGGATAATATGGAAGAGAGCATTTACAATACAATATGCTAACTTCATTAGTCACAAGTGTCCAAGATGGCTGTGTTAGCTTCCAGTGGTCATGAGAGAATTCTGCCATAAAAAAAAAAAAAAAAAAAAAAAAAAAAAAATATATATATATATATATATATATATATATATATATAAATATGTGCAGTGTACTGAATGGCTTCTTAGATATGTATCCAGCTTTTTTCTTAAGGTTTATTTCTTTTTTTGAGAGAGAGAATGTGCACAGGGGAAGGACAGAGAGAGAGGAGGACAGAGGATCCAAAGGGGGTTCCGTGCTGAAAGTAGCAAGCCTGATGTGGGGCTCAAACTCACAAACCATGAGATCATGACCTGAGCTGAAGTTGTACACTCAACCGACTAAGCCACCCAGGCGCGCCTGAAATAATTTCCTTTAAAAGCTGGATACAGGGGTGCCTGGGTGGCTCAGTCAGTTAAGCGTCTGACTTTGGCTCAGGCTCAGGTTTCAGGAGTTTGAGCCCCATGTCGGGCTCTGTGCTGACAGCTTGGAGTCTGCTCACACTCTGTCTCCCTCTCTTTCTCTCAAAAATAAATATACATTAAATTTTTTTTTAAAAAAAAGGAAATTATTTCAGAGACATATAGTCTTCTATCAGTTCAGTACTGTGCAGAGATCAAAGGGTACATGTTTATTACACTTGGTGAAAGTTGTCTAGTAGAAAACAAAATCCTTACACTCATGGAACTTGTAATAGATTAACCTTTCAAATGGGGAGAGTATATTTAAACATTTATACTTCAGAAGTTTGTGGTCAGCCTCAATGTAACCATTAAAAAAAAAAAAACACAGGTAAAATGCACCAAGGATTTTCAGTCACTGGGCTAGAGTTGAGATGTGATGTGCAGCACATTGATGGATTTTGTCCAAGTTTCAGATGAGGTAACTTAGGTGAGGTAGGTCAGATATCAATACACTTCCTCTGGAATCCTGTGACACTGTTCAAGAGAAGCAATTAAAGACTTACAGACTATAGAAGGTTTTACTGTAGGTAGCGGGGATGGATGGAAGGATGGATCCAGCTAGAAATTTCTTACTGAGATATACCCAAAGTGCAAAGAGAGCTGGGGGGGTGGGGGGAGGGCTGAGTATACAAGGAGGGAGGAGAAATCTACATAATAATAGCTGGTTCCAAAAATAAACCATCAGAGGTGTTAAAAGGCAGTATCTTGCTTTCTGAATGTCAAGCAACTTCCTGCAGTAGCTTGTACAATGCTATCACTAAAACTCCAAAGTCAGCCTCTAAAATGTAGTCATCCCTTCACACTTAAGAAGAAATCTCAAAGATCCTAAAGGAAACTAAAACTTTATTTCAAAACTTTGCTTTGAACTTTGAAAATAAAATAAGAAGATGCATTCCAAACTCTGCAAAGAGTGACTTCAACCACTAGAGAACTAGTCCTAATTTTAAAAAGTAATGGCAGGAAACCAAGCTTCTTTTGGTGCCCTTAAGACCAGACAAAGAACACAGTGTGTAAATAAAAAGGGCAAAAGATCACCAACCACTGCATTCATCTCAGGACATTAACGACTGGTCAGGACTTTCCCCACATTGTTCTGCCTATCTTCTCACTCTCTTAGCTCTCTATGCTGTTCTGGGAACACAGAGAATGCTCACTGAATACACACCCCTCATTCTCTCTCTTTCTCCCTCTCTCTCATTTTCTTTAATTTTCCCTCTCTATTCCTACTTTCTTTTTAAAAATCCTCTTCACTCTACACTTATCATTTTCTCCTTCTCTCCTTCATCCATCTTCCCTTTCCCCCTCTCTGTATGTCTTCCTCTTCTCCTAACTTTAAGGTTATACTATGAAACTGAAATATATTTTTAAATACTTCTTGCAATTACTAGAGGGTCTGAATTCTGTTTCTAATTTTAAAGTAAATGATGATAATAACGTACAGATACATATGCACAATGTTATATTGTTGAAAAATGGAAGAAAATGTAGTTGATTTTCTGTGTGGGACATTCCTCTGTTTCTTTCTTGTTTCTGTCTGAGGTTCCCCCCATCACATAGCATCTTGGCTATAAGGAGTAGCACCTTGACCTATGAATCTGCTGCTGACCTTTCAAAAGATCAATACATCTCCACATTAGCCTTTTTTTATCCTTTGAAATGAACGGAAACTGATGCCAAATTTTCCCTTTGCAAGCATAAGCATTTTTGGAAGGTGAGAGGAAAGGAGCTGTTCAGTGTTATATTTTACATAATTCAACAACCTGCCACCTTGGCACAGCACTCCGGGAAAATACATCATGCTTCTGAAAGATTCTTTTCTAATGTCATTATCTTCTCCAGCCACACAGCATCTGAGCCCCCCTTCCATCAGGAGAGTCCAGGCCCCCGTGCATAGTTCAGAGCCCCATTACACCACCTGTTATCTCATGGCCTATTTTAGGGCTCATTTATATGTGTGCCAGAGTGGGTTTCTATCCCCTGGAGAGCTGGCAGGCATCCTGCGGTCTGATTCCTCTTGTCCCTGAATATTAGACACTCTGTTGCCAATGAAAAGCCGCCAGAGAAATCATGTAGATAGACAGTCTTGGAAATTTCACTTTCATCTCAGTCGATTAGCATGTTTTTTTTTTTCTTCCTACTGTCAGCACAGAAAAATGACAAGTTAAGGGAAATGTAAAGTAAGTGCTGATGGAAAGCAACTTAGAAAGAATCATGCTGTTCAGCCTTCAGTGGTAGAAAGATACATTTCTACCACTGGTTTCTCTCTCACAAAAGATTGTAGAAGCTCCAGAGAATGTTGCTGGAAAGTGAAGTTCTCTTAGATGAATCTCCCTTTTCTACTATCTTTGATTATGAAATAGGGGTATGTTATGCTAGAACACTTCAATTTCTCTCTTTTCAGTGCCAAAGCTCTTAAGCTGGGACCTATATAAATTGGCTTCACATTCTTGCTTAAGTATTCCCCAAAGACTGTTCCTACCTCTTCAATGAGGTACTTACATTAATGAATTCTCTCTCAGGTATTGTCAATAATCTCCTTTTTGTCAAGTCCAATCTGGCCTCAGTATTCATCCTTCTGATCTTTTCATGCTTTTGATGCTGTTGAGCACGTGCTCCTTAATTCTGGGTCTTCTCTTGGTTTGCACGACATTATACTCCTTTGTTCTCCAAACTTAACGAATGAACCTTCTTTCACTTCTTTCCTGGCTCTTCTCCCTTTGCCCATGACCAAACTGTGAATTTCTACCAAAGCTATTACTTTAGCCTTCTGCTCTTCTTCATCTACACTTATCCCATCTTCTCATCTGCAATGAACATCCTTATTTATAAACCCAATCACTCAACCCCAATGTTGCTCATTCAATAAACAATATCTTAATTCAAACTGTCTATGTAGCATATTTAGTAGGATACACAGCCAATGATAGCTTACATTTACCTTAATTTCCATGTGCTCAAAGTCTGCCTATTCATCTTCCCTTCTCTATTCCCACTTGGGTGCACTTTATATCTTCACCAAATACCATCCCCTGAAACCTACCTACAAATAGTTTTGGCCAACTCAAAAGCATCCTGCAAACTACTGCATTTGTTCAAGAACATTTATGACATTTCAGTGTCTGCTGCATTAAATTCAAACTCTTGTACATGGCTTTCAAGGTTTTTTATATATGGTATTAATCTAATTTTGGTCCTATTATTCCAATATTGGCCATTATTGCTGGTCAAGAAAGTTTCTCCATTGTGGATATGCTACTCCACCAAGTCCCATACCAGTTCTACCTCTCCAGAGCTTTTGTTCTTTTCTTCTAAGTTGGACTACTTTGGCTAGTCAGTGTATCTCTTAGCTGATTCTAACTTCTCAAAGGACAGATAGTTGTGTGATAACCAAGTAACATATGGCAATAATCAGTGGTTTAGAGAGAGGCATTATATACCAGTGGTTAAGAACATAGCCTTGATAGAATAGGTCACAACTCACTTGTGTTGTGACCTCAAGCAATTTATTTAACCTCTCTAAGCTCTTGTGTACTTATTTACAAAATGAAAAAAATATACTACTATGGTAGAGCCCCTCCCTAAGGAATGTGGTGAAAACTTCAAGACAAGGGAAGGCAACCTGGCTATGTGCATGTATGCAACATTCCTCACAACTCTGTAACATAAACTGCCCATTCAGACTGTATGTTACCATATATGGGAGAAAGAAGGGGCAAAAATTGTACAAAAGGCAACCCCTCCACTGCACTCAGGGCTCAGCCTTTTGGGTCTTAGCCCACTGAACCTGTGCTGGCATAACAAGCTGCTTCCTGGAAAGAAAAGCCGCAGTGTTAACGACTCTCTGTGTGTGACTCACCGCTATTCTACCTACCGCATAAGGTTGTTGGGAGGGTGGGATACGTGAAATAATGTATGTAGATCACTTAGCACAGGACCTATCCCTTAGTAAGTGCTTAGTGTAGCTAGCTATTATTATTGGAAAACGTATCTGTATTCACCTTGAACCCAATTTCATAATTTGTTTAGCAGCTCAATCCTAGTGGGAAAAAAACATACCAACAAGCACATATTGAAGAGTAAACAGGTTCTAATGCTGGATATTAATGAGTTGCTGGAGACTGGAGGGTCACACAGACACAGGATGGCAGGCAGACAATGGTGATACGAGGTCAGGCCCTCTCTCTATTTTGCTTACCATTGTATTTAAGGTGGAGCATAGTGAAAATGGTTGGTTCTTCATAATATGGGCTGAATGAATTACATAGAATCCTCGAATTGAAATTTGAATGTAAGACTTAATAAATTCCACAAGTTAAGGTTTCCAATGAGTAAGTTTCTGCTAAGCCAAGGAGAGCCCTCTGAAAAACTGGTCTAGATTTCTTCCTCACTGAAGGAAGAACACAGTATCACAAATAACTCCTCCCAGTGGGTGACTGAGAGGGCAGGACTCATTGACTGTATGGTTTGGTATCTTCATCCACCAGTTTGGCCTCCATTTTCCATTGCATATTAATAATAGATTTTCCTTGAAAATAGTCCAGCAGCAATGCTTTATAAATGATTAGTCTCAAGTAATCCCTTAGGAAAGGACATGGTGCAACCACAGAAAAAGTATCAGGAACTACCTTGTATGTAACAAAACTTAAATGCTTCCCTCCATACCACAACTTATCCAAAGTATCTTCAACATCAAAATTAACATAATAATTGATCCAGATTGATTTTCTAATTATATGCAGGCAGCATGCATTTTGTAGGCATATAAAGAGATCTGGTCCCTAGATAAAATTGAGAGAGGGGGAGAGAGAGAGAGAGAGAGAGAGAGAAGGGAGAGAGAGAATCCCAAGCAGGCCCCATGTTGTCAGCACAAAGCCCAATGTGGGGCTCAAACTCACAAACTGTGAGATCATAACCTGAGCTGAAATCAAGAGTCGGATGCTTAATTGACTGAGCCACCCAGTCACCCCCTATTGTCTCCCTCCTATTCTTCCTTTGGTTACACCTGTCATTCCCTGCAACAGCTAAACAAAAAAGTAATCTGATTATCGTGGTGGAAACTATGCATACCAGGAAACTATGCATAAATGGGAACCTCAGTATTCCTAAAATTTTTTTAATGTTTTTATTTATTTTTGAAGGAGAGAGAGAGACAAAGCATGAGTGGGGGAGGAGCAGAGAGAGAGGGAGACACAGAATCAGAAGCAGGCTCCAAGCTCTGAGCTGTCAGCACAGAGCCAGATGCGGGGCTCAAACTCATGAAATGTGAGATCATGACCTGAGCCGAAGTCGGACGCTTAACTGACTGAGCCACCCAGGCACCCCGGAAGTTCAGCATTCTTAAAAAAATGTATCTGTTTTTAAAATATGAGCTAATTAACACACTTGAATCTCTGGTTTTGAGCTGTCAGAATCTTAAAATTTTTTTAATGTTTATTTATTTTTGAGAGAGAGAGAGAGAGCACAAGCAGGGGATGGGCAAAAAGAAAGGGAGACACAGAATCTGAAGCAGGGTCCAGGCTCTGAGCTGTCAGCACAGAGCCCAATGTGGGGCTTGAACTCACAAACCACAAGATCATGACCTGAGCAGAAACCAGAAGCTTAACCAGCTGAGCCACCCAGGTGCCCAAGAGTTGCAAGAATCTTAGACTGGATATCTCATATAAGTCCTCAATGGACTCTTCAAAAGCTAATCACAAGGAAGAGGTTCATCAGTTCTCCTCTACCTAACCATGTTTTGAAGAGCAAGCAGAGAACAGCATTGTTTCAAACAGTCATTGCAGTCATTCACTGAGTGATTCGTGGTCACTATCTTTAAGCCACCCCTCCCTCTGCCACTATTAGGGTAGGGTATTAAATCCCATCCAGGTTTGACAGTTCAATTGCTTTCATGTTTCTACTTGCAAAGAATTTTCCTGAGTACTATTACACATGATCAAAAAAATAATAATATCACAGGGACATCTGGGTGGCTCAGTCAGTCAAACATCCAACTGTTGGTTTTGGCTCAGGTCATGATCTCATGGTTCATGAGTTCGAGCCCCACATTAGGCTCTGCACTGGGTGTAGAGCCTGCTTGGGATTCTCTCTCTTCACTTCTCTTTCTGCCCCTCCCATACACTCTCTCTCTCTCTCTCTCTTTCTCTTTCAGAATATATAAGTAAATTTTTAAAAAATAATAAAAATAACACTTGGTCCTTTTCCTTGAGAAGGGTTAGTCAGTCAATTTTCCACTTTCGTTGTTCAAAGAGGGAAATTAGCAAACATTTTTGAAAAGGTCCAGATAATAAATATGTCAGGCTTTGTTGACCAAGAGGCAAAATCAAGGCTATTATATATATATATATATATATATATATATATATATACTTATATAAGAGAGAAGACAAATTTCCACACATATTTTATTCATGAAATTAAAAGCTTTATAAACACTGACATTTGAATTTCATGATTTTTATGTGTCACAGAAAATATTCTTTCAAGTTTTTCCTCTACCCATTTAAAAATGTAAAAACCATTCATCACTTACAGTCCTACAAAAACAGACTGGGAGGGGTGTGCAGGTGGAGGTAGGGGCAAGAGTAGATTTGGCTGTAGTTTGTTGAAATCTGTTTTAGGAAACACCTTACATTGTCCAAATCCATTAATCTAAGTCCCTAACTTTAAAAGAGAATAAAATTTACTATCAAATACCTTTGAATTGGGTACCCATGACTGTCTGTCCTTGTCTTCTCTGCTTTTCTCTGAGTGCAGATTTCATTTTTGGCTACTGCAGAAGGGCCTTCTCCACAAGGTGGAGAATATGGCTACAGGTGCTTTTAGGCTCACATGCCAGCTTGCCTGGCATTCTCAAGAGAATGGTTTCTTTACCTCTGGTTCAGTATATAAAACCTCAGGGAGGATCACCGTAGCCAACGCTGTCAGAACTTCATCCATATCCCTCTCAGGGCAGGTCCATTTTTTACACACGTATTTCCTAGTGTCTGTCACTCTCAACAGCCAACACCTGCATCTCTTTGTTGGATAACTTGCCCTCAGGCAGCTGGAACCAGCTGGGCCTGCCTACAGATTGCTAGAAGTGTCTGCAGATCTGCATCCCTGGCAGGTAGCTTTTTAACAATGACTGACAGGTGTGGAAATATACTCTAGCTCCCTGAACTAAAAGTGAGGTGGAGCCTGCACAGTTTCCAGAGCTTTCCTATGGGACTGAGCCAAACGTACCTACCTATATCAAAAAGAGTTCAGCAGGACTAAAACTGCTAGGCTTCACAAGTTCCACGCGCAAGGTTAGCCCTTGGCTAGCATCTGGGAACTTGGAGTTCAGAAGGGTTTCCACCATTTACTGTATCTAAACTGTCTGTACACACAATATGGGTCATGCTGAACACCTGCTTTCCTTCTGGGGGCTTGGAACTTTGGTACGTACAGAGGATGGTAAGGCAGAGGATGGCTATGTGACCGGCTCCCAATACAAGCCTTGGGCCCTGAGCCTCTAATGAACTTCTCTGGTTGACATTTCATGTGTGTTGTCACAAGTCATTTACTGGAGAAACTGAGTGTCATGTGTGACTCCACTAAGAGAGAACTGTAGAAAGCTTTGGCTGGTTTCCTCTGAACCTCACCGTAAACACCCCTTTTCTCTTAGTTCATTTTGCTTTGTATCCTTTTACTGTAATAAATCATAGCTATAAGCATGATTATATGCTGAGTCCTGAGAATCCTCCTAGCAAACCATCAGACCTGGGAGTGGTTTTGGGGTCCCTAGACACAGTACCCTTCATAGGACCATGCTTGACATGACTTGCTTGGTGTCCTCCCCTTCCCAGTTCCCTTCTCTCCTCTCCAACTTTCCCAGGACTTTTCCTGGAATATTTCCTAATCAATCACTTTGACAGCACCCCTCATCTCAGGGTCTACGTCTGGGGAACCCAACCTAAGACAGTTTCTGATTATTTCAAGCCTTAGGTAATGATTATAATCTGAAAATCAAGGTGTTCTGACTATCCAAATCCTGATCATGTGGCCAGGGAGAAAAGGGCCTTTCACCAGAAGTAGGAGGAAGGGAGGACAGGTGCTGGACAAACACAAGTAATAGCTAAACCACAGATAATGTGGCCTGTCCCTAGACCTAAATGCCTAATTACTAATATAATAGGATCTTCTTGGGGGAATATCCTCATCTGAAAACACCTTTCTTCTCCTTTATTGGCCATTTTTTCACACAGTGAGATTTTATTACTTCATAAGAACTCTAGTATATAAGAGAAAAAAAATCCAAGTCTTGTTGAAATGAAGATGCTTGCCCTTTTGCAAACCTTGCTCACAGCTAAATGACTTGCATCTCACAAACTAGCTTTTCAGCCTGTAACTCAGGTTTGTGCCTTGGAAAAATGAAACAGTACTTTGTATCACAAAAGTTCAGTGGAAACTCTGACCATTAAATCCACAAAATCCAAAGATATATTGACCTAATCTGTCAAGCTAAAATTCCATCATGAATTTACAGATCTTTTAAAAAATAATAATACCTTCCAGATACATCCCATCCATACTCATAAGTATTTTCTCAGGAGATGTTTCCCTCCTACCCTTCAACAATATATTCCCAGAGCGTGAGCCCTTTTTTTTGTTTTTGTCTTTCTTAACCAGGATCTATTTTATCCATTTGTTACACAGTCTGATCATAAAATAAATACATTCATACCAGAAACATTTCAAAAGATACAGGTATGTACAAAATGAAAGTAAAAGTCATTCATAATCTCATCTACCAGAGATAAGCTTGGTTAAGGCTTTTTAATGAACACATAGGTATTTGCCTCTGAAAAAGAGGTTCATATGACTAACAGTATCTTATCGTTCACTTTTTTACACTTAAAAAATGTCACAAGCATCTTCCTAGGTCATAACAATTGTACAGAAATCTAGTTTTCATAATGGCCACACAGTATTCCACGTTATGGCCATCACCATTTATTTAACTATTTCTATATTAATGGTGGCATTTAGGCTGTTTCTAATTTTTCATTACCCAACCAACTGTGCAATAAATATCATAGTACATATTTCTCAATGAATTTGTATCTGTAGGATACATTCCTACAAACTGACTAAATCAAAACATACATATCTTTAAATCTTAAAATAATTTCAAAATGGGCTCAAAAGAGGCTAGCCCTATTTTAATCCCCTCACTAGTGTACAAAAGTACCAATTTCTCTGTATCTTCACTAACATTGAGTATTCTAGGTCTCCAAAAACTTTTCCATTGTGATAAGAAAAGTATCTTAAACTTTCAATTTGCATGTTTTGAAAATTAGTGTCTTTGAGTATCTTTCCAACTGTCTGTTGGTCATTTATATGCCTAACATATTATCATTTTCCATAATGTTCCTGTTTTAAAATTAGACTAATCACTTTTTCCTAATGGGAGCATTTTATAAATTTTAGATATTAATCCTTTAGTAGTCATATGCAATATTTTTCCTATTTTCATTTGTCCTTAAGTGTTTTTATGTAAATGTTTTTTATTCCAGACTCTCCAATTTTTCTGTTACCCAATTTTTTTTTGCTCTTATGGTTTCTCATTTTTTGTCATGTTAATAAAGGCCTCTCATGTCCATATTACAAAAATATTTTCCTGTATTTATAATAAAACTGGTACAATGCATGCATCTTTCTCTTTGCGTCACTTTATTTCTACTTTGAAGCTTTACCCTTAATATACGTGTCTCTTATCATCAAATCCCACTTAATCATCACTTTGTCTAGCTAAGTACATTTCTTTCCTTTCATCTTTGCTCAAAGCCAATCCTCCATTCTCATAAATTCCTTATCTGAATTTCACCCAATTTACCTAATTGGTTCCTCTCTATCCTTTTAAGGCTTAAGGGAGCGAGCATGCTTTTTCAAGTGCAGATTCATTAGTTACATGCAGAGGATGAATTCTGCCCTTTTCACATAATGCTTTCCTTTCCAACTAAATTAATGGGGGCCATGTTTCTTGCCCTATCACACAAAAATTCCAATTGGCACTCACGTCTCTCTGTTTCCCTTTTAATGAATCAAGTATGCCCCAAAGTGAAGCACTGTCTTGTCTCTACTTTTGTCCTAACCTTAGTTGGGTTCCCCCTCTCGACTTCCTTACCTATCTTTATGGTACCTAGCTACTTAGTGTAGTAGTTTCCTAGGGCCCACCATAACAAAGTACCACAAAGTGGATGGCTTAAACAACAGAAATTTATTTTCTCACAGTTCTGGAGGCCAGGAGTCCAAAATCAATGCGTCAGCAGGCTTAGTTCCTTCTAAAAGCTGTGAATAAGAAACCTATTCTATGTGTCTCTCCTACCTCTGGTGGCTTGCTAATCATCTTTGGCATTCCTTGGCTTTTAGAAGCATCACCCCAGTTTCTGCTTCTGTCTTCACATGGTTCTCTGTGTGCCATCTGTGTCCATACCCTCCCCCGCTTTATAAGGATATCATATAGTTTTAAGGTCCCACCCTACTCCAGTATGACTGCATCTTACAGTTACATTTGTTTCCAAATAAGGTCACACTCTGGGGTACTGAAAGTTTGGACTTCACAATGTAAATTTTGGGGAGAAACAATTTGACCTACAAAATACAGGCTTAAAGCTACAAAAGTATCTTTGTCACCTTTTTCAATCTTTTCAATCTTCTTTTCAATCTTTTCAATCTTCTTTTCAATCTTTTCAATCTTTTCAATCTTCTACTCTTTAACAATATCAGATCACCCCCCACCCAAGTCCTGCATAGGGTCCTATTATCATCCCTACCTTGTTATTCAAATGTTCAGGTTCTCAATGCCCAGTCCCGAACTAGTATACAAACCTCCTAACTTCCACCAATTTGTCCTATACCCTAGAATAGAAACATATTGATCATCTTAAACTACAACTGGTAAAATTTCAGTGACTTCTCATGACCAATAATATGAAATACAAGTTTTAATTTACCTTAACATTTCAGTGATTTAGCCTTGGCTTCCCTAAAATCAAAGCCTGAGACAAGGACTAGGATTCATGTAGTTCAATTTTGGAAGAGAGCCTGAAAAACATACTTGTGATCTGAGAGGGGTGAAACCAGGAAGGGGAAATGGCAATTCTAGGATGTGTTACTGAGCAGGTTAATTGCTATGGCAGCAGGGCTTGATCCAGTCCTCTTAGGGGATCCTTGAGGGTCCACAGGGAATAGGTCTCAGAAATGCTCATCTGACGGGTAATGCTCTCTCAGTCCTCCATCCCCTATTGGTCAAAGGTTGCCACACATACTAGTGTCAGAATGGTTGAACAGGTTTTGTGGCTCATGAGTCACAGTTTATACCTTTGTGCGACTGTTTGCAGGAGCAATGGTGTAGTAAATGGGTGAGCCAATATGATGTGAGCTCAGTGTGTATCCAATACAAATAGGAAGAAATACAGGCTTTGTCTTGAATCAGAGTTATGAATATCCAAAACCCATGTTCATAATCTCTGCAGGGAAACCACAGATGAAGTTAGCCCAAGGGGAGGTCCTTTCCAGCACAGAAAAGAGACAGCCAGGTTACTGGGGCAAAATTTAAAATTTTCTGGGCCATGGCCTACAATAAACATATGGAGTTTATGTCACTGATGGTGGTGGGGTCTTTATAAGAAATAGGGAGCAGAGAAGAAGGCAGAGATGTCGGTAATAAGATGACATGTTTGGGGGTACCTGGGTAGCTCAGTTGGTGAAGCGTCCAACTTTGGCTCTGGTCATGATGACAAGTTCAAGCCCTATATCAGGCTCCCTGCCATCAATGCAGAGCCCACTCTGGATCCTCTGTCCTCCTCTCTCTGCCCCTCCCCTGCCTGTGCTTTCTCTCTCTGTCTCTCAAAAACATTTTTTAAAAATTAAAAAAAAAAAAAAAGATGACCTGTTTGTTCTGTTTGGGGAATGTTGAGTTAGAAGTGTCATAGGGCAGTTCAGATGGCAATGTTCATCAAACAGTGAAGAATTAGAGTTTAGGAGCTTAGGTATGGAACTGAAAAATTAGGAACTGAAAACTGAAACTAAAAACTAGGACACCATCCGTAAAGATGTCTTAAGGAAAAAAGGCAGAAACATGGCTGGGATTATCAATGGAAGTTCAAGGGAAAAAGGAAAGAAAGAAGCCAAATCAAATAACTTAAGTAACATTTGTATGTAGAGTTTGGAAAGATAAGTGTCACAGCATGAGTCAGAAAATAGATTAAATAACTAGGGGAATCAAAAGAAAGTTGGTCACAGAAGTCAAGAAAAGGAATTTTGAGGAAGGTCAATAATGTCAAATGGTGAAGAACTGCAAAGGAACAGAATGTAAATAAGTCTGTAGTTGTGTGTTGTCTATGCTGGTAAACTAAGCAGGGTTGTTGGAGCAAATACACAGAGGATTCCATAAAACATAATGAATACCGGGGGGGCCTGAGTGGCTCAGTCAGTTAAGCAGCTGACTTCGGCTCAGGTCATGATCTCAGAGCTCGAAGGCTTGTGAACTCGAGCCCCGTGTCGGGCTCTGTGCTGACAGCTCAGAGCCTGGATCCTGCTTCTGATTATGTCTCTCTCTCTGCCCCTCCCCTGTTCATGCTCTCTCTCTCTCAAAAATAAATAAACATTAAAAAAAATTTAAAACCATAATGAATGTCTCTGAAATACTCAGTGCTGTGCTGAAACTTCATGTATCCTCTCAAGAAGTTTATATTATAGTTGGGAAAGTAATGATAGAACATATAATACCAGATAAGATAGTTGAGTTATGTCTACTGAACATTTTAGGGGTTTAGAGGGAATTTGGCCACATAGTATGCATTATATAAAAGTTCCATAATTTTTTTAAATTTTATTTTTTATTTTTTAAAATTTACATCCAAATTAGTTAGCATATAGTGCAACAATAATTTCAGGAGTAGATTCCTTAGTGCCCCTTACCCATTTAGCCCAACCCATCCTCCCACAACCCCTCCAGTAACCCTCAGTTTGTTCTCCATATTTATGAGTCTCTTCTGTTTTGTCCCCCTCCCTGTTTTTATATTATTTTTGTTTCCCTTCCCTTATGTTCATCTGTTTTGTTTCTTAAAGTCCTCATATGAGTGAAGTTATATGATATTTGTCTTTCTCTGACTAATTTCACTTAACATAATACCCTCCAGTTCCATCCACATAGTTGCATATGGCAAGATTTCATTCTTTTTGATTGCCGAGTAATACTCCATTGTGTGTGTGTGTGTGTGTGTGTATATATATATATATATATATATATATATATATACCACATCTTCTTTATCCATTCATGCATCGATGGACATTTGGGCTCTTTCCATACTTTGGCTATTGTTGATAGTGCTGCTATAAACATGGGGGTGCATGGGGGGGATACAGGTGTATCCCGTGGATAAATGCCTAGTAGTGCAATTGCTGGGTCGTAGGGTAGTTCTATTTTTAGTTTTTTGAAGAACCTGCATACTGTTTTCCAGAGCAGCTGCACCAGCTTGCGTTCCCAAAAGTTCCATAATTTTTTAAGGAAACTTTTAGACATATTGGAGAGTTAAAGGCAGTTGTAAGAAATAATGCAGAGATCCTGTGTGCTTTTGCCCAGCTTCTCCTAATGCTAACACCTTGCAAAACTATAGTACAACATCTCAATTAGGATATTGACACTGATAGTCAAGATACAGAACATTCCCATTCCTTTCTATTGCTGAGTAGTATTCCACGGTGTGGATTTACTACAGGGTTTTTGTTTGTTTTTTTAATTGCTGACCATATGGGCTGTTCCCAGTTTGGGCTATTACAAATTAAGCTACATAAATAAGCTAAACATCCATGCACCGGTTTTTATGTGAGTACATCTTCACCTCTCCGGGATAAACACCCAGGTATGCAATTGCTGTGTAAAATGGTAGTTTCATGTTTAGTTTAAACTGCCAAACTGAGTGGCCGTACCATTTTATACTCCCAAATGAATGATCCAGATCTCCCACATCCTTGTTAGCATGTGGTCTTGTCGTCATATTTTACTCTAGCCATTCTGATAGATAGGAAGTGATATCTCATTGTGGCTTTGGTAGTTTCATAGTGGCTAATGATGTTGAACATCTTTTTATGAGCTTATTTGCCATCTAAAAAATCTTTGGTGGAGTTTCTCTCACCCATGTACTAATTGAACAGTTTTCTTTCAGACTCTTGGATTTTGAGAATTCTTTATATATTCTAGATACTAACACACAAAACATGTGATTTGTAAATTTTTTTCCCATTGTTTACTACAGGATGTCTTTTCTTCTACTTAACAGTCTTTTGTAAAGCAAAAGTTTTTAATTTTGATAAAGTAACATTTTTTTTTCTTTTTATGGCTCCTGTTTGGTATCATGCCTAAAAATTCAACCTAACCCTAGATCCTAAAGATTTTCTTGTATGTTTTTTCTTAAAGATGTATTAGTCTTGCATTTAACATTTACAGTGTGATGTATCTTGAGTTAAGTTTTCAGAATATGTGAGACTTACATTAAGGTTCTTCAGGATTTTTTGTTTGTTTTTGGCTATCAACGTCCAGTTGCTTCTAGAGCTTTTGTTTAAAAGCAGTCTGCCTTACTTTGAATTGCTTTTGTACTTTAGGCAAAAAGTAGGTGGGTTGTTTCTGTGGACATATTTTTAGCTTTTCTATTCTGTCCATTGATCCAAGTATCTATTCCTCCAGCAGTGCCACACTGTCTTGATTACTGTAGCTATTTAGGTCTTCAAACTGGATAAAGCGATTCCTTCTACTTTCTTCCTCTTTTATCTGTAAATTTACCTGCCATGTAAATTTTTTAATTATCTTGGCCATATCTACAAAAAGTGTAACTAGAATTTTGGTAAAATTTACATTAAACCTGTATATCAATATGGAAAGAAATGACATCTTTACTTTATTGAATCTTCCAATGCATGTACATGTATGTCTCTCTACTTACTCATCTTTAATTTCCTTCCTCAGTATTATGTAGTTTTCATCATAAAATTCCTGTTCATGAAAACTTTTGTAGCTAAGTATATCAGTTTTTGGACAGTTGTAAATGGTATTATATTTTTAATTTCAATATCCATGTGCTCATTGCTAGTATATAGAAATACAATTTAATACAGTTTTTCTGTATTCTCTGATCTTGCTGAATTCGCTTAGATCTAGAGTTTTGTTTTTTGAAGATTTCATAGGATACTCTACACAGATAATTATGCCATCTACAAATAGGGCAGTCTTACCTCTTCCTTTTTGATCTGTATTCCCTTTATTTCCTCTTTTTTTTTTTTTTTGGTCATATAGCACTAGATAGAACTTCTAGCACTATGTTGAATTAAAAGAAGAGAGACTGAACATCCTTACTCTGTCTTTGATCTTAGGGGTAAGGTATTCAGTCTTTTCCTGTTAAGTACAATGGTAGCTGTGGTTTTTTGTTTTTGTTTTTGTTTGTTTGTTTGTTTGTTTGTAAATGGTCTTTATCAAGTTCAGGAAATTCCTCTGTTCTTATTTTTCTCAGAAGTTTTATCATGAATGGATGTTAAATAAATTTTTAATTTAAAATATCATTCACTTACGCACACATTTGGGCCTGTTTTAATTTTATATCATTACAGAAAAACTTGAGAAAAGCCTTGAGGCAAAGGAGAGACTTGAAAAGGATAGATGGCAGGGAGAGATGAGCAAATCCTGGTGAGAGGGATTCTATGAGCAGTGACTCAGGAAAAACAAACCAGTGAGGGGGAAAGAAAAGAGAATTTTATTTTTAAGTTATTCAGATTAACTGTGTACCCATCTAATTAACTATTTTGTCATATACCATTGTATTTAGCCTGCTTTGTCTTGAGAACTTCCTCAAAACATATGACTCAGATAATCCAATAGGAAAACAATGGATTAGGGACCCAAAAGACGAAGGATGGACACCATTACCGCTATTTACTAGGTGGTACCTTGGTTAAAACCCCTCTTCTCTCTGATCCACTGCTCCAATATCGTGAGACAGTATAATGATAAAACACCCATCCTGCAAGACCCCTGAGAATATCAATTGGTGCACTTTAAACATAGGCCATATGTTGAAAACATTTTATGAATTATTTGGCCATTTTCAATAATATTTGGCATTATGCAAAGTCTTTTATTTTTTCAAAAATTGTTCAGTTTTTAATGTATGTATTTTTTCTAATCCAAAACATGCAAAATTGAGTTTTTTTAAACTTCGAGATACAATTAATATGCAAAAATTATACATATTCTTGATGAGCTTGGATGTATACATATACCCATGATACCATCACCACAAAATCAAGGTACTAAACATAACCCCTTCCAGTTTGTGGGGTTTTTTTTGGAATGCATGTGTGTGTGTCTTAAGAACACTTAACACAAGATCTATCCTTTTACCATATTTTAAAGCACATAATACCATATTGTTAATTATAGGTACTATGTTGTATAGCAGATCTCTAGAACTTATTCATCTTGCATAACTGAAATTTTTGCCCCTTGAGCAACAATTACCCATTTTCCCTTCTTTCCAGCCCCTGGTATAAAGTAGTTTTCAAAATAATAGAAAAGTCATATTGCTTATTCTATACTGTTTTCCTAGTGTTTATTATTTAATTTTGAATTGCTTAACACTTTCAACATTTTATTATTTGAGAATTTGGGTATGTCTCCCCATTCTCCTACCTCCATTTAATGCTACATACTATTATTAAGAAACGAATTTAAGTCTCTTCAGAAAACTTGTTTAAACTGGTCTGTGTGTGAGATACAGACTCTTTCAAAAGTCACTTTCTCAGGAACACTTCTAATGAAGCAATTTGTAAATGAGACAAGAGAAAAAGGAAGTATTCTCCACATAAAATAAATTTTACTAGCTTCCAACTATAAAGGGGTAGCATTGGGGCAGCTGTGGTTTTGTTCTCTGTTAAAATGAATATCTAACATCTTCTGATAAGAGACAATCTGGCCCTGGGACAAGTTTGATACTTCTCTGTATAAACATTAGAACTTCTCTTTCTTTTTGCTTCTGCCTTTGTGGAGGAAAGGAATAGGCAAACTGAGAGAGGGTGTTGACAGCCCATAGAATTATATTAGCAGTAGGCTATAATAAAAGAATGACTTAAGTCAATATAAGCACATATTGAAACACAGATGTGTCAAGTGCTTTAGATACCAAGATAACCCCAATTCTCACATGTACCTACCATTCCCAGGTGTATACCGCCATCTTTACTTTCTCAGCATGTAGAAAAGTGCCTGGAAAATGGTGGGCTTTTGATGAATAGTTGTGAAATGAATTAAATAATCAATAAATAAAAAGAAAAAATAAATAAGATTAGCTAGATATTAGTATTTTAATAGAAATCTCAGAATTATATTTCAATTCTATTAAGCTAGGGTGGTTAAAAACTAAACCATAGGGATATACTGATGTACATTACCTAAGTAAAAGGGTATAAAAAAGAATGAAAATGTAAAGAAGAATAAAGCCTCTCTGACCACTCTTGCTTTAATTTCTTCCTTAAACTTACCACTTTCTGACAACATATTATATATTCATTTATTTATGTTTATTATCTGTAGCTCTCAGTACTCTATAAGATTTATAAAAGTAAGAATTTTGTCTTGCTCACTGCTACACTCCTAGCATCTAGAACAGTACTTGCATATGATAGGTACACAATAAAGATCTGTCAAATTAAAGACAGGTTGAGGGAAACTCATATGTAATGACTTGGAAAGATCTTGAAAACATATTTTAAAAGACCAGCACACTTAATAGGTATGTGGGAGGGCCAAGCTGTGGTTGGGGGGATACAGTTACATTTTAACATATAGACCTATGCCTTTCTTGAAGTTTTGGAAATAAGAATATAGTTGAGCATTTGTTTGGCAATTTAAAAAATTGTATTTCTAAAAAAATTATCCAGTTTTTACCTTGTGTAATTTTTTTTATATCCAAATCACACAAAATAGATTTCTAAAATAATAGAGAGTCATGGTTATTCTACATTCTTTTTTCCTATGTTTTCTAGTTTTATTTCTAATAAGCAATTCTTGAGAATTTAAAAATCTTGTTCAGCTATACCTAAACATGGTTCATTTAATCTGCTAATTTTATAATTTAACAGATACATATGAAGAGCTTGGAAACTGTCACTTCCAACCTTACAGCATGACAAAAAAAAAGCTGAAAAAATTAAAATTAGTTACTTTTCTTGGGCAGGTGCATCAAAGTCACAGGGCAAACAATCACTCTGAAATCTCAGGAGAGAAGTAAATAACCGGCAAGATCGTCTACCTAGAGTAGGAACCTCTGGAGGTAGCAACTGATAGAAATGCTTAAATGGCAATTTTGATGAATTACTGGAGACTGAGTGTGGACTATCATAGAATGAGAAGCTCTTGGAAGCTACAGTCTTAGGGATGGGGGGGCATATTTTAATGGGTTTGTGTCTCCAGAACTCCACCAGGTTTTAATGGTGAAGAGAAAAGAAAAAAGTCACTTTATTTCTCTGGCAAGGGGAAGAGAAAAGTGACCATTTGGAAATATGCCCAGAGCATTCTCCATAACAAAGGTCTGCTCTGTAATGAAAAAAGACTTTATCAAAAGCTATATTTCATCTGAGAGAGGGACATTCCTTGGACTCCCTCTGCCCTTCCTGTCTTATTTAAAAGTGGAGAGGAGGAGGTGAGAAGGGATAGAGGGGTAAAGGTGAAAAATATTTGTGAAGGTCACAGCCCATTGACACAAACCTGAAATTTAATCATAGGATTATAGAATAATTCCCCCCCTGCCCAATTCCATATCACCACATTCCATATACAGGGCTTCAGTGTAGTAGCAATGGATTATAGCTAAATGAGCTGCAAGGTTCAGACTCTTTTTAAGATAAAGTTGGTCTAAGTACATCAATTAAAGACAGAGATTATCAGAGTGAGTAAAAAGCTCCAACTATATATGTTTTCTAAAAAAAACAAACAAAACAAAACAAAACCTGCTTTAAATATAAAGACACAAATACATTAGAAGTAAAGAGATGGAGAAAGATATAAAAAGTAGGAGTAGCTATATTAATTTTCAGATAAATGAGACTTCAGGAAAAGAAAATTATCAGTGATAAAGACAGGCATTACATAATGATAAGGGGGTTAATTCTCTAAGATGACATTACAATCATTAACAAGCATGCACCTAACAGATTGTGAAAATATGTGAGTAAAAAATTGATTGAGTATTGTAGCTGGAGGCTCAACATCTCTTTTTCAGTAATTGGTGCATCAAGAAGGCAAAAAATCAGTAAGGATAGAGTTGACTCAAACAGCACTATCAATCAACCTGATCTAATTGACATTTATAGAATTGTTGATCCAACAACATTAGAATACATATTTTTATTAAGCTCATGTGGAAAATTCACCAAGATAGAACACATGGGGGCCATAAAATACATTGTAACAAATTTCAAAAAATGGAAATCATGCAAAGCATGTTCGCAGGTCTTAACTGAATTAACATAGAAATCAATAGTAGAAAGATATCTGGAAAACCACAAAATATTTGGAGATTAAACAACACACTGTTAAATAACACATAGAATAAGAAATACAAAGAGGAATTTAAAAATATTTTGAACTAAATAAAAATACAGCTTAGCAAAATATGTGGGGCACAGTGAAAGCAGTACATAGAGGAAAATTTATAGCATTAAAATCCAAATGTTTGAAAAGAAAAAGATCACAAATTAGTAGTCTAAGTTTCCACCTTAGGAACTAACGAAAGAAATTTAAGCCACAGACAAGGAGAAGAAGAGAAATAATAAAAATTGGAGCAGATATCAATGAAATTGAAAACAGGAAAAAAATAGATAAAATCAACAAAATAGAAGCTGGTCCTTTGAAAATACCATTACATTGATAAACTTCGAGTCACGCTAACCAGGAAAAAGACACAAATTAACAAATTATCAGAAATAAAAGAAATGTTCACTACTACTGATGCATGGACATCAAAAGGATAATAAAAAAACTACAATGAACAGCTCTATAAACCACACGTTTGATATCTTAGATAAAATGGACCAATTTCTTCAAAGATACAAACTATGAACAAGGACAGAATAAAAGCACCAGATGACTTTATTGGTGAATTCTACCAAATTTCTCCAATTTGTTGAAGAAACAAATGATACCAATTCTCTACAATCTCGTCCAGAAATCAGAAGGAGAAAGACTACTTTCTATCTCATTCAATGAGGTCAGCATTACCCTAACACCCAAGCCAGATAAAGACACAATAAGAATGGAAAACTATAGGCCAATATAAATTTTAAAATCCTAAACAAAATATTAACAAATTAAATCCGACAATGTATAAAATGAATTTAAAACAACCAAGAAGAATGCCAAGAAGAATTTATTCTAGGTATGCAACATTGGTTCAGCATTTGAAAATCAGTTAACATAATCCACCACATCAATATAGTAAGGAAGATAAACCACAATATCACATCACTGATGAAGAAAAAGTTTTTGACAAAATCTAACACCTATTCATTATAAAAACTCTCAACTAGGACTAGATTGGAACTTCTTCAACTTGATAAAGAATATCTAGCAAAATCCTATAGGTAACATATTTAATGGTGAGAAATTGGAGGCTTTCCCTCTGGGAAAAAGCAAGCATATTCCCTCTCACCATTCCTATTCAGCATCATACTGAAAGTTCTAGCCAGTCCAAACAGACAATAAAAGGGGGAAAAGTGCAAACAGATTAGAAAAAAAATTAAAATGTTGTTCCCAGATAACATGACTATCTATGTGGACAATCCCAGAGAGTTGAAAGAAAAAAAAGAAAACAAAAACATTTACATGTAATAAGTGATTACAGCAAGATCTCAGAATACAAGTCTAATACACAAAATCAGTTGTTTTTCTATATACCAGTAATGAACAACTGTAATTTGAAATTAAGAACACAATACCATTTAAAATAACCAAAGAGATTGAAATCCTTAAGTATAAATCCAATGATATATGTACAGGATATCTATGTAGGAAATTATAGAATTCTGAGGAAGGATCTAAACAGAGGAATATCCTATATTTATGAATTCAAAAACCCAATCTTGTTCAGCTATCAATTCCTTCCCAACTCCTCTATATATTCAATGCAATTCTAATCCAAATCCCAACAAACTATTTTGTGAGTATCTATAGAGTGGCTCTAAAGTTTATATGAAAAGGCAAAAAGGGCACCTGGGTGGCTCAGTTGCTTAAGCATCTGACTTTGGCTCAGGTCATGATCTCACCATTTGTGAGTTCGAGTTCTGCTTCAGGTGAGCTTGAGCTCTGCATCAGGTGAGCTCGAGCCCCACTTTGGGTAAAAACATGAGTTCTGCTTCAGGTGAGCCCTACTTCTCTCTCTTTCTCTCTCTCTCTCTCTCTCTCTCTCTCTCTCTGTCTCTCATGGGATTTGTTTGTCTTTCCCTCTCTCTGCCCCTCACTTACTTGTGCTCTCTCTCTCTCTGAAAAGAAAGAAAGAAAGAGAGAAAGAAAGAAAGAAAGAAAGAAAGAAAGAAAAGAAGAGAAAAAAACCCCACAAACCCAAATAGCGAATATACAATACTGAAGGACAAAATTGGAAGGCTGACACTGTCTGACTTCAAGATTTATTATAAAACTATAGTAATCAGAATAGTGGTATTTTTGAAAGGATAAGCACATTGATAAATGGATCAAAAAAGAGAGCCCAGAGATAGAGCTCAACAAATACAGTCAACTGATCTTTGACAAAGAGAGAAAGGCAATTTAATGGAGACAAGATAGTCTAGTCAACAAATGGTACTGAATAATTAGATATTCATTTTCAAAAAAAAAAAATCTAGATGCAGACTTTGTATTTTTATAAAAATTAACTCAAAAATGAATCATACACTTAAATATAAAATCCAGAGCTATAAAACTTCTACAAGAACACATAAGAAAAACTCTAGGTGACCCTGAGTTTAGCAATAAGTTTTTAGATACAACAAAAGGACAATCCATTAAAGAAAAAATAAGGTGGACTTTATTGAAATTAAAAACTTCTGCTCAGTGAAAGACATTGTTAAGAGAATGAAAAGACAAGCCACAGATTGGAAAAAGATGTTCATAAAACATATCTAGCAAAGATCTTGTATCCAAAATATAAAAAGAATTACTAAAATTCAGCAATAAGAAAATAACCCAATTTAAAAATGGGCGAATTATCTGAACATACACCTCACCAATTAAGATACACGGAGATGATAAATTAGCATCTAAAAACACACTCAACATCATATGTCATCAGGCTATTGAAAATTAGGCAACAATGAGATACCACTGCACACCAATCAGAATGGCTAAAATGGCTAAAATGGCTAAAATCCAAAACACTGATGACACCAAACAGGAACTCTCATTTTCTGCTCGTGGGAATGCAAAATGGTACAGCTACTTTGGAAGGCAGTTTAGCAGTTTCTTATGAAGATAAATGCAGTATTACCATACGATCCAGCATTTGCACTCCAAGATGTTCACCTGATTCGAAAATTTATGTTCACACAAAACCCCAGCATGCAAATATTTACAGAAGCTCTGTCCTTATATAATAACCCCAAAGCAGAAGTAACCAAGATGTCCTTCAATAGGTGCATGGATAAATCAACAAACTGAATTACATTCTTAAAATAGAATATTTTTCAGCAATAAAAAGAAATGAGCTATCAAGCCATGAAAAGACATGAGGGAAACTTAAATATAAATGGTGAAGAAACAACCACCATTCTGAAAAGGCTACATATGATTTTAATTATATGACATTCTGAAAAAGGCAAAACCATGGAAACAGTAGAAACATCAGTGGTTACCAGGAATTTGGGGAAAGGGAAAAGGGTCTAATTGGTGAAGCATAGGGGATTTTTACAGCAGTAAAACTATGCTACGTGATATTAGGAATTGTGTGTGTGTGTTTCTCCAAAACTTACAGAACTTTATAGCGTAAAGAGTGAACACCAATATATGCAAATAAAAAAAAATATTTAGAAGGCCAGAAGATCTCATAAGGGAATGCAGATTGTGACAAATGGACCTAACTATATTAAAATGAAAAAAGCTTATTTTTGTTGTTGTTGTTGTGCTTTGCATTTTCTTTTTTCTTTTCTTTTCTTTCCTTTTCTTTTCTTTTCCTTTTCTTTTCTTTTTTCTTTTCTTTTCTTTTCTTTTCTTTTTTTTTAAATTTACATCCAAGTTAGTTAGCATATAATGCAACAATGATTTCAGGAGTAGATTCCTTAATGCCCATTACCCATTTAGCCCATCCCCCCTCCAACAACCCCTCCAGTAACCCTCTGTCTGTTCTCCATATTTAAGAGTCTCTTATGTTTTGTCCCCCTCCCTGTTTTTATATTATTTTTGTTTCCCTTCCCTTATGTTCATCTGTTTATCTCTTAAAGTCCTCATATGGGCAAAGTCATATGATATTTGTCTTTCTTTGACTGACTGATTTCGCTTAGCATAATACCCTTAGTTCCATCCATGTAGTTGCAAATGGCAAGATTTCATTCTTTTTGATTGCCGAATAATACTCCATTGTATATATATACCACATCTTCTTTATCTGTTCATCCATCGATGGACATTTGGGCTCTTTCCATACTTTGGGTATTGTTGATAGTACTGCTATAAACGTGGGGGTGCATGTGTCCCTTCGAAACATCTTGTATCCCTTGGATAAATGCCTAATAGTGCAATTGCTGGGTCATAGGGTAGTTCTATTTTTAGTTTTTTGAGGAACTTCCATACTGTTTTCCTGAGTGGCTGCACCAGCTTGCATTGCCACCAACAATGCAAAAGAGATCCTCTTTCTCTGCATCCTCACCAACATCTGTTGTTTCCCGAGTTGTTAATTTTAGCCATTCTGACAGGTGTGAGATGGTATTTCATTGTGGTTTTGATTTGTATTTCCCTGATGATGAGTGATGTTGAGCATTTTTTCATGTGTTGGTTTGCCATCTGGATGTCTTCTTTGGAGAAGTGTCTATTCATGTCTTTTGCCCATTTCTTCACTGGATTATTTATTTTTTGTGTGTTGTTTGGTAAGTTCTTTACAGATTTTGGAAACTAACCCTTTATCTGATATGTCATTTGCAAATATCTTCTCCCATTCCGTCAGTTGCCTTTTAGTTTTGCTGATTGTTTCCTTCTCTGTGCAGAAGTTTTTATTTTGATGAGGTCTCAATAGTTCATTTTTGCTTTTGTTTCCCTTGCCTCCAGAGGTGTGTTGAGTAAGAAGTTGCTGCGACCAAGGTCCAAGAGGTTTTTGCCTACTTTCTCCTTGAGGATTTTGATGGCTTCCTGTCTTACATTTAGGTCTTTCATTCATTTTGAGTTTATTTTTGTGTATGGTGTAAGAAAATGGTCCAGGTTCATTTTTCTGCATGACATGGTCCCGTTTTCCCAGCACCACTTGCTGAAGAGACTGTCTTTATTCCACTGGATATTCTTTCCTGCTTTGTGAAAGATTAGTTGGCCATACGTTTGTGGGTCCATTTCTGGGTTGTCTATTCTGTTCCATTGATATGATTGTCTGTTTTTGTGCCAGAAAAAAAAGCTTATTTTTAAAAATATGTTTATTTATTTGTTTCGAGAGAGAGTGAGGGCGGGGCAAGAGAAAGAAAGAAAGAGGGAGGGGGAGAGGGAGAGAAAAAGAGAGAGAGAGGGGATCCTCTGCGCTGTCAGCGCAGAGCCCCGTGTGAGACTTGAACCCACGAACCACGAGATCATGACCTGAGCCAAAATCAAGGGTCAGCCATGTCACTGACTGAGCCACCCAGGTGCCTTAAAAAAAACTTACTGAAGGAGCTTTGAACTCCAACAATGAGTGGAGTCTGTAAGACTAGAGGTAAAAGGAACCACACATAAACACTGTAGTTTAGTAGACAGAGTTGTACTTGTGGTGGTATGGGTTAAAAATTTTGAAACAACTGTATACGTATACTGGAAATGAACAACTATGTGGATGGCAGTTGGTGGGAACCAGGTTACTTACATTTGGTGTGGGAATTTCCAGATAAATAAGAAAATGAGGCTAGAATGATCCGTGTGGAAGCAGATTAAAGCTAGAGATATCAATATGATCTCATATTTTGCTTAACATAGATACAAATGGTTACACAGAGAAATACTTATACATATGCGTATATATGTGGGTTAAGATACAAACATGTATGTTTTTGCTATGTCAGCTAACATGGCCTAGAAGCAACCACACATGAGTAACAATGGGCATACTTAGCCCCCCACATCTTAGATTCTAACTAATACCATTTTCCAATAAGAAAAACCAGGGCTTCTTAAAGAAATGGCTGATTTTAGGGTTAAGGCAGGGAATATACAAGATGTGCCTAGAGCATCTTATAGTGCCAGGAATAGGGAAGTGCTCAAAAAACAAAAAATAACAAAACCCCTACATTGATGGGGATATATTGAAGAGAAACATGAGCCAGCTGAAAGAACTGCTAATGGCCAAAGCTAAAACAATTTGAGGAATGAAGTGCTACTGGACTATAACACACAATATCAAATAAATATCTGTAAGTCCACACTGATATAAATTATTGAACAAACTAATAAATAGGAAGAAGAGAAATCTCTCTTGCAGAGGAATTCCAAGTGTGGATACTCTGCTTTCAAGGAGGGGTCCATAAATCCCTACTCCCTAAGGATGGGTTGCACACGGTGACCTCTTCTCAAATAGTATAAGTTGGGAAAGGGGCAGGAAGAGGGAATAACTTCACAGTGGAAAAACCTGAAAATCAATCCCTCAGCTAAAATGAACAAGGTCATAGCAACAGTGATAAATAACACTAATATTGTGGATGTGATAATAGTGGCTCTTTGAGGTCCCCCCCCCCCATGAAACCCCTAACCCCAGTCTAACCATCAGGAAAAAATCAGACAAATTCCACTAGAGCATCCCATGAAGCATTTGACCAGGACTCTTCAAAACTACCAAGGTCATCAAAAACAAGGAAAATAAAAAAAACCCTCCTAGCCAATAGTAGATGAAACTGTGATCTGGTATTGTCATGGGATCTTGGAACAGAAAAGAACATTTGGTTAAAAACTAAGGAAATCTGGGTAAACTATGGACTTGGTTAATATTAATGTATCAATATGGGTTCATTAATTGTGGCAAATGTATCACACTAATACAAGATATTAATAGGGGAAATTGAGTGTTGGGAACTCTCTGTACTATATTCTTAATTTTTAGTAAATATAAAGCTATTGTTAAAAATACAGTCTATTTTAAAAAATCTGGTTTCAGGACTAACATATAATGGACATTAAGAAAAAAATTGATTAAAACTTTTTTTTGGGGGGGAGGAGAAAACCCAGTTTTGACCTACAGATGTTTATAATGACTGGGAGAGAGTTACAGAAAGATAACTACAGAACCAAATAGTACTATTTATAAAGAGTCCAACAGAACAAGAAAGATGGAAAGAATGGAAGGGAATTAACAGCAGAGAAGATATTGCAAATGGAAGAAAACATGAAAAACTGGTTTGGAGACCAGTTTGGGTGAAGAATAGGTCTGTGTGGTAAAAGAAACAGAAATGGATTTAGACTCAAACTGTACAAATTTAGAAGTCTGGTAATTTATCAAGAATCATAGTATTTATACTGTTCATCAATACTGCTCAAGACCAACAGTTTAAATAAAAGAGTTTTATTTTTTGCTGAAATTTTTCACATCTAGAAAAACATTATGGAGCAGAGAGTTACGGTCTGGATTAGACAAGATAAATGAAGTATTTTGGAGTAGGTTAGAGAGAATTCTTCCAACTCCAAAGATATAGAGAAAAAAATTGCTTGTGTTTTGGAATGAAAAATTGATTTTTTCAGGCTAGTATAAAGTCATTATATAATGTTTGATTATTAATATTTCTCTTGTTTATGTCACCTCTACTCTGCTGTAAGAGTACAATGTCTTTTTAATGAAAGATCAAGCATAGCATTATCCAGCTTATTCTTACTGAAACAAATACCAAAATATAAAAAAGAAAACAATTTCCAAATGTTTACACAATATCTTAAAAAACAGTTACCTCAGAGAAGACTATATGGTGATTCAAAACAGATCTTTTAAAATTATATTTGGTTAAAGAAAGATCTAGAGTCAAAGAGCTAAGTTTTAAGCCTGTCTCCACAATCTGCACCCTAGTTTTTCTTTTCTGTCAGTTGAGGACATAGTTTTTCCTTCAGTTTTCTTGTGAAATTTAAATGAGAAAATATGTATGTATCTCAACTTTGGGCACACAGTAAGCCTCAGTAAATGTCAGATAGAATTATTATTACTACCATTTAATTTTCTTTTTTTAAGTTTATTTATTTATTTTCGAGAGACAGGAGGAGAGAGAATCCCAAGAAGGCTCCATGCTCCCAGCACAGAGCCCAACATGGGGCCAAATTCATGAACCCATGAGATCATGACCCGAGCTGAAACCGAGGTGGACACTTAACCAACTGAGCCACCCAGGTGCCCCAGGTATTATTATTTTAAAGTAATAATTAACAAGACACTTTACCAATTCTCTAAAATAGTATTCATTATTTTGCATCATGCCTTTCTACATGTGGATGTAAATAATGTCCTACTAAGTAAAAGGCATGGGTGAAGACACTTCTACATTTTATAAGCCTCACTTGGCAAAGAGCTCTGAACTTCTAACACCTTTAGCCAACATTCTTGGATGGCCTCTTTGTCGGCTCATTTGTATGATAAATAAAGGAGCACAACACTGTTCTCTCCCATCTCATCTGGAAACTAAGTGGATGCTGCTATATCCGCCTTGTGGGGGGATTGTGTGGAGTAAAGTACAATTAATTAAAGGTTAAATGCACAGTGATTCCAAAAATACAGGGTGATAATTCAAGTCCTATCTTGTTATTAAAATGCAGCACCTCACAAATAATGAAACCATGAGTGGTGTGAATGAAAGGAGATATCACACCAGATGATCCCCACAGTCATTGTCATTTTTATGTCCAGGGAAAGACTAGCTTCCAGAACCTATGAATAATACTGGATAATCAGTAAGCAGACCATCTATGGCACCAGAGGTTTATCTAAGCACTCCCATCCCACCCCTTTTTTTGAGCATTTGAAATTCAGGGTCCATTCACGAAATAGAAGATTTTCTTCCGTATAAAGCAATGACAAAATCTGGGTGAGCATTACTGGAAATGGACACATTAATGTTTATTTATTTTTGATCAAGAGAGAGACAGAGTGGGAGCAGGGGAGGGGCAGAGAGGGAAGGACACAGAATCTGAAGCAGGCTCCAGGCTCCGAGCTGTCAGCACAGAGCCTGATGTGGGGCTCGAACTCATGAACCGTGAGATCATGACCTGAGCCGAAGTTGGATGCTTAGCCAACTGAGCCACCCAGGTGCCCCTGGAAATGGACATTTTATATTTTTAGTTGCAAGCTACCAGCCACATATATTAATCTCTAAATTTATGAGTGCATGGCTACATAGGTGGTGGTTCCAGAATACAAACATGGAATAGGAGGAAGCCTAGATACAGGGAAAGAATAGTCTATATGGTAACTAAAGAATGAATTACCTTTAAAGAGGTAATTAAAAAGACGTAATAAAAAACAAAAGTATGTAACAGAAGGCTAGACATTGTCTGAGTGCATGGTCACTTACATGTTGTGCTTGAGACATAAAATACAAAAGAAAAAAGGAAGCAAAGGAAGAAAGAGCATGTGTGAAGGGACACTACATTTTTAAATTGAAGCAATAAATTATACCTGGAATCTCCTTAGAGGCCTGTAAATAGGAAACTGAAAGCATTTCCTTCTATTTTATAAGTACAATAAACTTTATCAGCTTTCAGTATTGGAAACTTGTGCAGTATTTATAGGCTGCTTACTTTCGATGTTATTCAGGAGATAGTATCAGGAGGCTAATGAAAAAGAAAACTGGGGTGGGGTTAGGGGTCTTTTTTCCTCCTGTCCAACAACCAAGATTTATCATAAAGATTTATCATTTTGCTTCCTGGCCCATTCACCAGAACCAACATAACATGCTCTGTCTATAGCTTGTGCTATAATTGGGTTGGCCAGAGGCACACAGTTTCCTGGCTCTACAGAAAGTCATTACAGATAGACTCCCTGCACCCAAACAATAACAAGTGTGCTCTGTACCTCCAGTGAGGAAACGGTGCTAGAGGAAAGAGTGAGCAGAAAAGAGACTTCAGGTGGCTCTGTGCAATGTGGCCAGATGAATAAAGAAAGGTTCTTTGCAAAGCTTCCATCTACCAGAAGTCTTCAACCACTTGTCAGTGTCAACAGTTGTGTCACTCTGGACCTTCAGAGCAGGCAGGTGTAGACTTAAAGTGGCAAAGGATAGTTAGTTCATCTAGTTAGTTAAATCTCTTTATATTATGCAAATTTCAAGTTGTGGATCAAGGGCCATAAATTTTAAACCTAGGCACTCTCTAATAACCTTTACAAAATTCTTCCCAGTGTCCCTACATTTGTAGTGTGCCAAAATGTTCTTGCCAGGTCTCATGTATTTATGTGGTCTTCACAGGCTCCCCAAACATTTCAGGGGCTACATGGGTAGGGGTTGCTTCCACCCTTGAAACTACAGAAGTTTTTACATATCAATCAACTGTTTCACCTTTTCCTCAATTGGCACTGTCTTGCTATTGTTATCCATATAGCAAAATTCCTCATGATTTTGTCTCAAGCTGTTTTCTATATCTTTCTTCATGTACCTAATTGCTCTGTATTTTAACAATGGTCAGTGTTGTGATAAATTTAGGAAATTCAAGCAAAAAAACACAAATTTTGCTTTAGCATTTTATATGACTGCCAGGATTTTATACAAACAATTCAAAAGCACCTTAAAATTTCAAATCCTTTGGCAGTCTGCTTTGCAGAGAATTAAAATTAAATGTAAAAATAAAGAGAAGAAACTCATATCAGCATAATTAATATGCTCTATGAATCTAATCTGGAGACAGTTGTAGAAGAAAGTCTACACAGAAGCCTTACTTGAAGTTATAGAAACATCTGGCAAGGGTACCATGTACCAGAAGCCTACAGCCAGTGGTCAACTTCAGGTCAGTTGATCTGTGCAGGGACAAATATTGTGCATAGAAATTGTGTAAGTTACTATATTTCACACCCAAATCTCGTTATAGTTTTTCGAGTTTCATGATCTGGAGTAGAAACAGGCTGTGCTGTCAGCCAGACTAATAATTCTTAAGCTCTTAGCAAGAACAAAGCCAGTGCAGTACTCTTTTACTATATCCCAGAACTGCAATGAGAAATACATTTAATGAAGTTTGTTTTGTTTTCTGCTTTTCTTGATGCTTTTTATTTTAGTTTGGATGGACAACTGCACATTTTCCACAGGGTCCACTTCACTAAAACAACCTGGAAATAATCAAAGAGAGTTAGAAGACTTTATTATGTCTTGCATCCTGCCAGTCCCATCGTAAGACAAGGTTCCAAATCTCTGGTCCATTCCAGAGTTCCCCAAACTCCAGAAATTAGGATCTGAGCTGGAATTTGGATGAGCTGTTTTGGGGATTATTGAAGTTTGGGAGAAATCCTGCCTTAGTCTGCAGGTTCCATTCTATTCTGGGAAGTTTGTGGAGTCTGATTCTACTCAAGTTCTACTTGAATGAATGATCCAGGAGGGCAGGGATTGTATGCTTTGTTCAGTGTGCTGTATGCCCAGTGTCTCATTCTCAATAAATATTTGTTGACCAAATAAACTCCATAAACTTTCTTGGAGTTTATAATATTTAATCATGTCTCAGGTTTCCTGGGAATCATGAAAAGGCCTGGAGGCCATGGGGATGGCTGGGTTGTAAAGGGAATGCTGGCAGGTGCAGCATTATTTAATAGGGTCACCTGCAGGCATTACTAAGAAGTACAGGTCCTTGGAAGTAATAAACTGTGTACACTGAATACATTATTAAATTGTGGTCTGTGTTACATTTTTGGTGTTTTTTTTTTCTTCTGGTTTATTGCTAGTCCAGAGAACAAAGAGGAAAATTTATCAGGTAATAAAAAATAGCAAGTCATATGAAAATCACTTTCTCCCTTTTTTTTAAATTTGGCAATTATTAGGAAATCTAAACTGTGGAGATGGTTTTGGTGAAGCATCTTTTTGAGTGCTTAAGTCAACTTCCCCTGTAAAGAATTAACTGTTGTAACAGCCTAGATCAAATTGAAACAAAATAAATTCAACCACATGTCAGTAACACAGACCGTACAGATGTGTAACCGAAAACACAGAAAACTGTCTGTTGTTGGGGACTGATTTTCCCAATGTCACCATTATCATAAATCCCTCAGCCATCTCATCTAGTGGATGAGCTGCTTCTATTGAAACGGCAGCTATAAGCTGAATTCTTCTCAATGTTACTTGGTGGCTGTTCCAACCTGAGAAGTTGTCATGTTTTTCTTTTCACCTAGGAACAGATGTGCTATTCCAGTGACAGCCTTTGATTGTCCATAAACCACATGTGGAGAACATTTAAGCATCTCCAGAACAACCTTTGTGGCCTGAAATATACTAGCCCATAGTAATCTAGCAGAGTGACACAACACTGTAAAGCATCAACAATCACAAGCTTGGAGCACACCTCACTTCACGGAGAATTGCTCTTTTAGACATTTGCTCTTTTTAACATAACCTGTGACTCTTAAGGGTTCCGTACAGCTGGTGTCATCATAGTGGAAAATGAACCCTCAGGAATATATAGGTCTGCAGTGTGCTCTCCTGTGTTAGTTTCAAAAGTTACATAACAAACTTGGAATTGGCAGCAATCTAAATGCCTATTTGTTATATCTATATGCACAAAGTTCTGTGTCATCATTATTGACAGTCTGTACATTCAACTGTATACAAATTACATAAATCAAAAGTATGTATGATAGCGCTATGGCTTTATAGCCTTCATAACCAACACTGTATTATATTAAACCTGAATGTTACTTGATGATTTAATTTAGAAAATATAAGATTATTTTAAAAGTCTATTTATTTGTTTACCTATTTGATCAAAGTATGAGAGTTAACATATGGATATAAACCCGTTTAAGTCTATAGAGTTTAGATAAGTACAGCCAAATATTCAACAATTAAAAAAAAAAAAAACAGATAAAGGATGAGTCCCAGTATGCAGTGCTTAATTGTAATGAGGCTCACCAACTGAATAAGACTGATAAATTCAGTGAGAAACAGTGAGAAAGCTAAATACTTGATTATTTGATGCCAAACAGCAGTTACTTTATTTTATTTTTATTTTAGAGAGAGAGTGAGAGAGAAGGCACACAAGCAGGAAGAGGGACAGAGGGAGAGAGAGAAAAAGAATCCCAAGTAGGCTCCACACTCAGCATGGAGTCTGATATGGGGCTTGATCCCACACCCCTGGGATCATGACCTGAACCAAAATCAAAAGTCAGACACTCAACTGACTGAGGCATCTAGGCACCTCCAAACAGCAATTGAGAAGCAACTCAGTATTTTTTCTCAATTTTTTCTAGTAACTTAAAATTTTCATCTTTTAATCCAATCCATCTTTTTAATCCATCTGTTTAATCCAATCCATCTTTTAATCTTTCTGACTACATATTAACATTAAAATAGCCATGGCTACTCCATACATACACAGCAAGCTTTGTGTGGAAGGAGTCTAAGCAAGAGTGAAAACTCTATAACAACCATAACTTTGAGGCCAACATGATGTCAGAGGAAATTGAGCAGCAGGGTGAGTGTAGCCTTAGGCTTGTCCTATTTACTTCATGGGACTTTGGTGCAGTCTTTCCCATTGGAGCTTTCAAGCCACATGTGACTTTAGCCATGAAACCTGTGGGGTTTTAAGAATTCTCATTTCAATGTCAGGAAATTGCACTAGAAGAAATCTACGGAGGAGTCAGGAGTCTGAGGTCATTTTGGCTGAGAGAAATTGCAAATGTAGCTCCCAAGTCACATTTCTGAAAGGCACATGCCCCATAGCCAGCTATGTATGACTCAGTTCATTTTACTAAGCAAAATTTCTTTTTCATCTATAATTGATTAAGTAAGAATCCAAACAGCTGTACCCTTCTTGGGCCCAGATAAGGTGCCATATTTCTTCAATACTCAATCTCTACAGTCACAGGAAATCAGTTCACCTAATCATTGATTCTATCTACTCTCATTCAGCTTTTTTAAAATGTTGGTATGAATAGGTAACCTAACTTTTTAAATTACTCTAAGAAGCATTTGCCATATTCCCCAGAAGAAATGAAAGATGTGTTTTAGAAGCCAGTGAGTAGATCACAAACATTCAGAGAGTCATCACCATTTTTTATTTATTATTTGTGAAATAGCAGCTACTTAGTGCAGGGATAGACTTAGAAAAAGGCATAGATCTTAGTCAAGAAGCTAATGACCTATGTCAGACAGACAGAGCAATTTAGTCATAAAATACATCTGCCAAAAGGTGGATCTTAAAACTCAAGTTAGAGTGGTGCCTTGAATTCTTTTCAATTTGGAAGGGTTAGTGGAGGAAAGCTTTAATGGTAGAGAACCAATGAGGCTATTCACCAAGGAAATAAAGAACTGAGTTATCAATAGCCAAATTATGGAAAGAGCCTAAATGTCCATCAACTGATGAATGGATAAAGAAATTGTGGTTTATATACACAATGGAGTACTACGTGGCAATGAGAAAGAATGAAATATAGCCCTTTTGTAGCAATGTGGATGGAACTGGAGAGTATTATGCTAAGTGAAATAACCCATACAGAGAAGGACAGATACCATATGTTTTCACTCTTATGTGGATCCTGAGAAACTTAACAGAAACCCATGGGGGAGGGGAAGAAAAAAAAAAAAGAGGTTAGAGTGGGAGAGAGCCAAAGCATAAGAGACTGTTAAAAACTGAGAACAAACTGAGGGTTGATGGGGGGTGGGAGGGAGGGGAGGGTGAGTGATGGGTACTGAGGAGGGCACCTTTTGGGATGAGCACTGGGTGTTGTAAGGAAACCAATTTGACAATAAATTTCATATATTGAAAAAAAAAACTGAGTTATCCAGAAGGATCAGAGACTCTTCTATGATTTTGTTCATTTATTTGATTCACAGAATTTGTCATATCTTGCTTGATAATATGCTGATTAAATTATGCCTCCCTACCCTGCTCCAGAATGCACACATAATATATTGATTTTCTTAAACACAGAGATCAGTTCTTATTCCTATCAGAGTACGTGGTATGTAGTATGTGCTCAGTAAATGCTTATTGAAAGAATAAATGAATGGAAGCTTAGTTCTTTCAAAGATTACATATACTCTAGGAGAGATGATAAATCCTGAGAAAGTTTTTGGTGTTGTTGTTGTTGTTGTTTTTAAATGTGGTAAGGGAACAGGATTGAGTAAGCAGAGCTAGATAGTCTAGGGAGAGGAAACTAGCAAACAGAGCCCCAGCAAGGCACAGGGTGAGAACACGTCGCACTAGGATTTAAAATACAATATCTCTTGCCATATTTTGGAGAGATTTCAATAAAAACATAAACGGTTTTTCAGCGATTACATTGATACTGGCTTTCAGCTCCTTATAAAGCTAGGGTTGGACATGATAGTCATTTCATTTGGGTCATACATATGCAAATTAATTTGCATTTAGCAACGTTCCTTAAAGATTTCATGAAGATATCGGTATAGCTACAGAAATGTTTTCGCATTTTGTGTTGACTAAAATTAAACGTTTTCACATTTTCATAATTCATTAACAACAGAACTGTATATGGTTCACCCCTTGGCAGTTTGTGAGTAATAGGAGCTAGACTGGAGATGGGTGGGAAGAAGGGCAGCTAGGATAGAAGAAAGGGCACCAAAAAGAAAAATGAGACAAAGCTAAACATAAAATTTGTTATCTTCTCCATGGTTCTCTATGCTGGCTATGTAGAAATTGAGTTTAAGGAGCTAAGACTTGGTCTAAATTGCATGGTTAGCTTCTCTGTGATGTTCTAACACAGCCAGCTCCCATGTACTCAGTGAATGTCAACATTAGCCATACTTCACTTGTTTTCTGGGGTAAACTTACAAATTAGGCTCTAGAGGTATACCCATCTGTACTTTTATTCCTATCCCCAGAATAGAACAGAAAGAATAAGCAGCTTAAGGAATCCACAGCTTGATAGGTATAAAGGCAACTGGTATACCAGGGCTCTAGTGGTGGGAAGCAAGGTGAAATTGGATTGATTTCATTGGGACCCTCACTAATGAGCAAATGTATTAGTAACTCATTTTGTCTACCTCCTACAATGCTGTTTTCCAGAACTCTGGAGTTAACCCCCAAATATGTCTTCCACTCTACCGTTCCAATAATTTGGTGAATGACGCAGGAAGTTGATTTGTGAAAATCCATCTGTATCTTAATAGTATATCAAGGGAATCTTGACTTACTGAATTTGGGATACCAAATTCAGGTTTCTCCTCAGCAGGATTCTGACTAGAAATAACACTGTAACCATAGAAACACCTATTCAATGAATGGTCATGGGAGAAATGACATCACAATACCATTCAATAAAGAGAAAAAGCAGAGAATTCCCTGCCAAATTTGATATAGAGAGGACTTTTTTCAACACAAAACCACTGTCAAGTGCTCAGATAGAATTCTGATTTTTTTTTCCTGACTCTCACAAGCAGACATTTTTTTTCACTTCATTCATTCAACAAATATATTTTTGAATGCCAGACACATCCCAGGCACTGTTCTAGGCACTGCAGTAAACAAAGCTGACTGAGTGATAGATGCAGAAAATAACCCAGAGAAAGGAGATATTATGACATTGCAAGAGGATGATATTTATTAAGGGGTAACCAAGAAAGACCACTATGCAAAGTTGACAATTATGCTGATGCCTGAAGGAAGGAAGCAAACAAAGAAGATTTCTCATTCTGGCTAGAGAGAAAAGTATGTACAAAGGTCCTGCAGTGGTAATACTTTTTGGGTGTTGGAGCAAAAGTAAGGAGCCTTATGATACTGGAATAAAAGAAGGTGAACCAGTTGGGTGACAAGAATACGGCAGTGGGCTCTGATCAGGAAGGAATGCACAGGCCATAGAAAGGACTTGGGCTTTTCTTTGAGTGATGAAGGGACTGTTTGGAGGATTTAACCAGAGAAATAATAAGATCTGTCTTGATTTTTAAAGAATTACACTAGGTGCTATATGGAGGCTAAATTACAGTGGGGATTGGTGAGAGGCAGGAAGACCAATTAAGAATGTGATTACAATAATCCAGAAAAGAGGAGATAGTGACTTGGCACAGGATGGTAACAGTAAAAAAGGCAGTAGTAGGATTCTAATATACTTTGAAGGAAGAACTGACAGAATCAATTTGCTGATGAAATGAATGAGTGTGTCTAGTCCAGTGCATTATAGGCACATGAATGAATAAATAAATTTTGATCAAATTTAAAAAAATCAATCACATCAAATATGCTCACTTTTTCCCCCCCCGAGAAAATTAAAACTTAGAGAAGTAAAATTACTACCTTTCTCATAACAAAAGATTTTACATTTACATAAAGGCCTTGTCTACGATGCTTATGATGATCCTTTGATATGTCAACTTGTCTAGACTACAGTCCCCAGTTATTCAATAAAACTGCGAAGGTATCTTATCTTGTAGATGTATTAAAGCCCAGAAGAAGTTTATTTTTTTTAATGTTTATTTATTATTTTGAGAGAGAGACAGACAGAATGCAAGTGGGGGAGGGGCAGAGAGAGAGAGGGGCACACAGAATCCAAAGCAGGCTCCAGGCTCTCAAACTCACAGACCACGAGATCATGACCTGAGCCAAAGTCAGACGCTTAACCGACTGAGCCACCCAGCCACCCCAGAAGTTTATTTTCTTTTATTTTATTATTTTAAGTTCCAAAAAGTCTTTATTACATACAGAGGGGAGGGGTTCGGTCCTTCTTAGCTGCAGCTTTCCTCATGGCTGCCAGGAACATTGCTCAGCAACTCTTTCTTCCTCTTGTCACATATGTCCCGCCCTTTTCTTGACGAACTTGAAGAAGTATTTGGCCTTGGAGACCTTGAACAGCTCCATGGCACACATACCACTTGTATGAGGTGAAGCTTTTCATGTCCCACACAAACTTGATGTGTTTGGTAAGGTGCCTGCGACTGCAACTGTGCCTTAGCTTGCTTACATTCTTTTTTTTTTTTTTTAATGTATGTATGTATGTATTAGAGAGAGAGAGAGAGAGAGAGAGAGAGAGAGAGAGAGAATGCAAGCATGCAAGCAAAGCAGGGGAGGGGCAGAGAGGGGGAGACACAGGGGGGCTCAGTCCCACGAACTGTAAGATCATGATCTGAGCCAAAGTCAGTCATTTAACCAACTGAGCCACCCAGGCACCCCAGCTTGCTCACATTCTTAGTAACCTTGTGGCCCTTGTTGAGGCCCATGACCACAGGGTAGTGCAGAACCATTGCTGCTGCTCCTCAGTGGCTCCCTCAGTGGAACGAATAAATTAAATTTATATAAGGGAGATTATCCCAGATAATCTGGGTAGAATTGACTAACAGTTGAAATGTCTTAGGAGCAGAGCTGAGACTCCCTAATTAAGAAGGAATTTTGCCTGTCAACATCACCTTCAGCCCATGCCTAGGGGTTCTCAGCCTGTCCTCTAGACTGTAGAATTGCTTAGCTAGCCCCCAAAATTGCACAAGCCAATTTCCTCCAATAAATCTCTTGATGTAATTTCCTACAGGTTCTACTTCTCTGGGTGACTTAACTTATAAGTAATACTTTTACACTTATGCTTATACTTTTACACTTATCCATATCTCTGGCTCATCCCTCTCTCTGTCCTTTATAGCCACTTCGTTTTCTACCTACTTTTATGTATCAGTGTTCCAAAAGTTCTGTCCTGGTTCCTACTTTCCTTCTAGAGAGATTCTTGGGTAGATCTCTGTATAAGTTATTAATTATTAGAGCTAACACTAACTCTTGTGGGTCACTGTACTAGTTTGCACATGTATAAAACACACAGTTGTAAGGAAAATCCAGCCATACTCACACAAATAAGATGATTGATAACTTGTTTATGCAATAGCAGTCAACATGGGATAAAAGTAAATTAAAAAAAATTTTTTTTTTAATGTTTGTTTAATTTTGAGAGAGAGACAGACCATGAGCAGGGGAGGGGCAGAGAGAGAGAGGCAGACACAGAATCTGAAGCAGGCTCCAGGCTCCTAGCTATCAGCATAGAGCCCTATGCGGGGCTGGAATCCAAGAGACATGAGATTGTGACCTGAGCCAAAATCGGATGCTTAACCAACTGAGCCACCCAGGCACACCAATAGTAAAATTTTTTAAACTAGCAACGAGTTGACAATGTCTGATTGTTTTTGAGTCATCTTAATAATAGAAGGCATAATTCATAGTATAGATTTTATGAATTGTAACTTAGGACTGCTTGCCTCCTCCCCTACTCACAGTAGATTATATAGGGAAAATTGGTCAGGAAGCAGAGAAGCAAGGCCCAGGCAAGTGTGAAAGCAAATAGATGTAATGGAAAGATTGCTGGACTGGGAGCACAAAACTTGCGTTCTTACTCTGGCTTGCTATTTTAATTAGGTTATTTTGATCACAAGGATAGGGGTCTCCTTCAGATTATCTGAAGAAGAGGAGAGTTGGCTGTAATACCCAGGATATTGACCGGAACTGGGACTGGGAGAGGGAAGGGCAGCATCAGGGAGCCCCGCTTTATACCAGCTGCCTCTCTAATGTACTGTATGAATCGTTCTCTCTTATTGGGCCTCGGCTTCTTTGCCCATCAACTTCAACCTCCTTTCCCAGCCTCTTGCTTATTTATTCCTCTGGTCTACGAATTTGTTTTCGAATTACAGCCTCTGCTTTTATTACCAGGTTCTACTTCATAGTCCACTATGCAGTTTCTTTCAGCTTTGTTTCTACAGTTAACTATCCCATTCTTACATCATCTTATTCAAATTCTCAAGAGAGGCAAGGAAGGGAATCTGATTGTCCCAATATGCAAAGAGTTGTTTATTAAAGGTTAAAGGGCCAACACAGGGTGTTGGTAACCCACTCTGCTCAGAAAGGGTGTGGTTGGGGTAAGGGAAGAAAGAAAGCTAAAAGGTGAAATCCATAGCCAAACCTATTGTTATCTAACCTTTCTGGGTGTTAGCAGCTAACATTCCCTCTTCCCTTGCTCCTGCAACATTTTGAGTGGTCTTTACTAATCTCAGGTCCATCCTTCTCTTTGTCCTTTGCAACCACTTCTTTTTCCATTCACTCTTACGCATCAGTGTTCCAAGTATTCTGTCCTGGTTCCTGCTCTCCTATAGAGAAATTCTTGAGCAGACTTCTGTATAATCAAAAGAAGCCCTTGAAACCAAATGTGAACAGTCTGAAAAAAATAAGTGTACTAAGTTTCTCACATATGTGTTTTAATTGTTTAAAACATATGTTGGAATTTCTGTTATAATTAAAACTTTAATGTTAAAAAGGAGTTCCCATATGTAAAAGAGATTGACAGTTATACACCTTTCCATAGTAATCTCATCCTCATTCCCAGCTTTTGTTACCATCTGAATGCTAGTGACTCCCAAATCTACTTATTAAACATATGTAGAGAGAAAGATGTATATGCCAGACACAGGGCTATTCATTAGGGTTACTGTAATGATTAAGACATAATCTCTCTCTCTCTCTCTCTCTCTCTCTCTCTCTCTCTCTCTCCCTCTCTCTCAAAGAGTTCATAGTCAGGTGGGCAAAAATGATCAGTAAGCAAGAAATTACAGTGTGATAAGACCCCAAATAGAGGCAAGCACAGAGAACTGTAAGTGTCCAAACCTTAAGGAATTGGATCATGAGAACTTCTCAGAAGAAGTGATAGCTAGTTGATATCCAAAAGGTAAGCAGGCATTTTTAAGATCATTAGTTTTAAACCATTATTATGCATCAGAAACACCAAGGGAGTCTCTGAAAAATATAGATGTTAGGGCTTCATGCCCAGAGATTCTGATTTCATTGCTCTGAGGATAGGTTTTTGGCATTGTTATTTTTTTAAGCAATTAAATAATTTTAATGGGGAGGAAGAGTTGAAAATCACTGGCTTAGGTAAAGCTGAGGATAGTCAAGTGCACTTCAAGCAGAGGTATTAGCATACTGAAAACCCTGAAAGCAGTAAGAGCACTTACCTTAGGTCCAGTTGCCTGGAAAATAGACTCTGAGGTATATATTTGCATGCAGGTTATTTATTAGGGAGTACTTTACAGAACACCACCAATAAAAGAATGAGAGAAGAGGACTGGGTAAAAGGAGAAACTGACAGAAACCTATGGGAGCCCTAGAGTTCAGAGCCATAGGAGGTTTGGAGCTGGGATATTTCAAGATTTGTTCACATCATGACAAGAAGGCTGAAACTTTGCACCCTTGCATCATCAAATGATTAGATTGGATGGCTCCTAAGATGGGCTGTGGCCTTGACAAGGCAAGTCCCTTCAACCTAGGACAATTTCAAGAGAGCATATAAGCTATAGGCTATCAGCAGCAACTGTGGGGGTGAATACATTGCTTCTGAAAAGGGGATTTAAGTGTTATATCCAATATAGGCCACCCTCAAACCACTTGGAGTCACATGATTCATATAGTAAGTCACCCCATCTGAAAAGAGCTCCTTCAAGTGTCTGGGTAGTATCTCTTTTTGGAGAAATTTACAAGATGAAAGTAAGGCCAATGACAGGCTTTTCCAACACAGTTGGTCTTAAGGTTGAAACTGACACTCATTGTCTCCTTCTTCTACAGTCCATTCTAGATTCCTCTCACCCTAGTCTGGCACTTCTGTTGGTCTAGGTGGCTTACCTAGTGAGGTGACTTGGACATTCATCCCTGAGTCCCTTGGCGCCTGGTAACCATTCCATGCTGCAGCTGCTATACTTGTTCATTTCTCAACTAAAGTCAGTAGAGTAGATTACAAGTACCAACTTTATTCTTTCTAGACCCTATTGTTTAATAGTAGCCTTACCTCCTCCTAATGATCAGGTCAATTACCCCTGCCAATATTGTGCTTCCCTTCCTTTCTTGCTAAACTCTTGGCATAAGGAGACTTAAGTTACCATGTAGTAGTCAGAGCTTATAGTGGGACTCTTAAAGGAGCAATGAGACATTCTAGGATGCACAGAGCCTAAATGTTCATAGTTGAGAATAATACATTTCTCAGCTGAGTCACTGGGACTGATAAGTGGATTACTTATCCTGGACTCACTGGGGAACAGAACCATATACTGGTCTTTGACACTGTATCCTGAAAGATGGTGCCTCATTCTCATATAGACTATCATCTGCAAGCTAGCACCTCAGCTGCTCTTTAAAAAAATTCCATCATCTCTCAGACCTACAACTTCCAATTAGTGCAGAATGTAATAGGCCCAATGGATACATGATCATGTCCCCATTGCTGCAACTGTGTTTGGTCTGAGCCTATGCTATACAGTATATACTGTGGGTAGATCAAATATTTCTGCAAACCTTCTTAAGGTGGTACTGGAAGAGACCCTGCAGGAAGGACAAGAAAGTTATCCCAGAATATGTGTCTTTCCCAGTCAAGAGGAATCACTAATTTCCAGGATAGAAAGATTACATTGTAATCAACTAACCACCAAGTAGCTGGTTGGTGTACTCTGGGTATGATGCTCATAGAGACTCAACATTGGTCTCTGTTGCTGGCAGGTTGGAGAATTAGCAGTGGCAGTAGCTTGATCAGCCTTAGTTAATGATGACCAATGCCACTGAGTCAATTCCTTGACAATGACTAGTCAGTCCATTTATGCATCCATTATGCACTGGAGTGCCTTATAACAGAAGCTGGATAACATCAACTGGCTGAGTCATTTTGTGTACTTGGCTTCTTAGTGCCTCTTCCTTGGTGATTGCTCTTTACTGGGGATTATCATGACATGCAAAGATATTCAAATTTCATCTCTTCTGCCTCTTTGCCAGACCTCCTTTTCTATGGTTTATTTTTCTCCTTCCAATTCCCCAATCAATCAAGCAGGTCACTTCCTATAAGTTCCTATTTATTCTTACCTCCAGCCATTTCTTTCTTTACCCCCATCCCACTCAAAAAGGTGGATAAACAGCTGTGACCATCTAAACGCTCTACTCATTAGGAGGATTGGCCCATATTGCTGACTCTCAGGGCACCCCTGAATGGAGCTATAGTTAGCAGCAATACATTTTCAGCTTGGACCCACATACAAAGCCAATTCACCAATGAACCCAGTTTGTCTTTTTCCTCCTATGCCAGTTGGCCAACCAACCCTTTCCACACACCTCCCCACCTCCATGCCACATGTGGCCATAGGTATGAGCTGAGAGAGAGGTGTCACTGTAACAGTAATCCATATAGAGGTCTGTGCTACCTGCAGTTTACTTGTGCCTTCTGACTTTCTTTTTTCCCAATCCAATATGTCACTTCCATCTTACAGTGGCTTTATGATTTGCTGGGTCTAAAAGACCCAGCTCATGATAGGCAGTCCTGGCTGCATGGTAAATTGATATCCCATGATTTTTTTCCTACTAGTTCCCAGGTGCATGGCAAGAATTATTTTGCAAATGATATTTTGGTCTCTAGCTGTTTACTACAGATGGCATGGGTTCGCTCTAGAATCTTAAGAGTCCATCTTGCAATTTGTCAGTTGGGGCTGACCACAAACCCCAAACAACATCTTTTCCCACCGCAGATACCTACGATTAGTTCTGTAGGACCATCTGTGCCAGACTTGCTGCAAAGCCCTTTCCTGCTTTGGGCCTGAATCAAAGCAAGTAGTCTTTCTGTGTCACTTGGTGAAAGGGTTGAAACAGTATTTCCAAGTATGAAATATGCCATCCCCAGCATCCAAAAAAGGCCTTAAAAGTGTTGTGCTTCTTTCTTAAGGGTGGAAGAAGATGAGTTAATCTTAATACAAGATGCACTAGACTTTCCTTTTCTTTGGAAGGAATATTCTGGCCTGTCCTAGATGACTCTACTCCTTAAAAACATAAATGCAGAGCCCTGACTTTTCATTAGATTTCTCTTCAATCCTTTAGAGTGCAGGTGTCTTACCAAGGCCTCCAGTGTACTTGCCACTTCTTCTTCATGCAGTCCAAGTGACATGTCAATGATACAGTGGACTGATAATGTTCTGAAGAATAAAGAGTCTAGGTCCCTTTGCATTGTATTCTAACAGAGGACAAGAAAGCTAACATAGCCTGGGGCAAGGCCATTATATACAGCTGTTCATTCCACATGAACACAACTACTTCTGATCCTTCTTCCTAAGAGGGATGGAAAATATCCCATTGTCAGATTAATTGCTATATATTATGGATATGAGGCTGTGTTAATCTACTCTAGCAAAGATACCTCACCCAGCATAGCAGATGTAACTGGGACTAATAGTTGATCGAGTTTGCAGAAGTCCACTATCATCTTCAAAGACCCACCTGTTTGTTTTTTGTAAAAGTCATACTAATGACCCAGATAGAGGACATGATACCAACCATGAATCCACTAGTTTGCTCACAGATAGGATAGTAATCTTGGGTGGTTGAAAGAGGCACGTGCCAGTCCAAAGACAACCAATATAGCAATTCTTCCAACTACCAAGTATGTCCATTCCAATTTTACATCTGGGAATCAGAGAAATGATTATGCAGTGAGTCCATATACCTAGTGAACTCACTGTGAGATACAACTAGACAAGGCTTCCACTTATTAATTGGCTCCTATATGCTCCTACTCTAATTGATGACACAATGATACTTTGGATATCACTGTTAACTTAGACCCTGTCTACAAATCTACTCAAGTGACTGGATTCCCATTTTCTCATGGGAAATTATTATTCTAATAGTCATAGGTACTTTGAGGAAGTACTAAGTGAATCATTACCATATATGCTTAATAAAGGGTCTCTCCCTTCTGCAGATCTATCTGACTTGTTCTTTAAGCCATGGGATGTGGGCCTGAGAGAACTGACTCAGGTTCCAGAAACTGAATAAGCGATTTTGACCTTTTTATCAGGGTAAGTTCTCTTAACCTCCTGATTATTTATCTGTGACTCCTTTGATTACATACACAGAGCATAACTTTTTTGACTGCCTGTGGTACACTGTGTTCTATTTACCATCTCCTTGGCCCTTTGTGGGTCAGGCCTCCCTGGCTATTACTCAGACTGGCTATTCATTATGATCATTGTGACTACCTTGCTTTTGATAGTGAAGTACCAGCACCTGGCCTCTATTATTTTGACATCTTCTTCATTGTTCTCAGGGTTCCCAATTCTACACCAGCATCTTCCACCATCAGCCTTAGCCTACAGAGGACAGCCACTACTGAGAATTTCATTTATGCTGATGCCCTTCTCATCCCTCTGGTAAATGAAGTGTCCAGTGAACCCTTATGTGAAACATGGTTAACAGATGGATCTTCTGGTTTACATAGTACATCTACTCTAGCACACCCATTTCTCTAAAACCTTTGATCTCTTCTTTCAATATGTGCCAGAGAAGTTCTGGTATTCTTAGTGCGTACCAAAGCTTTTTCAAGCTTCTAAGAACCATTCTAGCTACATGTTAGCACTGTCTCCTGGGTCTTTGACTGGGCATTAAGTCCTCCATCAATGGAGAAAGTTCCATATAAATTCTCCCTCATCCAAATTTATGTTTTGCCCTCATTCCACCACACCTTCCACCTTGACTCAGGGTCAAGATCATACTTTCTCTCCTGGTCTTATTGATATGTGTTGGCCAGGTCCTGCAGCTCTTTAGTGTATAGTTCCTTTCTTTTGCTAGTAGACAGACCAAACACTTCCCCAGCCTGTTATGTTGTATCTTGAAGCTAGCTATTGGTCTGGTTGCCAAGAGGGAAAGTGGAGATAGATGGAGGTAGAGGGGAGGAAGGGAGCTGTGGGAGTATATGTTATGTTATTTTGCAATCTTGCAAGCAAAATGATGTGATAGCTTTTAGCATGAAGGAATAGGGTGCTTCTGTGGGTTCAGAGGAAGTTGAGGTTTCAAGATTTCCAAAGGCATCAACCCAAATAACGCTATTCCAAATCTCAGAGCCTCAGAGCCTCAGAGCCTCTTTGCAGTTAAGGCCCTGAACCTGGTGAAGCAGATTTGCCAGGTTGACAAATTAATCTTTTCTGGATACAGATACTTAAAATCACATTCTAGGTTTGGTCCTCAGATTTTCTACCCTCAGGCCTTCTGGCCCTGTCACTTTGCCCTACATTTGAGATTAATCACTCTTAGTCCTTCATTGCCTTTCTCTAATGCCTGATAACATCCAGACAAAGCCATGTGATTCCATGGTCTCTATATTTACTACTTTCCCAGAACCTCTCAATTGCCTGAGACAGTATACCTGCCAGTACATTCTTTCAGTTTCCATCCCAGTTTACCACTGATGAAAGATGTAACTTTTTCATTGTTCTAGCATTCTGGGAGTTATCAAAATTCCACTTTCTACCAGTAATGGAGTCCTTACTTCCAGCTAGGCAAAGGATAATATAGTTCAAAAATCCCACTTTAAAGCTGCTAAGACAATTCTGGTAACAACTGTTTTAGGTCAGACTTCCCAGGAAACAGACTGTGTAGCAAAGATGTGAATACAGATTTATGGAGAGGGCTCTTAGGGAAAAAAATGGAAAGGAGGAAGAGGAGCAGGGTTAGGCAGAGGGAAATGTTTGAACAGCAATGCAGTTCCAACAAGGACTCAGCCAATCCTATGGGAGAAGTTCTGATTTGGAATGGCCTCCACAGTTGTCCATTTTGAGGATTGGGCTTTATACCCCTGCACTGACCAGTCATGATATGCAGGCTGCTTCTGGAGTGAGTTGTGACTTTCTGCATGGCATCTCCCTTTGGTAGAAGGCAATTCCTTCAGAAATTCTCAGCTATCAGTGGACAACAGTCAGCACTTCTGGTAGTTGTGAATATGCTTTGATCTCAAAGGAAAGATGTTAGGGGGGTGGGGGGGGTACACAGGATCTATCAGAGCATGTGTTTTTGCCAAACTGTAAGTAGTTCAGTAGGGCTCAAGACAAAGTATGAGAGGGAGAGGGGCATATGATAAGGCCAAATGTGTAAGCAGTTACCAGATCAGAGCCTTTGTCTTGCAATGCAGCCTCCAAAGAATAGCAATGCCCAATGGGTACTTGGACATAAAATCTGAAGTTCAAGAGAAAGATCTTGATATAGAAGAGTTACTTATGTCTGAGACATTGAAGTTGAGGGTTATTAGGGAAAGCCAGTTATTTGAGTTTGAATTCCAGCTCTATCTATATTACATCAAGTCTTCTGAACCTTAGTTTTCTCGTCTATAAAATCTTCACAGGGTTGTTAGGAAGAATGAGTGGAATGATTCATACAAAGCACTTAAACAGAGCTCTGAAAACATGAAACCTGTACATGGCATACTAAACCATTTCCAGCTTTGTTCTCTCTCTAGTCAACCAAAGAATTGATCCTGAACTGACAAAACTTCTGTCACTATTTATGCTTTAAAAATATCTATAAGTGTGTGAGCATGGTTGAAGGGAGCTTTATTATGCACTATTTGTCTTTCATAGCTAGAAACACTGAGGTCTGAACTGTTAAGCTCTTTGGTTGAAGTCCCACTGCAGGATGAGTCAGGATAAACAATTCAGATCCTTAAACTCCTCATGCCATTGGGCTCTGTAACCAACAAACTCATAACCTACTGGGAAAAGAAAAGGACACTGATGTATCATGTTAATTCTGTAACAGATGAAAGGAACTTCAGGGTCATCTTTCTGAGATGATTGCCCAGGGGTTGGGCCCCAGGTGTTGAGAAGAGCAGATATTATAAGGTTTATTGAGAAGAATGTGACAGGGATGCATTATCAGGTGACAGGGTGATGAGGTGGGTGATAAGATTGCAAGTCAGCTCTGAGGTCAGCCTCAGGTTGAAGGAGGCAATGTGTGTGACACCCTGGTGGATGTGAAGAATTTTTAGTGACTTCTCTTTGCACTGAAGAGATGAGCTGATGAGCTTCCAGTTTAAGGCAGCAGCCTCCCTCTCCTGGGTCTAATCAGTTTCTAGGTTCCCGCCTTTCTATGGTCCCTTTTTTAACATAAATATTTTAAGGAGGGAGGGTGGAGAAGCAGCCCTGGAAATCCCAGCTTTGTCATGTTTCAAGACAAAGCTACAGATATAACATAGGCATCCAAAACGTACTATGGGGAGAAGGGACAGATGCACTGAAAAGAGATGGATTGGCTGGAGGGAGAAGAGGAGGAGAGACATGACTGGCAGCAACTATCAAACAGAAAGACTTATATCTGTTTTCTGAGAAAAGAGGAGGCAAGGTGAAAGCAGAGCTTGCTAAATATAAATGTCAGCTGCAAGCCTGAACTGCAAAGTAGTGAAAATAGTCCTTGATAGAAAAGAAAAACACTCACCAAACTCCCCTTTATTGCCATGAGGTTTTCTTTTTAATTATTATTGTACCTTCTCTTTTTGAGGTAGAGAATGAGAAATTTGTAAATAATAGAAATCAGGGCTTCTCCCTCCATCCTACTCCAAAAGCCAAGAGTTAAACATTTAGGAGAACACAACTGATAAGAATCATACGGAAAGTTTGTTGAATATTCATTTCTGTGGACGCATCTACAAAGATTCTAATCTAATGGGTCTGCAGTAGCATCCAGGACTATGCATTTTTAGCAAACTCCCTAGTGATGCTGATGTGAGGGGTCCAATGATCATACTATGAAAAACATTATTCTACATGGTCAGTGCCCACCCCAAACTTAACCCAACACTCAGGGGCATCTAGAGCAAAAAAATATATGTTTACATGGCCAATCCAAATAAATCTGGATAAGAACAGTACTATCAGTATAAACACTTCTTTTCCTTGAAGGGTTTCTTCTAAACTAGGAATCTATAGGGGCGCCTGGGTGGCTCAGTCGATTAAGTGTCTGACTTTGGCTCAGTTCATGATCTTGTGATCTGTGGGTTTGAGCCCCAACCTGGGCTCTGTGCTGACAGCTCAGAGCCTGGAGCCTGCTTCAGATTCTGTGTCTCCCTCTCTCTCTGTCCTTCCCACACCTCCCTCTATCTCTCTCTAAAATAAATAAATACTAAAGAAAATTATAAACTAGGTATCTATAAAGGATAGCTCTTTCCAGAACAAAGGGTAGTCTCCCTCCAAATCAATTCCCATTTCATTCTTAGAAGGTAACTTTTTAAGGCAGAAGCTTTATTCTTACTTTCAAAAAATACTAAAACTTAGTCTATACTCTGTTACAGGGATAGTGTCAGATCCTAGACCAAGATCACTTTCCTCATTTCCCAAAAGCACTGGGACCTACCAGATCCCTTAACAAAAAGGGTAAACTATTTTTCTCCCCAAATAATGGGGAATGGAAACAGAAAATGGACAGGATTGCTTCATCAGGGATTATTTTTTTCTCATAATTTTTCTTTTTCTATTCAGTTTTATTTTTAAATAATAATATTAGGCCAAATTTAATTTCTGTCTTAGTTTATAACCATCCAGGGAAGACTAATACTGCATTAATAGTTTGATAAGGAAAGCTTGATTCAGAGTTGACCTTTTAATAACTCAAGAGTTGTAAGGGTTAGGCAATAACAAATGAAAATAGAAATGCCTCCTGGGGCACACTACTGAGACTGCGATCTTCAGTTCTGAGAGGTTCTCAGAGAGTACCCATCTATCTTTGTGCATCCAGGCCCTTTGAATCTGGGACAGGCATTGGAAGGCTCATGTCAAATCATTCCATTTCATATTCAAAAGGGCTCCAGTATCTTTGATCTTTGTAAGTGGAAGAAACTTTGTCTTGAATCCAAATCCCCTTCCAAATGCTACACCATTTCTTTTCTTTCTTTTATAAGCAACTTCTTTTAAAAAAATTCCCCTTACTCGCTGTCTCCCCTTATTGCCATCTATTTAGTTGTCAACTCAGTGCAGCCAAATTTTCAACCCACCTCTGCTCTGAAACCCTTCTTGCTAAGGTCACCAATGCTTTCAAATCCAACAGTTACATCTCTTACATATCTAACTTGACTTCTCAACAACAGTCAACACAGTTACAGTTATCCTCTCTGACACCATCCTCTTGGTTTTATCCAACTTTATGGCATTTCTTTATTAGATTCGTATTTGTTAGCATTTCCTCCTCGGCTTGCCTGGCCTCCTCTAAATATAGGAATTCTTTGGCCCTCTGGTCTATCTCCATTCTCCCAGGTGATCTCATCCAGCTGTATAATTAAAACACCATCTACAGCCCAATTAATCCACAATTTACATTTCCAGTTCTGACCCCTTCTCTGCATTACAGCCTAATGTATTCAACTTCCTACATAAACATATTAGATCCAATGAAACTCTCATTCCCTCCAAATATTATATCCCAAATCTTCCTGTAGTGCATTATCCCCACTCACCCAGTTGCACGGCCCAAACCCTAGTTGTTATCTTTGATTCTTTCTCCTTTTGTCACTGCCTGTATCCAATCTCTAACTGCACTGCCTCACCTTACTGCAAGCTACCAGCACCGTTCAACTACACTGCTGCATTATCTCCTAGACATCACTTTGCTGGTGTCCTTGCCTCCCAATAATCAACTCTGTACAAAGCATCAGAGTGGCTGTTTTAAAATCACATAATGCTCCTTTGCTTTGAACTGGCTTCCGACCTCCTCCTATGGTCTCAAGACCCTATGTGATTCTGTCCTTTCCAGAACGCTCTCTTTCTCCTGCTTCAGCCACATTAATCTTTTATTAATTTTCTTTGAAACTTCAAGCTCATTTCCACCATAGGGTTTTCAACCTTGGCTTCCTCTGTCTAGACCAACCTCTCCCTGTCTCTTCATGTGATCAACTAGTTCTCATCATTTGGATCTTGGTTCAATTGTCATTTCCTCCAAGAGGCATTCTGGCCACCCCAGGTAAGATGGACATTTTACAGTCAGATACCCTATCACATCACCTTGTTTTGTCTTTTGTGTAGCACATATCATGACCTGAAATCCTGTTCATTTGTTGATGACCTATCTCTCATGCCCACTAGATGGTAAGTTCCATGACAGCAGTAACCAGTGTTTTGGTTAGTGCCTGGGAGATAACAGGGACATAAAAAATATTGAGTTTTAAATTTTATAATGATTATATAAATCATGAATTATATTCAAAGCTGTACAATGTTGGCAATGAATACGCCCTTTAGAATTTCTTTTATTTTCATGTGGTAGTGCATCCTGGTTGAGCCCTACCTAAAACTCAGATTATCTGAAGGACTATCATAAATTACTGGGTGGGAAGCTTCTTGGTGTCTGTTTCATTGATTTTCACTAATGGAAAATATCTTTAAAAAGAAAGTTTGTAAGAAAATCCAAAGAATTCAGGAGCAGCTATAGAGTGGGAGTAATGAGGTGAAAGAGGGAAGACTATTTCTCAGCCAAATCTAAAGCACTAGGGACCAAGTCTATGTGGAAGGGAGTTACCAGAAGAAGCAAAGAGAGCTGGTTGGTTTTGTTTTTGTTTTGTTTGTTTTGTTTGTTTTGTTTTGTTTTGCTTTGTTTTTAGAAATATGGTAAAGAAAAACACAAACAATGTTGATTCAATGCCCAGGTAGCAAAGTGGGACACTGCATTGGGAAAAGGGTATCTCAGCATCTCTTTTCACTTGTGGCACCCAGTGTACTGTGGAAAACACTGATCTCCATGGCATTTCAAGAGTGTGTAGTTTTGGGAGACCTTGGAAACAGTCCTCTGGGCAGAAAGTCAGAGTCCTTCCTTCTTGATTCTGCTTCCTTAGGATTAGCTCTTATCTTAGGCCACCATGCTTATAAATGGCTATAGCAGAACCAGACACTACATAGTCTCTCATTCATGTCCTCAGGAAGACTGTGAAAGTTCATTGCTATGAGTTCTAGGAAAAAAATATCACTCTATCTCCTCAGCTTTGACTCAATCAAAGGAGATGGACACCCCCTGAACTAAGATTGGGAACAGAGAGATGACTGTGGCAAGTGATTTCTTTTCACTCATTCATTCTTCAGCACTTATTGAGCACCTACCATGTTCCTGGCACTCATCTAGGTGCTAAATATGGCATGGGGAACAGCATTCAAAATCCCTTAAATTATAGCAAAATGCCCAAGATTTCAAAGACACTTACTTATGGCTCTATCTTGGGTAATCCACTCATTTTCTGGAAATGGGGGTTGTACCCAGGGTGTCTCTTCCACACTAAAGGAAAGAGGAAGGAACCCTTCGGCTATCAGTTCTCCTCATTTGTAAGTCTTGCATGATGTGACTCGCCTGCTACACAGAGCCACACTCACCCGGGGCAACCACAACCTTTCCCCTGAATTCAGAGGCTGTCAGCTGCTGCAACTATTTGCTTTACCCACTATCCAAGCATATGCGTGGATGGAAAGGAGACTTCGAGAGCAGAAGCACGGATGATGGGGTTATGGCTTCCTCTAGACACTGGAGAAATTTTGTCTGTGCCCTCCTGACAGAAAGGCATTCACTGCATTTTAATATAATGCTATTCTCCACAGATATTTCATTTTCAGGCTAGTGGAAAAGTGAGGCATCAGAAGGGAGAATGCTGATGGAGGTTTGGGTAAAGAAAAGAGAGCTGGTAAACATTTCCCTTCTGAAGCAATATTAAAACACCCACATTAAGGATAAGTAGCTTGCCTGAGAAAAGTCAAAGTCAAAATGAAGTACGAATTATTGATTTTCAGTAAGTCAGGAACTAACATTCTACTTTTACCCCCACTCCATGTTCTCTAATTTTGGCACTAATTCAACAGTCTCTTTCAGGTCCAGAAGCCTACCTTTAAAATATCACTCTATATTTTCCTTTTATCTTCCTTCCTCATCCTCTCTTTTCATATTTTCTCTCCTCTTTTATCCTCTCTCCCCCTCCCATTTTCATTTCTCTCATTCTCTTGCTCCTCTCTTCTCCCCTCTTTTTGCTTTAGGATGTATCCTAGCAACAGCTATTTCAATTTAGAAAGGATGGGAAGGGCCACCGGTGTTGCCAAGGTTACCAGTATTTCCTGCTGTCATTGGAGGAAGTAACCTGTGTGTCGATCACAATGGAATCAGATACCCTGACACCTTTCTTGCTATGCTGCCTGTCTCTTGAATGAGAGAGTCTTCCATATCAAAAAGTTTTACTAAACTGTCTCACAGTGTCATGGATGTTTTCATTTAGTGATAAATTATTCTATAACCTAGATGTTTATAGAAAAGTGTAGGGAAATATAAAATGGTAAAATGACAATAGTCATTTTAGACATCATTTTGACATCATTTTAGAGGGCAGCAATTCTATTCATCTGAGATATACTGTCAGATTTCCAAAAACAAGATAACAATATTGTTGGCCAGTAGAGCCCATTTTATGATAATGACTCAATATCAGATACATTTGCCCTTTAAAAATATAATAATCATGGTAATTTGTACCAATATACCGTCATTTAGGTGCTATATCCACTTAAAAGATAAAAATCTTTTTAAAAATTTCTCCAAATTAACCACCATCATAAAAAATTAAAAATTCATTCAGTAGGACCTTTTTTATTTGTCATAAAATGATAGCCATTAGTGTCCAGGAACTATTTCAAAGATTATTTACATCAGGCCCAAAGCATAAGGCCCAGAAGACCCAAGACCAACCTCCAGGTGTGGCCCCAGTTCTGAACTCACATTGCCCAGATGAGTCAGGCTAAAATATCTATGAGTTTTCTTTGTCATAGAACCTTATAGAGGCATACCCCTTACAAAACCCTCATACTTCCTTATTTCATTCCCACAGTGGCTATGTGAGGATGCACTTTCCCCATTTTACAGATGATCAAACTAAAAGCCAGGGAGTTTGAGTGAGTTAAGTGGCAGAAGACCTGGCATGAAGACTTCTGATTTGTAAGTCATTGTATAGCACTTGTCTTCCACCATATGTGGATGATATAGAACCTATGCATGACCTCTTCCCCTACTAGTTTGTCCTGGAAATATTTCCTGCATAAATCACTTGCACACGAATCCTCCTCTGGAATCAACTTCTGGTTGGGGAACCCAACTCCTGCAACTCTTAACAGAGTGCTTTCCCCATCCATGGCTCCAGCTCTCACTATTCCCTTCCCTTGGCCCTTGGGAGTGGGGAATGATTCCCATTGTTGCTAGCCCCAGGGTGTTTTAACAGTCTTGGTGGTTCCATTAACTCTGCTCACACTCACTCTTTAGTTCTATAATTGAAGTCTCATGAGGTACCTTAGTTTGTTTCTGTTTAATGCATATACCATAACTGTTAGAGCCTCTTAACTGATCTCCCCAACTTCTCTTTCACTCCCTTCTCTCCTTCAATCCATTCTCCATAGACTGGCTAGAGGATATTTTAAATCACATCATTAGATCATATCATTCCCCACTTAAAACCATTAATGGATCCCCACCATGCACAGATAATGTTCACATTCCCTGCCATCATATAGGAACTCTTTCATGCTTCAGCTGACATCTTCAGCCACAACGCTGACCACTTCCTTCCTAATCTACTTACATTGCAGCAATACCAAACTACATATAATTCCCAACACAGATCAGGGTTGCATCTTACCTCTGTGGTTTGGTTCAACTCATGCTTCCCTCATAGTGTAGCATGCTCTCCTCTCCTCCAAACATCACTAATTGATTCCCTAATTCAAGCCAGTGTCATCTCTCCAGGAAGAGTGTGGTTGCTTCAAGACAGAGATAATTCATTTATTAATTTGTAGGCTATCAGTTTCATCTTGACACAGAATAGAAAGCATGTTGAATGACTGGTCTTTCAAGGAGTGAAAATAGCTACTACTGCACTACAACACCTTTGCAAACCCTCAATTATCATTGAAGATATCTTTGAAAAGTGAACCAGTAATGTTAATAATTGCCACTTACTTCTGCCCACTCTGTACCACTTAATGTATAATATTATTATTTAATCTTCACAACAAATATAAGGTATTGTTATTTTTTTTTTCTTTTTTAAGATGAGGACAATAAAGCTCAGAAAGATAAGAAATGTTCCTTAGGTCACACAGCTAATAAGGGGTGGACTTGGGATTTGAGTCCTTCCGTGTCTATCTTCATTCCCAGGACTGTGTTCTCTCCTTTACAGAGAAGCATCCATGTCATAATGTAAAGCAGAACTGGGCAAAGCCCTCACTCCACTTCTATTCCCAGCATCCAGGTCACCATGAAGAAGAGGGACACTCAGTGGTTTCACACATTCATGAACAGCGCTATAAATACTGTATATGTGCATCTATTTCTAGCCATTTTAGATGACATTTTGTTTGGTGGCATTTCATCTAAAGAGATGGTGGAGCAAGAGACAGATATTTACACAGGACAAATAAATCCTTACTATATACTATACACAATAAAACACCCATGGAACATTACTTCCCTGCAAGAGCTACTACTACTGCCTGAATTCCTGTGAATGTATTTCACTGGTTCTCTTTAGGACTCAGCAAGGCCCTGATCACATGCTGATCACACACAGAGAGCCAGATTCAGACAATTAAAGTCGTGATTTGTTTTTGCTCCCATCAAAACTTGATAACTAAATGGTAGCAGTAGTTAATGTAGCATTTTATAAGCAACAGTGAATTACCCATGGTTAGTGACTAATAATAAATTAGTATGATTATACTCAACACAGACAAAAAATGTCTACAGATGGGAGCTAATGTCACAAGCACGAAAAAGAGAAAGTCGGAATCAGGTTACACAAAATCACGGAACAGGCAACTTGAAAAAACAGATCTGTCTCCTTTTGACTTCTGCTTAGGTCAGAACCTCCTTGACCACTGCATGATGTGGCCACCACAATGGCAAGATGGCTCTTCTCTGCCTTCTCTCTCACCCCAATGAAGGGACCAGCTTATATAGGTTCTGCCTAGGACTTCACTGGTTTTAGTACAGAAAATTCTGTATTTATTACTTAAATTTGGCTTCCAGTTATGGTAACTGTGGTAGGCAGAATAACGGCTTCCCAAAGATATGTGAATCCTATTCCCTGGAATCTGTGACTATGTTACCTTACATGGCAAAAGGACTTTACAAATATGAGTAAGAATTGTGAAGTGAAAAGATTAGCTTGGATTATCCAGTTGGGCCCTACCTAATCACATTGTCCTTAAAATCAGAGTTTTTTCTGGCTGTAGTCAGAGAGACATGTGACTACAGAAGAATGGTCACAGAAATGCAACATTACTGGTTTTGAAGACAGAGGAAGCTTCTAGAAACTGGAACAAGCAATGAAATGAACTCTCGTTAAGCCTTCAGAAAGAAACAGCCCTGCTATACTTTGATTTTAGCCCAGTGAGACCCACACTGGAATTCTGATCTATAGAACTGCAAAGAGAATAAATGTGTTGTTTGAAGCTGTAAGTCTGTGGTAATTTGTTTTGGTAGCAGTAAAAACACTAATGCAGTAACCACCTCATCCTGGTTTGCCCAGGAGTGTTCAGTTTTAAAACTAAAAATCCCACATCCTGGAATTCCTTCAGTCCTGGACAAACCAGGACTGTTGTTCACTCTACCCTCATTTCTCATTCCCAGGGTTGGGCTGTAGAATTCTCCACGGATACTTAGGTACCCTCCAATGAAATTATCTGGCTTCTCAAAAGATGCCCTAAAGCAACAATTCTCAAACATTAGTGTGAATCAGAATCACCTGGAGGGCTTGTTAAACCAGATTGCTAGGCCTACCCCCAGAGTTTCTGATTCAGTAGATCAAGAATGAAGCATGAGAATTTGCATTTCTAACATCTCCTCGGTACATAATGATGTCCTTCTGAGGCCTATACTTTGAAACCACTGTCCTAAGAGACAAAAACCTCTGGGGCAACCATGAATAGAGTTTCATCTGCCCATGTGCCAGGCATAGATAAAAATGAGATGGATTTGTGGGCAGGTATCAACTGTTAGAGCTGATCAAACACACAAGTCTGAATCTTCTTGATCTGCTAGAGCACATGTGAAAGACTTTCATTTCTGTCTTTGACAAACTTTGGCCCCTGGGCAAGTGACCTACTACTCTGACTCTCTGAATAGGAGCTAACCCATGTAAAACACCTGGCATGGTGTCTGTCATATGACACTGCTCAATACACGATAGTCACATAAGAAGCCAGTCTTTTCCAAAATATCACTCACACAGCTCACACACCTAATGAGAATGTGGAATGGGGAGGTGGGTATTTGCCATTGAACTTTGGTGTGAATATCTGAAGTCTTGGTTATACTATTCAAATTCAGCAATATTCCCACCACAAATTCAAAAATACTGATTTCCAGGATTCTCCTATTTTTCATTCATTCAAAAACATGTTTGAAACAACTCTTATGTACAAATAACCAAGTTAAATGTTGTAGTCCCTTCCAAGTGTAGGGTTCATCAATTATTCAACAAATATGTATTAAGGGCCTACATAGTGTGGCCAGACACTATTGTAGGTGCTGACATTACAATGGGCAAGAAGACAGAAAAGATCTCTGCTCCCACAGAACTCATGTTTTAGGGAAGCTAAACAGCATGCAAAAACAGAGGAGAAAAGAGGTGAATGAGAATGTCAGTGGTCTCATGTATTATGACAAGACAAAACTGGCCAGGGATTGCCTTATAATAAAAAGGTAGTTCTGGATGTCCTCTCTAAGAAGGTGGTATTTGAGTTGAGATCTGAATAACTGGGAAAATCATTGCAATCAGAGGAATAGCTAGAATAAACTAAGAAGGAATGAGCTTGGTACATACAAGAAGTGGCCAAAAGAAGAACAATGTGAATGGATCATAGTGCACAATGGGGAGAGACAGGACATGGAAGGATTCTGTGATTCTATGATGTTGTAGATCCTGGACTGCCATGGATTATCTTTGGCAGCAGGAAGCTTTATTAGGTGGAAAAACAACAACAACAACTGATTTTAAGGTATATATCCCATACATGGTTAGTTTTTTATGTCCGTTATTCTGATGGCTAATCTGGTTTCGGCTTGTAGGAGGCATATGTTATTGTCAATCAAACTTTTCTTTTTCCTCTTTTTCTAGAAAAGTCAGCAGTTTTCCTATTCCTACAGTTTGGTTGGTTGGGGTAAGATTCCAATCAGAGTGTTACCCTAGCCACAGGGATGTAAATAGCATAGGCAAAACCAATCAGAAATTTTCTTGGGATTTTTCTAACTAAAATTAATGGGAATAGCTCTTCTTCCTCACAAGTTATGAAGCTTTAAAGACAAAAACCTGAGGCAGCTTATAGACACGGTTGCAGCCTCATGGGGAGAGCTGGTGTTAATGAGTGAAAAGAGAGAAGTAGAGTTGAAGTATGGGGAGACAGATATGGAAATCTGAGGTCCTCATTTGCCTAGATGAAGACCACAGGACCTATACTTCCCCCACTATTGCCACAGTTTGGTTCTCTGAGCAAAAAATTCCTCTATGGTTTTAAGATAGCTTGAGTAGAGCTTCCATCATTTCAACTGAGCTGTTACACTATTCATGACTTCACCTTGAACCTGGGTGTTTCCCAATTCCTGTCTGCCTGGTCTTGTCACAGCCTCCCCAGGCACCCAACCTCTGTTTATATGCAGCTTTCCTTGATTCTCCCTATTTGGAAAGGGGTATAACATAGTTGTTAGAACCTGAGCTTTAAAGATACAGATTTGTGACTGAACTCCAGCTCATTTTAGACTAACTACCTGGCCTAAGTCAAGTTTAACTGATCTGAGTTCCAGTTCCCTCACCTGTAGGGAAATGGAAATAATAAGAGTGCTTGCCCCCCAAATTAAGTACAAATTTTTTTGAATTGGGGTGGGGAGTGCAGGGGTTAAGTGAGATAATGAAAGTAAGGCACACAGCACCATAAATGGTAGCCTTTATTATAACTCAGCATTCAGTGCCCCTTCTCTTTGGGGTTTGCTTTCTGCTGCCGGCCAAATGGAATAAAATTGCTTCATCATTTTCATTTTCTCCCCCACTACTGCCTTGTTGCCTGGATTATCAGTCCATAATCTATAAAAGAAAAATTGGGCTGTGTCCCCATGCAGATATAAGTAAAACTGAGGTGTGTGCCCCCTCCAAGTGCAGGTGCTGTGTACTTGAGATCACTGATGCTATTGTAAGACACTGTGTCACTGCTCTGACATGAGAAAGGGTGAGATTGGCTACACACAGTTTTACAAACTGGTAGGTGTTTGGAATTGAACTATGAAGGTGTTCTACTATTCAGAGTGTTGACAAGATAATATATGCAAAGCATTTGGTTTGCTTGAAAGACAGGTAGGAGCAAAATACAAAGTAGGATTAATTATTGATTATTTGAGGGAAGGAGAAATAGGAAAGCAGAGACACATACTTCTCTCTTGGCATATTTTACATTCTGCCTTGTGTTGCAATTATTTCCCTATCAAGATTATAAACTCTGAGATGAGAGCTTTGCCTTATGAATTATTGTATCTCCTATAATCTCTGGAAAATAGGTTTCCAACAAATGTTGGTTAAATGAATATTGAATGAATAATTGGAATATATGGTTAATGACAAAACAACATTTACTTTGTGTGAAATAAATAAGCAAGTAAGAAGGCAGTGTGATATTGTGAGAGAAGAATTTTTAGGTTCAAATCCAAGTTCTTCCATTCATTGGTTTTATAAACTTAGGTCAATACTTGATAGATTTTATCTTTTTTTTCATCTAAATAATAGGAAGTTCAATGCCCACTTGGCATATCTGTGGTGAGGATTAAGTATAACAATGCCCAGAACTGCTATAAATTATAATTATTAGTAGAATTTTAATGTATTAAGTTATATTCTAGGTAGTTCTGTTTGTTTCCCTCTGGTTGACCAAGTTACCTCGCTGAATGGCCTTGATCAGACGCTTCCTTAAAATGGCCTGTTTCCCTCAATTACAACTGGAGAACATTGCATCTTAAACTATTTTTCTTTCTCTTATTTTAAATGTAATTAAATCAACATTCTAGGCCAAGTTTTAAAAAAACAAGACTTCACACTTACTGTACTACAACTAGGCATATCTCCTGCTTTGGTCAGGCATTCCAGATGGCTGCTGCATTCCCTTGGCTGTTCCTTTGCTTGTGAGGTTTTTCTGGGATTGAGTTTGTTCTTAAGAGGCATCAAAGACCCTTGATAAAACATGGCAGGTGTTCTTTAAAATGCTTTATAAATTTATCACTCAGTTAAAAAATGCATAGGAAGAAAATAAATCTGTTTGTGGATCCAACTCAGGAAGAAACTAGAGTGATAGCACAGATAATTCACCCGTTAAGTTGCTCACTAGGCCCAGCAAACTCTTAATCCTCCAGATATTTTTTGCTTGACTAGGAAGGCAGCAAACTATTGCCACCCCCACCTTCCATGATGAATGCTCCATATAATGATCAAATCACCCACTTCTTAATTCTAGGTCAATTTCAGAGAATTTCTGATGGGCTACTAGATGGAAAATTCAGGGTTTGGGAAAGGTGAGGGAGGGAGGGATGGATGGAGAGCTTCTAGTAGGCTGGACTTAAGAGTATAGCTCATAAAAAATAATCACATACCGATGATGGGCAACCTTTCCAGTGACATGTCTTTTTTGTACCACAGTATGGTAAAAAGAAATCATTGTCTTCAGTTTTGAAACACCACACAGGGGATGCCTGGCTGGCTCAGTTGGTAGAGCATGTGACCCTTGATCTTGGGATTGTGGGTTCAAGCCTCCTGTGGGATGTAGAGATTACTTAAAAAAAAAAAAAAGTTGAAGTACACACAAAACTAGTGTCCCAGGTACAGGGCAAAGGGAATCTATGAAAAACACTCCTCTGTTTCTTCTTTACTCTCACACAATTACCGCACAATACTTCTGACACCAGATGTGTGGGCTTTCCACACATCAGTCAATTCTCTGACACCAGTGAGGTGTCCTACAATTCAATACAATTCTGACACTAACCTGGAGTTAGTGTGTATCCCACAGGTGAAGGGCTCAGACTTACAAGATTGCCCCAACTTCAAACACCAACTGTAAGTCCCCAAGTTATCACCTATATTTTTAATTTTGTTTTTTAAGTAGGCTCATGCCCAAGGTGGGACTCAAACTCATGACCCTGAGACCAAGGGTCAGATGCTCCACCAACTGAGCCACCCAGGCACCCCTGTCACCTGTACTTTTGACCAACTGGCTTTAAATAGGGATTCCCATGACCCCTCCTTGGGTTCAATAATTTGCCAGAAAGGCTTATAGAGCTCAGAGAAACTCTCATTTACATTTAATGGTTTATTATCAAGGATATAATAAGGGGTACCTGGGTGGCTCAGTTGTTTACGTGTCTGACTTCAGCTCAGGTCATGATCTCATTGTCTGTGAGTTTGAACCCCATGTCAGGCTCTGTGCTGACAGCTCAGAGCCTGGAAAAACTTCAGGTTTTGTGTCTCACTCTCTCTCTGCCCCTCTCCTGCTCATGCTGTGTCTGTCTCTCTCTCTTTCAAAAATAAATAAACATTAAATTTTTTTAAAAAAAGATATAATAAAGAATATGAATAAATAGCCAGGTGAACAGATACATAGAGTGAGGTCTAGAAAAGTGCTGAGCTCAGGAGCTTCTCGGTCCCTGTGAAGTTAAGGTGTGCCACCCTCCTGGCATATAGACTTGTTCACCACCCCAGAAGCTCTCTAAACCTGGTACTTGGGGATTTTTATGGAGGCTTCATCATGTAGGAAGAATGGATCATTAACTCAATCTCCAGCTCCCCTCTTCTTCCTGGAGGATGAGGGGTAGACCTGAAAATTCCAACCTTCTAATCATAGCTTGGTCAGTCTGGCAACCAACCGTCATTCTGAAGCTGTCTAGAAGCCCACCAAGAGTCACCTCATTAGAGCAATAGACATTTCTAAATTCCAAGAGATTTAGGAGCTCTGTGTCAGGAACTTGGGTCAAAGACCAAATATTAGAACAAATGTTCCTACTACTCTTATCATTTGGGAAATTACAAGGATTTTAGGAGCTTTGTGCCAGGAACTGGAGATAGAGACCAATATATATTTTTTCTATTATTTCACAAAATCTAACTACTCTATAAATAAAGCACAAAAATGAGAGTTGATACAGATGAAATGGGAAAGAGTCCTTTAGATTCTGTCTTTGATCAATTTTCCAAAGTCAGTCTCCCCTGAGCAAACAATTGGTCAAATGACCAGCTAAAAGAATACATGTGCTGTCTGGTTTTTATTTGGTCTTCATACAATGTTTTAAGAAATGTCCAATTTGTCTCTGACCAAACTCCCTTCTGCTACAGCTGGAGACAGCAGAGAATAGTTTTTGTAAGCTTTCCTGAGCCACAGCTGTGATGAAGGACCTTTCCCAAAGCCAGAAGTTCTGTGACCTGATCTACCTCAGTCTCTAGCATCATCCCCATAGGTACAACTAGTCCACTCTTAGTGATAGGTGACTGTGTCCAGTGTAGTCCGTGGGCAACACCCAGTTTTGTCACCTCCCCTTCCTAGGCTTCCATCACTCTTCTGCTATCCCCTGGCTACCCAAGAGTCCCAACCACAGGTGTCCAGTGGGACTCTACCCTCCTGCTATACCTGCCCATTTCCCTTGGGCACTTCCCACATACACTTCTCTCTTTGTCTCATACCTTAGAACCTATCTGTTTTCCAAGGTGAAAGCTAGTTAAACTGATAAATGGAGTGTATTACTCTTTCCAGAGGGCATATTCATATTTTAGTGAGTGGCTTATAGAGGAATAGCCTATAAATACTAAAATAATAAATAGCTCTCATTTATTGTGCATCTAATACACATCAGGCACCAAGAATCACTTTACATCCATTATTTCTATTCTGTGCCTCAATTGCATAGGGCATATATTTGCCATTTTACATAATGAGGAAACTGAAACAATTTGCATGAGGTCACAGATCCAGTAATGGACAAGGCTAGAAAATGATTCTGGGTCTATCTGGGTTGATCTGACTGAGCATCTCTAATGCAGGACTTTAGGTAATAAACAATAACCACAAAGCACTTTCAATGCCATAATAGTAAAGTAACTTGGGGGTGAATAGTGTCCTCAATAACTTTTATATCACACCTCATTGTAGGCAGCTCTTCCCATCAAGACAATCTTGATCTAAACTAAACATTTTACTGGTCATCAATCCCAAGGTAAACAGATCTAAAGAGCTCTCTTGATCTCAAATCCCTGTCGATCTTGAATATAGAGCTTCTCTGCTTTCTCCAGGTTAGAAATGGGGATCTCACAGGACAGTTCATAAAGGATTGAGAAGTCAGTTGAAAGACAGAATTCCATTAAAGCTGAGGATCAAGCCTGTTGAGCTAGACGTACACCCCTCTGTGACCATGGCGATATCCAGGGAACCCAAGAAAGCACAGTTTGGTCTATGAAGAGAAATAGGATGAGACCTGTAAAAAGGTAGACTTGGTGAGTAATCAAGATGAGAAAGATGTGGGCCAAGAATAGAAGGGCACTAAATTCAGAAACGATTCGTCTTCAAGTAATCTCCAAAGCTGAGAAAAGTTGCAAGTTCCATTTAGGTAACTACTTTTCTGGGTTTTTTTTTATGAACAAAGACTCTCACATCCCTAGGAAAGCAGAGTTTATTATACCTAAGACAGTAATCATGAGAGTATCTCTGTTGACATAGCACTGGGATGACAAAGAAGAATATTATGTAAGCCCCCAAGGCAAAGCTAAAAAGGAGGAGTCCAAAGACATTGGGTTGTGGCTGTCAAAGGGCACATGCCCACACCCCCCTACTTGCCAAAACTTTGCATCCAACAAACTACCTACCTCCCGACACACACACTCCCTTTCTCCATCCATCCCAGTGAACTGGAATTCATGGAGCACTTTTTCCATGGAAGACCTTGGGTTTGGTAACTGAGAAATACAAAGATGCATGAAACATAGCCTTGGGTCTGTGGTATTTCCTAGACCCAGAGAATCACACAGCTGAAAGTAAGGGCTTTTCACTAGAACTGCATTTAAATCACTTTAAATTCTTGTAAGTCTTTCAAAGTCAAACCTTTTTTTTTCAAGGGTCCCACTGCAAAGTCTATGAACCTAAAAACAGCAGTCACTAACATTCTGCAACCATGTAACTCTACTGACTACTTCATAGGCATTCTTTAATCCTCACAGAGACCCTCTGGGAGAGGTATTATTATCCCTGTTTTTATAGATGAGAAATTGAGGTCTAGAAAGGTTAATCAGTGACCAAGCTGGAATATTCAAGGAAGTCTGACTCCAAAGCCAATGCTAATATTTACCCTACTGCCCCTCACTTGCGTTATACCAGAATGGGTGTCTGGGATCACATTTATACCACAGATCCCTGAAATCATGGTGGGTAGAAGGACAGGTGAGGCAACCACCCCATATATTCGACTAGGGGAAAAATCTGGTCTTTTTAATAAATCTAATGAGATGATAACAATCAAGGATATGGCCCAGAATTAGAAAGTGGGTGGAGTTCAGTCAATTTTCTGCAAGCAATAATAAAATAGATCCCTAAGGCGGGTAGCGTTGCCATATGGAGATGGTATGGAACAATTCATTTTCACGGTGCACTAGAAGACAGCAGAACACCTCTTATTGAGTCCCAGATCTGCCACTTACTAATTGTATGACTTTGGACATGTCACAGCTTCTGAGTCTTAGTCTCCTCATCTGTGAAATGACTGTGTCACAGTACCTGCCCCAGGCCTGCTGTGGAACTCAACAGAATAACACACACAAATCAATTAAAAAACTACCAGTGCTCTTGCAAAATTGGCTATTTTAAGTTACTTCCACTTCCACGGAGATTTCCTTTATGTTCTACATCCCTTTTCTGTCTATCTCCCTGCCTCTCACTATGCCATTTTCTCAGAAAGCCACAGATTTCAATGTTCAGGGATAGAATGTGATTTCTTTATGATCAATCATTCAAACAAGTGGGTAGAAAAAGTTCCATGAAAAAGAGACCAGGGTGCTCAGATCGACAGCTAGTGGCATCTGTGACAGCTGCTCAGGGCAGCATCTTCTTCTCACCATGGGCCTCAGGAATCCTGAGCCGGGTGGCAGGGAATCCTGCTGTTGGCTCCTGGTTTTCTTCTCTGCAGGCTGACGCTCAGGGAAAGCAAACTCCTTCCCCATTTGCCTGAGGGGAGAGATGCCTAATTATGTACTGTGCTTCTGATTTCCCTCTGGAAGGCTGGCGCCAGGGCCTGAACTCAGCTCTCCCTCAAATCTCCAGAGACACAGGCTCCTGGAAAGCCTCAGCCACCGCCCTTCCCCCACCCTGCCTGAGCATACAGGCTCACGCAGCCCCCCACCTCCCCAGAACACAGACAGACAATGGCTGTCAGCACCAATCCAACCCCACCCAATACCACCACCCTGAGACCAGGATGGAGAGAGTCAGGAATACAGTGGGTGACCAGAGGCACTGCTCTGCACAGAATAGCTCTTGGGGCTTTGACCAAGCCTGTTTTAAATATTCTATTCACATGTATATTCCACCAGTGCTTTGACAGTTTTTCCCTGGTGAGCAGGCCCTGATTTTCATATTTCTTCCCCTTGCTTTCAGAGAGCTTGCCTTGTAGGAAAAACTCCCTTCCCCCCATCCCTGCCTGGTATTACCCCTGAGAACATTCCTGACTAAGGCTGTTTCCAGCCTGCATTCCCTGCCCCCTCCCTTCTATTGCTTGGAGAAACTATACAGTGAAAATTCAGAAAATATTTCATCCCCTTAGGAAAAAGCAATTTGAATGTTTTAGCAAGGAAATCACTTCAAAAGCATTTGCTTCCACCCACCCCCTCCAGCAGCCTGAGAAGCCAGGAAATGAAGGCAGATTCTACAGTACAGACACCATCAAAGAGTAAATCAACACCCCAGGGACTGCAGTGAGGGCCATTCTGTTGCATAAACACCCAGCCACAGCCCATTAAATGGGCCTGGTTTAACCAAATCACAGGGCTTTCCTCTGGGCTTCTAAGCCCAAGGGCTCCCTTTACTCCTGAGTGGCTGTCCACAGCATCATTCCCTCTGGTGTCTGCAGATTTCATCCATATGGTTTCCATTTCTCTTTCACAAAATGGATGATGTTGACTCTGTTAAATAAGAAGAGTCTCCAATCCACTGTGGTGGCACCTGCTACTAGCATCACGTAAATTTACAGCTTGATTGATTCTGACCACATATTACATTGCCAATTCGATTTTCTTTTTTTCCCTTCCTCCCTTCTCAGCTACCCTCCTTCCTTCCTTTCTCAGAAAGAGGTGAAAAAGATGACAAACTGTAACGACAGTAAAATTATGACCTGTTTCTTTCAAATCATTGGCTCCAACTAGCCTTTAAAGCAAAGACCAATCTTAAGCTTTTTATGAAAGATTGTGAGTTTCTGTCACTGGAAAGAGGGACACTATGGTCCAGCAGCAGCAGGAGCAGCAGCACCTGGGCACAGGCTTGACAAGAAGAATCTCAGGCACTATCCCAGACCAACTCAAACAGTCTGCACTTTAACAAGATCTCCAGGTGATTCAAATGCAAGTTAAGGTTTGAGAAGCACTGGTCTATGGGATGGTGACACATCACACTCCCCTTCCAGGACTTTTCCCTTACCATAAAACCACACTAAGTCATTGGTAACAGTGTCTGCTGCTCTGTGTGTAAAATTACCAAGTTCAGTGGCTCTGCTGACAGTATATACATAGGATCTTGTACAAGCTCAGTGAGCTATAGGGAGCTCACATGTCAGGAACTGAAACACAGGAAGGGGCCAATAGACTCAATTACTCTGGAAGCCAGTGCTGCCTGGTAGCTCAGCTTTGGCTAAGAAGACTCACCAGGAAGACAGGTTGCCCCAAGCCAGGTCTTATCAGCTGCTCCATAGCCTGTGAGCCCCTGCTGACCCTGGCATCAGGGAAACAACTCTGGACCAGAAATCAGCAAACCTAGATTCAAAGTCTCCTTTCATCTCATCCTGCTTTTGGACAGGTTACTACATATCCTCAGTTTCTTCATCTCTACAGTGAGACTATTACATTAATACCAGCTTAGCCTGCCACACAAGTTAATTGTGAGGATCACATGAAATAACATATTTGAAAACACTGTAAACCATGGAGCAGTATTTAATTATTATTTATTATTGCTAATTAGTATAGAATCACAGAACTGAGGTAGCTTCAGATTGGGAGAAAATTAATAGATCCAATCTCCTTCCTTATGCAGGAATCCCTTTCTTGCTAGGAGGAGAAATCACCAACTGATTCTCTCCTATAACCTCTGAAAAAGAAAAAAAAAGGACAATAAAAGGATGGATGGATGGATGAACATTTGTTGAGCATCGGTACTGTGTTAGATGTTTTTGCATATATTCCACAGATGCTCACAGGAGCAAGAGCACACAGACATCCTGGGGTGGATGTTGTGATGTACCCTCCCCTTTAGGAATGAAGGAATAATTCTTCCAGTTATCAGGAGTGCTGTTGGCAGAAAGCGCTCAATCCCCATCCCACTTTGGAGGATTACTTTGGGTAAAGAGAGTTGCTTCACCCCAGGCTGCATCCAACAACTGCTCAACACAAGGGTATCAAGGGCCCAGCTCTCTTCTCCAACTCCAGATGGCTCTAAAGGGTCATCTCATTTGTGTTTTCCACTGAGACTAAATCAAAGCTCCACTTGTCCTTCTGCTCAGTCCTACTTCCTTCCCTTCCCTTCTCTAGGGATCTATCACAAGAAAACTCCCTAATAAACTACCTGCTTGATAATCTCCACCTCAGAACTTGCTTCTCAGAGAACCCAACCTGTGTGACACATCCTCCCACTAATTTCTTAGGCTTTGAGACTATCTTGTGGACCACACACATTCACTGAACAGCCTTGGGATCAGAGACTGTCAGAAATTCACAGTATAACAGAGACTATTGTTTCAAAGTTGAAAGAAAACTTGGGGATCATTTTATCCAAACACATCATTTAACAGAAAAGATTGAGTTTACATACTTTGACTAAGGCCATCTTACTAGTTAATGGCTGAGCCAAAACTAAACTTCAGGTCTCCTAATGATCCAGTATTTTTTTTTCTATCACTGTCCTTGAAAGAGAAGAGGCCTATCACTACACCTGAGGAATAATGTAGTACTCTGCATTAACTTACAAAATTGAAGAACAAAGCATTCAATAACAAACCTCCTGCCATAGTTTTTGGCATGTTTATAAAAACAGATACATTAAATTTTTAAAAATATTGCTGGTTTCCTGTTCTTTCTCAAGATAGGTAACTAGATATATCACTTTGGTTTGGCTGGGCCAACCTCTGTTTTTTGATGATGTATTTGAGGTGGAAGGTAACCCAGGACAGATTCAACAGGCTCTGTTCTGAGAGTCCATTGGGCCTGCTGTAGTTAAACGCAAACTTTAAGGTGTCGGAAATCACTTCTGTGAATTATCATCCTATATAAGGCAAAATGATCATAATGTAGACCTTAGGTTAAGGCACAGAGCAAGCCTGAAGAATGAACAGTGAGGGCTCCAAAAGGGAGCTAAGAAACGTAGAGTCACCTATGGTTCCTTTTAGCTTAAAAATAGGGCATGGTAACTTTTCTCTATGTAATAGGGGTTACAGCCTCTCCTCTGTACACCCATAATACCCTATACAGTCTTGATTTTGTACTGACCACATTGGGTTATGATTCCCCTTTATGGCCATATTGCCCCCACTAACCTAAGTTCTTTGCAGTGAAGCACCATGCTTACCCACCCGAGTGCCGGCCTGTGATTAGCACTGAATGAAATGTCTGCCTATGGCCTCCTCATTCATTCCTCAAAATACCTTGCCCATAAAAGCCTTTTAGGGCTTGAGGATTTGATGAGTTTGGCCCAGAGAGGGATTTTGAGAATTATCTTGTCTTATCCCAATATATTTTATATATTAAGGAAAAGAAGCCAGAGGGCTGAAGAGGTGGAAGGATTGTGGTCCTATGCTATCAAAAGAACCATGTTTTGTTTGGGTTAAATGCTTAAAAAGAATAAATAGGACCCACATTTGATTAGTCCATACTTTTGTCACCTTCCCTAGATAAAGATTTTTAGTTCTTTCTTCTTATGTTTTAAATCTCCCCACTGAAACCTGCAATATGCCTTGTGGTCTGAACCTCATGATAAAACTAGAGAACCAGGGCCCAAAGTTACATTCATGGAATAAGGGTCTTCTGCCATTGATCCTTTCGCTTGTGTGAAATGGGATGGAGCGCAGCTGGGACGCCTACCTCTGTCTTATTAAACAGGGAGCTAATCTGATCAGAGGTTTGGCTTAACTGAGACTGACTACATTTCCTCAGGGTTTTTGCTGCCCCTGTGGAGGAGGGGAGTCAGGATGCAGATCAGAAATATAAGTGCTTTCACTGAGGCATGCCTAGATTTGCAATTCAATTCAGCGAAAGAGAGGAAAAACAAAAACAAAAAAAGATGGAATAGGCTACTGTCTTGAGGCTGAATGCCAGAGGGTCACTGGGTTTCTTAGCAGCAGTGACTATTCAGAGGGGTAGGGAGTCATTGACTTAGAGCAGGGTAAGAAGCACCAAATATATTCTCTGTCACTCTGGAGAGAGAGGTGCCTCCTGGAAAATGGAGAAGATTGCATCGCTGGTTTGATTAGCAGAAGGAGCTGGGTTGAAACTAGCTGAGGTAATCCTATGCACTGTGATTTTCTCAAACACCTCCAGCTTCTACTATTATTGTCATTGGGGATTATCAAAGTCAAGGCAGGTGGAACTGGATAATCATAGAAATATTACCCACCTGTTGTGTTGTTTTTGTAGTGTTACCAGTTTCCAAAAATGTGCTTTGCATCAAAGTATTTTTTATTGCTAGCGTTAATAACATACCTTTGAGGAGCTCAAAAGATAGTACCAGCAAAGAATTAGCAGCAGGTTCCTGACAGTAAAGCTCAGAATACAGGTGGGCTTACAACAGAGTCAGAGTAGAGGCCAGGCACCCCAGGGAGGTGGGAGCCCTCAGCAATAGAAACTGAGGAATTAAACTGCAAGAGAAAAGGAAGTAGTAGAGAAGTGGCAAGAAGCTTTCTTTTGCCCTAATTTAATTTGAGAAATAATTTAGGGATATTTATCCAAATTGCCATTTGATAAAGAATTAAGTGGCATAACTTGATTACCTGATTATTAAACCCAAGAGATGAAACGTTTTCTACACCAGACCAAAAGTATGTCTGATCATAAAACTGAAGGGACCAGTAGTAAAATTCCTTCGCCTGGGATACCCTAGAGCTCGAAGGTGCACCTTGAATGTATCTACTCAGTGGAACCAAAATGGCATAAACTGCAATAATCTTACTTTACTTAGGCAGAATAGGAAACCAGAAATATCCAGAATATCCACCTGAAGACCACAAAGCAAGTATAATAAACTTAATTATGCCTAACATTTGAGTAACACTTGACATTTTTTTAAATGCTTTTGTGGCCCTCTTAGTTTCTTGCAGTATCTGCAACAAATATGACAGCATTATTATATTCATTTTTCCATTTGATCTTTTTCCCTTACTGTCACATTAATTAATGGCAAAAATACACAGGTAAGTGTAGGGCCCAGATTTGCTCATTAGTTCTATGGCATTTGTTTCTTTATAACACAAAGTCCAGAATTTAATTTTAGATATGTGGTTTTGGTATCCAAACCATGCTCTATGCACAGTGGAGAATCTGTCCACCATGACAGTTCATCCTGGGAAATGAGGACTCTCAGGACATCTGCCCCTGTCACCACTGATCAATTCAGGCAAATCACTGCAACTAAATACAGCTAGAGGAGCCAAAGAGGACCATTAGTGTTCCAGTCCACGAGTTACAATATAACCAGCAGGTAATTCATACCATGTTGAATCAGCCAAAATAGAGCACACTACACTTCATCAGTGTGGGCTTTTGCACAAATGACAGGTCCTGATGCAAAGCCAGGGAGGCACAAAGGGGAGATAAAAAGCTACCCTTACACCCCCCCCCTTCTATTTCATGAGACCTAGATAGAAGTGGTTTCTAGAAAAATCAATTTAAAGAGTCATGAGCCTCAAGACACTCAGTATGACTCCTGTCGCCTTTAGAAAGATTTCTAAAACTCTTCTAGTTTTCTAACAGAAGAAAGCTCTTTAGCACAAGGAAAAAAAAAGTTCAGAAAGTTTATAAATATATGTGAAATATATTTAATATTGGCTATATCTGGAGAATGAAGTTTTGGGAGCCCTTTTCCTTTCTAATTATTACATGGTTAATAATATTTCAATTTTAAAATACTATGTATTCATCAGAAAATATTAGTAAAGTCTAGACAGAGACAGAAAGACACACATACACAGTGGATTGGCCTAGGTTCTAGGCCACTGCTATCACCTCAAAGTCAAGAGAGATAATTCGGTTTGCCAAGAGTTATATAGCTAGTTTGCAACAAAACTAACTCATCTGGTTTACCAGAGCTATTGAAGCTTTTTGTCAGTGTCCATGTGGTTACAGAATGGCAGATTACTCTAAAGACTGTTCTTGGTGTAACAACCCATGGTTCTAGGAATTGGAAGGTAATTTGAAAATATTGTCCTCAATAAGGTGGTCAGGTTATCTCAAGACATGTTTGTGAGTGACAGGGAGTACTATTAATAATTATTCCTAGATACCAGGGATAAACCAGAACCTTCTGGGCATACTGGGTTGTATGGTGACCCTGTCAATACACAATCCATTTGCAGCCCTTCATTAGGATTTCAAAATGTTTATGTTCAGCTGCCAATATTTCTGAGAGCAATAGGTGACACAAAAGGAAATAAACTTTAGCCTGTTTGTACCTTTTCAACACTTTTGGAGACATGAAATAGGGGAACAAAACTTGGGTGGTTTATACTCTTTCTGTTAACTGAGGTCAGAATTAGAGTAAAACATTAAATGAGTTCTAGGCTATGGCTAATTGCAGTAGGGTTTGAAGAAGTAAAAACAGTGGGGGGTGGGGAATTCTGGGCAGAAGAAAAAAGGATAGAAAACTGGTGATTCATAATGAGTCTAGTCACATGATCCCCTCAGAGGTAGTATTTAATAACAAAATCACAGAAATAATAGTTTAGGCAACAGGATAAGTGGATGACATTGACAAAATATTGTCAAAGTAAACATCACTCATCACCATGACAAGGGGAGTGCTGAAATGTAAGGATGCCATGCTGATATCACTTTCATATTTTGTGGCTTACAGGCTGTTAAATTCCCAGCCATGATAATACATATTAATGGAAGGTTGGAAGTTAAATAAATATAATTTGAGCAAGCCAATTCTCTGTGGTATGCTTTCTGTAATGGATAAAAAGCTAACTGAAATGATTAGTCATTGTAGAAATAAGGCATTGATCATGTAATAACAATAAGACTTAGCTTCCAAACAGCATGAAGCGCTATTCAAAAGCAATCAAAGATACCATGTCATTTCATCCTCTTAGCAGCTTTGAGAGGGAGGAATTATATTGTTGTCCCAATTTTATAAGTGAGATAACTGTGGCCCAGGGCAATTAAATAATGTGCTGATTGTTTTGCTTTTACTGGAGAAACCAGAACTAGAACCCACATCTCCTGATCCTCCATTCACCTCACAATCCAGTGTTCATTGTACATGATGCCTAGAAAAGAGGTGACCTTGAGAAAGCTGTGGGTTTTGTGACTTCTGACCATCCCTTTTGGCCGAAATCCATCTTTTTTGGTTTTCATATCCCCTAGGGATAATCCATCTCACTCAACCCTTACCCATTCACCATCTGACCTGCCATGCTCTCTGAAAATTGCAACTATGTTTTACCTTTGGAGTAACCAAATTCAATTATAGTTTCTGCCTTTGTGTTTCCTCAGCCTTTTTTCCTACACAAATTGATGGTGACAGCAGCGATACCAATTCAATTACATACCATCTTCTGGTTCCCAGTAATGATTCTGAGTAGGTCAACAGAGACCAGCTAGGAACAAGAATGACCGTGAATTAAAAGGAAAGGATAAAGAGCGAAAGCCTGAATTAGAAACCCATTTTCACTTACTAGGAAAATTTAAGCCAGCTTCTCTCATCGACTAAACAGAGTAAATCATGGAAAGAGAAAGGAAAGAGTAGGTTGGTCAATTTACAAAAGAGGATTTCTGGAAAGGATTAAAAAGCTTTACAATTGTATTGCCCAATGTGAGCAAAACCTAAGGGGTACTAAATAAAATAACATGCTATCAAACAACTGGGTGTTGTAACAAACATGTCCTAGAAGAGTCCGTTATTTTTGGTATTTTAATTGATTGAAAACTGTTTCTGCATTGAGCTCACACCCCATAGCAGGCAGGTCCAGCATGGAGTGCAGATACTGCAGAACCAAGTCCCTGCCCCCAAGGTGATTAGATTCCAATGGAGACGGATGACTGATGTAGGTGCTCTGAAGGAAAAACAAAGGAAGGTAAAAGGGTTGGCAGTCTCATGACAGAGACAAGCTGTTCAGGTAGAGAGGGGTTAAGAAGGGCCTCTCTGAGAAGGTGACATTTGAAAAACAAATGAACTGAGCCCCAAACATGTAACATACACTACCAAATATATTGATGTCCAAACAGTAATAACATTTAATTGTTTAACCTTTGTTTATGTGTTTTACTAGAACAGATTTTAAAGGTTACTCTTTCTGTGACTGTCATCTACCCCAGAAATGACAAGAGGCCAAACAAAAAATTGTTGTCTTAAGAGCTAAACTGAATCCTCTACAAAAATGGAGGCAGTTTATCAAATCAAGTGATTTTTTTCTTCTTCTGTGACAGCCTTTTAGAAACCAAGTCCTAAATAGTCTCCCTCTTCTTGTTCTGCTGTATGTACCTTATTGTCTACTCTTGGGCAGCTACTTACCTCTTTGTGTTTACAGACTATTTTTGTGAGTGTCCACATAGTTCAGATAGGAAAAAAAGAGCCCAATCAATAATCTATTCTGTCATTTTTTTGGCTAAGTCAGAATTTTGATTTGCACATAATAAACCAGTTTGTACTACCAATTTATGTCAATTCAACAAATATTTGTGGTGTAAATACTACTAGGAGGACAATGTGTTAAACACAAAATGGGAGAAAAAGGTGAATAAAACAGTCTTTACTGTTAGACAAGATACAACACAGTATAGTAGGTAAGTACACAAATTACTACAAAATGGGGAAGAGTTATGTTTCTCTCTCAAAGATTTTTTTTTTTTAGTTGAAAGAAGTATTGATGAGGAACATAAATGATTTTGGGGAGGAGAAAAGATGTGAGATGAGCCTTGAAAGCAGGATAGGATTTCAAACTGTGAAAGGAGAACCAGGAGGCATTTCAGAGCAAAGTGGCACCATAAATATATTAATGAAGGCAGACAGAGGCAGGGTATGTTCCAAGAAGGGCAAATATTCCAGTCTGGTTGAAATGAAGGTCATTAGCAGGAAATTAGTGATAAGTAGGTTAAATAGTGGTAACAGGCTAGGACAACTCTATGAAGAACCTAGGATGCTGAAAGGCAATGGGAACCACCATAGAGTTTGAATTGGGAAATGTTTCTAAGTAGATCTAGCACAGATTGGGAGGAAGTAGATGAAAGGCATGAGACTGGCAAGGAATGTACTTCTAAGGTACAGAGGAGAGGTGATGAAAGTCTCAAGTAGAGCGATAGCATTAGGAACAATACTTTTTGAAGAGAAACATAAACTTGTCACTATATGGGTCTTGGCAACTGATTAGATATGAGGTGAGATAAAGAAAGTGCAAAAGATAACAGAGAAGGGGCACCTGGCTGGCTCAGTCAGTAGAGCATGCTACTCTTGATCTCAGGATTGTGAGTTTGAGCCCCATGTTGGACTTCGAGTTTACTTTAAAAAAAAAAAAAAAAGACAACTGAGAAAATAATGGCCACTTGTGGGGAAGAGAAAGAGGAAATAGTTTCAGTTTTATAAATATTAAGGTACCTAAAGGCCATTCAGGTAAAGAGAAAACAGGTGGAAATCTGGGATTGGATCTTGGGGGAGATTTGGTAGAAAAAATCATTTCAGAGGTGAGAATTGTGACCACAAGAGGGAATATGTGAAAAAAAAAAAAAAACTGTAGAAAGCAAAGGGTTATCTTTTACTTTTTACACCTAGCAGGTGTCTGACCTTAGGGAGATATTTTTTGTTAGGTACAACAGGAGAAAGAACCGGAGAAGGGAAGAAATAAGGAGCAGCTAAAGGTAGGAGAGCAACTTATAGAAACCAAGGGAAATGACATTTTCAAGAAAAAAAGCATAGTTAATAGTATCAAATATAACTTTGAGATCAAGGAGGCATAGAACTAAGATGAAGTTGTGGGATTTCCTACTCAATAACGGAGGAAAGCTGGTTTAGAGTATGGTGAGTATAAGCACATGTGTCCACAAAGGAAAAGGAAATAGAGAGCTTATGTGAAAAGTGAAAGCAGAGTAAGGATTCTTAACATGGTCTCAGGGGAGAGGAATAAACAAACATTTATCCCATGCCTACTTTGGCCCAACACTATGCAGGGTACATTAATTTATGTTTTATTATTTAGTTCTTACATCAACACTGTAAAAACATGTTATTATTATTGTCCATATAGATGCAAATCTAAGGTGCAAAGAGGTTAAACAATTTGCCTCAAGACATATATCTATGTCCGCAACAGACCTGAAATTCTGGCCCTTGTGAGGCTAAGGCTCAAGGCCATACCTTCTCCATGACACTGCTCTGAGACAGGAGGGCCTAAAACTAGGTTCACTGGTTTCAACAGGGAAGAAGACAAGGACCTCCTCCTCAGAAATGAGAACAAAAGAGGGGGATGATAAAATACATATTGAAGAAGTCATCTGCTGCAAGTGACTGACTGGAAAACAGAAGAAAAAGTAATCCAATATTTGAAAAAATGAAGCAAGAGATTCCATAATGGTAGCAGTTGCATAACTGAAACAACCTACCATGCGTTATAGGCTGGAGAAGAAGCTAGAAGCTAGAGCAGACCTTGGGGAGGAGGAGTTGAGGGCCTGCAGGTCACAGGAATGAAACACAAGGAAAGGAAGCACACAGAGCTGAAATCAGAGTAGGAGATTTGGAGTTCAAGATCAAGAATATGGGGCCATTTTGAGTGACGTAGCAAGAGTTGAAAAAATCAAAGAAGTAAGGCACCAAGGTATTTAGTATAAAGTCCGAACCACAATGGCTAAGTCTTATAGAGTGCTAAATCACAAGAAATGTGCTAGTTGAAAAAATGCAAAGAAGTAAAAATATGATAACTGTGATTCACATATTGAATTTGGAGATAGAAAGTTTCCAGAATATGAGATTTCTGTAACAAGGAAGGAAAGAGGTAGGGTAGCATAATCAAACAGAAGAACCTTAATGAAAATGTTGCCATGGGAGAGCGGACTAAAAGTAACCACAAGGAAGCAAGGACATACTGATCTCTTCTCCTGGTCATGAGATGCACCTGGCTCCATTAGGAGAGAAATGATGTCCCTGAGGAAAATGTCATAAGGTTGGCCAGATCTCTGAGGGCAGGTTTAAAGACTAGGGGAAATTTATCAACAATCAAAGGACACAGGGATAGGAACAAGTTGAGGAATGGATAGAACATAAGAGAGCCTTTTGGGTGCCACAGGTGAACTAAATAGATGCAGGTATTAGAGAGGAGAATTCACATGCAGAGCTAGATCCAGGACAAATATTAGAGGAGCAGAGTCAGGAGGTAAGCTAAAGAGACTTATTAGCAGTAAAGCAGGATAAGTCCAAGTTAATAGTGATTCATGGAGGCAATTGTGGAACGAAGTATAAATAGCCCCAGTTTTCTAATAGAAGAGGCAAAGCAATTGGGGAAGGAGAACCTGGTGCTTTACAATCTTTCCTGTCCAAGCACTTTATCATACTGATGAGGATTCACACTTCCTGCTGGGATGTAAAGGGGGATAAAGGAACCATATAAAGAGAACCACATAGCTGTTTGATGTCTCAGAAGGTTAACAGAAACAGGGCAGTTGTTCAGGACCTCAGCTCAGGTCTATTTCCAAATGATGTCACGATTACTATTTTTCTTCACTGAATTTATCACACTTAGCATTTTATTTATATTTATTTGTTTTTTCATTATCAATACCCATCCCCCACTAAATTATAGGCTAAATGGGTCAGGAACTATAACTCCCTGCTGAGTCCCCAGCACCTAGAACAATGTTTAGTATATGGTTTATATTCAATAAATATTGACTGGCATTTGATTGAATGAATTAAAAAAATAAAATGCTGGCTAAACAATAGGTGGTAGTCATATAAAAATGTTTAATATACAGTCTCTGCTTAAGGGATCTCATGAAATAGAAACAGATCAATAAATAATCCAAGACTATAGAAAAACAAAAGAGAATGTGATCAATTCTGTTTTGGTTGTGGTCATCATACAAAAGACGGCAGGGTAAAGAAACTGGTCTCCCAAATTCAGTGCTCTTACCCTGGAGAAACAAGGCAGTCCATGGGGGTGAAAATAAAACTTGAAAATTTCTAATTATTTTTGTTGTTTATGTTTTTATGTAGATTTTTTTTAAGAAAGAGAGCACGAGCAAGGGGGACGGGGAGAGAGAAACAGAAAGGGAAGAGAAAGAGAGGGGAGATCCAGAGGGGGGAAAGAGAGAGAGAGAGAGGGAGAATCTTAAGTAGGCTCCATGCTCAGCACAGAGCCTGATGTGGGGCTCGATTCCATGACCCTGGGACCTTGAACTGATCCCAAATCAAGAGTTGGACACCCAACCAACCAACTGAGCTACCCAGGCTCTCCTATGTAGGTTTCGATATATAGAATATATATACAAGTACATAATTTTGAATATGTAAATTAGCACACCTGAATTTTGGTTGCCTGCTCTTAATTTTTGGCTCATAGGGTGCACAACTAAAATGTCATCCATAGACTAGGGGATTAGAACCTTGAGCTATACCTTGAAAGAAAACTAAAAATGTGCCTTCTAATCAGAAGTGAGACAGGGCATTCCAGAATGAAAGTAACAGCATAGATCTATGAAAAATCAAAAGTTCTTCTGAGAACTGTAAGAAATTTATGTCTGGAAAATCATATGACTTCACTCATATGAGGACTTTAAGAGACAAAACAGATGAACATAAGGGAAGGGAAACAAAAATAATATAAAAACAGGGAGGGGGACAAAACAGAAGAGACATATAAATATGGAGAACAAACTGAGGGTTACTGGAGGGGTTGTGGGAGGGGGGATGGGCTAATGGGTAAGGGGCACTAAGGAATCTACTCCTGAAATCATTGTTGCACTATATGCTAATTTGGATGTAAATTTTAAAAAATAAAAAATAAAATTAAAAAATATCAATCATTTAAAAAAACAAAAGAAATTTATGTCTGGGCATTATAAGCTGGAGAGGCACCTGGGTGGCTCAGTCAATTAAGCCTTCGATTCTCGATTTAGGGTCAGGTCATGATCTCATGGCTAGTGGCTCTGCTCTAACAGCACGGAGCCTGCTTGGGATTCTCTTGCTCTCACTCTCTGCCCCTCCCCCAACACACACCTGCTCTCTCTCTCTCTTTCAGAATAAACAAACTTAAAAAACAACAACAACAACAAGCCATTGAATGCCACAATTAGAAGTCATCGATAACACTAATGAGAGCAATTTCATGGTGGTGGAAGGAGTAGAACTAGATGAAGTATAAGTCAGACTTCAGGAAGTATGGATGATGACCAGAGCTTCACAAACTTTACTGTGCATCCTACTCACCTGGGGATTTGGTTAAAAATGTAAACAGTGAGGAGGGGTTCCAGAGTCTCCATGTCTTACAAGTTTTTGATGATTCCCAGACTGCTGGTCAGCAAACCACACTTGGAGTAGTAGGGTTATGGACCAGTGGCTCTCAAACACCCTGTGCATCAAGATCACCTGTAGACTTGCTGTAAGAGATTCCTTGACAGCCCCCCCCCCCCCGCCCCCAGAGTGTCTGATTCAGTAGGCTTAGAAAGTGGGACGGCAGGGAGTTTGTTGAAATTTTTGCCTTCATTTTATTGTTGGGGATAGCAGTGCCAATATATTCACACTCCCATTATATGAAACACAAATGTCCACCATAGGCTGGTTTGATACATATTCTCAAGTTTTCTCTATTTTCTCCACATTAGCCTGAATCGCAGACATACTGCAATTCTTATTCAGCCAACCATCTGCACCTAGTTTCACAGTCTGTAAGTAAAATCAATATGTAATACAAAGAAATTAAAATATCCTAGTCTCCCTAGCCAAGATAGTCTCCCTATCATAAAGGGATGTTTTCTTCTTAGTTAGGGAGAAAAACAAAAACAAAAACAAAATGTACTCCACTCAATCTCTTGTTTGTTTTCCGTGTCAAAATTATTGGGTTACCTACTGATTACCAGACCTGGCCAATTAGTCTAATTATCTCATCACATATTTTTAACTTCTCCAGCTGTGAGTTACTTTTTATATTGACTCTTTCAATAAAGAGCTCCCCAAGCAGAAACAAATGATGAGTAAAGTGATAAACACCCACCAGCAATTTAACCTGAATACTTGAGAGTAGCAGAGTGGTACAACTGAGCCATGGGATAGAATTCAGGAAATGAATTGCTGTGCTGTATTCTAAAGCTCTGAAGAAGTCCACAGTTCCTGGCACATGTAAATGAAAGTGGTACTAATTTCAAATTGAATCTCATTATTATTACACGATATACTGAGAGGATTACTCTGGGAAAATGTCAAATGTTATTAGATTTATTTGTGTATGTCCTGGAGGAGGAGAATGAGAAGAACAAGCTGGCAAAAAAGTAGGCTACAAAGATGAATAAGACCAGCCCCCTTCACAAGAATATATATAAATTGATATCGTCTATCCCTTATTTCTACCTCCTCAGGGAAAGACAATGATACAGATGAAGCATTTTCCATAGTTCCCTTCTATGCTCAGAGTGGACAGTAGGGTTGAAGATCTGTCAAAGCAGTTCCAGATTCTTGTACGTGGTTTCCTGGTTTTTAACGGACAAAGTGGTTACACTCCAAAGAGCCCCCCAGATAGAAAAAACTTAACCTGATGTCTTAAGTCTTTAAAAAGGGCCACTTCTCTAGGCATGACCACTTCAGGCTTTTATTTTCTTCCAAAAAAGCCAGCTTAGAAGCTCCGTGGGAAAAGAGTAGTCTTCGGATAGTTTGGAAAGCTAAAAATATTTTTATCACTGAGAACATGCCTGTATTAACAAGGTGACCGGCAACCACCCTGTGCCTTGTTCAAAGCCTGCTATCTCTCCAGGCCTCCAACCTGCCCCCGCCCCTGCCAGCTTGCTCTCTGATCAGTGAGATTCTCTGTGTCTTTGTGTAAAGGTCATGGAATCCTAACAGCTGTAAAACATACTGAAGGGGGATTAACTAGCTTGATTCCAGCCCACTGGCTGAAATACATGACTCAGAATAAGAATCTCAGATTAGTACTACAGATCATCATCTCAGATGCTAGGAAATTCAGACACCTGTGTAACCTCTCTTGGAAAACATGTTATCAATATCCTTTTCTCAAAGCCCCTGGGAAGAATAAACAATGAAAGTGCTCAAAATTCCCTGATGGAGATGTTCAGTTTCAGCCACAAAAGCTCTAAAGACAATTATAGGGATCAAAATTCATTCAGTGACACAATGTCTCTTAATTTCCTAGAGAATACATCTAAGATCAATGTGGGAAGAGACTGGATATGGGGAAAAGAAAAGAAAAAAAAAAGCAAGATCATTTTCTAAATTAACTAATTAAAGCACAAACCCCAGCTGATTTTCAGTCATTTGGATGAATTTGTGAGCTTGGCTAGATCAGGCAGTTTGAAGTGTGGTATACACCTAAGGAGTTAGGGAGCACCAAATGTTTATTTGTGCTTAAATAGAAACATAGATAGCTAGTCCAAGCAAGAACTTCCTCCACAGAAACTGCAAATAACCCATCCCCTGGCTGCCAACTAGAGGCTTATTTTAGCAAGAGTAAGTAGGAACAGGCTGCCTGGCCAGTCCAGGAGAATTTAGGGGTGCTCTTCCCACACACCAGGCACTCATTAGCATGTCTACTCAGCTTCTCAACTGCGTAACAGCTGCAAACCGACAATAGTGGGAAACTGTCACAGAGAAAGAAAAAAGTATACTGAAAAAGGCTGTTAATTAAGAAAAGATGGAGGGGGGTGTTCAGAAAGAAAGGCAACTCTTAAACAGAAGAAAAAGTTTAGTAACACAGTTTCGAGAGAAGACTCACAGGAAAAGAAGTCACAGTAAAATGCACTTGTCATTCTGCTCATGATGTTGAAACAATAGTCACTTTTTCCTCAGGCATTCATTAAGTACCTACTAAGTACAATGCACCATGCTGAGTTCTTTGTGGAGAAAAGACATCAGACCATTCCAACCTTTTAACAATTGGCACTTAATTGCCGGGATAAAATATTTGTAACCAACAACTACTATGCAAAATCATGAGTTTCAGTCACTTGTGAAATGGAACATACTAGCTGTTCAGAACTTTTGCCTTATAAGGCACGCTTCTGGGTGAGCCCAAAAGGATGACAACTTAAGATGCTACCCTTGACTCTGAAAGGAATGTTAAATGTAGACTGTAGTCAGGTCATCTTTTTTCAATGTCCTTTGCTTAAAACAAATCAGCTCAGAAAAAAAATGCCCTTCTCTTTATTGGCAGTTGATTCACACCACAAGCTATAGGTCATTTGCCCAAGAGAGTTCAAAGCTAGTGTCTAGAATGGTAATAGTAAGAACATTAGGCAAAGCAAGCCAAGTAAAAGTCACTCCAAAGCAAACAAAATCTAGGAAAGCAAGGTAAATGCAACGAGGGCTCCTGGAGCACCTACTAGGAAAAAAAATGTCAATAAAAAAAGGGAGAGTCATTACAGAATCAGATCACATTTCATGAGAAATGGAGAATAAAAGCAGTTTACTGATTAATCAAATTATTCTCGATCATCACCTTATAAAGCAGTGATAGGAGTCCCATTTTATAGAAGAGAGACTTGAACAGGTTCATAAGCAGAGAGGCAGGAAGTTGCAGAATCAGAATTCACTTAATAGCCAATGAACCAACAACTATGGCCATATGGACTCCCACTGCAAGTAGATATTGGTAGCAATGGATTCCTGAGATTTTCATTCTGTCCCCATGTTTCTTCTCTTACCATAGGTTGGGCCACGTGTGTCAAGCTTCTATAGGCACAGAGGAGCACAGAGTCTAAGTAAATGGCATGTTTAGTCCACAGGAGATGGCAGACATTGCTAAGTGCCATCATTCTCTGCTCACCTAATTCCATCATTTCCCTCCTCTGGGATTGTCATCCTAGAGCCTTCTTCTGGGTAGGCCAGAGTGACTTGAGAAAAATAAATCTTAACAATCACAAATAATGCCCTGATGCACACAGACCCAGCTCACATCTTCAAGAACAAAGTCTCTTCTTCAGAGCGGCTTCAGTATATCCCGCCAGTAGTGACCTACCCCTTTGGTCTCTGTAGGAAACAGTTCAGGTCTAGAGTTCACACATGCCCTTAGTTCAAGTGAATGGACATCCCAAAGGTTGGGGATGAGGAATGCAACTTTCATCTGAGGCACAGGGTAATGCCATCACTGTCTATTTGCTGTTTCCAATAACTAACTTTAACCAGCTATAAATCAAGGTTGGGGACTAAGTAAAAAGCATAAGAAACATACTGGTTTCTCACATTTTTTTAAGACTAGCTCTGAAATCAACCTGCATACAGCATGAACGTGCATAAATGCTAATGTTTGAAAGAAGCAACCCCTAGAAATGAGGCTTTGTGGCTTTTAATCTCCATGCTGAGTTTGTCTTCTAATACACCCAGAGAATGTATCCAAGAAGGCTGAGGAGGAGGGCGCCAATGGGGCGGAGATGTGCTTACTGCAGGCACCGTTAATAAATCACTGGTAGTTAAGATATAGATTGGATGATGGCTGGCAGATGGAATGGAGGTACATCAAATTGCTTTTCTCATATAGATTATTGGATTAACAAGGAAGCAGCAGGCAAGTGGCAAACTGGTGTAACAAATTACTATCGTAAAAAAAAAAAAAATTTTTTTTTAACTTATCCCAGGATGGTAATAAGGCTCTGAAGGCCATTAGCCCTCTGGAGAGGTGCTTGAAGTGGGAATATCCTTCTGAGATGGTAATACAGAGAACATTCTCCATACTTCTCCTCCTCGTATCACTATTGTACTTAAGCACATCCTGGTGAGGGTAAGAGGAATGAAGAAAGCCAGAATGCAGAAAGAAATGAATAAATGAATGTGGCTATTAGCAGATGCATGTCCTGCCCAGTTAGTGATAAGTGGGGGTACGTTTCACTCCTTTCTGGCAACCAATTCTGGTTGCAACCAATACTGCCTCCTTTTTTATTTTTGTCACCTCCTTCCCTTCCATATTTTTATTTTGAAAAACTTCAAACCTACAGAAAAATTGTACCAGTAATGAGCACCTGATACTACTATAAGATTCACCAATTGTTAATATTTTGCTGTGCTTGCTTTCTCTTTCATTTTCCTTCCCTCTTTTTGGTGAATTATTAAGTGGCAGACATCAAAAATGTTTAACCCCTAAATGCTATACTATGTATCTCCTGAGAGCAAGGTCATTCTACATCTCCATAATGGAATTTACCATTTTCAAAAAAATTTACTCTTGATATGAAATATATAATATAGAATCTATGTCCAAAATCCCCACATTGTCTCAATGTCTTTTTAAAAATTTTCTTTAATGTTTATTTATTTTTGAGAGATAGAGCACGAGTGGGGGAGGGGAGGAGACAGAAAGAGAGAGACACAGAATCTGAAACAGGCTCCAGGCTCTGAGTTGTCAGCACAGAGCCCAATGTGGGGCTCGAACTCGGAAACAGTGAGATCATGACCTGAGCCGAAGTCAGACACTTAAACCGATGGAGCCACCCAGGCAGCCCTGTCCCAATGTTTTCTATAACTTCTTTAAAAATCCAGAATTATACATTGTTTAGTCATATCTCCTTAGTAATTTGTATTCTAGAACCATGCCTGATCCCCCTTTTTTAACTTTTAAGATACAGATGGTTTTGAAGAGTCCAGACCACTTGTTTTGCAAACTGTTTCTTGATTTAGATTTTTTTTTTTTTATTGCTTCCTCACGATTAGAATAAGGTTAAACATGTTTGGCAGGAATGTTCTTCCAAGAGAAATAGGTTGTCAGTTTGTCAAACTTGGCGATTATAAGTTTGATCATTTGTTTCAGGTGATGCTGTCGGATTTCTCCAATGTAAATATACCATGTTCCCTCCATAATTAATAAACAGTTCTGAAACTGGATGATCATGAAGGCCAACATTTTACACAATAGTTTTAGCATGCTTTGATGAGTTTTGCTTGAATCAATTATTACAATGGTGATAGAAAAATCATCAATCATTTTATATTCTTCCTACATTTATGAATTGCTATTCTTCTCTAGAAATAAACTTCCTTTTTCTCTCTACCCATTCCCATTTTTTAGATACCATTATGGCCTCATGATGTTTTATAAGTAAATCTATTGTAATCCATTCCTGCCATTATTTATTTTCATATTCTAGTTGTCTCCAATTTGATCAATCTGACTTTCATATGCTCTGACATCTTACTATCAGTAAGCATTGATTGAGTACTTCCTCACTTTTTAGTGCAACTCAGTGCTACAGGCTCACCTTGCACTCCACTGTCTCAGTATCACGCAGTTTTCCAGGGAGTCTTGATTTCTTTGCATGGGAAATGGTAGGGAAGCCAATATCAGGATGATAGGTACATTCACTGCTCCTGAGGTATAATTACTTCTAAGCCCTTTCTTTGAACCAGAAAGAAAATATGTATGCTGCTAAAGTCATGAGTCTATACTGATACCTCCAATTCTAATCCAACACAGAGATGTCCTTCCCCCTTTCCACATTTTTTTCTCTACTCTCCTACCATGAGAACTCTGTTCCCCCCAAAACATGAAAGCATTTGTTCATTTACTCAGTTCTACAATATACACAAAATAGTTTCAAACTACCAATGACAGTTTATCTATAGAAAAACAAAACAAAACAAAACAAAACATTGAAGGTGGTATGTAGTCAGAGTATAGTGTTCAAATTTTACCGGAATTAATTCTGGCTTTACTTTTTTATGTTCATATCATAACATATATATAGTTTAATTCATGTGTTTCTATTTATATTAAGTTTTAGGATTTTACTATATAATTGATGAATTAATGTGGGTTAAAAGTCAAAACTAGATTGAAAGGTAAATTTAGACAGGTATCATTTCCTTTATTATTGCTTCCACTTTATTTCCACCCATCTCCAACAGCCAACCAATTTCTCTAGCTTCTCTGTTTCCTTTTCAAGATATTTGTATATATGTATGTATATTCTTATTTCCATTTCTTTCTTACAAAAATGGTAGCATACTATTTTCTGCCTTGCTTTTTTTCACTCAATATATTTTAAAATTAATGCTGCTTTTCGAAATCCTCTGATTCTGTTCTCTTCAACGTCTTGGGCAATTAAATCATATCTCAGCTCTAGGTAAAATGAGTGGTTCCTGCAAAAAGGAAGTATGAATATGAAAGAGAGTGAGTCTGTGTTAACTTTCTAACTGAAACAATTTTATGTTCATGTATATATGATAACCTAAGATAATTCTAAGTGTGTATAAAATTACCCCCTGAGGTATTAGGTAAGGGTTCTCATTAAAAATTCTTATTCCAAGGACCTACTAAATCAAACTCTCCACAGGGTAAAGCTCAGGAATCTGAATTTTAAAACTCCTGGATAATTCCATGGATCTTCAGAAAAACATGGGCTGTTATGAGTGGAATAAGTGACAGGGAAAGCCACAAATATGACTTATATCATGACAAAGCCTTTTCACTTGAGTGTTTAAGGCTGTTTTTCCTCTAAGAACATGGATTTTTTAAAATTTATTTATTAATTTATTTATTATTTAAATGAGAAGTTAGGTTTCTTTTGGAGTAAGCTCGGAGCTCATGTCCTCTGTAGGGGTCAGCCAGGGGGACAGCAGACAAAGACTGTATCCCTCTTGGATCTTTGAGACACTAGGCAGCTAGATGGAGCATACTGGAGCCACATTGCTCCTTTCCCTCACCTACAAAGTCTCAGGGTAGAATTTCCAGGGAACACAGTGACCTTCCAAATGTCCAGGTCCCCGTCTCTGCTACATTTCAGCCAATGGAAACAGGGAGAAACAAGTGGGTAAATAGCTTTAAGTATCACAAAACCCTATCACTTCCATTGCTTCTCCCACCTTCCCTACTCCTTTCATATTATCCAAAAATAGTATGATTTGAAGATACAATAAGGACACACTGTCCCATCTAAAATTAGCTGTTTTATAAAAGATATGAGAAATTCTTTGGGGGAAGGTAGGGGAAATGGATCATCTATTTCATTTTGAAGCTGTGAAAAATTGAGAGGCAGAGAGACAGTAGAGATGAGAGGATGACTGGCTGGAGCAACTTCCTGTCATGGGGAGAGCCCTTTGCAACATCGTCAAGTAGTAAATCAGGTCTTTAATAACTCAGTCTTAATAGCCAGTGTTTATCAAGTACCTACTATAAGCCAAGAGCTTCGCTATGTGTTTTATCTACTTTAGCTCATTTAGTCTTTATAACAGTTCCATGAGGCAGATACTACCACCATCTGTCTCTTCCAGGTGAATAAACTGCAAATTAAAGATGTTCTTACTTGCCCAATTCACATAGTGAAGCAAGAGCTATATCTATGTTGCTATAACCAGAACCAAGCCCTGCACTGCCACACAACTGAAAAGGGCCTTCAGAAATATAAATTTTTAGGATACTAACCTAGGTGCTCAGTGTCTCATCCTGTTGACTGCCTGTGTGAAGATCTCTAGTTAACACTTGACCAGATCTACCCCTCAAATTCCAAGGAGGCAACGATTTAGGAAACTGTGTTGTACTCTTAGCCAAGCCACTATGCTTTCCTTGGGTTCAGTGTCTTCATTCCATAAAAACAAGAACGATGGGTAAAAATTTTAAAAATAATAATTTTCCCTTTCACTTCTGTTAGCCAATAATCCAAATGCCAAATTCGGATTCACATTTTCACTCTAAGGTTTTAATAGTTTTGTTTTCTTCCTCTTTAGTGTTTTAATATTTTAATGTTCCCCTCTTTATTCCCAAAGGCATTTGAATTCCAGAAGAGGCTAATGTATTAACTCTAAAAAATGAGCCTCTAATAGTGGAAATTTCCAGGCAGAGAATCCAATGAGTATTGGAAAGCTGTTGTATCCTGATTACATTTTTTTTCCCCATTCTGAGGATGATTGTGTTCAGGAAATACTCTGAGATAAGGCTGGATAAAATGGGAACCAGGCACAGCAATCTGAAAGAGTTGGCAGAAAAGAGGTGAGAAAACAGGGCCCACAAGCCAGCTGGCATAGATGGCAGGGGTCCCTCCCAGGCATCAGAGATTCAGAGGAACCATAGAAACCATATGTGTGAGAAACACTGGCAGAAGAGGGATAGCATATCAGAACTGTCTCCACATGGGGGTAAATCCCAGGAGATGTGATATGATGGTGGTTTCCAGAACACTTGTCTTCCAGTGTGGGGGAGCAGGAACTCCTCTGTACCCCACTCGCTAATGAGACAAGAACTGCTTCTCTTGGCCTCACCCCTGTGTGGTTTCTCTTGGTTCAGGAACCCCTCAGTGGATGATTAGCTGACTAGAAATGACCTGTGTTTCTGTCCACCAATTTTAAGTTTCATGAGGACAAGACAGACATTATTTTGTTATCCTTCACAGCTCAAAGCTCTTCTACATAGCAGGTATTAACTGTATGCCATATTAAAGGAAGAATAACTCACAAACTCATGACCCTGAGATCAAGACCTGACCTGAGATCAAGAGTTGAACGCTTAACTGACTGAGCCACCCAGGCACCCTGAGAAACCCAATTTATATTCCAGGTGAAATGAGTCAACATGTAGACCTACCTAATTCTTTTAAACATTGCTTGTAATTCATTCAATCATGCAACAAATATTTATTGAGCACTTACTATGTACCAGGCACTTTACTAGAAAAATTGAGGCTACAGAGGTAAACAATATAGGTATTAATTCCTGCCCTCTTGGAGTTGATTACCTGCAAACAAATAGGAATTTCAAATGTAAATTGTTATGAATAAGATCATGATATTGTGACTTATAAGAAAAAATATGGATTTGGTCATTCACATGATCAAAATATGTTTCTCATATATATATTTTGTCTTCCTCCAAGGTTCCTGGATCAATTTCTTAAGTGTTGAATGATAAAGGTGTCTTTCATTATGTTAATGAGGTGGCTTTAGGAAAAGTATCTAAGGATGGGAACTGGTTCCCATTGGAGCCAACCATGTGATTAGAAAGTTGGAACTTTTAGTCCCTACTCCCTGACCTCTGGGCAGCAGGGAGAGGGGCTGAAGGTTGAATCAATCACTAATGGCCAATGATTTAATCAATCCTGCTTATATAATGAGGTCTCCATAAAAACTCAAAAGGATGGGATTTGAAGAGATTCCAGGTTAGTGAACACATGGAGATTTAGGGAAAGTAGTATACTCTGAGAGAGAACAGAAGCTCTATGCCCTTTCCCCTGCCTTGCCCTACACATCTCTTCCATCTGGCTATTCCTGAGTTATATCTTTTTATAATAAACCAGTGAACTAGCAAATAAAATGTTTTTCTGAGTTCTATGAGCCACTCTAGTAAATTAATGGAACTCAAGGAGGTGGTCATGGGAACCTCCAATCTGTAGCCAGTTGGCCAGAGCCTGGGTGACAACATGGGCTTGCAAGTGGCATCTGATGTGGAGGTGGGGGCAGTCTTGTGGGACTGAACCCTTAACCTGTGGGATCTGATGCTATGTCCAGGTAGATAGTGTCAGAATTCTGTTGAATTTTAAGATACTGAGCTTAAAGTATTAAGATAGCTTGGGAGCACTGTTTGTTGGTAGTGGGGGAAACGCACCCCGCTACCTTAGAATTGGAACCAGGAAACCTAAAGAAAAATAAAACAGGATAATTGGACAGAAAATGATTGAGCTATGTAAGAGAAAGTACCTTACAAGTATCTGGGAAGGCCTATGAGCAGATGAAAGATTAAGGAATTCTGAGCATGTTGGACATGGCCTCTAAGGAGGGGCTCAGAAAAACTTGACATTATTTCTAAATTCATCAAGAACTTTCAATAATAGTTATAAAAGCAAAATGTGCACTTGCTAAAACATTTCTACAGCATAGAAGAATATAAATAAGGAATATTCTCTCCAAACCCTACTACTCAATGCAATACTAGTAACTATTTTCTTGTGTATTTTTATAAATATTTTCTATCTATGTATATACAGGAGTGTCCTTCCAACCCCTCCTCCCCCCACCATGGTTTTGCTTTCCAAGGTTTCAGTTACCCAAGGTCCAACCTGGTCCAGAAGCAGATGATCCTCCTCCTGACGCATCATCAGAAGGTGAATAAATAGTAGTAGCCTAACACTATATCACAAGGCCTCATCCATCATGTAGGCATTTTATCCTCTCACATCACAACAAGAGTGACTATAGTACAGTGAAATATTTTGAGAAAGAGGGAGAGATTCACATAACTTTTATTACAGTATATCATTATCATTATTCTATTATTATTTATTGTTGTTAATCTGTGTTTGTGCCTACTCATAAATTAAACTGTATCATAGGTGTGTATGTATAGGAAAAGACAGTATATATAGGATTCAGCATTATCTGCAGGTTTTAATCATCTGCTAGGATGGGGGCTGTATCCCCCCAAAATAAGGGTGGACTACTATATAAATGCATGTATATGAATGGCCTTTATATGCAAATAGAATCTCCTTAGCTTACTCTTACTCCATAGCTTAGAAGCACTCAGATCCCCCTTCAAGAAAGAACTCCTAGCCCAGTTGCAAGAGACTTGATAAGCTGATCGCCTCCAGCTTTTAAGGTCTGCTTCAGCTAATGAGCCAGTAGCGGTCCTGCCACTGACTGAGCCAGACTATGGGGGAAAAAAGCCAAGCCACTTCTACCCAAGTGAGACTTCTCTAATAAGACACATTTAAAATACTTCTGTTTTTGCTCTGCTTTGTTTTGTTATTAAAAACAATGCAGCAATTAGCATCTTTAAACATGTATCTTCAGGCATGAGTGAGTGCCTGGTTTTCTCTACCCTCTATTACTGTTCAATTTCTAATTTTTAATCCCTGTCAATCAGATAAAAGAAAAATGGGACTTCACTAACATTTTAATTTGCAATTTCCTAATTATGAGTAGTAGGTCAGAATTATTTTATATCATCAACTCACCATTCTCTTTGTGTTCTTTGCCCTTTTTCTACCAAGTTGTTGATCTTTTTCTTACTGATTTGTTGGAGTGTTTTGTAAAAGAAGTGAACTCGTTTCCACAAATGTTGCAAATATTTGTCCCTGTTTGTTGTTTGATTTTTAAATTTTTGATGACATTTTCCCCCTATTCAATAGTTTTAATTTGCATGTAGTCTAACATCTTTTTTTCCAATATAGCTTCTGGGTTTTGTGTCATGATTATAAAGTTCTTCTCAGCTGTAATAATATTTTCAGAATAGGTCCTTATCTAATATTTTTAGGTTTTTTTCCCCTTTAAAATTTGGGTTTTGTCTACAATTTATTTTGACATAAGTAATGAGGTAGGATTTCAGCTTTTTTTTCCTCATGAAATTATCCTCATCATTTCTGAATATTCCATCTCTTTTACACTAATTCTAGGTTCCTCTTTTATAATAAACTAAAACCACATATATTTATTTGGCTTTATTTCTGGCCTTTATATTCTAATCTACTGACCTATTTTTGTATTCTTCACTGACACCAAAACTGTTGTGGTTTTTTTCTTAAGTCTATTTATTTATTTTGAGAGAGAGGAAGAATGCACATGCACGAGCTGGGGTGGGGGAGCAGAGAGAGAAGAAGAGGGAATCCCAAGCAGGCTTGGTACTGTCAGCATGGAGCCTGATGCAGGGCTCAATCCCACCAACCATAAGATCATGACCTGAGCTAAAATCAAGAGTCGGACACTTAACTGACTGAGCCATGCAGACATCCCCAAAACTGTTTATTATTATTGATTTATAATCTTTTAATAGCTAATAGGAACTAAACCCTCTAACTGTACCTAAAGCAATGTGAGCTTGCTCCTTGGTGAGTCAGAAACTGTACCAGGTGGAATTGTCATGCAAAGAAAACTATTTGCAGTAAATAAGGAGATCGTGGGAAATGGCTTTCAAAGCCATGACTTCCCAGCAAGAGTGAATGGATTCTTTTCATTTAGGGTTAGGATGAATATTTAGATAGGGACACCTTGTCATCACATGTAGAGGCAGGCATAAGGTCACAAGTGAACCTTAAGGAAACATGCATACACACATTCTATATTATGTAAATGAGGCTTATGCTCCTCCTTGGGTGGACAGTTTAGTATTATAATGAGGTATAGGTAGTTGTCCTCATTCTAGAGGTCACTCCCTGGTCCATCTGCATAGGCAAGAGTCACAGGTTACATTCAAACTGGTCTGAATGGTCTGGGCAGGCTGGAGGTCTTGTCAGAGCAGTCGCTATTGCTCAAGGACAGTTTCACTTTCCATTCACTGGAGTTAAGAGATAAACTGGAAAGAAGAGCTTAAGGAAGAATATGGGACAAAGATCAGTGAGTAGGAGCAGGTGGGCAGTAAAGGTCAGGTCTTGGGGTCTAGCTGGTGACATAGTTTTTAAACTCTTCTTAAATTCTTTCTTTAGAATCTCTCTGGCTAGTCACTCATATTTATTACCAACATTATTGATTTACAGTCTTTTCCACAGATAACTTTTGCTTTTGGGTGACTAGTGAAAATGTGAATCTGAAACTAATTCAATTTTACCTTTGATTTATTTTCCCAGATTAAAGTCAGTATTATTTCAAGTTCTCTCCAAATTTTACTATTTCAAATGATAGAGTTGGATTCCTAGAGTAAACATGCTTTCCCTATTATATTGTAGCTTTACAAGATGTTACCAATGCGGGCTGGGGTGGGGTGCAGTGGTGGAAGAAACTGGGTAAAAGATACATGGGTGGGCTGGGGTGGGGTGCAGTGGTGGAAGAAACTGGGTAAAAGATACATGGGTTCTCTCTGCATTTTTTCTTAGAGCTGCAGGTGAATCTATAATTACCTCAAACCTGAAGCTTTTATTTTCAACTAGTGCAATGTCTGATACATAATACATGCTCTACATGTGACTTTCCTGCCTCATTCCCCATATCCCTTCAACACAATTTCTTAAATGTATTCTTTAGTTTCTGGGTAGGCATTCATAAATATGTCTCTAAGGCAAATTCAGTTAGCTTTGAGCTAAACTATAAAAATGGTGTTGTACTCCCACATCTCTAGGAGAGTGATCTGGTTAAAAAATAGCTATAGCAATTAAGAAGGGAATAGGCACCAAATCAAAGTAACTGGCTACTGGATCATGGGATCTTCTTCAAGTAGGTTCTTTTAATCTTTGTAGCAATTCCTATCTTTAACCTTTTTTCTCACTTTGCAATTTCTCTACAAACCAATAGTACTCCTTTTTCTACCCAAACTCTAAGAAAGACTACATGTGTGGGTCCCATGTAGCTTTTTATCTGTATTTTTAAAACAAGTAAACCTTTATTTTTTTAATGTTTATTAATTTATTTTGAGAGACAGAAAGAGCAGGGGAAAGTCAGGGAGAGAGAGAGAAAGAGAATCCCAAGCAGGCTCTTGCTGTCAGTGCAGAGTCCAATGTGGGGCTCGATCCCACAAACTATGAGATCATGACCTGAGCTGAAATCAAGAGTTGGACACTTAACTGACTGAACCACCCAAGCACCCACCAATAAACCTTTATATGCTTAGTGCTGTTCTAGGAAAAACTGATTACTGACAGGACTAGTCCTAAGAAAAATTGAGAGGCAAATAAAATTTGACTTGAGCTCCAACCACATTTCCCTTCCCAATACCTACTCCCAGGGAATTCCTGAGTGAGGGGTTGCAGTTTCCTTTGGCTTCCTAGAATCCTTTTAATGTCAATTCACTCAAACCAGTTCTTGGTCCGTGCTCAACATGTATTTCCCTACCTGCATTACTTCTCTCCTGTCTGTGGAAATCTTATTTCAAAAATTGTTTAATTTTCTTGTTCAAAATATTCTGTGTAAGACATGAAGGGCCCTTGATGTGAAACAGTGCAAATGTGAAAACAGCTGTTGGTAGTAACAGTCTGGTAGGTTAATGGCCCTTCCATTATTTGGGAATCAATTTATACATGTTCTGGTAAAAAGAGACTGTTGTTCTGCTCTGTTAAAGGGTGAGAAGGGATAAGAAATGAATTCAGCAGAAATACATACTGGGAAATACCCCTAGTGTTGGCCAGATCAGGGATTTAGTCCAGACAAAATCAGCAGTTGTGCCTGATTCATCTCACAAAGGGAACTGGCCTTTGGACAAAACTAGAAAAATAAAAAACCAAGATCGGTGACTGAACAAAAAGACTAATGGCCAATAGAAGCAATGCTCTCATGCTGCAAAGACTTCATCGTCATTAGAGAAACAGAGAAGGTAAAACCCTAAAAGAAATAGCCCCAATGATCTTTGACACCAAAACAATCAAAGCTAAATCTCAAATTTCAATAGGAAATTAGATTCAGATTCAAGAGAACAATCTGTGCAAAGCCTATCACTGGGTCAGGAGTAGATTCAGCTAAGCCTAACAATCATTAGGAGAGTGTAAGAAAAGTATTATTTTCTTCCACTGGCTTTTATTCCCACAGAAAAAAACTGCAAACTTCAAGTTGTTTTAAAACTGTTATCTTTCATCCTGGCCAGCAGTAAGTTCAAGAGCTTATTAGAGCACATTGCCTTTGATATGAAGATACTAAATGGCATGTCTGTCTCTATCTCAATTTAACAAGCCCAAATCTTAGGTACGGAGAAGACAAGGCAAAAGAAAATGGTCTTTAGAGTAAAAAACCTGGTTTAATTCATAGCTTAACTATTAATAAGCCATGTAATCCTGGGCAATTTACCTAGACCACAAGAGTCTATTTCTTAATTTATAAAATAAGCAATTTAAGGGGCACCTGGCTGGCTCCATCAGATGAACATGTGACTCTTGTTCGACATGACTCCAAACATGTGCTCTTGGAGTTGTGAGTTCAAGCCCCACTTTGGGTGTAGAGATTACTTAAATAAAGAAAAAAAAAACATAAATAAAATGAATAGTATATTACTAACCAATAATATTTAGTGGCGGAATATATGCAAATAATATATGAAAAATGGTTAGCGCCCTGTAGGCATATGTAGAGACATAGTGAATGGTTATGACTTTTATGATCTTGGCACATTCCAGCTCCCTGGGGCCACACATTTATCTCCAAGTTTAGCTTTTTTAGGTCATAAATAAACCTGTTTTCCAAGTTAACATAAAATTCAAAGAGTTATGTCAGACAATGCCACAGGTCCTTTCCCTCAGAGATGATCCTCTGCTTTCAACAGGTAAGGCTAAATTCCTGCTGAGTTAGTCATGGCTTCAGGTGTCAGTCCTTCTTTTGTACTGGCAGCATTTTAACCAGAGATTCTCATTCATTAATTCAGCCATTTGACAACCTATCTATTATGGCTCAGGCACTGCACTAGCTCAGGAAATACACAAATTAATAAGATCATCACTATTTTCAAGGAGCTGATAAGAGCTCCTAATGACTGAACATAAAAAAATGTTTACAGATGTTAAGACATTTATTTTCTATTATAGAATTAGACATATATATGTTTTATAGTAAATTCATTTATGTCTCATACATGGGTCTAGTTTGTAAAATAGAAACCATGCCCGTGATTTTAACAGACAGAATTTAATATAGGGATTTGCCTAAACAGGCTTTGGAAGACTAGAGAAAGGCAAAAGAGAACACTGAGATAACATAGAAGTAGTGACTGCAGAAGGCAGCTACCACCCTTAGGGCTGGGGTAACAAAGGGAAACAGGTTATTAGAACAAAGAAGTTTGAGGTTGACTGGGTGGCTCACTTGGTTAAGCATCCAGCTCTTGATTTTGGCTCAGATTGTGATCTCACAGTTTGTGAGATTGTGCCCTACATTGGGCTCTGTACTGACAGTGTAGAGCCTGCTTGGGATTCTCTCCCTCTCTCTCTGCCCCCTCCCACTTGTGTGGACTCACACACACACTCTCTTTTATCTCTCAAAATAAATAAACATTTTTGAAAAAAGGAACAAAGAAGTTTGGAGGATGGCCCACATAGCTGAGACCAGCATTCTGTGGGAAAGGCACTGCTCAGCTGGGGCTGATGACTCAGGTGTTCAGAAGGGTCCCTGTGGAGCTGGGACTCAGCTGGTATAGACATTGTGTGAAGAAGAAGGTTGGATACGGGAGTATGGAACAAACTGCTACTGGAGCTAGGCATTATTGCTGGGGCAAAGAACCATGCTGATGTGACAGTGAGATGAACAGGAAGCTGACAGGAAGAAGCCCAACCCTTTCCTTTCCCTCCTCCTGCTTTCTGGTCTCCCTCTAGTGTTCTCTATTGGCAGAGCCTCATGGGAGCCAGCCTGCAAAGCAGCAACATGGTGTGTGGGGTCCCAGCCACATCATCAAAGAGCAGAGTATAGAACAGTACATTTGAATCTGAAAAATAACAGCTTAATAGCCAGCACACTATTTTGTTTGTAATACTCTGTTATTTGCCCATAATTCTGCTCACTATTGTCTTGGACCCAGCTTCGATAATGATGTTTTTAGGTACCCACTGAAAAAAAGTGAAAAAAGAAAAAAAAATTTTTAAAAGACTAAATAAAAGTCAAAAAACCTTGACTAGAACCTGCTTTGCTAGGGTGATATTAAAAAAAAAAAAAAAAAAAAAAAAAAAACAACTAAGAAAATAAATAAATAAATGCTATGTTGTTTGGGAAGGAATCAAAAATCATCTAATCTTGTCTACTTGCTTTATACAATATTTTAATAATTTGATAGAGGAAAAATTATTTACTATCTATATGCAACCTGTTTTGTTCTTCTATGAAACAGGAGTACCAGAACAAATGACCAAAATGTGGTTTGTCCATCTCACCACTCTGCCAACATTCCTCCCACCAACCACACCCAATAATTCAATAAATATGTAACTAAACACTAGGCAGTGTGCTAAGCCCTGAAAATGGAGTTCCTGTCTTCAGGAGTACTACAATCTATGGAGGAAATGGAAAGACAAGTAGCAGATTATGAGTGTTTTAGCTATTCTGACAGATGTATGCACAGAGCATTAGGCAAACTAATGGAGGAGGAGCATTTATTCCAAACTAAATGTGGAGCTCGAGATGAAGTTTGAAGGAAGAATGAGAATTCTCTGAAAAGAGAAGAATAAGTAGGAAAGAAACAGGAAGCCATTCCAGGTAGCAGGAACAGTATGTGCAAAAATTAGGATATGAGAAGAAGTTGTTTTCAGTTCCCACCAGGGCATGAAGCCAAGACAGATCACAATGTGTGTCAGTGGTTTTAGCTACAATTAAGAGATTCCCAGACAGCAGTATTTTTTAAATTATTTTTTTAAAGTTTATTTATTTTGAGAGAGAGAGAGAACATGAGTAGGGGTAGGGGCAGAGAGCGAGGGAGAGAGAAAATCCCAAGCAGACATCCAGCTGTCAGCACAGAGCCCAATGTGGGGCTTGATCTCACAAACTGGGAGATCATGACCTAAGCAGCTGAGATCAAGAGTCAGAAACTTAACCAAGTGAGTCACCCACATACCCCTAGATAGCAATATTTAACTTTTTAATGTTTATTTATTTTTTTGAGAGAGAGAGAGGAGAGAGAGAGAGAGAGAGAGAGAGAGCGAGCATGAGTGAGGGAGGGGCAGAGAGAGGGGGACAGAGAATCTGAAGCAGGCTCTGTGATGACAGTAGCGAGTCTGATGCAGGGCTCTAACTCACGAACTGTGGGATCATGACCTCAGCTGAAGTCAGACGCTTAACCAATTAAGCCACCCAGGATCACCTAGATAGCAATATTTTTAAAGGACTATTACTTTACATAACAAGAAATCCAAAAAAAGCAGTTCTAGAATTGGTTAATGAGGCAACTTAACAATATCAAGCCTCCTCCTTTACGATTCTTTATGAATTCCCTCTTTTGTGATTCTCTGACTTCTCTTTTCATAGCTAGATGCATCATATCCTCAACACAATGTCCAAAAGTGAAAAGAAAAGATAGACCTTTCTCTTTATGCATCTATTTACTGAGGGAGAAATCTCCTTCCCAAAGCCTTTGTAGAGTCTGAGTTTCCCCCTAAAACAAACAAATAGAGTCTGGAGTAAGAGCCTGCATGGATGCAGTTATTTTGGGGAGAGGGACTGGGATAAGTGGAACAAAGGAGAAGACAAGCCAACACAAAGGTGATTAAGCTGGCTACCACCATAAGCAGTTGTGGGTTGGTCCCACTGAAGTCCTCTGAAGAACCATGTAGATGGCCCTTCAGGGTTTTCACTCCAAGACAGAAGAAGGGAACATCTGTCTAGCAGCTCCTGTACCCTGTTTAGACAAAGGTTGAACTCTATTGCACTTCCAGCTCTATGAACATATGAATATGGCTGAGCATATTCCCAAAGTGTCCCACAGGGAAGTACAGAGATAGTCCAAGGCAGAAAGCAAGAGACAAAGTGCTAGGAACTACACTTGGATGCATATCTGCTCGTTATAGCAATGGCCAGGGCAAAGAGGTGGGCTGAGAGAATGTGAGGCAGGACCTATGAGGTCTGGCACACCTCCCAGTGGACTTTTTCTCAGTCTCCACTGGTAAGGATCACACCATGGCCAATCCCAAAACTACAAAGGAGGGTAGAGAACAGTGACAAAGAGAGCTGCAGACTTAGCTTCCAGAGTGTTCCATCAATAGATAATGCCTGAAACTAAAAAAAAAAAAAAAAAAAAAAAAAAGTAGCAGCAACTTAGGCATATTCAAAATATAGAGGGGTATTGGGGTGCCTGAGTGGCTTTGTCAGTTAAGCATCTGACTTTAGCTCAGGTCATGATCTCACAGTTCATCGGTTCAAGACCCACATTGGGCTCTGTGCTAACAGCTCAGAACCTGGAGCCTGCTTTGGATTCTATGTCTTCCTCTCTCTCTGCCCCCTTCCCTGCTCATGCTCTGTGTCTGTCTCAAAAAACAAGCAAACAAACAAACAACGTTAAAAAAATAGAGTATATTACAAAAGAAACAGTTAAAAGTGCTGAAAGAATTTGCCTCTTCAGAGAAGAAAATGGGAATGCAGAATAATGTAATTTTTCACATCTTACAGTCTTTGACTCCTTAAAGTTCATGTTTAACTTTGATTAAAGAAATTAAATTTAAAAATTGTATGTGGGAACTAACAGACACTGTGTAACTTATATAATTCACATACTTTATACCTTCAAAAACCATTGGTAGCCCTTAAAATAGCCTTAGAAAGAGAATACACTATAGTGCTTAGCTTGTAGTAGAGAGTCAAAGATGCTTAAGAAAGAAATGGAAAGATGGAAGGAAAGAATGGAGGACTGGGGGAGAAAAGTACCAGAATCACCACCTCACTCTTTTGATGTAGTGGAAAGGTATCCATGCACAGCAAAACCAGCCTGGAGCTTTCAGTTTAGGGACTTTGCTATACAATATTTTTATTATAATAAAGACAAGAAGGGAAGTCTTGGGCTGACTTAGTTTTATCTTTTTGTTTTTGATTCCATGTGGATGAAATTAAATTATGGTATAATGCTAGAGTCTTAAATATCAAGGCACATAAAGAACTCCTTTGATAAACACTTACTGTCCCAGGCAACAAAACAGCCAACAATCATCATTGCCAGATCTTATTTAGTCTTCAAATGCTGCTACATAAACTCTTTAGTAAACAGTAGATGAAAAATGAAAAAGATAACAATTGTCTTCAGCAAAAAGAAAGTAGTCAATGAATTTCTGAAGTAAATACACTGGAATATCCTTCAATACAATGACATATTAAATTCCATCTTTTTGTCCTCAGTGCTTACTATGATGCTTTGCACGTAGGAGGTGCTTTATAAATTATTACTGAAGTGAATTAAACTGTATTGAATAGTGGAATTTATTTGGCATGCTTCCCAGTCATTCTATTCCATATTTACTCTTGCCTTTATTTATACCTTATACTTGTGTGTAGACTGGCAAGTTTTCTGAATTCCCTGTTGCAGACCTCAGTAATGAGGGAGAAGAGAAAGAAGAAAAGGAAGAGGAAGGATAAAGGTGGAGAGGTGAGAGATGGAGGGGAGAAAGAAAGGGAAAGGAGAATGGTGAAGGAAGAGAATGGGAATTGAAGCTTTGAACAGGGACCTTGAGGAAGAACGGGATAGGAGAGAATGGACTACGGCTGTTTAAAATAGCTCTCTTGACAATCTTCAGCTAGTGGATTGAATGATGCTACCTCATTCCATGTCTACAGCTTCTCAACATCTTCAAGCTTCCCTATCCCCCTTCACACTCATTTTTTTAAATTTCCCAATTATGAGCTTTTATCTAAAAAAAGTCAAATAATTTTATTCTTTAAATTTTAAGATCTTGATCTTCTAATTTCCTTATTTTTCGTATTATTAGCACAAATATGGTATCAAATAGGTTGGCTTAGGTGCCATGGAAAACAAGGTTTTATTTCCCAAGCCTGACTAGATCAAAATGTTATCTTCAGCACAGGCTAAATATGATTCAGCAATGGAATGCTGTAAAGAAAAATACTAGGCTTTAGAAGACTGAAGCATAGTATATTGGATTGGATTGGATTGGATTGGATTGGATTCTCCTTTTTACTTTTAATAATGTCTACTTTTAAATGTCAATATTCCAGTATTTGGAAGACCTATTCAAATTTTGGTGCCACAGGTGAAATGTGATACAGGGCCTTTGAAGAAATTCAAGATGACAGAAACAAAGATGGTTCCAGAGTAGTGGAATGAGTACCAGTATGAAGTCCTAAAGGAGCTAAGATTTTAGATCTTAAAGAAAATGTAGAAGCCCAAATTTTCATCAATATGTTTTATTTTTATTTATTTATTTATTTATTTATTTATTTATTTATTTATTTATTTTTTTTTTAATATATGAAATTTATTGTCAAATTGGTTTCCATACAACACCCAGTACTCATCCCAAAAGGTGCCCTCCTCAATACCCATCACCCACCCTACCCTCCCTCCCACCCCCCATCAACCCTCAGTTTGTTCTCAGTTTTTAAGAGTCTCTTATGCTTTGGCTCTCTTCCACTCTAGCCTCTTTTTTTTTTTTTCCTTCCCCTCCCCCATGGGTTTCTGTTAAGTTTCTCAGGATCCACATAAGAGTGAAACCATATGGTATCTGTCTTTCTCTGTATGGCTTATTTCACTTAGCATCACACTCTCCAGTTCCATCCACGTTGCTACAAAAGGCCATATTTCATTCTTTCTCATTGCCACGTAGTATTCCATTGTGTATATAAACCACAATTTCTTTTTTTTTTTTTAATTTTTTTTTTCAACGTTTTTTATTTATTTTTGGGACAGAGAGAGACAGAGCATGAACGGGGGAGGGGCAGAGAGAGAGGGAGACACAGAATCGGAAACAGGCTCCAGGCTCCGAGCCATCAGCCCAGAGCCTGACGCGGGGCTCGAACTCACGGAGCGCGAGATCGTGACCTGGCTGAAGTCGGACGCTTAACCGACTGCGCCACCCAGGCGCCCCAAACCACAATGTCTTTATCCATTCATCAGTTGATGGACATTTAGGCTCTTTCCATAATTAATATGTTTTAGATAGCTCAGTGGATGGGAGAGCACAACTAAAGCACAACTAATTCACAACTAATGGGGAAGTAACAAAGTCTATCAATGTGGTTGGCATTCACATGTCTCCATCTTTGGCCCAACTTTATTTACAGCCCTCATGTTATTCTACTTAGGCTCCATGACTGATCTTTAATTACCACTTATTCACAGATAACTCTCAAATCTATATCCTTCCATTTATATTTATCTCCTGAGTTCCTGATTGAAACATCCAACAGAATATTTCAACTTGTCTTTCTATATCTCAAATTCAATTTGTTCAAATTTGGATGATTCATGTTCACCCTCTCCTCCATCATTTGTTCTTCCTTCTGTGTTTTCTACCTAAGTGAATGTCACAGGGTCCTCTATCCAGTTCTTTAATTCATAAACTTGGTAGTCATTTTGCATTCCTTATTTGCCTTTTGCCCACCTATATAAAAGAAAAACCAAGTTCTTTCCAATTATACTTCCTTGTTTTCAAATACATTCTCTTCTCCCCATCCTCAGCATTATTACTTTAAATCATTATTGCAATTTTCCCTCACTGGGACTCCCTGCCCAGACTTGTCTGTGTTTGATCCATTCTCATCCGGATACTATTCTTCACTCATCAAAAACTTCTAGGGGCCTACTATGTGCCTAGCTCTTCTCTTCATTCTGGACTTTACCTTGCATGCAGTGTGATACTACTAAAATGTGAATTTGGTAATGTGATTATTTTGTTTCAAATTCTTTGATTTTCCACTGTCTAAGGTGCTTAGAAAAAAACCCAAGCTCCATAGTATAGCTTACTGGGGTCTCCATGTCATGACCTCAGTCTACCTTGTCATTGTCATTTCCTGTCATTGTCCCTTAATCCCATTCCCATTTTATTTTCCAGTGATATTCAGCCATTTGCAATTCCTCCACTGCTCCATGCTCACCTCCTGGCATGGGTTCTAGCTTCTCTCTCTGTCCCAAATGCTCATTTCCTCCACTTCAATGCTTAACTCACACTTGTCCTTCAAAACATACTGCTGGTGCTTTCTCCTCTGAGAAACTTGCTTTGACCCTGTACTACTGGCCTACCTGACTTAGGTGCTTCTCTCCTACTTGCTCCCTACATTTGTACTTACCTCTAAGATAGCACACACCATTTGTATTTGTCAGTTTACGTGTCTACCAATCCCCCTAGACATTGAGCTCTTTATGAGAACATGCCTTATTTTAGCTTCCCTGATATTTAGCACATGGTAGGTACTTAATAAATATTTTTCATTGAATTTTTGGATAGTTAGAAAGATGTCTATGAGATGACATCGTGAACATATATTCACTGTTTAAAAGGAAATATACTACTTTCAGGGATACTTTGAGATCAGTGGGAAAAACAAGCAAAAAATAGATGAAGGAAGTGAAGCCATTTAAGATCACTTATCTATTTTAATTAAAAAGAAAGTCACAACTTTCTTGTGAAAGAGGTGGAAGAGAGAAGGAGAGGCATTAAGAAAGTAATTTGTGCCCTATTTTTACAGAAGTCTGAAGCAATCAGAAAATGCAAGCTATGGGTGTTGTAATAGCCTGAAGGGAGATGGTATTGATGTTGTTATTGTTTCATATATATTGAGAATGAAGGCAAGTGATTAAGTTATGAGGGAGAAGCAATAACTTTACCCAGGTTATGATAGGTAGGGCTGGGTGCCCCCCAGAAACCTGATTATAGTTTTTTGCTATATTAAGTTAGCAGTGCTGAGCACAGTGCACCTGTTTTCCACTTCTTGCCCTAACAATTTGCTTTTTGCATTCTAGAGACTGCCATTCGATAGAAGCACCTGATTAAGTGAGCAATGAACAAAATTAGATAATGATACAGCATCTAAATGAGTCAGTAAGAATTCAACCAAACCACAGTCTAAACCTTAGGAAAATTGTTTGCAACAACCCATATTTATGAAGAAATGGGGAGGGGTAGGAAGCATAATATAATCAGTGTTCAATGTGATTGTGTTGGTTCAGATAGGAAAGTCTTGGTAAATGTGTCAGAAATTTCATCAAACTTGGCATGAAGTAGATTTGCCATCTTCATTCTCATCAGCTGATTCTGCAGAACCATATAACATGGAGCTGAAACAAGCCTCTGAGATATCCTAGTCCAATTCTCTCATTTTATGTATGTATATATTTATTTACTTTAATTTATTTAATTATTTTGTTTATTTTAATTTATTTATTGTTTAATTTACATACAAGTTAGTTGGCATATGGTGCAACAATGATTTCAGGAGTAGATTCCTTAAACCCCTTACCCATTTAGACCATCTCCCCTCCCACAACCCCTCCAGCAACCCTCTGTTTATTCTCTATATTTAAGAGTCTTTTATGTTTTGTTCCTCTCCCTGTTTTTATATTATTTTTGTTTCCCTTCCCTTACGTTCATCTGTTCTGTGTCTTGAAATCCTTATAGGAGTGAAGTCATATGATATTTGTCTTTCTCTAATTTCACTAATTTCACTGGAGCTTAATACCCTCCAGTTCCATCCACGTAGTTGCAAATGGCAAGATTTCATTCTTTTTGATTGCTGAGTGAGACTCCATTGTATATATATACACCACATCTTCTTTATCCATTCATCCATTGATGGACATTTGGGCTCTTTCCATACTTTGGCTATTGTTGATAGTGCTGCTATAAACATTGGGGTGCATGTGCCCCTTCGAAACAGCACACCTGTATCCCTTGGTGAAATACCTAATAGTGCAATTGCTGGGTCATAGGGTAGTTCTATTTTTAATTTTTTGAGAAACCTCCATACCGTTCTCCAGAGTAGCTCCACCAGTTTGCATTCCCACCAGCAGTGCAAAAAAGAGCCTCTTTCTCTGCATCCTCACCAACACCTGTTGTTGCCTGAGTTGTTAATGTTAGCCATTCTGACAGGTGTGAGGTGGTATCTTACTGTGGTTTTGATTTGTATTTCCCTGATGCTGAGTGATGTTGAGCATTTTTTCATGTGTCGGTTTGCCATCTGGATGTCTTCTTTGGAGAAGTATCTATTCATGTCTTTTGCCCATTTCTTCACTGGATTATTTGTTTTTTGGGTGTTGAGTTTGATAAGTTCTTTATACCAGTTCTCTCATTTTAAAGGTGAAGAAACCAAAGCCTAAAGATGTTAAGAAGATTTTTACTTGAAAATTACTTTGCATGCCCTTGCTCTACAGTCCAGATTGGTGAAATTATCTCCTTGCATTTCAAATGCCCTAATCTTAGTTCAGACGGTTAGGCAGCACAGTTTACAAAATCTCTCACGTGATTTCTCTGCTCACATCACAATGGCTACATTTCCAAGCTGCCACTTTCCTGTATTATCATCATAGATTTACATATACTAAAGATTAATGTAAGACTAAACAGTGAGACTGTGTGTGTGTGTGTGTGTGTACAAATTAGTATATAAAATTTATTATAAATTCTTGTCTTTGAGTGCATCTTTACCTCTAAATGCTTTAACCTGGTTAACCTTTGGTACTTGGAATTAATAGCTAAAAAGTTTGTCTTATCTGTGAAGTTTGTCTTATCTGTGAAGGTCCAGAAATAAAGTAATGGAATAAAGCATCTAGGATAACTCAATAACACCTTTTCCAGAACTTCTAATAGAGTGTTAAAATTTCTGAAGAAAATATGTTGGTGTCAGAAATCAATGATATAGCTATTAAAAATAATCTCAACCATATTTTTCTCTTACGCTATAATGATATACTTGTAGGTAACTGAGAAACAAAAGCCCTCTTCTTAATCTTGGAATTAAGTCTTTTCAAAATACAGCCCTGGGAGAAGGATCCAGGCTAATTCTTCTTAGAATGGAGACCCAGGCTATTAAGTGTCTAGCGTTAGAGAGGCACACAGAGCTAATCCAGACTGTCAACAAAGTTTTAGGGAGTTACTCAAGCCAAAAAAGGCAATTTGAACCTCAGATTCTGTTGTCCATCCAGGTAGTGTCCTTTCTGCTGAATCCAGAGAATTCTTGCCAATTTGGACAGTCACACTTTGTAGCATGGATTTCTGCCCAGGGAAGCTGGATAGCTACCAACTCCTGATACACAGAGAACCATCTATACTCCTGAGAAGTTTTCTCTTTGTCATGAAGCACACAAAATGAAATTTGAAAGGAAGTTCGCATGAGGGAAAGTAGTACTACCAAAAGCTACCAATGGTATAAATAGAAAAGATGGACTATCAGATGATTTGAGAAGTACAAATTGGATCAACCCTAGAAAAACTTTGGAAAAAACAAACTGGTACGGTGGTGCAGGAAGAGTTGAAGTTTACCTTGATATCCTACTAGTTCTCCATTATACATCTTTACTAATTCTTGATACACTAATAATTGACAAAAGTTTATTAAGCATCAACTATATGCAAAATGTTGTGGTAGACACTATATATAGATCTAAAGTAGTATAAAAATAACTAAAGGAGTTATTGTATAGTTGGATAGAAAAGACAAGAAAGCAAGCAAAGTGGAACATGATCAAGATCAATAAGGTTATTGTAGGTGAGATGGAATCTATAAGAGATTGTGTAGTTCAGGAAAAGAACCATAGGATTTGAGCGACAATTGAAATATGGTGTGGCAAGGACACCAGTTGCCACTTACTATCCATTTCCCTCTTTGTACTTAGGAATATAAATCTATTTGTGGAAACCAAATCAAGAGACATTTCCCAGAATACTATATACTTAGTTGTAGCCATGTGATTAGGTTCTGACCAATGAGATCCAAGCAAAGTGGGTTAGACAACTAGAATGGCTGCCTAAAATGACATGAATCAGCAGGCAGGGGCACCAGTTTTTATATTTTTATATTTTCATTCTTTGACCTGAAACTTTAATATTATGGCTGAGCTATAGCAGCCATATTAAACCAGAAGATAGAAATCACAATCTAGAATGGCAAAGCAAAAGGGATAAAAGCATAAGTAGAGAATCTGCAGTATTTCTTTTTCTTTTTCTTTTTTTTTTTAAAGTTCTATTTTTATTTATTCTGTACACCCAATGTGGGGCTGGAACTCAGGATCCTGAGATCAACAATCGTATGCTCCACCTAAGCCAGCCAGATGCCCCAGAATCTACATTTTTTCAAGGTCAAAAGTTAAGATATCAGGGGTTGCCTGGGTGGTTCAGTTGGTTAAGCATCCAACTTTGGCTCAGGTCATGATCTCGCAGTCCATGAGTTTGAGCCCCATGTGGGGCTCTGTGCTGACAGCTTGGAGCCTGGAATTGCTTTGGATTCTGTGTCTCCCTCTCTTTCCGCTCACCCCCTGCTCTCTCTCTCTCTCAAAAATAAATAAACATTAAAAAAAAAAGTTTAGATATCTGGGTTCCAAAACTGTAATGTTGACCAATCATTAAAAAAATTTACAAAATAGGGGAGGACAAGCTTTTATGTGTTTTAAATATAAAGTTGGAAAAAATTCATCCTCCATTATGATTTCATGAGAAAAACATTTTGACATTAAAAAATAAGATATAATCCCATAATAACCATAAGTTGAATGAACTTAACATTAAGAAAAATTCACATATTTACCTTATTTTTTAGTTAAGTATGGACCAGCAACAATGCTTTTAGAGAGCTGCAGAAGTCTGTAGAGGTTTGCAAAATTTCCCTCAGATTTTGGATTTTTTTTTTTAATGTTTATTTATTTTTGAGAGAGAGAGTGCAAGCAGGGGAGAGGTGGTGGGGGTGGGGGGGGGGGAGACAGAGGATCTAAAGCAGGCCCTGAACTGACAGCAGTGAGCCCAATGCGGGGCTCGGACTCAAGAAATATGAGATCATGAGCCCAGCTGAAGTTAGACACTCAACTGACTGAGCCACCCAGGCACCCCTCAGATTTTGGAAATTTAATTCCAGAGTAGTATTTCCCCAAATATGACATTTAAAATGATTTTGACTGGAAGAGAATTAACATTTAATAGATGCCGGATAATTTAATAATTGGAGTGGCATATAAGCTTTCACGTTACACTTTATATCACCTGGGCGAAAACATAACATTGAATCACATAGTGAATAAACTTATTCTGTCTTTTTCTGTCTTCTGTCAGCTCTTCTGATTGGGGAGGGAGACTTGATTTGGTACTAGTTAATCAGGGATCCAACACTAAGGTAACCTCCCATTTCATTAAGAAGTGGGTATCAATAGAATAGTTACAATTTTATTAGCATTGCTTTGTTTCCATTATATTTGTATTATTGGTCACTTTATTTTTCTAGTAAAATGTTTCCATTTAAACTAGGGATAAGGGGCGCCTGAGTGGCTCAGTCAGTTAAGCAGTGGACTCTTGATTCGGCTCAGATTATGTATAATCTCAAGATTCCTGAGATTGAGCCCCATGTGGGGTTCTGTGCTGACAGCATGGTGCCTGCTTGGGATTTTCTGTCTGCCTCTCTCACTGCCCCTCCCCTGCTTGTGTGTGCTCTCATTCTCTCTCTCAAAATAACTAAGTAAACAGTAAAAAAACAAAACAAAACAAAAAACAAAACTAGTGGGGGCACCTGGGTGGCTCAGTCAGTTAAATGTCCAACTTCAGCTCAGGTCATGATCTCACAGTTCATGTGTTCCAGCCCTGTGTTGGGCTCTGCACTGACAGCATGGAGCCTGCTTGGGATTCTGTCTTCCTCTCTCTCTGCCCTGTCCCACTCTCTCTTTCTTAAAATAAATAAATGAATGTAAAAAACAAAACAAACAAAACCTAGTGATAAAAACTCATGAAGATGTTACATGAATTATTGAGCAAATGGAAATCTAATCATGTGAGGGCCACAAAGAGTTACCTGGTAGATGGCTCCAGCATGGAAACCTGGATAACCAATCGAAATGAAACAAACTGGCTCAGCCAGAAGATCTTGTCTCACCTTTGAGTTCTCATTCGATTCCCAGTGCCTTCATCTGGTTAATTTGACCCTAAATATTGCCTGGTCTTTATCTGAAGCTCTGTATTGTTGTGAAACCTGTGCCGATTCTTTTTTTTTTTTTTTTTTTTCCTTCACATGTTCATTTTTTTGAGAGAGCGAGCATTAGCAGGGGATGGGCAGAGAAAGAGGGAGACAGAATCCCAAGCAGGCTCCACAGACAGATGCAGGACTGGAATCCTGCGCACAAACTGTGCACAGACGCACAAACTGTGAGATCGTGACCTGAGCCAAAGTCAGATGCTTAACCAACTAAGCCACCTAGGCACCCCCAACCTGTGCCCATTCTAATCCTCCCTTTTCCAATCCTGGGCTGCTACCAAAACTGCTGCTGACTTGATTTATTATACCTGGTAGATGGATTGTGCCCCATTTTGAGTTCTTCTAAACACCTGTACTAGCATTTTCACTCATTTTAGTTAACTTCACCTCATGCCAGAATTTACTGTCGATCTGAGACCTAACAAGTACTATTGAACTTCCACTGGAAATTTAAGAGGACAGGTTATAATTACTAAATTTTTCAGAAAAGCAGGGAAAAAACATTTCTATATTCTATATTCTTATTGAACCAAACCAGTTTAGTCTAGTCATTAACTGCATCATTCCACAAACTAGATATTTTCCCCAAATGCTATCTTATCAAAAAGATTTTGATTCCATGAAATAAAAGATCATTACAGCTTCCAGAACCATACCAAACAAAAATTTCCTTCTAGTAGAGCCTGGAGAAATATTCACCTGCTTTATAAAGTCCATCAAAACTCCTTCAAGTTTTCAAACAGAATTCCTTTCAACAGTTTTTTTTTTTTTTTCCCCTTAAGAATACAGTTCTCTGGCCCTGTAATCTCACACTTATTTTACCAGCTCTTAAATTTTGTGAAGGGGTCAGGTCAAAAGAGTCTTTAAGGCTATCTAAATAACTTCTCATGCAACATTTAAATTTCTACCAAAAATTATGTATGGAAATGGCTTTCACCTAAAGATATGCTCTACCATTGAAAGCCTGATAACATTTCTTGTTTTTCGAGAAATGATGAGATTGCCTGGGATATCTGCACACTTAGGCTGGGTTTTCTTTCAGCCTGAGAGATGGATGGCCAGGGTTGGTGAGGTGTGTTATCTGTGGCAATGTAACCATTTTTCTTATTGGAGAACTAGCTGACCCACATAGAGATCAACTGATGACTTGGCCTCTTTATCCCTATGAACCTTTGGGGTAGACTTATGTCCTGAAAAACTTCCTATTAAGCTGGAAACATCCAAGTTATCAAAAAATTTCAATGTTGCATTTTACTGAAACTAAGTATTGACTATAGCTCCTGGTTTTCATCCAAAAGACAGTAAAAGAGAATTAATATTTAATAGATGCAGGTAATTATGCTAGGCATTTTCACATATCTTATTTGATAAAAATTCAGCTTGAAGTAATTTGCTTAAGGTCACACAGCTAGTAAACGGTTGATCTGTGATTCAAAACTTTAACTGTAATGGCGGATACGTGACATTACAGATTTATCAAAACCCATAGAACATACATAAAAAGGGCAGACCCTAATGTAAGCTATGGACTTCAGTTGATAATAATGTATAGATATTATAATCAGTTTTAATACATGTACCACATTAATTCAAGGCGTTAATAATAGAAACTGTGTGGGAAGTAATAAGTGTACAGGACTATCCATACTTTCTGCTCAATTTTGTAAACCTAAAATGCTATTAAAGTCATTTATTTAAAAAATAATAGAAACAACAAAAGATTCACACATATTTAATTGTCCAAGCATTATCCTCTAAACTCACCCCAATCAGATTTTCCATGGTCCCATCTCTCCACTCACAGTGACCTAATCATAGTCACCCAAGACCTCCATATTGATATATCTAATTCTCAGTCCTCAGTGTACCTAATTTAGTACCAACGTTAGATACAGTAATCATAATTTCCTTATTGAAACACTTCTTCTGTTGACTTCAAGGTGTCACATTCATTTGGTTTTTCTCCTCTTCCCTGGATGCTCCTTTTAAGCCTTTGCTGGTTTCTTCTTTTGTCTCTGACCTCAATGTTGGAGGATCCCAGGGCTTAGTCCTTTTATCTTCCTCACTTTTCTGTCTACCTCACTTCTTTAGTGGTTTTACTTAATCCAATGATTTTAAATTTAGATTATATGCCGGTGAGTCTCAATTTTTTATGTCCAGAGACTGGGTCTCTCCCTAACTGTAGACTTACATAAATAACTATTTAACTCTTGTATTAGACTTCTCCAGAGAAACAGAACCAATAATTTATTGTAAGTAATTGGCTCACATGATTATGGGGACTGGAAATCCAAATCTGCAGTGTGGGCCGGTAGGCAGAGACCCAAGAAAGCTAATGGTACAGATGAAGATGAAGTCTAAAGGCAGTCTGCTGGAGAATTCCCTCTTGCTGGGGAAGCTGGTCTTTTCTCTCTGTTCAGGCCTTCAACTGATTGGATGAAGCCCACTCACATTATGGAGGGCAATCTGCTTCACCCAAAGTTCATTGATTTAAATGTCAATCTCATCTCAAAATACTCTCCTCAAGTTGATACATAAAATTAACCATCACACATCTCAAATATAATTTGACCAAATCTGTTCTGCCTGTTTCTTTCCCTAATTAGTTAATCAGGAAACCCATTCTTCCATTTGCCTGGGCCAAAAACTGTAAAGTCATTCTTAGTTTTTTCCTTTTTTCTTATACCCCGCATCCAGTTCCTTCTCTCTACTGATGGATACAACCCTGACCCATGCCATTATCTCCTACCAGGAGTATAGCTGAGGCCTATTAACTCTTCCCTGGTGGTTTCTCTTAACCTCCTCCTCAGTCTCTATTCCTGTTTCTCAAACTGTATTGTGCATACAAATCACCTGGGGATCTTGTTAAAGACAGATTGATTTAGCAGATCTGGGGTGGGGCCTGCGAGTGACCATTTCCAACACGCTCCAGGAAATGCTAATATTCCTGGTTCACAGACAACATTTTGAATGTAAGAAGTCACAGAAATACCTTTAACACAAATAAAATCATGTTTCTCCTGTGCTCAGAGTAATCCAATGCCTCCCATTTCACTCAGTGTAAAAGCCATACTCCTTGCAATGGCCGACAAGCCTAAATGATCCAACTCCCCCTCTCTCCACAACACTTCCTTTTTCACCATATACTACTAGTCTCCCCCACTGCTCATTCACCTTCAGCCACACTAGTCTCCTCAGTGTTCCTCAAATACTACAGACAAGATCCTGCCTCAGAACTTTCCACTAGCTCAGCTCTGTGCCTGGAAGGCCTTCTCCAGCAAGCTCCTTCGTCTTGGAGTCTTGGCTCAGTTGTTGCATTATCTGGGAGTTCTACCCCACCACCCTATTTAAAATTGAAAGCACATTCCCCACCCCCAGTGCTTCCCATCTTCTTTGCCCAACTTTATTTTTCTCCATGCTCTATAATTTACTTACTCATTAGCTATGCTGCCCATCTCCACCACCAAGATATAGACCCCTAGGGGACAAGGATTTTTGTTTATGTACTCACTCCACCAATTAACAACAGTGCCTTGCACCTGACAGATACTTAATCATTTATTAAATAAATGAATTAATGAATAAATGAATTCTAAAGGCCATGTTTGTTCCAGACAACCATGTTCACACTGTCTCTCCAAAAATCAAAAACTTAACAAAGCTTCAGAAGAAATAGATTCAAAAGAAAGCCCTCATATAAACTACATCTAAATTCAGAAATGAATACAATTTTGATTTAGAAAGACAAATGCAGGTAATGTTTATTAAATATATATATATATATAATGGGCGCACCTGGGTGGCTCAATCAGTTGAGCGTTTGACTTCAGCTCATGGTTTCATGGTTTGTGGGTTCAAGTCCTGCATCAGGCTGTGCGCTGATAGTGTGGAGCCTGCTTGGAATTCTCTTTCTCTGCCCCTTCTATGCATGCGTGTGCACACTCTCTCTCTCTCTCAAAATAAAAAAATAAACATATATATTATATATAATGAATGCCACCAATGTAAAACAATGCAATGCAATATAAACAGTGTGAACTTGCTCTTATTAAAATATATACTGCATACAAAAAGAGAAAGGAAGAAACATTAAGTGTTAGCAGTGATGAGTCAGGGGTAATAAAGACCCCTATATTTTCCAACTTTTTTATAAAAATATAAATTGGTAGTAAAGATTTTAATATGTGCAATGTAATTGTATTTTTGTTCTATAATGTCAAAGTTTAAACAATTATAGTTTCATTTATGGTGTGTTAAAATAGAAGCAAGCTGCTGCATTAATCCAGGTTCTTTGTTTCAAACCTCAGAGCCCATCAAGTTATTTCAAGCAGAAGATAAATTGATGCAAGAGGAAGATCACAGGCTCTCCAGAAGCTTGCAGCCAGAAAAATTAGGCTAAGGCTCAGCTATGAGGTTGATTAGCCCTGAATTAGAGCCAGATTACTCCATCAGTTCCCTGAAGGTGTGATCTGTCCATCGCAGGGCAAGGCAGACAGCACAATTCTCACACCCCAGGAAACCCAGAAGGCCACCACAGCTCCACTATGCCCCTGACTCCATGGCCCTCCACCACTCTCCACCAAGTCTGCCAGCAACAGAAATTCTAAGTAGCACTCCCTTCTTAGGTCATAGTTTATACCAGGTGTCAAAAGAGAGGAGGAAAGGCATTTAGGACTTTAAATACAGGAAATGACCAAAATGTAAGAAAAACACTTAAGAGGTATTGAGCAACCACAGTTATGACACAGATCTATTCTGTGGGCTGAGTTTGACAAACTAAGCTCTCACACCTTTAAACTATTAGGTCTCTGGGTTCAAAGCAGTAGTGTGAAACAAAATATTTAATGGCTAGCTTTCTGGCTAGGGGACACCTGCTTTCTAGCATTTGCCAGTTTCCATGTTGTAAATACTCCCCAAATGGCTGACTTCTACCTACATGCCATCACTGAATTCAGGGTCTGGGGAAGAGATGTGCAGGAGCACTCCAGTCCAAAGTACTTCCACACAGATATAATAGATATAAATATCCTCAAGAGCAGAGCTAATAGTGAAGTACAGTATAGCAACTAGGAACTGATAAGCTTGGAGTACTTATTTTTGTTTTAAAATAATTTATTTAATTGAAAATTTATATAACTTATGTTAATAATTGATGTTTAACACCCAGCTCACAAGATTTCTGAAAATTAAAAATTAGCTCTTAAGAGTCACAACAGCCAACTCCAGCATACCACAGGTTGCAAGTAGATGATTTTTTTTTTTTTTTTTTTTTTTTTTTTTTTTTTTTTTTTTTACATAGCTGGTATCTTTACAGTCTTGGACATCAAAAATTGTAAGGTTTCCTTTTTTACACTAGATAATCTCTTCATTTAAGTTTAAAAATTCTTAATGTATTCTTCAAGAAAGGAAATGGAGTTCCTATTACCTTTGATTTCTTCCCATTGCCATTGGGCATCGACTAGATTTTTGAGTGCCTAGTCTAGGGCTTCATTTTTTTTAATTTTTTAATATGAAATTTATTGTCAAATTGGTTTCTATACAACACCCAGGGCTCATTCCAACAGATGCCCTCAATGCCCATCACCCACTTTCCCCTCCCTCCCACCCCCCATCAACCCTCAGTTTGTGGTTTGGCTCCCTCCCTAAGTTTTTTTTTCTTCCCCTCCCCCATGGTCTTCTGTTAAGTTTCTCAGGATCCACATAAGAGTGAAAACACATGGTATCTGTCTTTCTCTGTATGACTTAGTTCACTTAGCATAATACTCTCCAGCTCCATCTACGTTCCTACAAAAGGCCTTCTCATTGTCAAGTAGTATTCCATTGTGTATATAAACAAGAATTTATTTATCCATTCATCAGTTAATGGACATTTAGGCTCTTTCCATAATTTGGCTATTGTTGAAAGTGCTGCTATAAACATTGGGGTACAAGTGCCCCTATGCATCAGCACTCCTGTATCCCTTGGTGCCAGCAGTGCTATTGCAAATTCCTAGCAGATTCCTCCAAATTCCTAGTAGTGTTATTGCTGGGTAGCAATAGGGTAGATCTATTTTAAATTTTTTGAGGAACCTCCACACTGTTTTCCAGAGTGGTTGCACCAGTTTGCATTCCCACTAACAGGGCAAGAGGGTTCCTGTTTCTCCACATCCTCACCAGCATCTATCGTCTCCTGATTTGTTCATTTTAGCCACTCTGACTGGCATGAGGTGATATCTCAGTGTGGTTTTGATTTGTATTTTAGGGCTTCATTTTTAATTGTCAGCTTCAGAAATTTTTATTCTACCACAGTTCTGATGGCCAGTCTCTCCTTGCACATTAAAGCTTGTGGGGTCAGAGTTTTGCATAAAACAGTTGGACTTACACTTTAGGTTAATTGGCTGCTCATACCCAAAACATTTATTGGGTGAGTTAGGGGCTTTTCCTTCTTTAGCATCTAACTTCTACCCATTCTCCAGGCCTTCAGTTCAGACTTCACTAATTTGAGGAAGACTTCCCTGAGCCTCCCATATCCTACAAGGTTAGAGATCTCACATCAATGTTCCCACAGAAACGCTCACTTCCCTCTACCATAATGCCCAGGATACTAATCATAATTTTTGAAGGCTATCATTTTACTTGTCTGCCTTTATAAGTACTTTGAAATCAGGGAGCCTCCCTAATTGTCTATTGCCAATACCTACTTAGCATAGTACCAAGGATATAGTGGACATTGAATTCATCTATCCATTCATTAGTTCATCTTTCACTACTCAACACATGTTGAGCATCTAGGAGGTACCATGTGATGTTTTGTGTGCAAGACGAATAATAGTGAAAAAAATCCTGTAATTACAGAGCCAACATTATAAAGGAGGAATATATAACATGGAGTATGTTGGATGAGGATAAGTTCTATGGAGGAAAAATTAAAATAATAAAAAGTATAGGGAATGCAAGGAAGGATTGGGGTGGTAGTGGTGGTGGATTTTAAGCAGAGTTGTCAGAGAAGACTTTATTCATAAACTGAGCAATGACCAGAAGGAGACAAGGAGGCTAATTTGAGTATCCAAATAGAATTAGGTCCCTCCCTCTACTTTCACAGGACAGCTTAAAATAGGATGTTTTCTGGCTAATGTTTCAGATATGGATTGTTGGATTTTAGGACACCTGCATCTCCAAGTGATTGTCTCGTCTAGAGCAGTTCTTATCTCTCCACACATTACTTTTTCCTCTCTCTTCCTACTTCTCCATTCAAAACCTGCCTCCTCTATGACTCATTCTGCTCTTTTATTCTTGGTCATAATTCTGTGTTCTGACTCATTCAATTCTCATCAGTGGATTTACTTCCTATGTGGCCAGCACTATGTTAGGTAAGAGGAAAAATCACAAAAAAGCACAAGATGCTTGAGAACTTTCTACCTAAATATAGACAAAAGAGACATAAGCAAGTCCTTCCTCTCAACAAACACCTGTGTCAATGTTTTATAACCTAAGAAATTATCTCTATTTTGTTAAAAAAGGAAATGCACAATTCAAATACAAGGGGACATACATCATATACATCAAATTGGGAAGAGGTTTATTCACTATTAATGTATATCTATGTCTTCTGATTATTCTCCAAATCCTGGTTTTAAAAATGACATTTTTGTAACCAACAGGTAGTAACTGGATATGTATTATTCACATACTCAAAGCATTTATAACATTTGTATTTTAGCAAAATACCCACCTTGCTTCCATATCACACTGTAACAATTATGCAGTGGCTAAAAACAATGGGGTCATTGTTGAGCAGTTAGGGGTCCTTTAAAGGTGAAGTTTATTTTTACTGATTTAAAAAGAATATACAGATTTGTCCAAATTAGATTTTTATTTGTTTGCGTGTTTCTGATTTAAAGGGACAGTGTTTTGCAAGCATGATTGTATGAGTCAGAATATTTCCAGCACCCTGGTTCAGTTACAAAGAAAGAAGAAAAATGGCTTAACAATTGAACACCTGCTTGGTGCCAGGCACCATGGCCGGCATTTTCCAATATATTACCCTATTTAATATATGCTGTCTCCTGATCTACATACATACACCCACACAAATGTGGGAGGGAGGTACTGTTACTTGACTCAACATAAATTAAAAAAAAGAAAACATGAATCACTCAAAGTTTGAATAGGTCTTTTCAGTGAAGCATACCTTGTGAGTAGCAGAAATGGGATTCTAGTCCAGGTGTGCATGACTCTAAGACCCATGGTTTTTCTACTTTTCATGCTTTTCTCAGATGAGAGCAGCATGCTGATAAGGCCAAAGCCATGAGGTGGGTCATCACTTTGCGTTGGCTTTAGTCCAGGCCATAGCCCACCCCCCTTCCATTCTCCAACTTCAGGCTAAAGCCTTACAGATACAAAGTATGATTTTAAAAGATACCAAATGAGAATGTGTAAACTAGATGAGTAGAAACCCATCCTGACCACTGGACAGACAAGGTAAACCCCTACACTGATGATGGGTCATCTCTGTTGTGTTCAAAGGCTGACACAACCTGACCTCTGTTTTCTCATATATGTCACTCTTTGTCCTTCAAATAAAGGGCACTATCACTAATCATGACTAAGGAGGGAATTATAAGAATTCTAGGTCTTTAGATCAGGAGAGGAAATAGCTAAATACAATTTAACTAATTATATCCTACTTAGAATACCAGAAAAAGTTGCTGGAATTATACATCTGCTAGTTCACTTCTGCCCTTTGAGGATCAGAGTTGTGAATCCAGTCTGAACTCCAGTCTCCATAACTGCTGCTTTAGTGTAGAGAATGATGCTGACTGTGAGTGTTTATGCTTATATCTGAATACACATATGGCAAGGATTAGAGTGGTTAATTGATAACATGAACTAAAAGCATTCTAAGGCAGCTTTAGGGGAGACAAATGAATCTGAATCCCAACAAATTAGTGATCCTGTGCTACGGGTTATGTGTCCATCAAATTTTGACCAATGTATAAAACTTACGTTTACAATTGAGTAAAACATACTAGTCCCTGATGTCTGTCAAAAGGACCACTGAGCAAGATGGATTTTGACACATTTTGAGGAATGAGGTACAACTTGATGCCAAGCAAGAGATAAGAATTTAGCATTAAGTCAAGCCTGTGGCGAGGAGAAATAGTATGTTTACCAGAATATATAGGAACTTTATTTTGTGAGTAAGACAGTGGGATCAGTGACATAGTGCTAATGCCCAATCATGGGCTCTTCAAAACAGATAAAGGTAAGCTTAGGAGTGAAGCCAGAACCCACTTCTAGGGACTTGGTTCTATTTATTTATCCATCCACTGACTCCATTAACACATGTTATTAAGCATTTACTATATATGATGAATGGGGACCAGTACCACATAGAAAGAATACTGGCAATAAATAACCATGGAGCTCAACCAGGGCCTGGTATCAAATGCAAAGAGCATCATAATGCACTGCATTTCTCCAGGTCAGTATGTGTTTGTCTCTCACCTATACAGGACCCACTGGGGACATTTAGTGTCTTGTAACTTTTAATTGCTGATGAGCCTCTGGCAGGTGTGGCTTACCCTAATGGACTGAAGATGTATCAGGTGCTTTTAGTTCTATCTGGAAAAGTGCCCCAGTCAATGGCAAACCTCTTTAATTGGGCTTTTATCAGGTCCTTCTCTGCTCCCTCAAAGAAAAGGCAGCTATTGGAATGAGATCAGTACAGGTTTTAGGGAGTGCTGGCACATGCTTCTGAAAATGAATAGAAGGGGTGGTTTCTTTTGATATCATTGAAAATCACTTGCTGGAATGAATTTGCTATGGATCAGCCACAAGGGCTGTATTATTGATGGATGACACAAATGAATTCATAGCAGCATTTAAGCCTATTGATTAGATCTCCTCTACATTTTGAAGATATTATATGGCCAGTAGCTTGAGGCCTTATCTCTGTGCAGAAGATTTGGCAGAACTGGCTATCCCAGAAGTGAATGGGCATCTGCTCACTTTACTACTAGAGGTGTATTAGTTCTCTTGGGGTGCCACATGGAAGTACCATAAGCTGAGTTATTTAAACAACAGAAATTGATTGTCTCACAGTCCTGGAGGCTAAACCAAGACCAAGGTGTTGGTAGGTCTGCTTTCTTTCTAGAGCTGTGAGAAAGAATATGTTCTATGCCTCCAAATCTCTTCTGGTATTTGCTAGGAAACTCTGGTGTTCCTTAGCTTATAGAAGTATCACCCTGATTTCTGCTTTCATCTTCACATGGTATTCTCCCTGTTAGCTCTGTGTCCAAATTTCCCCATTTTATAAGGACACCAGTCATACTGTATTAGCGATCTGCCCTTCTCCCATATGATCTCATCTTAACTAATTACATCTACACAACCTTATTTCCCAAAGAGGTCATGTTTTGAGGTACTTAGGATCAAAACTTCAATATGTGAACTTTTTTGGGGGGGGGGATGTGATTCAAGCCATAACAACAAGGAAGACAAGGCTCATAACCTGCTTCAAGCAATGAATATAATAGGCTATAGAACAATTCCAGAGACCGTAACAATTACTGGAACTCCACAGATAAGCCTCTCAAAATTTTCAAACCCAACTCAGATGTATATGTGATACAGAACAAGTCATTTGCTTCTTTCCAACTTGCTAACTCTCTGTTGTGGCCATGTTATCAATCTGAGAGATCTATTTATTAAGTTTTACTTGTAGATGCCCTTAACTAAATAGGTCATTGAAGTGGAACAATTTGCTTTATTAAATATTCATATTATATCTATTTGTCATATTAGTTCCCGTGTGATATCACAGGCATATTTATAGAAAACACTCATATATAATGAAACAAAATATCAGCTACTGAAAATATAAATCACATTTCTCATATAATATGTTTATTTAAAAATATTAACCAAGAAACTCTAGTAAATCCAAAGAAGACACTAACATTAAGCTGTATAATCATACTTGATGGTAAGCAGATTCATCTGCCTCATGTGACAGTCTTCTTGGCAGTTTGGCTGAGCTTGTCACCAGCCTCAAGCTACACTAACATTTCTACTTCTACATTCAAGGTAGATATTCTAATCTTTCATATTTTACCTCATCATTTGAATTTAGTAACTGCTTCCCCCAAATGACTGGGGGACTGACTAAGAGACTTGCAGAGTTGCTGGAATAGTTGAGGTGAAAAAGATAAGATATAATTTAAGAGATGAAATATCGGATCCCTGCCTATCACTGGAGCTCAGCCTAAAATCTGCTAGGACATGTGGTTGTCTAGCAACCAACTAATGTCCTATAATGATCTACAAATTGATGCCTGTGCTGAGTGAATGTTCTTGTCCAAACCCAAAGCTTTATATAGTTAATTGAAAGCTAATGTCCTCATTAGCGGCTGTTAGGGAGGCTCAACAAGTGTATTTTGCATGTGCTAAGTGTTGAATATTTATTAGATATGTTGTTTAATACAGAGTAGGAGGAACTGGACAATCCATCTAGTGGCAACTGTGAGAATGAAATGGTAGTTTGGAATTGTTCAATCCCTAAATGTGTTCGGGAGAGTTGATACCCACCTTACAGTTCACTACAACTGCCTTAATCTACCTTAATCTACATTGTATCTTTGTTTTTGTTGTTGTTGTTGTTGTTGTTTTGTTTTTTTGTTTTTTTCTTATCAGGGTCCCAGTATTATGAAGTCTGGACTGCTTCCAACCTGATAGGTAGTGTTCAGACTTGATACCCTATTATCTATGGTTCATCATAAAATTAGCAGAAAGAAAATGAACCTTTGTAGATGGATTCTATAAGGTCATGAGGTGGATATTAAAATAAGGATTAAATTTAACATACATTAAAATTTAAGATTATTATGTTTGGCTTAATTTCTGCTCACACAACCACCCTCAGCTTCCAGGAGTCACCCTGACCATGTTCTCTTTTGATTTTTTTTTAAATCTTTTTTTAAAAAAAGATAGCTACTTTAAGAAAAAACCACCAAAATCTAAATAAGTGATTGATACTTACAAAAATTATTCAGTTGATATGCTGACCATCTATTATGAATTTAGGATTATGCTAGACTTCTGTGGGGGATAAAAGAGAAGTATGCATGCAACTTCTCCTCCGCCACCAAGTAACCCACCTTCCTGGCACATAGAACAATTAAAAAAATAAAGTAGGGTCCTTTCACGGTGTTCTCACAGAACCCAGAATAGCCTTACTTAATTCTATCTTTTCTGATAGGGTTTCTTCAGGTCAAGGACAGTGTTTTGCAGCATGTGTGAATATAGTACTAAAAACATAGTAGGTGTTTAGTAAGTATTTGCTGAATGCATGAATGATTCTTTCATACTTTCTCATCCATTCCGAGTCTGTAAACACCTGTTTGTGATGCTTCTAGCTAAGCTTAAGAACATCTCTATGACTATTGAAAAGAAAAGTCTACATGAAATTAATACCCTAGGTTGGTGTCAAAACCCTGCCTTATTAGTGACCTCAACTAATCAACCTAGACATCAAATCTCTCCATCATATGCATATGAAAATATGTACAACCTTGGATTTTAAAATAGAAAATTATTCAGGCTTCTGATGTAGAAAACATAATTCTCTTGTGTCTATAGTTCTGTCCAGAGATGAGTGGCAACAGCTACTACATTCTTGAATAAAGATCTTTATTCATGTTTGAAAAACAGTACAGACTTCGAAACCATGTATGCTTCAAAGACTTGTGCTTTTTAAGCTTTGAACTGATTAGTAACATTATTAAATGTTCTAGGTTTTCAGCAATCAGAATCTTTGGAAGCATTAGTATTGTTTTCTTTCTCTCTATCCCTTTGAAATTCTCTTTCTTGCTTTTTTTTTGCACCTTGTTCCCTCACCTAGTCCCTAAATTCTCTCCATCTCAGAGGGATATTTTTGCTATTATTACTATTGATTATTATTATTTAATTAGAACTTTGTTCTTTAATTTTAAACTGATACTTCTTTCTTTCAAAAAATAACTAAATTCAGTTGCTTTTTAATCATATAACTCTGTTTTGTATTTTTCTTCCAAGATTTTAAATTCAAGTTAGTTAACATTCAATTGTGTATTTCATCTCAGTAGCTCTCGATGTTTTTTTTAGTGTTCCTAAAAAGTCTTTTCAAAGCAAAGTATTGTAGTGCAAAAAATGCATACTTTGCAAATGCAAAAATTAAAAAATTGACTTCACTAAAGACATGATTTGCCTAGACAAAGAAGGGAATTTTTTTTAGACACAGCAGAGCTACAAGTCAAGTGTCTCCATGGCTTTTTAAATATATTTTTTACCCTAAACACAAATCCTAAATGTTACACCTGGCAATAAAGCTGTGCTCTCCTACATAAATGACAACCCTAGTAATAAAATAATAATATACCTGCTACATATCAGGCTCATTCTCTCTTTCCCCCCTACCCCACACACCCAACTGTAAGATATCATTACAGTTATTTCTAGAAAAATGAAAACAAAAGCCAGGAGTCACAGCTAGTAACTGATAGCAGTAAAAGTAAACTCCTTTCTTACTTCCTTTTTTGAGCTTATTTATTTATTTTGAGAGAGAGTGTGGGAGAAGCAGAGAGAGGAGAGAGATTGAATCCCAAGCAGGCTCTGCACTATCAGCACAGAGCCAGATACAGAGCTTGGAAGTCACGAACCATGATATCATGACCTGAGCCAAAATCAAGAGTCAGACACCCAACTGAGCCACCCAAGCACCCCAGCAGGAAAAGTAAACTGATGATGTTAACTCCACAATCCTTACCGAATTTTTCAAATTCTTTAAAAAAAAAACACCCAGAATTCCTTAGGACCTCAAATTCAAATTTCCAGCCAGTCAGACCAATATTTATTTGGTTTCCTAATACACACACACACACACACACACACACACTATACACTATTTATTTACCATACTTTATATACTATATACTATATATATGGTACTATTCTCAGTCCTAGTACATAAAGAAATCCATATATTATAGATTTATTTTTTACATTTAAGCATATTTTCCTGAAAGCTTTTTTTTTTATCACCTTAACCATTTTGTAAAATTTTAATTCCAGTGTAGTTAACATACAGTGTTATAGTAGTTTCAGGTGTACAATACAGTGATCCAACAATTCAATACATTACTCAGTGCTCATCTTAGTGTACTAATTCTCTTCACCTATTTCACCCATTCCCCAAACCACTTCCCCTCTGGGAACCATCAGTTTGTTCCTTACAGTTAAGAGTCTATTTTTTGGTTTGCGTCTTTTTCTTTTGTTTCTTAAATTCCAAAAATGAGTGGAATGGCATTTGTCTTTCTGCGGCTGGTTTATTTAACTTAGAATGATACCCTCTAGATCAATCCATGTTGTTGCAAATGGCAAAATTTCATACATTTTTTAATAGCTGTAATTGATATAATACTCCATTGTATAAATACACCACGTCTTTATCCATCCATCTACTGATAAACACTTGAGTTGCTTCCATTGTAAATTGTAAATAATGCTCACCAACACTACTTGTTTCTTGTGTTTTTTTATTTTAGCCATTCTGAAAGGTGTGACGTGATATCTCATTATGGCTTTGATTGCATTTCTGTAATGATGAGTGATGTTGAGCATCATTTCATGTGTCTGTTGGCCATCTATATGTCTTCCTTAGAAAAATGTCTGTTCATGTTCTGCCCTTTTTAAGTTGGATTATTTAGAGGGGATTGGTGTTGAGTTGTGTAAGTGCTTTACATATTTTGGATACTAACCCTTCATCAGATGTTATTTGCAAATATCTTCAGTAGGTTGTCTTTTAGTTTTGTTGATTGTTTCCTTTGCTGTAAAGCTATTTTTATCTTGATGAAGTACCAATAGTTCATTTTTGCTTTTGTTTCCCTTGCCTGAGGAGATAAATCTAGAAAAATGCTGCTACAGCTGATGTCAGAGAAATTACTGCGTGTGTTCTCTTTTAGGATTTTTATGGTTTCAAACCTCACATTTAGGTCCTTAATCCACTCTGAGTTTATTTTTGTGTATGAGGTAAGAAAGTCATCCAGTTTCATTCTTCTGCATGTTGCTGTCCTGTTTTCCCAACACCATTTGTTGAAGAGACTATCTTTTTCCCATTGCCTATTCTTGCCTCCTTGGTCAAAAATTAATTGATCATATGATCATGGGTTTATTCCTGGGCTCTTTATTCTGTTTTATTGATTTATGTGTCTATTTTTGTGCCAGTGGCCATACTGTTTTGATTATTATAGCTTTGCAGTATATCTTGAAATCTGGGATTGTCATATCTCTAATTTTGTTCTTCTTTTTCAAGGTTGCGTTGGCTATTTGGGTTCTTTTTTGCTTCCATACAAATTTTAGGATTGTTTATTATAGCTATGTGAAAAATGCTCTTGTATTTTGATATAAATTGCATTAAATCTGTAAATTGCTTTGGGAAGAATGGACATTTTAACAATATTTGTTCTTCCAAACCATGAGCATGGAATATCTTTCCATTTGTTTGTTATCTTCAATTTTTCATTAGTGTTTGTTTGTTATATTTTAGAGAGAGAGAGAAAGAAAGAGAGAGCCCACACTAAGGAGAGAGGCAGAGGGAGACAGAGAGAGAATCTTAAGCAGGCTCCATGCTCAGCAAGCCTGACACTGGGCTCAATCCCATGATCCTGGGATCATGATCTGGGCTGAAATCAAGAGCCAGATCCACAACCAACTGAGCTACCCAGGCACTCCCATCAAAGTTTTATAGCTCTCAGAGTATAGCTCTTCCATTTCCTTGGCTAAGTTTATTCTTAGGTATTTTATTATCTTTGTAAATGGGATTGTTTTAATTTCTCTTTCTGTTGGTTTATTATTAGTGTATCAAGATGCAATGAATTTCTGCATATTGATTTTGTATCCTGTGACCTTACTGAATTCATTTATTATCTCTAGTAGTTTTATGGTCATCTTACTGGTTTCCTATATAGAGTATCATGTCATCTTCAAATAGTGAAAGTTTTACTTCTTCCTTGCCAATATGGAAGTTCTATTTCTTCCTTGCCTTTTACTTCTTTTTCTTGTCTGATTGCTGTGGCTATGATTTTGAGTACTATATTGAATAAAAGTGGAGAGAGTGGACATTCTTGTATTGTTTTTGACCTTAAGTGAAAAGCTCTCAAGTTTTTCACCATTGCTTGTATTAGCTGTGGGTTTTTCATGTATGGCCTTTATTGAGGTATATTCCCTCTAAGTCTACTTTGTTAAGGGTTTTTTATCATGAATGGATGTTCTACTTCATTGAGCTTTTTTGCATTGTGGTGAATGATTTTTGTAATATATTGTTGGTTTTGGTTTGCTATTTGTTGAAGATTTTTACATCTATGTTCATCAGAGAGAGTGGCTTGTAGTTCTCTTTTTCTGTAGTGTCCTTATCTGGTTTTGGTGTTAGGGTAATGCTGGCCTCATAGAATGAATTTGGAAGCTTTACTTCCTCTTCTATTTTTTGGAATGGTGTCAGAAGAATTGATATTAATTCTTCTTTAAATGTTTGGTAGAATTCATCTGTGAAGCTGTGTGGTCCTGAACTTTTGATTGTAGGGAGATTTTTGATTATTGATTCTATTTCATTGCTGGTAATCAGGCTGTTCAAATTTTTTATTTCTTCCGATTCAGTTTTGGGAGGTTTATGTTTCTAGGAATTTATCCATTTTTCTACATTGTCCAATTTGGTGGCATATAATTTTTCATAATCTTCTCTTATAATCTTTTGTATCTCTGTGGTGTTTGTTATTTCTCCTCTTTATTTCTGATTTTGACTTTTTTTTTTTTTTTTTTGATGAGTCTAGCTAAAGGTTTATCAATTTTGTTGATTGTTTCAAAGAACCAGCTCCTGGTTTCATCAATATGTTCTATTGTTTTTTCAGTTTCTATTTCATTTATTTCTGTTAGTCTAATCTTTTTTAATTTCCCCCTCCCCTGCCACTGGGGATTTGTTTGTTCTTCTTTTTCTAGCTCCTTTATGTGTAACATTAGGTTGTTTGAGATTTTTCTTGCTTCATGAAGTAGGCCTGTATTGCTATACACTTCCCTCGTAAGACAGATTTTGCTGCATCCTCAAAATTTTGGACCATTGTGTTTTCATTTTCATTTGTCTACATGTATTTTTTTATTTACTCTGATTTCTTGGTTGACCTATTCATTGTTTAGTAGCATGTTATTTAACCTCCATGTATGTATGTTCTTTCTAGATATTTTTTCTTGTGGTTGATTTTTAATTTCATTGCATTGTGGTCAGAAAAGATGCATGGTATCTTTTCTTGTGGTTGATTTTTAATTTCATAGCATTGTGGTCAGAAAAGATGCATGGTATGACTCTAATTCTTTTTAAATTTGTTGAGATTTATTTTGTGGCCTAATACGTGATCTACTCTGGACAGTGGTCCATGTACACTTAAAGAGAATGTGCATTCTGTTGTTTTAGGATGGAATGTTCTGAATATATCTGTTAGGTCCATCTGGCCCAAAAGTGTCATTCAAAGCTATTGTTTCCTTGTTGATTTTCTGTTTGCATGATCTATCCATTGTTATAAGTCGGGTGTTAAAGTCCCCTATTATTACTGTATTACTATTGATTACTTTCTTTATGCTTGTTATTAGCTGCTTTATGCATTTGGGTGTTCATGTTGGTGCATAAACATTTACAATTGTTATATCTTCTTGTTGGTTTGTTCCCTTTATGACTATACAGTGTACTTATTTGTCTCTTGTTACAGTCTTATTTTAAAGTCTATTTTGTCTAATATAAATATTGCTACCCAGCTTTCCTTTCACTTCTATTTGCATGATAAATGCTGTTCTATCCTTTCACTTTTAATCTGCACATGTCTTTAGGTCTGAAATGAGTCTCTAGTAGGCAGCATATAGATGGCTCCTGCTTTTTTATTCATTCTGTCACCCTATGTCTTTTGATTAAAGCATTTAGTCAATTTATAATCAAAGTAATTATTGATAGGTATGTACGTACTGCCATTTTGTTATTTTATGGTCACTTTTGGAGTTCTCTGTTACTTTCTTCTCTTGCTCTCTTCTCTCACAGTTTGCTGATTTCCTTAAGGATATACTTGGATTCCTTTCTCTTCATTTTTCATGTATCTATTACTCATTTTTGATTTGTGGTTACCATTACATCTACATATAACATCTTATGCACATAGCAATCTATACTTAAAGTTGATGGTTCCTTAAGTTTGAAACTATTCCTTACTCTTCTCCCCTCCATGTTTTAGGTATATGGTGTCATAGTTTATATCCTTTTATTTGTGAATCCCTTCACTAGTTTTTATAGATATACTTAATTTTACTGCTGTTGTGCTTCCTACTTTTCTTACTCCTCCTTATGGTCTATCCTTTCCACTTAAAGAGTCTCCTTAACATTTCTTGTAGGGCTGGTTTAGTGGTCATGAATTCCTTTAACTTTTATTTGTCTGAGAAATTCTTTCTTCTTCTGTTCTGAATTATAGCTTTTCTGGATAGAGTATTCTTGGCTGCTGGTTTTCTTCCTTTCAGCACTTTGAATATATCATGCCACTTTCTGGCTTGCAAAGGTTCTGCTGAAAAATCAGCTGATAGACTTAAGGGATTTCCCTTGTATGTAACTGTTTTCTCTTGCTCTTTTTGAAATTATCATCTCATCACTACTTTTTTCCATTTTAATTGCTATGTGTCTTAGTGTGGACCTCATTGGGTTAATATTGTTGGGAGCTCTCTGTGCCTACTGGATCTAGATTTCTGTTTCCTTCCTCAGATACAGAAAGTTTACAGCTATTATTTCTTCAAAACAGTTTTCTGCCCCCTTTTCTCTCTTCTCCTTCTGGGATCACTATAATGTGAATGTTATTATGCTTGATGGTGTCACTAAGTTCCTTAAGTTGCTTTCCATTTTTTTAGTATGAATTTTATTGTCAAATTGGTTTCCATACAACACCCAGTGCTCATCCCAAACAGGTGCCCTCAATGCCCATCACCCACTTTCCCTTCCCTCCCACCCCCTATCAACACTCAGTTTATGGTTTGGCTCCCTCCCTAAGTTTTTTTTTTTCTTTCCTGTCCCCCATGGGTTTCTGTTAAGTTTCTCAGTATCCACCTAAGAGTGAAAACATATGGTATCTGTCATTCTCTGTATGACTTATTTCACTTAGCATAACACTCTCCAGTTCCATCCACGTTGCTACAAAAGGCCATATTTCAGTCTTTCTCATTGCCAAGTAGTATTCCATTGTGTATATAAACCACAATTTCTTTATCCATTCATCAGTTGATGGACATTTAGGCTCTTTCCATAATTTGGCTATTGTTGAGAGTGCTGCTATAAACATTGGGGTACAAGTGCCCCTATGCATCAGCACTCCTGTATCCCTTGGGTAAATTCCTAGCAGTGCTATTCCTGGGTCATAGGGTAGATCTATTCTTAATTTTTTGAGGAACCTCCACACTGTTTTCTTGAGTGGCTGCACCAGTTTGCATTCCCACTAACAGTGTAAGAGGGTTTCCATTTCTCCACATCCTCGCCACCATCTATCATCTCCTGACTTGTTCATTTTAGCCACTCTGACTGGCGTGAGGTGGTATTTGAGTGTGGTTTTGATTTGTATTTCCCTGATGAGGAGCGACATTGAGCATCTTTTCATGTGCCTGTTGGCCATCTGGATGTCTTCTTTAGAGAAGTGTCTATTCATGTTTTCTGCCCATTTCTTCACTGGATTATTTGTTTTTCAGGTGTGGAGTTTGGTGAGTTCTTTATAGATTTTGGATACTAGCCCATTGTCCGATATGTCATTTTTAAATATCTTTTCCCATTCCATTGGTTGCCTTTTAGTTTTGTTGATTGTTTCCTTTGCAGTGCAGAAGCTTTTTATCTTCATGAGGTCCCAATAGTTCATTTTTGTTTTTAATTACCTTGCCTTTGGGGATGTGTCAAGTGAGAAATTGCTGCAGCTGAAAAACTAAAAGGCAACCAACAGAATGGGAGAAGATATTTGCAAATGATGTATCGGATAAAGGGTTAGTATCCAAACTCTACAAAGAACTTATCAAACTCAACATCCAAAAACCAAATAATCCAGTGAAGAAGTGGGTAAAAGACATGAATACACACTTCTCCAAAGAAGACATCCAGATGGCCAACCAACACAGGAAAAAATGCTCAACATCACTCATCATCAGGGAAATACAAATCAAAACCACCATGAGATACCACCTTACACCTGTCAGAATGGCTAACATTAACAACTCAGGCAACAATAGATGTTGGTGAGGATGCAGAGAAAGAGGATCTCTTTTGCATTGTTGGTGGCAATGCAAGCTGGTGCAGCCACTCTGGAAAACAGTATGGAGGCTCCTCAAAAACTAAAAATAGAACTACCCTACGACCCAGCAATTGCACTACTAGGCATTTATCCACAGGATACAGGTGTGCTGTTTCGAAGGGACACATGCACCCCCATGTTTATAGCAGCACTATCAACAATAGCCAAAGTATGGAAAGAGCCCAAATGTCCATCGATGGATGAACGGATAAAGAAGATGTGGTATATATATATACAATGGAGTATTACTCGGCAATCAAAAAGAATGAAATCTTACCATTTGCAACTATGTGGATGGAACTGGAGGGTATTATGCTAAGTGAAATTAGTCAGTGAGAGAAAGAAAAAAATCATATGACTTAACTCATATGAGAACTTTAAGAGACAAAACAGATGAACATAAAGCAAGGAAAGTAAAAATAACATAAAAACAGGAAGGGGGACAAAACAGAAGAAATTCATAAAAATGGAGAACAAACTGAGGGTCGCTGGAGGGGTGGTGGGAGGAGGGATGGGCTAAATGGGTAAGAGGCATTAAGGAATCTACTACTGAAATCATTGCTTCACTATATGCTAACTAATTTCAATGTAAATTAAAAAAAATAAAGTTAAAAAAAAAAGAAATTGCTGCGTTTGAAGTCAGAGAGGTTTCTTCCTGCTTTCTCCTCTAGAGTTTTGATGGTTTCCTGTCTCACATTCAGGTCCTTTATCCATTTTGAGTTCATTTTTGTGAATGGTGTAAGAAAGTGGTCTAGTTACATTCTTCTGCATGTTGCTGTCCAGTTCTCCCAGCACCATTTGTTAAAGAAACTGTTTTCCATTGGATATTCTTTCCTGCTTTGTCAAAGATTACTTGGCCATACTTTTGTGGGTCTAATTATGGGGTTTCTATTATATTCCATTGGTCTTTGTGTCTGTTTTTGTGCCAATACCATGCTGTCTTCGTGATTACAGCTTTGTAGTAGAGACTAAAGTCTGGGATTGTGATGCCTCCTGCTTTGGTCTTCTTCTTCAAAATTATTTTGGCTATTTGGGGTCTTTTGTGGTTCCATACAAATTTTAGGATTGCTTGTTCTAGCTTCGAGAAGAATGCTGGTGCAATTTTGATTGGGATTGCATTGAATGTGTAGATAGCTTTGGGTGGTATTGACATTTTAACAATATTTATATTGTTAAATATATAATATAAATATAAATATATTTATATTTATATTAAGAATATTTATTCTTCCAATCCATGAGCATGGGATGTTTTTCCATTTCTTTATATCATCTTCAATTTCCTTCATAAGCTTTCCATAGTTTTCAGCATACAGATATTTTACATCTTTGGTTAGGTTTATTTCTAGGTACTTTAGGATTCTTGGTGCAATTGTGAATGGGATCAGTTTCGTTATTTGTTTTTCTGTTGCGTCATTGTTAGTGTATAACAATGCAACTGATTTCTGTACATTGATTTTGTATCCTGCGACTTTGCTGAATTCATGTATCAGTTCTAGCAGACTTTTGGGGGAGTCTATCGGATTTTCCATGTATAATATCATGTCATCTGCAAAAAGTGAAAGCTTGACTTCATCTTTGCCAATTTTGATGCCTTTGATTTCCTTTTGTTGTCTGATTGCTGATAATAGCACTTTTAACACTATGTTAAACAACAGCGGTGAGAGTGGACATCTCTGTTGTGTTCCTGATCTCAGGGAGAAAGCTCTCAGTTTTTCCCCATTGAGGATGATATTAGCTGTGGGCTTTTCATAAATGGCTTTTATGATGTGTAAGTATGTTCCTTCTATCCTGACATTCTCAAGGGTTTTTATTAAGAAAGGATGTTGAATTTTTTCAAATGCTTTTTCCTGCATCAATTGCCAGGATCATATGGTTCTTATCTTTTCTTTTATTAATTTGATGTATAGCATTGTTTGATTTGAGAATGTTGAACCAGTCCTGCAGCCCAGGAATGACTCCTACTTGATCATGGTGAATAATTCTTTTTATATGCTGTTGAATTTGATTTGCTAGTATTTTATTGAGAATTTTTGCAACCAAATTCATCAGGGATATTGGTCTGTAGTTCTCTTTTTTTACTGGGTCTCTGGTTTAGGAATCAAAGTAATGCTGGCTTCATAGAATGAGTCTGGAAGTTTTCCTTCCCTTTCTATTTTTTGGAAGAGCTTAAGAAGGATAGGTATTATCTCTGCTTTAAATGTCTGGTAGAATTCCCCTGGGAGGCCATCTGGTCCTGGACTCTTATTTGTTGGGAGATTTTTGATAACTGATTCAGTTTCTTCGCTGGTTACGGGTCTGTTCAAGCTTTCTATTTCCTCCTGATTGAGTTTTGTGTGTGTGTGTGGGTGCTTAGGAATTTGTCCATTTCTTCCAGGTTGTCCAGTTTGTTGCATATAATCTTTCATAGTATTCCCTGACAATTGCTTGTATTTCTGAAGGATTGGTTGTAATAATTCCATTTTCATTCATGATTTTATCTATTTGGGTCATCTCCCTTTTCTTTTTGAGAAGCCTGGCTAGAGGTTTATTGATTTTGTTTATTTTTTTCAAAAAACCATCTCTTGGTTTCATTGATCTGGTCTACAGTTTTTTTTTAGATCCTATATTGTTTATTTCTGCTCTGATCTTTATTATTTCTCTTCTTCTGCTGGGTTTGGGGTGTCTTTGCTGTTCTGCTTCTATTTCCTTTAGGTGTGCTATTAGATTTTGTATTTGGGATTTTTCTTGTTTCTTGAGATAGGCCTGGATTGCAATGTAGTTTCCTCTCAGGACTGCCTTTGCTGCATCCCAAAGCGTTTGGATTGTTGTATTTTCATCTTCATTTGTTTCCATATATTTTTAAAATTTCCTCTCTAATTGCCTGGCTGACCCATTCATTCGTTAGTAGGGTGTTCTTTAACCTCCATGCTTTTGGAGGTTTTCCAGACTATTTCCTGTGGTTGATTTCAAGCTTCATAGCATTGTGGTCTGAAAGTATGCACGGTATGATCTCAATTCTTGTATACTTATGAAGGGCTGTTTTGTGACCCAGTATGTGATCTATCTTGGAGAATATTCCATGTGCACTTGAGAAGAAAGTATATTCTGTTGCTTTGGGATGCAGAGTTCTAAATATATCTGTCAAGTCCATCTGATCCAATGTATCATTCAGGGCCCTTGTTTCTTTATTGATCCTGTGTCTAGATTATCTATCCATTACTCTCAATAGAGTATTAAAGTCCCCTGCAATTACCACATTCTTATCAATAAGGTTGCTTGTGTTTGTGATTGTTTTATATATTTGGGGGCTCCCATATTTGGCACACAGACATTTATAATTGTTAGCTCTTCCTGATGGATAGACCCTGTAATTATTATATAATGCCCTTCTTCATCTCTCGTTACAGCCTTTAAAGTCTAGTTTGTCTGGTATAAGTATGGCTACTCCAGCTTTCTTTTGATTTCTAGTAGCATGATAGATAGTTCTCCATCCCCTCACTTTCAATCTGAAGGTGTCCTCAGGTCTAAAATGAATCTCTTGTAGACAGCAAATAGACGGGTCTTGGTTTTTTATCTATTCTGATACCCTATGTCTTTTGGTTGGAGCATATAGTCCATTTACATTCAGTGTTATTATAGAAAGATATGGGTTTAGAGTCATTGTGATGTCTGTAGGTTTCATGCTTGTAGAGATGTCTCTGGTACTTTGTCTCACAGGATCCCCCTTAGGATCTCTTGTAGGGCTGGGTTAGTGGTGATGAATTCCTTCAGTTTTTGTTTGTTTGGGAAAGACCTTTATCTCTCCTTCTATCCTGAATGACAGACTTGCTGGATAAAGGATTCTCAGCTGCATATTTTTTTTCTGTTCATCACATCGAAGATTTCCTGCCATTCCTTTCTGGCCTGCCAAGTTTCAGTAGATAGATCTGCCACTAGTTTTATGGGTCTCCCTTTATAAGTTAGAGCATGTTTATCCCTAGCTGCTTTCAGAATTTTCTCTTTATCCTTGTATTTTGCCAGTTTCACTATGATATGTCTTGCAGAAGATCGATTCAAATTACGTCTGAAGGGAGTTCTCTGTGTCTATTGGATTCAATGCCTTTTTCCTTCCCCAGATCAGGAAAGTTCTCAACTATGATTTGTTCAAGTACACCTTCAGCCCCTTTCTCTCTCTCTTCCTCTTCTGGAATTCTTATTATGTGGATATTGTTCCATTGGATTGTATCACTTAGTTCTCTAATTCTCCCCCTCATACTCCTGAATTTTTTTATCTTTTTCTCAGCTTCCTCTTTTTCCATAATTTTATCTTCAAATTCACCTATTCTCTCAGCTGTCTTTTCAATCTGAGCTGTGGTCGCCTTCATTTTATTTTGCACCCATTTATAGCATTTTTTAGCTCCTCATGACTATTTCTTAGTCCCTTGATCTCTGTAGCAATAGATTCTCTGCTGTCCTGTATACTTTTTTCAAGCCCAGCAATTAATTTTATGACTATTATTTTAAATTCATGTTCCATTATATTGCTTAAATCATTTTTGATCAATTCGTTAGCTGTTGCTACTTCCTGGAGTTTCTTTTGAGGAGAATTCTTCTGTTTTGTCATTTTGGATAGTCCCTGGAGTGGCGTGGAACTGCAGGGCACTTCCCCTGTGCTGTCTGGAGTAACTTTTGTTGGTGGGCGGGGCTGCAGTCAGACCCGATGTCTGCCCCCAGCCCACCGCTGGGGCCACAGTCAGACTGGTGTGTACCTTATCATCTCCTCTCCTAGGGGCAGGACTCACTGTGGAGTGCTGTGGCCCCTGTCTGGGCTACTTGCACACTGCCAGGCTTGTGGTGCTGCTTTGACAAGATCTGGCATATTAGCCAGGGTGGATCCACGAAGATGCACAGGGATGGTAGAGACAGGCTTAGCTCACTTTGCAGTCGGTGGTCCCCTGCGGGAGGGGCCCTGCAGCACCGGGAGGGAGGCAGAGCCATTGGAGGGATGGATTCACAGAAGCACAGCGTTGGCTGTTTGTGTGGTACAAGCAAATTTGGTGATGGGAACTGGTTCCCTTTGGGATTACAGCTGGGGGATGGGAGAGGGAGATGGCGCTGGCCAGCACCTTGCTTCCCTGCCAATCTGAGCTCCGTCTTCTGGGGCTCGACACCTCTCCCTCCCAGTGTCCTCTCGCCCTCCCACTCTCCGAGCAGAGCTGTTGACTTTTAACATTCCAGATATTAAGTCCTGCTGGCTGTCAGAACTCACACAGTCTGGCCCCTCCGCTTTTGCAAGCCAGACTCTGGGGCTCTGCCTTGCCAGGTGGGCTGCCCCTCCACTGCCCCGGCTCCCTCCCACCAGTCCATGTAGCGTGCACTGCCTCTCTTCCCTTCCTACCCTCTTCCATGGGCCTCTTATCTACGCTTGGCTCTGGAGAGTCCATTCTGCTAGTCTTCTGGAGGTTTTCTGGGTTATTTAGGCAGGTGTGGGTGGAATCTAAGTGATCAGCAGGACGAGGTGAGCCCAGTGCCCTCCTATGCTGCCATCTTCCCTTCATTTTTTGTTATTATTTTCTCCTATTCAGTTTGATTGCTTTACATTACTCTGTCCTCCAGGTCACTGATCTGTTCTTCTGCTTCCTCTAGTCTACTCTTTATTCCATCTAGTGTATTGTTAATTATTGAGTTCATCATTCTGATCGGTTCTTTATGTTTTCTTTCTCTTTGTTTAGGGTCTCACTGAGGTCCTCCACTCATTTCTCAAGTCCTGTGAGTATATTTATGATTATTTTTTATTTTTTTAAGTTTAATTTATTTTGATATAGAGCACAAGTTGGGGAGGGGCAGAGGGAGAGAGAGTGAATCCCAGGTAGGCTCTGCACAGTGCTTGAACTCATGACCTAGGAGATTGTGACTTGAGCCAAAGTCAGACACTTAACTGACTGAACCACACAGGTGCCCCTATGATCATTACTTTAAATTTTCTATCAGGCATATGATTTTTTTCATTTTGCTATCTTGCTATGATTTTGTTCTGTTCTTTCATTTGGGACATAGTGTCCTCACTTATCGAATTCTCTGTGCCTTTGGGACATAGTCTTCTCATTTTATCTAACTTTTTGCATCTCTTTCTATGTCAGCTATGTTTCCTGCTCTTCAAAGTAATGGTCTTATGAAGAAGACATCCTATAGTGCTCTACAGAACAATGTCGTGTTCACCAGATCCCAGCACTTCAGGGATCTGAAGTCTCCTATGTGTATTATGTTTGCCCTACTATTGTGGTTGAGCCACTTTTGTCTTCTGTGTAGTTGTCTTCAATGGCTCTTTTGCCTGTTGTGGGTAGGATGTGGTTCCTGTATTGTTACTGGGCATGTCTAGGGCAACCTTTGGTTTGAGTTGAATCAGACCAGGAATTTGCCATAGATGCAGTAGCATCAAACTGCAGGGTACTTTCCCTGTACTGTACCCTGAGAAACTTGCTGGTTTCAGAACCAGCCCACTGTTGGTGTCCAATTGGACTCATATGTGTGGTTGTTTTCCCCTCTCACCTGGGTAGGAGTCACGTTGGAGTCCTGCTAGCCCCTGTTGGGGCTGCTTGCACACTGCCAGATTTGTGGCACTGCTTTAGATGGGCTCTTGCCAAGTTTATATACTGGAGGGGGCAGGTCTTTAGGAGGACAAGAGGTTGGAGTGCACAGTGTTAGAAAGTTTGGCAGAGAGTGTTGGTGCTGTGCTGGTTCCTGCAGGTATCTGTGTATGTAGGCTGGAGGGAGTGGGAAGGGTGGGGAGTGAAATGGCACCTGTCAGTTCTTTTGTTCCTGGAGAAGTATCCTAATGATCCTTGTTCCTCCAGTACATGCTCTTGAGATTAGTAAACAAATCTCCCTTCTGTATACCCCAGGCAGTTTTCAAACTGCTGCTTCTATGCTGTATCTCAGTGGAGCTATTTGTTGTGCTGTCCCATTAAAGGCAGAGACTCTCCTCCCAGTTCTCCCAGAGCTGAGCCCAGTGATTTTTGCAGTTCTAGGTGTTAAGCCCCACTGAAGAAATTATAAAATTTGGTCCCTCTGGTTTTCAAAGCCAAATATTAGAGGATGAGGGTTTTGTCCTTCCTCTGCCTGAAGTGCCTGGGGTCTGTTTCTTCTCTTCACATCCACAGCATCCCTCCTTCTAGTGGACAGTCCCATGAGTCCATTTAGCTCCAGACCACATCTCTTCCCTTCCTACCCTCTTCACTGTGGCCTCCTCTCTACATTTAGTGGTGGAAACTCTGTTTTGCCAGTCTTTGAGTCATTTTCTGGGTTATTTACACTGATGTGAATGTTATCTAGTTGTATTCATGGGAAAAAGTGAGCTTAGGGTTCTCCTAGTCCACCATCTTTCCTGTAAATCTGAAAGCTTTTTTTTTTTTAAACAGAATTCTTGAGATATAATTCATCTACCAGAAAATCTACCATTTAAAGTACACAATTCTGTGGTTTCTAGTATATTCACAGAATTGTGCAACCATCATCACAATCTAATTCCAGAACATTACCCCAAAAATAAATTTATCCATTAGCAGTCATTTCATTTCCTCCCACCCATAGCCACAAGCAACCACTAATCTATTTCCTCTTTCTATGGGTTTACCTATTCTGGACTTCGCATATAAATGGAATCCTACAATATGCCGTCACTTGTATATTGCTTCTTTCACTGAGCATAATGTTATTATCAAGGTTCATTCATGTCGTAGCACATGTCAATAATTGATTCCTTTTTATTGTCAGACAATAAATAGTCCATTGTATGGGCATACTCCATTTTATTTATCCATTCATCAATTGATGGATATTTGGGTTGTTTCCACTTTTTGGCTACTATAAGTAATGCTGCTATGGACATTTGTGTTCAAGTTTTGTGTGAACATATGTTTTCATTTCTTTTAGGTATAGAGCTAGGAGTGAAATTGTTGAGTCATATGGTAAATCTATGTTTAGCATTTTGAGGAACTGCCAAACTGGTTTACCAAATGTACTATTTTACATTCTGACCAGCAATGTATTAGGGTTCCAATTTCTCCACATCCAGCAAGACCCATTCTTATAACTTACCACATGAAACAGTTTAATAAGGGGTAGTTTCACACACACACACACACACACACACACACACACACAAATACAGAAAAGACTTACCAAAGGTTTACTTGTAGTGCTTGTGAATTTCTCCACAATTACAAAGGAAGAGTTCAGTGTAGCTGATATAGCTCAATTTGAGTTCTGCTCTGGAGAGCATAATATGTAAATATCAATATCAGAGGTTCTTCCTCCAAATGTATATAATTATCATTATCATAGCCATTAGTATTTTTAAAAAAACATACCAAAACTAGTGACCATTAACCATGTTCAAAGGTTACATTTTGTCATGATCCAACCTGAAGATAGCCTTTCTATCTAAATTTTCTAAATGATAGGGGCACCTGGATGGCTCAACTGGTTAAGCATCTGGCTCTTGATTTCTTCTCAGGTCATGATCTCACAGTTCATGAGTTTGAGCCCTGCAGCACAGAGCCTGCTTGGATTTTCTGTCTGCCTCTCTCTCTGCCCCTCGCGCTCATGCACTCTCTCTCTCCCTCCCTCTTTCTCTCTCTCTTTCCCTCTCAAAAAGAATAAATATTTTAAAAAGTAAATAATTAAAAGTTTAAATTGTCTAAATGATAGGCATATCAAACCATGTTCTCCACATTTCCCTACAAAACAAACAAACAAACAAACAAACAAACAAAAACAAAACAAAAACCATCTACAGGCAAAATTGGGCTTTTTGTACACATTAAGTATATGTAATCTCTAAATCTTGGACTGAAAAATGTTTAATTTAGGTATTACAGCATATTCCATGGTCTCCAGCAAAATGCTGCACATTAGGAACTTAGTAAATAGTTAGTCAATGAGGGAAGGAAGGAAGGAGGGAGAGAAGAAAAAAGAACATAAAGAAAAGGGAAGGAAGAAAGTTAGTTAAAAAATTTAAGGATTCCTCTGGAAAACAGAAAGGTAAGTATTCACTAGAGTATAAGCATATTCAGAAAGCCAGAGTGTGTACAAATTTAAGGCCCTCCAAAATGTGTGGTAGAATACCATATGTGAAGCTTCACCAATATTTGTCTATGTATGACTAGGGTTGATTATAACTGATTTTAAATAACCTGACAGATACCTGTTTCAATGAGACATAAACCTGGAATCTAGGGAAGTAATAATATACCATTGCTAGATCCATTAAGAAAGGTTATAGGAGAGGGTTAGTTACCAAAGTTAAACAGATGAATATAAGAAAGTGTTAATGCTGAATGGGTTAGAAGAGAGAAAGGTCTAAATATTATAATCCCTGAGAACTGGTAAAAAAACAAAAACAAAAAAATTTAAAAAAGCAACTATGACTTTGCAAATTGAATTGAAATTCCCAGATACAAATCTGAGAGAGTCCAACAACCATAACCTTCAGTCTTAGGAAACCTCTCACCATTAAGTATAGCTGTGTGAAAGAAGAAATACACATAGAGGCACCAAGATTAAGGGATCAAGAGACATGAGAGTAGAATCCAGTTCTCTCCAATACCACAACTATAGAATAGATATCAAAAGATCATGAGTGTAACAAAACAAGCCTCTCTCCAAACATCAAATGCCTACATCCGTTGAGCCAGTCTTCTCTTGTATCAACCTTTCTTCATCTAGAGTTTAAATAGGAAATAATTCAATGAACTGATCTGTATACAGTACTATACTTCCTCTTTCCAACAGTATTTATATTTTATTTAGGGTAAGTACCTTCTGGCCAAGTAAATGATGCTCATTGGTACTCACCAAAGTGTCAGTGAGAGTCAGATGAAGAAATGTATTTTGAGTAGTCTGGGGAAGGAGTGTGGGAGGATGAGGCAGCAGGATCTCAAGAACTCCTCAGAGCATACACCATAGTCACCCTCACCACCTTAAACCAAGTGATTGCTACACATGTGATTGGGGGAAACATGCTATGTTGCAAGTGGATATGGAAGCCATCAAGTAATTGTACAATGGAGACATGGTCAGATATTGAAGGACCAAGAAAATTTGAGTAAGTGTAGAATGGAGGCAAGTAGACTGGGGAAGAATCCAGAGAATAAATTATAGTTCCTAGAGTTGGGGTCAGAAGACATGGATTTGAGGCCAGCTATGAAAAAATATTTGTATAATTCATGTTTTGTTTGTTTTGTCATCTATAGTATTAAAGCATTATTTTTTAAAAGGTAAAATCATGTTACTCATACAGTTACAAAATAAACATGTGTCCCAGATTTTAATGAGGGAACCAGTAAGATATTACAACTAATTCAAAAGGGACCTCAAAGTGCCACATAACCAGAGTCAGATGCTGAATTTATAAATGCAATTTATATATAAATGAATTTATAAATGCAAAACTAGTACAACTTATCTATAGCCATAGAGTAGTAATCAATTGCACTTTATCAGATACATTTCTATGGTCAGGAATTATTTGCATTCTATCAGTCTTTTTAGAAGTTAACTTTTATCTTGGCAAAGTTGTAAAATATCCTTATCAAAGACAAGAACTAATAAAGGCACCCACCAAAGTTTAGTCTTTCACAATTTGTTCTTAGGATTGGTTAGATAATCTCTCAAGCTCTTTCCAGTTCTTATCTTCAATTAGTTCCCACAATCAATGAAGGGAAATGAGAAGAAAAAAGAGTAAGAGAAGCAATGATCTGAGAAATCTCAAAAAAACTTACACACTGATAATCTAGTCTTGTCAATAATAACCTTCCTCCTGTCTCACATTCCAGAATTGTGTATTTATTATTAATAGATACCATACTGGTTTAAACAGAAAGGGGGAAAACATAAATCACAAGAGACTCTGCATTTATTATATTATTATACTCATGGATAAATGGCAAAACCTTCATCATACATTCACTGGATATCATTGAAATACCATGATCCTTGGTTGAAGTAAAATTTGTTCTTGGTTAGACTGACAAGGGTAATTAATGCTTCTATAGAAAAGCCCTGATCCCGGTTACTTTGTGTCACATGAAAGAAAATTCCCCTATCCATTCCTCCCTCGTCTGCGGTTAATATTGAGTTATGAATCACACAATGACAGCCCTGCAGAGACAGGCAAAGTGGGGCTGAGCTAACCCTACAACATGAAGTGAGCAGCCAGGGCTGCAGGAAATAGCGTGTTCACCTTCCCAGAGCACAGCTGAGCAGAATTTCTTTAATAGGTTTTTGTTCAAGAGAAGGATATCCAGGCTTTTCTGAGGCCACCAGTTATATTAGCATCTATGTGCTTTCTAGCCAGATATACCCCTCTCCTATCCACACACATCCCTTTTTCATTTCTTTCTCTCCCATAAGAGCATGCCATTTAGAAGCAGGCCACACCATTAGTGATATGGCTGAAAGCAACAATTACATGGAACTAACACAGAAGTTATTTAAATCAGCATTGTTAGATTTGCTAACATTTATTAAACACTTCTGCTGTGTTAGGCACACTATATTCATTATCTCATTTAATCCACCCAACAAGCCTATGAGGTAGGCTCTGATATTATCTCATCTTATAAGTGAAAACAGTAATTAATTTGCCTGAAGTCCCATAGCTAATAAATGGCAAAGTCAGGGCTCAAACCTGGGTCTGGCTGATAGGAGATGCCACACTCTGAAGCACTGTGCACATAGCTTCATCCCCCACCATTCCTCCCTAGTGAGCCCTAATCCTATTCATGGGCAGGTAAAGAGTGATTCTGCTTCCCTAAGAAAGGTAAGTGGTAGATTATTTTATACTCCCCCATGTTAGGTACGGCCACTCTCTCCAGGCTGCAGTAAATTTAGGACCAGAGGACATGTGTGCAAGGAGAAAACTGAGGACCCTAGGACAGCACAGAACAGATGCTATTCAAGGCTACGTCTTTTTCCCCCTCAATGAGCCCTCCCTAATGAAGAGAGGGAAGCAAGATTTGCTTTTTTAACCAAGGATTTTTTTTTTCTGGGCAGTAGAGTTTTCCTTGAGCAGGATAAGTAAACACAAAGAGGTTTGAGAGTTCTTCACAAGATTTCACAACCCTATGTATTAAAATTCCATAATTCCCTCTATAAGAAATTCTTCCCTTTATGGCAAGCGTTTCTAGGCAATGAAATTAGATCAGATTTTGGAGGAAGACAAATCTCATCTGCATCCTCTATCAATTGTGTGAGTTCCTGACCTCTCCTGCAACCATTTCATCATCTGTGAAAGGATAACCTAGTGATCAAGAAAACTTGGTTGTTTAAACCTTCCCTTTTAAATGCAAATTTATCTGAAATTACTACCCCTTTATTGTGATTTAGTTTGCAAGATAATCTTTCTCTTCAATAGATCTGGGGGAAATGGCTATTTTGGTAGAAAAAAGAAGACTCAAAAATTAAAAGAATATTAAAAAGAGAGATTAAAAAAAGGATCAAAGATACAGTTTCTCTAAATCACAAAAATCACCTCAAAAGGAGAGTCCTTTTTTCGAAATATACACCAAATGTGGTAAAGAGAGGATATGAGGGGAAGGACAGTAATACAAAGGATCTGATGATGCAAAGGACACTAAAGCATATGTTTATTGCCCAGGCAAAAATCTTTTCTCTGTGCAATATCACCTTCAGGATTTATACACATCCTGAACACAACAGACTTTCAGGACCACTCAGAGCCCTTGAGCAACATTATATTTAAATAGTCATCACTGCATCTTTAAATAGTACAAACAGGAGATGCTGCATTGATATTTCATTGTTTTTCAATTATAAAAAAGACACCTGGCACATCAACCAACTAGCAGAACACAGCTGTGAATCAAAAGACTAACTATGAGCCCAGAAGGCAGTTGAGGTTAATATATATATATATATATATATATATATATATATATATATGAAACATCATCTATCATTGCCCCTTCCAGACCAACTTGTCAACACTATTACTCCCCCACACACATACACTCATGTCTAGTATTTTTTATTTTAACAAAGGAATAGAAGACACAACTAAACTGTGTATAGCTGTGTACAATTCACTTCTCTGTTAATTAAGACTGGTGTCTTGCATTGTTGGACTCCCAGGGATTCCCCAAGGCTCAACCTGTCACTAGCTTTGTATCACTTCTTTTCTACTGCTCAGTGTCTTTTCTCCCTGATGCCCATATTGGAAAGAAATTAAAAAATAATTATAATGGATGAGTCTATTTTGTTTGTGCTTCAAAGAGCTTCTAGAAATAAAGCCCATGGAGGAAGAACATTACTAGGATGATTCTACATTTAACTAAGATCTGTGGACTCCCAATTGAGAAAAAATGGTCAAAACATCACAGTGAATATTTATCGAGAGCTCACAGGTATGCTAATGCTGGGGTTTTATTTTTGCTGGCAGTCACAACTTCAGACAGAAACAAAGGCATCTTTTTATTGAGGAAAAAGGTATTGGGATAGAAGTCAAAAGACCAGGGATTCTGCTCCAGAATTTGGTATATTCTGTTTGAACCCCTTCTGAGTTCTTCCCTCTGAATAGGGTCTACCTGGCTGCCTCAAAGGGTTATGGTGAGAATCAAGAGAGATCCTATATAGAAAAATGCTTTCTTATCTGTTCAATATTATATAAACATTAAACTGCACATAAAATCATTATATTAAAAAACAAACACACCCTATAACTTTAATGAAACTAAGATGAGTACCACCATTGCAAATAATTCCCCCATCTTAAAAAAAATGTATAATAGCAGTAGAAACAAAATAAATAAGACTTTCAGGATCTATATAGTCAGCTCTGCTCACTCACTAACAAAGCACCTCACAATTCCACCTCAATCTCCCAGTACGCATCTCCAACTCCTATCTCAGCAAAAGTACAATGTATGTCATTTTCCAGTAGTGCTTCTGAACATCAAAAACTGCAACATCAAACCCACTCATATCAAAAGCTGAAGTATGGTGGCAGAGGAGGTGTTTCCAAAGACAACTGTAATTAGCACACAATGCCAAAACTTCTCTCATATTACTTCCACCAGTCTAACCCTTTCAGCCTATCTCACAAGTGTGACATAGTGTGAAAGTATCCTGAGGAAAAAGAAGTATTTCTCACTCACTTTCAAATTTCCAAGGTGGAAATGCTTTCTAATTATTAGAAACATGTTTAAACTATTGAAAATGAATAAAACTATATAGACTGTGGCTAAATATTCTTTAAATTGCATCATTTAAGAAGGCAACAGGTTTTTTTCCCTAAAGTTTTATTTATTTACTTTTGTGAGAGAGAGAGACAGAGACAGAGACAGAGAGAGAGCATGAGCTAGCAGGGGAGGGGCAGAGAGAGAGGCAGACAGAGAATCCCAAGCAGGCTCCACGCTGCCAGTACAGAGCCCGACAAGGGGTTTGAACTCACAAACTGTGAGTTCATGACCTGAGTGAATATCAAGAGTCAGATGCTTAACTGACTGAGCAACCTAGGTCCTCCCCAAAATGCAACAGTTTAATCAAAACAGAAAAATTTATAACACTGAAAAATTTTGAGTATTTTAATATAACTTAACCAACAATACTTTGATCACACCACTTCTACCTGGCTGACATTTTTTGTGCTATCTACACATTAATTGTCAATATGTCAACACTGCATCATTTTGCCTCACTTCTGGCAAACACTCCCTTTGGGGTAGCTTCACAGTTGACATTGATTACTATTTCTTTGATAACCATATCCAATATACAGAAGTAGTTTCTATAAACTATATCTATACTCTGAGATCCGATCTCCAGTTGTATTTGATTAATCTAGCAAACATCTATCCCTAAATTACCTAGCAAGCATTCATACTTTTCAGCTGAAGAGGCAGAATTACCTTGGGCAGGTATTGGTGCTTTGAAGAAGTGGTCCATTAACTAAGGTCTCTAGAGCTTCCCTAGAACCCACTCCTCCCAATAGCTACTTATTCAATTTTTGCTTGAAATCTGCAAAATAGTCTAATATATGGCCAATGAATTCCTCTTTACTTTAAATCATTTAAATTTAACATAGTTACTTACAATCTAAAGAATCCTAATATAGGGGCGCCTGGGTAGCTCAGTTGGTTAAGCGTCCGACTTTGGCTCAGGTCATGATCTCACGGCTTGTGGGTTCGAGCCCCACGTCGGGCTCTGTGCTGACAGCTCGGAGCCTGGAGCCTGCTTCAGATTCTGTGTCTGCCTCTCTCCTGCTTGCACTCTCTCTCTCTCTCTCTCAAAAATAAATAAATGTTAAAAAAAAATTAAAGAATCCTCATATAGAAATTGTTGTGCAAGTTCATTCTTCCTTTGCTTATTGTAGTTGGCAGAATTCTAAAATGACCACTGAAGATTCCTCCACCCTTGTATGCACTCCCTGTATAATTCTCTCCCCTTGAGTGAAGGTAGAACCTGTGAATATGATGGGATATCATCCCTATGATTAAGTTACTTATCAGTGGACTTTAATCAAAAAATTACTTGAATGTGCCTGACCCAATAAGATAAGCTTTTAAAGGACACTAGGTCCTTTTCAAAGTTATAGAGATTTGAAGGACCTGTGGAGGAGGCTATTTGACAGGGAAGTGTGAGTGGCTTCTAGAATCTGAGAGTGGCCTTTGGGTAAGAGCCTGCAGGAATGCAGGGGTCTCAGTCCTACAAACCGCAAAAAAAAGCACAAGTTTATATTCTTCCAAAAGATACATAAGCATGAAGACTCCAAGCTCCAGAAAAGAATATAACCCAGTCAACACCTTGATTTCTGCCTCATGAGACCCTGAGAAAAGACCTAGCTAACCAAGGCCCAGAATTCTGACCCACAAAAACTGTGAGATAATAACTGTGTGTTGCTTATAAGCCACTAACTTTGTGGGAATTTGTTGTACAGCAATAGAAAACGAATACCGTTATCCATTATTTTGTCTGAGTATACTTGTGGTTTCTTTTCCTATATCTGAAATTGTTTGAAAACTGTCATAGTTCTCAATGGCAATACCACTGAAAAAAATCTCTTATTTTATGCTCCCTCTCTTTCCCCTTCTTCCATCTCTCCCATCAATACCTCGTCCACACTTGGTTCAGCATTCCTGACAGTTAGACCAATCAGCCAGGGTTAGGAGAAAAAACAAACAAAACAAAACAAAAACCAACTATGGTTCAGAACATTGGACAGCAGCCCATGTGCTGCTGGCCAATCTCTTCCTCTAAGCCTGTGCTCTTCATCTTGACCATCTAGTTATATAGTTCCCTCAAGCATATGAATTATGTTGCGCTGTCATTCTTTCTGTTTCATGCTATTTGTCCTCACGACCTACAATTAGAAAACCAATGGAAGTATAAGACCAGTACACAGGTTAATGTTTGCTTCTGTTCATCATTTACAACAACTTTTCCCAGGAAATGTTCTACACTGGTCTAGCCTGCACTGACTCTTCTCACACATTATCTTTTACAGTATTTGTATACATTATACAGATCACATAGATTACCTTAATCTCCTCCCCCCATCTACTGTTCTCTTTTCCTAACATGGTTACAGATAATTCCTTAAAGGAAGGAATCATATTTTGCTCACCAGTATAACCTTGAATACAGATCAGTTAAGTCTTTATTGGTTGATAGGCAACACATAATATCATTGTCAACTTTAGTCTCAGAGTAAAAACTAAAAACTTTGATGAGGAAGAATTTCTACCCACTGGTGTACACTCCCTATATAATCTTCTTTACTTGGTGTGGGCAGGAGCTGTGAATATAATGGGAATTAAAACATCAAATTATAATGAATAGACAAATCTATTCATTAAATTCTGTCTTAAATCCAGGTCTAAAAAGATAAGGATTAGGTTTGAGGAACTGAAGAAATAAAACTCATGGATAATGACCAGTTCTATGCCCAAACTTTCTCAAACATCAAAATGGAATGAGCAACAGAGACAAAAGGTTGTATACATCACAGTGAACAAAGTTCCCTGGGAACCCTTCCTGTTTCTTGGGGGTGGGGTGTCCAGAGCAGTGTTGTTGCAGTCAGCATGAGGAAAGGAAAAGTCAGATCAGAGTATCTGGAAAAGAGTCTCTCGAGATTTTATCTGCTTCCTGTGGGAATGGCACCAAGAAACATGAAGGTGCTCAGAAACAACCACAGCTCCAGGTAGGGAAAGTTATGCTCCTTAACAAGCAGCATTATACGGACTTACTGTAAGTGTTTGGGTACTGAAATTCTTGCTTATGTAATCCCTCTATTTCTGAACCTCTGCCTCAGATTATGCAACTCTCACCCAACTCTGCATTGTGTGACCTAGGCATTTTCTATTTCTGTCAAATTAGATGCTTTCTGATGATAGGCATGACTATATTGTGCTATACATTTAGAGGGGTCAGTTCTTTAGTTACTGTACAATCTTTTCAAAGCTGACCAAAATAAAAATTTGTCTTCAGGAAAAAGTGGTGCATGTAAACCTATAATACAAAATGAGAAGTGACACAAATGGAAATATGAACAAATTGCTATGGTGGAACAGACAAAGGGGACTAACCCCTCCCATCCCAGAGAAGGTTTTAGGTTAGAAGATAACTGCCAAAACAAATAGGAAAAATCATACAAAAGAAGTTTAAGAAGTTAGACATTTGGTGGGGGATACTGATCATAGAGGAAGCTATGCATTTGTGGGGGGTGAGGAATACTTGAGAAATATCTGGATCTTCCTCTCAATTTTTCTTTGAACCTAAAACAGCTTTCCAAAGTCTTTTTTAAAAAAGTAAATGAATAGGGGCACCTGGGTGACTCAGTTGGTTATGTATTTGACTCTTGGTTTCATGTCAGGTCATGATCTCATAGTTTGTGAGTTTGAGCCCTTGCGTTGGGCTCTGTGCTGACAGTGTGGAGCCTGCTTGGGATTCCTGGTTTCCCTCTGTCTCTGCTCTTCCTGAGTGTGCATGCTTACTCTCTCTGTTTCTCTCAAAAATGAATAAACAAGCATTTAAAAAATAAATAAAAAGCAAATGAATAAACAATTAAAATTAAATATCAAAAATTTGGATATTTTTACAAATAATACCAACCCCTCCCCCCCAAAAAACCCCAAATTAAAAATTCCTGAACTGAAACATTTAATGTGGGGGAAAACCCAGAGTTCATTAAGAAGACTGCATGTGTCAAGTACTTATTAAGAACAGTGAGGGTGAAGAGTCTGATTACTGCATTTAGTCAGATGGCATTGTTTCTCTTTCCTTAGACCATTTTCCATGCTTTCTGCTCTGTAGGGACAACTCTAAGTGGTGCTTTTTTGCATATCAGACTAGGATGACACTGATACAAACAGACACCAACACTGAATTGCAGAGGAAGCCCCACTGAGTCAGTGCTGGCAAAGGAGGACACCAACAAAGGCACAGTGGAAGCCATGAAATGCAGGAAGTGTGTGGGCAGAGGTGTGTGGGAAAGGATGTCAACACCATCCTGTCAATGCCTGAGGACAGGTGGGGGTGGCCATACACACACAGAAAAGACAGAGGCAGAAGGCCTAATATGGAAATAGTAGAAGAGAGATGAACTGAAGCACAGATGTACAGATGTTAAGTTATAGGATACAGAAGAAGAAAGAGAAAGAGAAGTAGAGTCCAAGAAGTACATGGCAGCAGAGGTTCAAAAACAGAGAGATAGAGATTTTCCACAATGTCAATTTGGTGGGGCACAACTCCACTGTTGGCCTCTGAGTTTCATAAGACTGTCTGTTCAGCATGTTCAATGGAGCACCATGCCCTAGAAATATTTTCCACTTTTTTCAGGACATGAACTTTTCTCTGCTTTTTCTCCCCCTCCATCTATTCTGCCTCCCTTACTCCCCATTGTGAGATTTCAGAAATATTTCTCTGATCTTGAAAGCACACATATAACAAGTAACCTATTATGACCACTCCAATAATTTTAATGAATTTCATGACTTTTTGATGGAGGAATTGGAACTTGCAATATTTACGGAAATATTTAGCCAATTCTTTAAAGGTAACTCTGTCATCTGGGTGGAGAGGCACATTAATTATACTCCTGTGATCAAGCAACCGCTATTAGGATAGCCAAGAACTGGTCAAGCAGTATCTTCAGCTGTATTTAGCTAAGAGCCAATTTCCACTATGCACTCCAGTTCAGCCTGTAAAGCCAAAGAAGAATGTAACAGCAGCACCATCAGGACTCTTCAATGCACCTACAGCATAATGCTGTTGCCAGATGCAAGAGTCCTTTTGGCCTTTGAAGACCTGCCACAGGGGAGTGGAGATAGAGCAGCATAGCTTCTTACTAACAGGAAGAAAACTTAACTCCAGTAGGAGACAGGGACAACAGAAAAATAATTTTCCTTCTGTCTGCAATTTCTATAGTCATCTTCTCCTCTCCATAGAACTTATTAGGAAAATATGTCTGTTTTCTCCAAACACTGGAAAATCATAGTCTTCCAATGACATGAACCTATCTGCAAAGGTAATTTAGCTGAATACCCTACTTACTTACAGTATCATCAAATAAAAAAGAAAAATAGGCCATACAAATGAATAAAAAAGTGAATTCCTTCATCTGGTAACTAGATTTATGATAACATATTTCCAAATTCTCCTTCCAGACGAGCAGTTCCAAGATGCAGGAAAGGGGCAGGAGACTGGGCTGGACTCCAGGTGGGTAAAAATATGCCTAAGAGACTTCTGAAATATCACATCCCATGGTGACATTAAGTCTAAGAACCAAGCAAATAAAACTTCAATCCAAAGGAGCTGGGGAAAGCAGCAGAAACAAGATAGGAAACAACAGATCCAAGAGAATGGCGTCCATCCTAAGGATACCAGGGCCTTGGGGTATAGAACTCATGCCTCTAACCCCCCTGAGCAAAGAGGTAGTTAGGAACAAGGGCCAGGTGGACCTTTGATTTCCCAGCCATTGCTTAAACACTTTTCAATGTCTAAAAATTAGAACTTGGTCAGGCTACCTATTCCATTTTTAGACACCTCGGGTTACACAGGACCTGAGCCAAAAAGTTCTGCCTTCTCCTTACTATCTCTTATTATCACATTTATCCTGCAGCAGCAGGCCTTGCCTGTACTTACTTTTCTTCCTTCAACCCCACCCCTATCTCCTCAGTTTTGGTTGTTTTTTTCTTCCCCCAAAAGTGAGCTCCCACTGGACTTTTGCTTTCTTCAACTATTTTTCCAGGTGCCAGATCTTCTTTTTTGTATTCATTTTTTATGCTCTTCTTGCTATGCTGGGTGTATGTCCATTGAAAACGCTGAGGCTGCACAAAATCTGTAGAACCTCTCTTTTCCTTCTTACAGAAATTATTCACAGTTGTATTCAGAATTGTATTTTTCAAGTGTTCCAATCCTTTGAGCTACAGAATATTTTGTTAAGAGTGTTTACTATGGAAGCAAGGATAACACTGTGTCACAGCAAAAAGCCCACAGATCCTGAGGTGCATAGAGGGCATGCGTTGATAGCCAAATGAAATGAATACTATAATAGATGTTCCCTTCTAGGCAGACCCTGAGACAGTTACTGTATAGAACAGAACAACAGCACCACATGAGACGTGGAGGCTGAGCTGGGCCCACTCACTGGCTGAGTGGTTTGCTTCTGCTGACCAGGCTTTCAAGATGAGTGATTCTAATTTTTGCTTCAATAAAATCACAATCTGAATGAGTCATGGATATTTGGGTGGCTTTAAAATCACAGAGTGGGTAAAATCACAAATGTCAAATCCACAAATGTTAAGAGCCTACAGCAGGGATCAAAACACAAATGTTTCTAGGAGCCATGCAGGAAACAAAAATGAGTAACTCCAGATGGATGTAAGACAATAGCAAGCAGTAAAGATTAAGCTTAATTGGGGAGGAATAATAATAATAATCATAGCAAACACTGACATAGCACTTACTTTGTACTAGGCACGGGATGAAGGGTATTAATGTATTAATTTATTTAACCCTTAGGACCATCCTATGAGTTAGGTCTCCTTATCATCTGCCAATTTAAAGGCAGAAAAACGGGGTTCTGGGTGGCTCAGTTGGTTAGGCATCCAACTTCAGCTCAGGTCATGATCTCACAATTGGTGAGTTTGAGCCCTGCATCGGACTCTGTGCTGACAGGTCAGAGCCTGGAGCCTGCTTCAGATTCTGTGTCTCCCTCTCTCTCTGCCCCTCCCTGGCTCACACGCTATCTCTCTCAAAAATAAATAAAACATTAAAAAAAATTTTTAATAAAATAAAATAAAAAATAAACACAGAAAAACTGAAACACAAAGCATTTGAGACCCAAGTACATACACCTCTACGAAGGGGGTATATAGTACTCAAGTCCACCTAATTGTTGCCATTAAGATTAGTGATCTTATGCTGTCAAATCTGATTTGATAAGGTAACCATTCAGATTTGAATTCTTGGTTTTGAATTATGGTTCATGATCTTTATACGTTTTATGGACCAAACGTGCAGCATTCAGTCCAAAGGACAGTGGTTTGTGTTTCTGGTATTTAGTACACTTTCATAAAGGGATCTCCTCAATAATGACATCTCTGCAGTTAGAGCTTTCTGCATTTTCTTTCTGAAAAAACTATAAGGAGAGACAAGATGAAGAATTCCTTATGAATAAACAAATGAAAAAAACAAATGAACAAATGAATGAATAAGAGAAAAATGTCCGGGACATAAGGACATGAGTGCCTTGAGTAGATACGCACAGCACACCGCTGCTAACTAAGAACCACAGTTTCGAAATTCCAGAATAAGCATCTTTCATAACTGAGATTTTCAAATTCATTTCTGAATCTCCTGCAACCCCAGTGCACTACACACATCTTCACTTTTTCTCCCTCCTCTGACCCACTCCCAATGAAGTGGTGCTGAAGCCACAGTGCTGCTTTCCAATCTACCTACTATTCCAGTCCACTCAGTTCCCCTACACCAAAAGACTCTCCAGCCATCCCAGAATTCCAGTTACACTCTGCAACTTCCTTTCTGGATATCTTAGCTACCTTTCCATAGGGGGAAAAATATATATTATATATATTTATATATACAATATATATAAATATAATATTATATATATATAGTATATATAAATATAATATTATATATAGTATGTATATAAATATAGTATATATATATATATATATATATATATATATATATATATATATACTATATATATATATATATTTCTCTCAGGAAGAGTATACAATGTAAAGACAGTAAAGCTCGTACAGTCCAGCTCCTTTCTTTTAAAGGTTAAAATAATGAAGGTTTAGAGAGAGAAATCAACTTGTGCCAATTTATTCGCCAAGCAATCTGTGAGCCTCATTCCAGTAGTCTATCAGAGGACTAGTTGGTTTACTATTTTGGGAACTTCTGGAAGAATTTTAATGTATCCTGAAAGCAAATACATGCAAAAATCCAGGTAGTTTTTCATTTCTTAATTTTGATGCTTCTCCTTGACAGACATATCCCCAATTTTCTCCCATTGTCCCCCATTATTTCCCCAATATCCCCCACTTTCTTCCTCTGGGTAACCAGTACTTATTGTTCAAGCACAAATTACTAGTACTTCCAAAAAGCCTTCCCAGATACCCTTCCCTTACAACATCTTCAACTGAGATGTTGCCTCTTTGTGCTCTGCTAATTTTCATCAGTGTTCTCACCCACTGTTCCACAATGGATCTTGAGGTGTTTGCCCTGCTTGCCTCAACTCCTGCCTTTTGGGGATAACGGATGAGCCTTTTTATTACTGTGAACCCAAGGCCTGGCAAGTTACTGATAGATGCATAGTGAGCTGTCAGAAAAAGTTAGTTTAGTGAATGGATGAGTAAATGCCCTTCTATGCCCTTTGGGAGACACAAAGGAGAGCTGATATCTCTACCAAGATGCTGAATTTCTAGGGTGAACTCTACCACAGAGGAAAGAAAAAACTTCCTCAGTGACCTCATCATTTGAGGGAGGCAAAAAATGTGAATCTCTCCCCCTAAACAATTTATTTCTCTGATGATGGACTCTTACAGAAAGTGTGATTGTTTTACCAAGGATGACTCAAGCACCTGTAACACTCATTCATTTTTATAGATAATCTGTTCTATTTCAACATGGGCTCCTGTAGAGGGGTTATGAGCAGGAAGAAAAAGAGGATTCTTTAGGCTAGGTCATCATACAGGGTGCAGATTAGAACTGGGCTTGCTTACTTGCTAAAAATTAGCTACTAGATGGTCAGAAATCTCTACAATGTTTGTATGATGGTGTTTTGAGGCACATTTTGTATGTTTGAATACTTGATCTTGTTTCCCTTTTATTTTTTCCCTAGGTCCTTTAGCAAAGTTCTTTTCCTAAAATTCATCTGATCTCAGCTGTTATAAAGGCAGAGAATAGTTTTCCCAGTGACATGAAGAAAAAGAGAGCAGCAGTGTCAGCAGAACGAAAAGAACCCCAAGGCCTGAATACCTATCCTCTGAACACCAAGAAAAGACTTGTTAGAGAATACAGAAATGTGATTTCTCACATAGCTCCTCAATGTGTTTTGTATTTAGCACTTTCTCTCAATCCTTATGACCATAACTTCTATTCAGCACCACAATGTGTCCAATTTGCATCATTCCATTATCTCCTCTCTGGTCTCCCAGACTCCAAGTCTCATCCTTCCCATCCTCGCATCTTCTAATCCATTCACACCATGCTCTGTAGTGACCTCTCTGAAAAAAATTTTTTATTCAGGACCAGGTTAAGCTTTAGCACCATGTCTTGCTTAAAATCCTTCAACATCTTCTATGAGGCAAGTATTGCCATAACACTAAAACCAGAGGTGTCACTAGGAAAGAAAAATACAAATCAATATTCCAAATAAATATAGATGCAGAAGTCCTTAAAACACTAGCAAACAGAATCCAATAACATAAATAGGATTGTATACCATGAACAAGGTATATCATGGCAGAAATGCAAGGTTGCTACAACATATGAAAATAAATCAATATACCACACATTAATAGAACAAAGAACAAAAACTACATGATCACCTCAGTAGACACACAACAAAACCATTTGACAAATCCAACAACCTTTTATGATTAAAAACACATAGTAGGAATACAAGGGAACTTCCTCAATCTGATAAAAGACTTCTATTAAAAATCCGCAATTAATATTATACTTAATGGTGAAAGACTGAATGTTTTCAGCCTAATATGAGGAACCAAAGTTACATACTTTTAGATGGGAAAAGTAGTAAAACTCTCTCCATATGTAGGTGACATGATCTAACATACAGAAAATCCACCAAAAAAACTATGAGAACTAATAAATTATTTCAGCAATGTTAAAATGATCTTTTAACTAGTAAAATATCAATATATAAAAGTCAATTGTGTTTCTAGATACTAGCAATCAGCAATCTCAAAGTAAAATTAAGGAAGCCATTTTTAATGATAGTACCAAAAAGAATAAAATACCTAGGAAAAAATTTGACATAAGAAGTGCAATATTTGAATACTGGAAGCTATAGAACACTGTTGAAAGAAATTTAAAAAGAATTAAATAAATGTACAGGTATCCCAAGTTTATGGGTTGGAAGATGTGATATTGTTATGAAAGCAATACATCACAAGCTGATCTACAAATTCAACAAAATACAAAAATTCAGCTGTCTTTGATGCAGAAATTGATAACATGGTCATAATGTTTATATGGAAATGCAAGGAAAAAAGGTACAGGACTTAAATGTTCCAATTTCAAAACTTTCTATAAAGCTATTATAATCAGGACAAAGTGATATTGGTGTAAGTTGAGATATATAATGAATTAGAACTCAGATTCCAAAAATAAATCCTTACATTATAGTCAACTTATCTTCAACAAGGGTGCCAAGATAATTCAATAGGGAAAGAAGATTTTTCAACAACTGGTACTGGGAAAACTGAATATCTACATGCAAAAGAACAGTGTTGGAACCCTACCTTATTCCATATATAAAAATTAACTCAAATATATAGAAAATAATATAAAATCTAAAACTATAAAATTCCTGGAAGAAAACATAGAAGCAAATCTTTATGACCCTGGATTAGGCAATAATTTTTTAGATACGGCATCTAAAGTACAAATGACATGGGTGCCTGGGTGGCTCAGTCAGGTAAGTGTCCAACTTTGGCTCAGGTCACGATCTCCTGGTTCATGGGTTTGAGCCCCGCATTGGGCTCTGTGCTGACAGCTTAGAACCTGGAACCTGCTTTGCATTCTGTGTCTCCCTCTCTCTCTCTGCCTTTCTCCCACTCACATAATGTCTCTGTGTCTCAAAATAAATAAAAATTTAAAAAAATTAAAAAATAAAGTACAAATGACAGAAGACAGAAATAGATTAATTAGACTTCACTGAAATTGTAAGTCTTTTTGTTACAAAGGATACCATCAAGAAAGTAAAAAAAAATAACCCATTAAAGGGGAGAAAATATTCATAAATCCCAATGTCTGATAAGAGATTTAAATTCAGAATACATAAGGAACTCCTACAACTCAACAACTAAAAGACTTATGTCTCAATTTTAAAATGGTATAATGGACTGAACTGTGTCCATCCCCCACCCCAGAATTTATACGTTGAAGATCTAACTCTCAATCTGTGTTTGGAGAGGGGGGCTTTATAGAAGTAATTAAAGTTAAGTGAGTATTAAGGGTGGGAGCTTAATTCATTATGTCTGGTATCCTTATAAGAAGAGTTTTGAGGTGTGTGCACAGAATAAAGGTCATTTGTAGACACAGTGATAAGATGGTTACCTACAAGCTAAGGGGAGAGGCCTCAAGAAAAACCAAACCTCTAATATCTTTTTGGGCTTTCAGCCTCCAGAAATGTGAGAAGATAAATTTCTGCTATTTAAATTGTCAAGTTTGTGATATCTTGTTAAAGTAGCCAAAGCAGACTGATAACAAATGGGGAAAGGATGTAAATAAACACAGAGAAATGGCCAATAAGTACATGAAGCTCAAGATCTGTAGTCATTAGGAAAATGCAAATCAAAACCACAATGATAGTGCTTAACACTCACTAGGATGGCTAAAATTAAAAAAACAAAACAAGCGTTGCCAAGGGAAGAAATTGAAACCCTCAAATATTGCTGTTAGGATGTAAAATGGTGCAGATGCTTTGGAAATCATTGTAGCAGTTCCTCAAAAAAAATTAAACAGAAAGTTACTATATGACCCAGCAATTCTACTCTTACGTATATATCTCAGAGAAGTGACAACATTCACAATATCTGTACCCAAATATTCAAAGCAGGGAAAAAGGGGAAATCCAAATGGCCATCAACTGATAAATGGATAAGCCAAATGTAGTATATTTATAGAATGGAATATTATTCAACCATAAAAAGTAAGGGTGCACTGCTACATGCTACAACAAGGATGAACCTTGTAAACATTATGCTCAGTAAAAGAAGCCAGTCTCAAAAAAACCACATATTATGTGGTTCCATTTACATAAGATTTACAGGATAGGAATATCTATAGAGACAGAGGTAGATTAGTGGCTGGTAGGGGCTAGGGAGAAAAATGAATGATACATGACTACTAATGGGTATAGAGTATCTTTTGGGGTAATGGAAGTATTCAGAAATTAGATTATAGTGATCATTGTACAACTCTGAGAAAACACTAAATGGTGCTGATTTGTATACGAAAAGGTAGATTTTATGGTATGTGAATTACATCTCAACAATACTGTTAATTAAAAAAATTCTTTAGCATTTAAGATTTAAGTCCAAGGTCTTGATTTGGCCCTCTAGCCTTTGCTTACCTAACTTTCTCTCTCATCATTTCAATATACTCCTCTATTTTCTCTTAAGAGTAGACATTGTCATCTTTCCTGGAAATTCATACACATTCCTTCATACCCAGTTCTAGGGTCACTTTCTCTTTAGTTCCCCCTGCCCCCATCAGCAGACTTGATTACTTTTTCACTTGTGCCCATGCTGTAAATTTTATCTATTTCTGAACATCTAAGTGTTTTCTGGGGCACCTGGGTGGCTCAGTCAGTTAAGCGTCCGATTTCAGCTTAGGTCATGATATCACAGTTCCTGAGTTTGAGCCCCATGTTGACCTGAGCAGAAGTTGGCCACTCAACCAACTGAGCCACCTAAGCACCTCAGATGTATAATTTTAAATTAATGACACATGACTGAATTTTAATAACAAAGATGTTATGGACTTCATTGTGCACCCCCACTGTACATATTTTTAAGCCCTAACAAACTACTGCAAAAGAACAGAGGGGAAAAAGCCAATTTGAAATTTAGAGCTATTATATTTGATCTTCAAAAGAATGGCATATACACTTAATTCTCAATTATTAAAGGACTAGGATTCAATTTGTGATTTCTGCAGGATCACTGTAACACTGAACCTTCCTTATCTGACCATGCAGGAGAATCCTAAGTAACAGAAAGTAAGTCCATACAAACCTATTGTGTGATAAACAGAAATTCTGACAGAACATTTGACAGAGGGACTTGAAACAGTGTTTCATGACTAGCTTTGATTCTATTTATTCATTCAGTTTATTTAACTAGAAAATGTTTGGGGCACTTGGGTGGCTCAGTTGGGTAAGCGTCCAACTTCAGCTCAGGTCACGATCTCATGGTTCATGGGTTCAAGCCCCACATCAGGCTCTGTGCTGACAGCTCAGAGCCTGGAGCCTGCTTTGGATTCTGTGTCTCTCTCTTTCTCTCTGTCCTAACCCCACTCATACTCTCTTTCAAAAAAGGAATAAACTTTAAAAAAAATGTTTTTAAATAAGTGTTTTCTAAGGATGTCAGAAAATCTTTACTCTATGGTCACACAAACAATGGGATTGTTCAAAAAGATTTTTTTTTTAAGCTAAACATTTGAAAATCATGACCTGCCCATAATTCAATGAAATTCCATGGTGTTTGGTCTTTGTGGACAGTGTACTACAAATGACCACTTGATGCCATGATGCCTTACGTATACAAGAACAACAGGCAGCACGGACTTCAGTGGAGAGACTGGAAATAAATTTGTCAGAGACTACTTCATGTTACAAAAATGTCATAAACCTCACAGAGTATAATGCACATGCTACAGAGCAGAAATAACTGTGTATGAACTGCAAGAACGTTGAAAGCTACAATACAAAAAAATGGCAAATGACATATTTTCAAAAGGTTGGTTTCATTTGGTGTCTGCAGATGCTGTGCCAACAAATCCTGTTCCTATGTGATTTCCTTGTAACTTTACCTTCAAATAAATGGGTATTTCCTGGTAAACAGATATGTAATATACTTTTTTAGTGCTGCATTATGCTTGTTGCATCTTTCAGGAAAAGGATGTACACCATAAAGCCTGAGTTTTTAGTATGACAGCACATAAAGTGTACTCATTGTATTTGTGTCACATTTTTATATTTTTATATAATTTTGTTTTTGAAATTCAGGTAAATGATGAGATAATTTATATTAATACATTTTACTTATATTAATTTTAATATGTCCATTAATACAACTGACTCACATTAAAGTCTTCTAAGATATAAATACAATTCTTTGTAGCTAGGTAGTCTGAAAATAAAGTATCAATTAGTTTTCCAGAAGCAATCAAGATAAAGAATAATCACAACACTAATTTTTTCTTGGTGTGTCTTAAAAACAGGAATCCACTAATTCATTGATACACTATTTAAAAAAATAGATATAAAAAAGATTTCAATTCCCCCTCTTTTCCAAAAGTCATCATGGGCAGTGGGAGTACAACCAAGCCATGACAGGAAACATTGTAAATACTGGATATTAGGCTCAATCTACAGTATCTGATAATAGCAAGGTAAACACAGTGATAATTGACACTTAAATTGAACTGACAAGTTTAGAAGTCACTTTCACATACCTTGTCTTATTTCATTCTCATAATATCCTCTGATATCAGTAATGTAGTTGTAAAGTAATGAAGTTGTGTTTTAGCCCCATTCTATATGTGAAAAGCTAAAGCCAAGGAGGTTGCATAAATTTTACAAGGTCAAAAAGTCATCCACAAAACCAGAACCCAAGGTTACTGACTCCTTCTCTGGAGCTCTTGCCATCTCTCCATTGTTAAGCTGCAGCGCTATGTGAAACGAAAGGGATGGAAAATGTGCTGAGCACATTAGGGTTGGAGAATACCACCTGGGAATTATATTCAGGTACAAGGTATATAGTCCCTATGACTTGTCAGGCTCTGTGACAGGTGCTATGAAAACAGTGATAATAAGATAATAAGATGTGATAATATGCTCTTATGTTTCCTCATGCACCTTGATATGTGTTATAATGGAAGCCATGTACCCACTGACAAGTGATATTAACATATATAGAATATTGAAAGGGTAATTAAGAAATAAAAGATAAGCCAAGGGATATACACTGGAAGACTTTCTCTCTGCAAGACAGAGAAAAGAATAGTACCTTAGAACCAAGTTCTTTGTGGATGGAGATTTCCATTCTTGACCCAACATTATAAAAACAACAGTAAACCTTGAAATACACTGATGTCCTGCCTACCATTATTTTCCATGATCTACTATTGAACCTACTTTTTTTCAGGCTCAACTCTCTCTTCTTGGACTATTGAGCTTTATAAGATCACTACCTCTTCTGTAAAGTGTTACAAACCTTTATATTCTTAAACTTGCCATTTTAAGTTTAAAAAATAGTGTTAGTCTGGGGGCGCCTAGCTGGCTCAGTCAGTAAAGTGTTTGACTCTTGATCCCAGGGTCATGAGTTCAAGCTCCATGTTGGGCATGGAGCCTACTTAAAAAAAAATACAAAGAAAAAATATGTCTTAATTGTCTAACAAAATACTTTGATTTAATGGCTTAAATAATAGAAGTTCATTTTCTCATACTCTGGAGACTACACATTCATAATGAAGGTGCTGGTAAATTTAATTTCTAGTGACAGCCTCCTTCCTGGATTACAGACAGCCACCTTCGCACTTTGTCTTCACTTGGCTTTCCATGGTGTACGTGAGCTCTAGTGTGTCCCTCTAATAAGGACACTAAACCTATCAGATCAGGGACACACCCTTATGACCTCCTTAAAAACTATAATTACTTCCTTAGAGTCCCCATCTCATAATACAGCCACACTGGAGGTTGGGGCTTCCACATAGGAATTTTGGGAGACCACAAACATTTGGCTTATAAAGGACACTTCCTCTTAAAATACTGAATTTTTTTGAAAAGTTATGTTCAGCCTACTTCAAAATTTTAAAGCTTTAGTCTTATTTTCCCTCAGACTTGATCTTTCCAAGCTAGAGTCTAAGATTTATCATTTCTCCAAATCCTTTTTATTAATTTAGCATCCCTTCTCTAGACCTACTGCCTTTTTTGAAGTCAACTTCATTAAAATATAATTCACATATAATAAAATGCATCTATTTTAAATGTACAGTTTAATGAATGTTGCTAAATGTATACATCTGTGTAACCACATCACAATCAAGAAATAGAACATTTCTCTCATCCTAAAAACTCCCTCGTGTCCCTTTGCATTAATCACCATACTCATGGTACCAGGTAACCACTGGTCTGCTTTATCTCACTATAAATTACATTTACCTGTTCTCCATTATCCCAACACTGGGATAATATTTACTTTTTTGTGTCTGGCTTCTTTCACACAGAATGTTTTTGAGATACACCCATGTCACTGCATATGTATCTCTGCCCATTACTGTACAGTATTCCTGTATTTGTCATATAAATGTCACAAATATAGACCAAAATTTGTCCATTGACATGCTGATAGATGGTTGGGTTGTTTCTAACTTTGTGCTATTACAAATAAAGCTTCAATGAATATTTGTGCATGAATCTTTGTGATGACTACATTTTAGTTCTCTTGGGTAATTATCTGGGAATAGAATTGATAGACTGCATCATAAGTATTATCCATAACTTTATAAGAAATGAATAAACTCTTTATACAAAGTGGTTGTAGCATTTTTACCTTCTCACCAACATGTATGAGAGCTCCAATTGCTGTTTTTTCCACAACCCTTGGTACTGTCACTCTTTTAAAATTTTAGCCATTCTGGTGTGTAGGTGGTAGTGTTAATTTGCATATCAATGATGGTAAGTAATATTAAACAGTTTCACATATTTATTGGCCACCCAAATATCCTCTTTTGTGAAAACTACCTGCTACTCATTTTAAATATATACCATGTACATATAGCATATTTATTGTAGCTATTTCCTCCCAGTCTGTGGCTTGTCTTTCCATTTTATTATAAAGAGAATGAAGCTTTAATTTTACTGGTGTCCAATTATCAGTTTTTTGGTTTTTTTTTTTCCTAGTTCATGTGGTTGTATGCTAAGAAGTTTTTGTATAGTAACAAGTTGTGAAGATTTTGTTTTCATTAGTGTTATAGATTTGGTTATGCTTAGGTCTATGATAAATTTAGACTTAAAAACTTTTTTGTGAGGTGAAAGTCAGTTCTATTTCCAAATAAGCATCTGGTTTTCCTAGTACCATTTGTTTACAGGAGTATACTTTCCCTCATTGAATTGCCTAGGTATCTTCGTGGAAAGTCTAGTGAATAGATGTATATGGGTCTATTTCTAGTCTTCTGATCTATATATTCATCCCCACACAACACCACACAATGTTGATTAATATAGCTTGATGGTAAGCAAGTATTAAAATTAAGAAATACTACATTGTTACGTAAAAACTTGGGCTTTCCAAAAAGCTGTTTTTGGATGTTTTGGCTGTTCCCAAAACTTTGCATTTCCATGCAGAAATTATAATTAGGGTGTGAATTTCTTTTAAATGTCTGCGGAAATTTTTATTGAGATCCCATTAAATCTATAGATAAATTTGGGGACAGCTGGCATTTTATCAATACTGAGTCTTGGACATCTTTAGGGAGATATTATTCAACCTCCTATAGGGTGGAAGTGACATTTTCTTGCAGTTTTCTATAGCTTACACAGAAGGGAAAACTTTCTGGATATATACACCTATGTATTTATTACATTGTCTCTTTTTTATTGTTTTTATTTAATCAATGAGCATGTTTATAACTATTTTAAAGTTTTTGTCTGCAAATTCTATCTTTATGTATCTATTCTGTTTCTATTAATTTTTCTCCTGGCAGTGGGTCAGTTTTTCTGTTTATTATCATATCTTCCAAATTTTTGTTGGATGCTAGACACTGCGTTTTACATTGTTTAGTGCCTGGATTTAATCACCTTTCTTTAAGAGTATTGAATTTTGTCCTTTCAAGCATTGAACTTACTTGTGGATCCTTTTTAGAGCTGTTTTTGATCTTTTCAATGATGAGGAGGTTTAAAATACCCTTTATTCGGCGCCTGGGTGGCTCAGTCAGTCAGGCGTCCGACTTCAGCTCAGGTCATGACCTCACCGTCCGTGAGTTCGAGCCCCGCGTCCGGCTCTGGGCTGATGGCTCAGAGCCTGGAGCCTGCTTCCGATTCTGTGTCTCCCTCTCTCTCTGCCCCTCCCCCGTTCATGCTCTGTCTCTCTCTGTCTCAAAAATAAATAAGACGTTAAAAAATAAAATAAAATACCCTTTATTCTAGGGCTCTTTTACCCTTGATGCTAAGATGCAAACTCCTTAGGTGCAATTCATATGAATACCTCAGGTATTCAGCAAAGAGTCTAGGCTCCAGCTGATTAGAATTTGAATGTGGCCCAGTTCTGTGATATCTCCTGGAATTGTTCAGCTTAGATCTCCCAATAATACTTGCCTGGCCACGTGGAGTTGTGCTTAAATTATGCACAGCTTCATAATTAGCAACATACATAAATGACCCAGTGTACATTTCTGAAGCTCCTTTTATGCATAGTTTCCCTCTATGCAGTTCTCTGCTCCACAAATTCTGGGTATTGTCTTCTCTCCAACCTCTGATCTCTGTCTCCTTGATTCAGTAAGCACGTCTGGCTTTACTTTGATTTTCTCTTCCTACGATATGATCTATGGAAAGTACCTCAAGAGTCCAAGCCAGGGTTATCATAGGGCTCGCCTCATTTGTTTCCCTTCTGTAGGAACCACAGTCCTGCACTAATTTCCAGTTATCTGCTGGATTATAGTAAGAGGGCAAGTTGGAACACGTTACTCTGGCATGGCCAAGACAGAAGTCCTTTCAACTTGCTATCATGTTTTAAATGTTTATAGAGTAATGCAGTATAAACCTGTGACAGTTTGTTACTATGCTGAGATGGAACTTCCTAATTAAAGATCATTCTCTTCCAGATGATACTCAGGCACACTGAAATTTTTGCCATATTTAGAAAATCATGCAAATCCCTTCAAGGAATGATTTGTGTTTTGCGTTTTTATTTAAGTGATAATTTATTTGGAATTCTTCATTCTTTATGAAATGGAATGTGCAAAAAGGGATTAAACTATGATTTTTTTTCTTATAGTGGACAAGGAACCAAATGCCTACAAAATCACTTGAAAAATCTTCCTTAGGACAAACACTTTTGACTCTGACAATAGCCATCTTTAGAAAGATAGTTGTGTGGGGCACCTGGGTGGCTCAGTTGGTTAAGCATCAGACTTTAGCTCAGGTCATGATCTTGTAGTTCATGAGTTTGAGCACTGTGTCAGGCTCTGCACTGACAGCTTGAAGCCTGGAGCCTGCTTCAGATTCTGTGTCTCCCTCTCTCTCTTCCCCTCTCCTAGCCACACTCTGTCTCTCTCTCTCTCTCTCAAAAATAAACATTAAAAAATTTTTTTTTAATTAAAAGAAAAAGAAAGGTAGTTTTATGAACCCTGGAGTCATTAAGAATAGCCTCTCCTAAGAGGGTGATTAAATAACCCCACTGTTTGATAAAAAATGAGTAGTAAGACCATTTTGTTTGAAAGGTTTAGGAAAAAAGCATTCTGATACAAAAGATAAATACCAGACAAGGAATCTCAGCATGAGCTAATCCCTGAAAAGTGACATTAACCTGAGTGCTAAGGCTGAAGCTTCAGAACCCCAAGCATGGGGCATCCTTCTATAAGCACTGGATAAGTATAGTCAAACAGGCTGTGTAAGGTCAGTCTTCATCTGTAGGATCATTTGGTGGTAAGAAACAACACTTACATGATAGTGGACTAATCAGACCCCAAGTCTCTTCCATGACAGCAATGTGTCAGCTCCTCTTTGGGATTGTGCAGGTAGAGTATAACAGTAAATCCTAATGATTTTTGGACACTTCAAAAGATTTTGATTTCCTGATAAAAGCAAAGGTGGAGGCTCAAGAGGTTAATCCAAAATATAATATGACTATATTTGTGAACTACAACTATAGCACACTTCGTATCACCTACAGACTTAAGTATTTTAGTGGGATTGTCATAAGTTTCTTTACGGTACTTACATGTAATTAAAAAAGACATTCAATTTATATTAAAAAAATTCCATAAAGTCCCTAGTAGTACATAATAGGGAAGTTATCCTTACAAGAGTTAGGTCTGAAAAATATTTAAGTTTCTAAGGGGGTGCCTGGGTGGCTTAATTGGTGGAGTGTCCAATTCTTGATTTCGGCTCAGGTCATGACCTCACAGTTCGTGAGATCAAGCCTTGCACTAGGATCTGCACCAATAACACATGGCCTACTTGGGATTCTTTATTTCCCTCTCTCTCTGTCACTCCCCCGCTCGTGCTCACTGTCTCTCACAACAAACATTAAAAAAAGTTAAAAAATATATAATTACATGCAGTCCTATGATGTGTATAATGATATTTTTTCTGATTTCTATGATTACTTTAGCAAGGGGTTGGTCTCTACTCACTTCTGATAAAAAAAAAAGTTGCTAAAAACAGTGTTCAGATATCTCTCATGCTTAATGAGAGAAAGCTACCTAGTATAGATATAGATTTTATCACATTTTACTTGTGTACAGAGAAATGACTTCATTGAGCATTATGCTTTCTAAATAATAAATGCAATGAGGGATTCAATGATATTTTATATAATCTTAACTAACAGAGCTGCAAAAATGGCAAGGAATAGAAATACTATTTTAAAATACATGATCAATAAAATATGCATCAGTATATTAGATAGTCAGAATAAAATATTAAGTTAGATTTCTAACATTTACTTTCTCTTTAACTCTTTCAAATGTTTGTCTTCTGCCTTAACCTCTCTCCTGGGCTTCAAATCCCTATGTTCATTTGACTACTTGACCTATGTACTTAGGTACCTAACAGAGAGCCTAAATTTAACACGTCGAGAATGAAATTCTCAATTTATACCTCTGCCCACACTAGCCCAATTGGTTCTTCTAGTAGTCTCCTCCATGGCTTCTACTTGCCCAAGCTAAAAACCTAAGAGTTATTCTTCAATTTTCCAGGGGAGATCATTAAACATAAGACTATTATCTCTGTCATGCTATCCACGTGGTTGCTTCCATGTGTTAGCTCCCCCGCCCCCAAAATGTTCAAATCCAATTTGAATTCTTTAGGGAAGAGAAAAAACAATGTGCTTTTCTAGTGTCAAGCAGAATGTTTCCTGTTTTCAGGACCAGAGTCAAGTTCAAACAGGATACTTGTCCCCCATTGATTCTATCAGGCCCCCTCAACTAAATCAAAGCAGCACTTTCCAAAACTACCTGCTAATGCTATATGTGTGGTGGTTGTATTTGTTTCCTATGACAGCTATAACAAATTACCCCAATCTCGGTGGCTTAAAAAACAGAAGTTTATTCTTTCATAATTCTAGAGGCCAGGAGTCTAAACTCAGTTTTACTGGGCCAAACTCAAGGTGTCAGCACAGCCATCCTCCCTCTAGATGCTCTAGGGAAGAATCTATTCCCTGCATCTTCCAGACCCTCATGACTGCCAGCATTCTTTAGTTTGTGGATACGTCAACTCCAACCTTTGCCTCTCTGGTCACATTGCCTTCCCTTCTGCTGACTATGTCAAATCTCCCTTTAGGTGAGGAGATTTCTCTATGCCCTTTTATAAAGACACATGTGATTGCACTTAGGGCCCACTTGGATAATCCAAAATAATTTCCTCATCTCAAAATTTTTAATATAATCACATCGGCAAACCACCCTCCTTTTTTCTGTATAATGTAAAATTGCCCTGTTCTAGAGATTAGGACATGGATTATCTCTTGGGAGAGGGCATTCTTCAGCCTAAAGCAATGACTTTAAACATATCACTGATTAGGTGAAGAGATCTAGGTCTGGATTCCAAAATCCACTCCATCATCTCTGCATATCCATAAGATGAATTGATATAATCTTCCCTAGATACAGCTGAGTATAATCCTTTTAATTTTTTCTCAATCTGTCATATTTATCATTACCTATAGCACAATCATAAATAAATAAATGGTAAATAAGTGTTTATATTAATTACTACAAATAATTTATTCTTTCTGGTTTATTCCAAGACTTGTCAGTTGCACGTCACTTAAGGCAAGCATACTGACAGTTTCCCTCAGTGAGTTAAAAATCAAATCTGTCTTCTTTATCAACAGAAGGTCTCACAGAGCATCTTTTTTATTAATTTGCTTTTATTTTTAGAAAGGAGAATTATACCCTAGACATGGCATCCTATATCACCTTTCTTTTATGTTATTCAGGGAACCATAGTTATTTATTTTTATGTCTAGTCACTTGATGGTCAGATATTTCAAATGTCTATTTTTTAAATAAAGTTATGCTACCCATGAAATAGGGCTCCTTTTTTCCCAACTAACCATTAAGTTTAATGTCATGGGTTGAGAAAGTTCAGTGTAGTGCAAAGGTCCCAAAATCTGTGGTCATAGAACCAGGTTTTCAGTTCTGCTTGCCATTTTCTCAGCTCAGGTTTCCTCATTTTCATAATGGACGTGGTCGTAATAAAATATACTGAGCAATGTTGTTAAGAGAATTAAATAAGTATGTCTTATGAACTATAAAATATCATTCAAATTATAATTGTGGTTACCTTTGAGACTCTTCCCATAGAAGTCTTTGAAACCGGATTTTTTTTTTCAAATGATCCTCTATTGATTAATTTGCACTTAATCATTCATTTAACACTCAATGAGTGTCCACTGTATATTAGAAATTATTCTTGGTACTAGGGACACAACAGTAAATAAAGTCAACCAAGTCATTGCCTTCATGGCACTTACATTCTAATAGAGACCATTAAGTTCTAATGTCCCACCCTTTAGAGACTTTTGCTAAGAAACTGCCCTTTCAGAAGTCTGTTCTATTCTGGTTTATGGGGAATAATTTTTTATTCATTCAACAGATCACTGGGCATCTACAATGTGTCAGAATTTGCTTTGGATGCATTCATAAAAATACCAGTCCCTTTCCTTAAGTGGTTTAATCTAGTGAGTGAAATAATAAACTGTCAATGCTACTACAAAAAGAGAAAGAAAGAGTGCAGTATCATATAGGAGCTCCTAAGGGGGGAGCATTCAGCCTAGGCCAGGATGTCTTATCTTCTCAAAGGTGATAATGTCCAAGCTGGGTCTTGAAGGATTAACAGGATTGGTGAGGGAGAGGGCAGACAGGCATTGTGGCAGGTAATTGTCAGGATAAGTGGTTCATGTGCTCATTTGAGCAGCTGCAGGTAAGAACCTATGGCACAGGACTATGCAATTACAGGGCAGTCAAATTAACACACACTACGAATTTGGGGAGAGGTTCTCCTTTCCATCCTCCCCAATAATAAAGTAGTTAGCAGTCTCAGTTTAAAATTATTTTTATCAGTATTTAATACCTCGTGATTTGACATGCTAATTAAATTCCCTCTTTATGTTCTAATTGAAGGACTAGAGTCAGAATGTTCTCAGTTAGGTCAGAAAGGCCTTTTTGAGGCAGATTTTTCACTACAGAACGGTCTTTGACATTTGTCTTGAAACACACTTCTAAGTTACTGATCAGTAGTTTCTTATAATTCCCTTGAATAATAACAGAAGCTGAATGGGGGCATCTGAGTGGCTCAGCCGGTTAAGTGTGGATAAGTGTTTGACTCTTGATCTCAACTCAGGTCTTGATCTCAGCGTCTTGAGTTCAAGCCCTGTGTTGGGCTCCACATTGGGTGAGAAGCCTACTTAAAAGACAAAAACAAAAACAAAACAAACTAAATGGGAGCAGAGCTAAGAATACTGAAGGAAAGTAAATAGATTGAGCTGTAGGTTTGGGTAGTGGTAGGAACTAGAGCAATTCCGATATTCACCAATCAAGTATTTTTCATTTCCAATTTAGCCAATTCACACTGTATTACTTGGAAGAATGCTAATTGACCTTGTATTCTTGGTTCTACCGCTAATTGGGCTATTTGGGAATAATGTTATTTTTGTGTAATTGCCCCAATCATATTTTTTTACACATTTTACTCATTTTATGATTCTTCACCTTAGACCTCACATATCTCTCATGTTGCAAAAGCTACATATTGTAAAACTGTCTGTAGAGTGACGAAGTTCTATGTGATCAAAGTTTATCTTGCATTATGTCTGGATTCTAACGTGGTTCCAATGTCCTTTCATGGCCTGTTTATGTTACTGCTAAGGATTATCAAGAGTGTGGTGTCAGTACAAATCTAACAGCTTTATTCCCTTCTTCACAAAGAGAAAATTATCTCGGTTTTTTAATGGGAACATGGATAGTAATTATCCATTGGTTTCCTGACTGAATGTAAAACACGCCTTTGTTATGACTCTGGCTTTTGTAAAAGTGTCATCCTTTGATTTAAACTTGAAGGGCCAGATTAAGCTAGTTAAGGTTGGCACTGAGACTTGAAATAAATCACCAACCCCATAAACTATTCAGTAAAGCGGATGGTTTTAAGAAAGATCCTCTTCCCCATTACCTCTCTGTGGAGATGACTGTCATCCCTTCATTTGAAGTGTTAAGAATGGTCTTGGTTGTGTGTTTATCATGGGAACTGGTTCTTGATGCTCTTTCCAGTACCTTTCCTTTATTATCAATTGAATTGACACCTCCACATTTTACTGATATAATTTGTTTCATCCAGATATCCTCTGAATCACTATGATTAGGTTTCTTTTTCAACTGAGTACATTCTGGGATTTAAAGCTCCCCTTATTGACACAATTCACCAAAAACTATGGTGCCAGAGCAGAGAGTACTTATCACAAAAAAGAACACCAATGCAGGACATTTGGATTGGACAGAGAGCTACAATACTCTACAGACAGTGCAGGCATTTGGAGGAAACAAAATCTTTAGTGAAAATAATCTGATGAAGAGCTAGCACTGAAAAGTTATGTTTCCATAGTGATGTCATCAAGATGGCAAATTAGGAGATTCCAGCTTCTGTCCCCTCACAAGATCAATTAGATAGCTATCCAGGAACAAAACTGCACTGTGAGAGCTTTGGAATCCACTTAAACTTTAGCAACACAGTGGGGGAAAGTTGAGAATAACTTCATGACAAAAGAAGTACCAGCTTCGTTTTGCTTCTGTCATCACATTCCCCAAGCTGGCATGGCTCAACAACAAAAGAGAACTTCCCAACGAAAAATAGTTCCCTTCACAGGGAAAGGGAGAGTAAGGTGAGCCATCAGGTTTCCCAGCCTTTTTGGATACTGCACAAAGAATGCACTTCATTTTCACCCCAGAGACAGGAAAAACTAAGATGAAATAGTTGGGAGGAAGAGGGAAGAAAAGCAGAAGCTACCAATATCATCCATATAGCAGAAGTGACTGCATTTCCCAGTGACCAGCTCTGGAGACAATCCCAGTAGCTTTCACCACTGAAGAAACAAAGCCATAGCCAGAACAGCTGTTGTGGACCCCCCTGCATATTTCACTGGGTTTTTTCCCCAAAGATATTCATGTTTACTGATGCCAGACCCTTAAATTCCTCTCTCATTCCCCCCAACCCCACCACTGGAGCCTAGGACCCACACAAGTAGCCAGCCCAGGCCTCTGCAGATGCCTGAGTGCAAGGTAACAGCTTACACTCAGGTAGCTGACGCCCATTGCCATGTGCACACCCATGGCAAGATCTTGTAGGTATGGAAATACTCTAATAGCCAAGGCCCCAACAGCCTCTTTTGGGCCTGTCTCCTACCATTGGACTGCACCAGTCGGCTCACCTGCAACTAGCCAAAATCACCCTCCAGCTGTCCAACTGCACACCCTGGCCCAACCCATATCACTGGCATCCACTGCAGTGCACACTCTCATGGGAAGACTATGCAGCCACAGTTTGTTCAACATGGAAAAACAATTAGTGTGATATACTAATAGAAGGAAAAACAAAAGAATCTTATGATCATGTCAATAGATACAGAAAAAGCATTCAATGCAATTCAATATTCATTTATGATAAAAACTGTTAACAAACTGAATACGGAAGTATACTCAACATAATAAAGTCCATATATGGCAAACCCACAGCTAATATTGTACTCAATGGTAAAAGGTTGAAAACTATCCCAGGGCACCTGGGTTGCTCAGACTGTTAAGTATCCAACTCTTGACTTCAGCTCAGGTCATGAGCCCATTGTTGTGAGATCAAGCCCACATAGGGCTCCATGCTGGGTATGGAGCCTGCTTAAGATTCTCTCCGTCTCCCTCTGCCCCTCCCTTCCCCTCTCTCTCTCGCTCACTCGCTCTCACTCTTTCTCTCACTCTCTCAAAAGAAAAAAAAAAAAGAAAAAAAGAAAAGAAAAGAAAACCATCCTTATAAGATCAGAAACAACAAAAAGGTGCCCACTCTCACCACTAATATTCAACATAATATTCAACATAGTACTGAAAAGCTTAGCCAAAGCAATCAAGCATCCAAATTGGAAAGAAGTAAAATTGTCTCTGCTGATGACATGATCTTAAATGGAGACAATTCTAAAGATTACAAAAAACCTATTAGAACTAATCAACAAATTCAATAAAGTTTCAGGATAAAAAAACAAAAAAGCAAACATCAGTTGCATTCCTATACACTCTCAATGAATTATCTATAAAAGAAATCAAGAAAATAATTCCTTATATGATAGCATCAAAAAAATAAAATAGGGCCACCTGGGAGCTCAGTTGGTATCGATATCAGCTCAGGTCTTAATCTCAGGGTCATGAGTTCAAACCCTGCATATAGCCCAGCCCACACCCAGCATGGAGCCTACTTAAAACAAACAAACAAACAAACAAAAAACAATAAGTAGGAATATATTTAATCAAGAAACCGAAAGATCCATATACCATAAAAATCAAACATTGAGGAACCAAACTGCAGAAAACACAAACAAATGGAAAGATACCTACATTCATGAATTAGAAGAGTTAATATTGCTAAAACGTCCATACCACCCAAAGCTATCTGTGGATTCAGCATAATCCATATTAAAATTTTAATGCATTTTTCATAGAAAAAGAAAAAACAATCCTGAAATTTGTATGCACCTACAAAAGATCCTGAAGCAAATCTTGAGAAAGCAATCTTGAGAAAGAAGCTAAAAGCATCACACTTCCTGATTTCAAACTATATTACAAAGCTATAATAATCAAAACAGTATGTATGGCACTGGCATAAAAATAGACACATAATTTGAAATCAGGGTTTGAAACCATATGATTTCATTCATACATGCAGAATCTAAAAACAAAACAAATGAACAAACAGACTCACATAGAGTAAACAAATTTGGTTATCAGAGGTACGAGGAATTAGGAAGGGTAGGATGAAATAGGTAAAGGGGATTACGAGGTACAAACTTCTAGTTCTAAAAGTCATGGGGATATAATATACAGCATAGGGAATATAATCGATAATACTGAAATAACTTTGTGTGATGATAGATGGTAATAGACTTATGGGGATCATTTAATAATCTATGAAAATATCAAATCACTATGATGTATACCTGAAACTAATAGAATATTGTACGTCAACTATATTTCAATTAAAAAAAAAAAAAAAGACATAGACCAGTAGAGCAGAATCAAGATCTCAGAAACAAATGCACATTTATTGTCAACTAACATTTGACAAAGGAGCTTAGACTACTAAATGAGGAAGGATAGTCCCTTCAACAAATGGTGTTGAGAAAACTGGAGAAACACATGCAAAAGAATGAAATTGGACCCTATCTTATACCACTCAAAAAAGTTAACTTGAAATGGATTAAGGACTTAAATGTAAATCTTGAGACTAAAACTCTTGAAGAAGACACAGGGCAAAAGCCCCTTGACATCTTGGCAATGATTTTTGGGATATGTCACTTACAGCACAGGCAACAAAAACAAAAATAAACAAGTGTGACAACATCCAATGAAATGCTTCTGCATAGCAAAAGAAACAATCAACAAAATTAAAGGACAACCTAAAGAATGGGAGAAAATATTTCCAAACTATATATCTGATCAAAGGTTAATATCCAAATTACATAAAGAACTCCTACAACTCAATAGCAAAAAAAAAAATAAACAATCTGATTAAAAAATTGTGCAGAGAACTTGAATATTTTTCCAAAGAAAACATGTAAATGAACAAGTACATGAAAAGGTACTTAACATCACTAACTACCAAAGAAATGCAAATCAAAACCACAAGGAGAGATTACCTCATACCTGTTAGAATAGCTATTTTCAAAAAGACAAGAGATAGCAAATGCTGGTGAAGATGTGGAGAAAAGGCAACCCCGGTACACTATAGCTAGGAATATAAATTGGTGCAGCCACTATAGCCAACAGTATGGAGGTTCCTCAAACAATTAAAAATAGAATAGAACATATGACCCAGCAATCTCACTTCTGGATATATATCCAAAGAAGATAAAATTACTACCTTTAAGAGATATCTGTGCTCCCATGTTCATTGATGCATTATTCACAATAGTCAAAATATGGAAATAACCTAAGTGTCCATCAATGGATAAAGGAAATGTGATACAGATAGACACACAGGAATACTATTCAGCCACAAAAAGAAAGAACATCTTGCCATTTGGGCAATATGATGGACCTGTACTAGGTAAAATAAGCCAGATAGAGAAAGACAAATACTGCATGCCATCACTTATATGTGGAATCTTGAAAAAGAAAAAAAAAAAGATAAATACATAGGTAGAATGTATTCAAACAGTAGAATGGTGGTTTCCAGGGGCTGAAGGTTGGCTTAAACAGGAGAGATGCTGGTCAGAGTACAAACTTTGAGTTATAAGATGAATAAGTTCCAGGCATCTAATGTGTAGCATGGTTTCTATAGTTAACAATATTGTACTGTATACTTGAAAGCAGAGCCTTAATGTTCTCACCATCATAACATCAAATGGTAATTATGTAAGGCAAAGGATGTGTTAACTAACCTTGCTGTGGTAAATATTCATAATATACATATGTCTCAAATCATCACATTGTAACTTAAAAAATGTCATATCAATTACATCTCAATAAAGCTGGGGGAAAAGAACATAAGTGATTAGCTAACTCCTTAACAGTGTCCAAAGGTAGGTTTGAAATTTTTCACAAAATGTTTGAAACATCCCTTAGATAAAATTATTAATAAAGGCTAGAATTACAGTCTAAAGAAAAAAAAAAAAAGGCTGTTTCCACCAACTAAAATTTGGCAAGATGCCAAGTAACAAAGGCATTGAGTAAGCAGTTATACTATAGTCAAACAAAATGGAACAAAAACAACATAAGATATATACAGGTGGGTCTAGATAAGGATGAGTCTTTTAGTCCCACTAATAAACAGTTATCATCTCTTCCTCCCTGAGGAAAATCTAGAAATTTATATCAGATCTCATCATACAACCCTTAGTTTTCTCATGGTAGGTGTGTTAGTTTTCATTGTTGTAACACATTATCACAAACTTGATGGCTCAAAACACCATAAATTTATTATATCTAACAGTTCTGGAAGTCAGAAGTCAGGAGCTGCATTCCATCTGGAAACTCTAGGGGAGAGCTCTAGAAGCTGCCCATGTACTCCAACCTTTGCTTCTATCTTCACATCTTCTTGTGTGATTCTGACCCTCATATTCCCTCTCCTAATACTTATGATCACATTGGACTCACTTAGACAAAGTAGGAGAAACTTCCAATTTCAAGATCCTTAATCACATGTGCAAAGTGCTTTTTACCACAAAGGTAACATATTCACAGTCTCCAAGGATTAAGACTTAGATGTCTTTCAGGGCCATTATTCAGCCTACCACAGTGGAGTGAACTCTCAGTTCTTTTCACAGACTGGGGGATAGTTAGAAAAAGTCAACAAATCCTTCTTGTCATCCTTATAGTCCATTGCAGCTGGCTTGGATTCACTTGTGGTGTCCAAGAGTCAAATCTGAGTAAGCAACATCCCACATAAAATTGTCATAGTGAGATTTCTTTTTATCTAAAACTCATGTTTGAATATATTCCTTTTCTCAAGTCACTGGTGTAAATTTTGAACTTCCAGGACAGAGCCATATTCTAGACAAAAAGACGAAGACTCTCCTTAAATATTAAACAATAGCTATTAGACAAGTTATTAATTCTTTTAATAATCTACAAAGCGTTTTAACCATCTTATCCTAAATAACAAGAAGGAAAAAGGATCAAATTCTACACTTAAATCAAACCCTAAGCCAATGATATTTTCCTGAATTAGCAGTCAAAATCACTACTTTAAAATGATATGAAATCAATATGCTTCCCTCATACCTGGTGAATGCTTATAGGTTCCTGGTGATCATCACATTCTTCTTTAAAAGTTCACAAGCCTTCTACTTAAAATTTAATTCCAAATGCTGATAAAAATTAAAATTCAGTTGTTTAGGTCATACTTCCTTGCATTAACGTGTCTCCCTTTAAAAAGTAAAATACGGTGCCTGTGTGACTCAGGTGGTTGAGTGTCTAAGGTCATGATCTCAAGGTTTGTGCATTTGAGCCCTACATCAGGCTCGCTGCTGTCAGCACAAAGCCCTCTTCAGATCCTCTGTCCTCCTCCATGCCCCTCCCCCTCTCATGCTCTCTTTCTCAAAAATAAAAATAAAAACATTAAAAAAATAAATAATAAAAATAAAAAGTGAAATAGTGGGGCACCTGGGTGGCTCAATTAAGGGTCCAACTCTTGATCTTAGCTCAGGTCTTAACCTCAGGGTCATGAATTCAAGCCCTGCACTGGAATCCAAGCTAGGCATGGAGCCTACTTTAAGAAAAAAAAAAAGTGAAATAGCATGTGCAAATCTCAGGTTTCTTGTACCCCTCATTGATTCCATGGACCTATAACTTCTTATTCTACATAGTTAGAATAAACGTTTGTTCCTCTTTTTGTCTCTCTCTAAACCCCATTCACTTCTCCTGTGTTTTAGGCTTCTTAGTGCTTTTCTTACATTCCTGTCATTCTTTTATATTTATCTTTCATTATATGTCTATTTATATCTTTTGCAAAAGTCTTTTATTCACTTGGATGTAGAATGGAATACCTATGCAACCACATTATTTTCCTTAAATGTCTTTCCTTTTGCCTTTCTCTTTGAGCCTTCCAAAACTTTTGTACAGTCCAAATTACATTTAGAGAGTTTTCCACCCTTCATCATCTATTTTCCCTTTCAGAATGTCAAGGACGCATTTTAACAATTGGCTTTTAAAGTCTATGGCACATGAATAACTAAGCCCAGTGTTCCTTTTCTTTGGCATGAGGCATTTACTATTACATTAATAAATCAGTTTTTCCTTCTTTGGTTCAAGTCTAGGATGATATTTGCCTATATTAAATCTTTTACTTTCTCAGTAATGGTCTCATAGTCAAAAATTTTTCAGACGCCCTCCGTTTAGCCAAATTAGACTTCCAACAGATTTCAAGAGAGCTGATGTCTCCTGAAACACCAATATCTATCTTTAGAATCTGCCATTGTAGAAGCTTATTTTGTCTGTTGAGGAAGTCTGTGAAACAACACCCATTATCATTTCAATTTAGTTCTCTTTCTGTATCATCCAACTGCCCTTTACCCTGCTTATGAACTAAACTTCATAAATTTGCATACAGTTGATATTTCCCACAGGAGGAGCTTCTCTCTACCTATTCCTAGTTGCTACATTCCTGTCAAGAATCTAAAAACATCGAACTTCTTAATGCCGAAAGTTGTGTTTCACTTCTTGACAATATATTGGGTTAAATTTATTACGTATTTGGGGGCCTAATTATGTACCAATTTAAGACCCAAGTATCTTTTAGGATGTTTCCATCTTGCTTTCACTTGATAATTTCTGGTCACAATAATCATTTTAAAAAAGAGGTGCCACAGCATACAGCTGATGTTATATAGAACCTGCGCACACACACACACACACACACACACACACACACACACACAAAACCTGCCAATGAGAAATAAATTCTGGCATATTTTCCCAATGGAGTATTATGGCTTTATAAAATAGCAAGTATATGGATGATGTTGATATATGGAAATAACGGCATCCCTGCGTAGGGAAAATGTTATAAGCAGCAGATAACCACACTGATTCCAACTTTGTGAAAATAAATACATATAAATTAACAGCAATTACATCATTTGGAGAATATATAGTTGGTGTTTAGTCTTCAATAGCAATTTCAAGGAGTCAAGATTTTTTTTTTATGTTTCTTTTTGAGAGAGAGAGAGAGAGAGACAGACAGATAGACAGACAGCATGAGCAGGGGAGGGGCAGAGAGAGAGAGAGGGAGACACAGAATCTGAAGCAGGCTCCAGGCTCTGAGCTGTCAGCACAGAGCCTGAAGTGGGGTGAAACCCAAGAACAATGAGATCATGACCTGAGAAGTCAGACACTGAACCGACTGACCCACCAAGGCGCCCCTCAAGGAGTCAAGATTTTAAAACTGCAACTAAGTAACCAAGAAGTCCATATATTTCTACATATACAATGAGACAAATTTATACAGTTTAAGTCCACTCCAGTGTAATCATTAGATTGATGCAGATGTAATAGCTGAATCACTGAAATTCTTTTTTTTTCTTTTTTAAGTTTATTTATTTATTTTGAGAGAGAGTACCTAAGCAAGGGGTGGGAGTGGGAGGTGATGTAGAGAGAGATGAGATGAAGAAAGAAAATCCCAAGTAGGCTCCGTGCTGTCAGCACAGGGCCCAACATAGGGTTTTATCCCACAAACTGTGGGATCATGACCTGAGCCATAATCAAATATCAGGCACTTTAACAGACTGAGCCACTCAGGCACCCCTCAAATTCTTGTGCAGTAACTGGGACTGGAGGAAAGGAAAAAAAGTAATTCATCTGCTATTTTTAGTCTTTTATATGTGTGCATGCACTCGTGTGTGTGTATCGAGAAACATCAAAGGTTTTAATTGGAGGGTTTATGAACCCTAAGTTTCTCAAATGCAGCCAAAATTAACCTGCATCAGATTCATTTGCTGTTTTTGTTAAAAGAAAAAAGAAGGGGGGGGGTGGGCATTCCTGGTCCTATCCAGGCTACACCAATTACAAATGCTGGAGCCTGCTGGGATTCTACCTTTGTTGACAAGCACCTGAGCTGATTCATAGGCCTCTTAAATTTTAAGAACTGTAATATTATCATGAAAGATACCAAGGGATCCATTAACCCCAAATCCTGAGCATATGATAATTTCTAATGGTTGTCATTAGATTTTTAATGAGTTCATGACTCCCAAAAGCTAGATGGAGCCAAGAAAAATTTTGAGATACCACTCTCACAAGCATACTTTTCCACAATAGATGTGGTTAAGTTTTAGATGGCTCAGAATGCTTTGAGATAAAAAAAAAAAATAAACCCTCATCCTCAACTTTTTCTTGAAGAGCAACAGTTTTCAAGGTAATATTTGAGAAACAATCCTTTTCCACTTTTTGGCTGCAATAAGACTTACTTATGGAATGAACCAACTGAAATACCTATTTACCATACAAACTGATCAAGTTCAGAATTTGATTTGACATTAACAAGACTGATTTTCTACAATGACAAGCCCTAGTGTTTAATAATGTAGGATGTGAGTTATGTCTGCATTCTTTATGACAAATCTAAAGATCTTTCCATAAGTCACCCAGGAAAACCAGCCAACCTCAAAGCAAAGATTAGGCAATAATCTGTGTCACTAAGGATATCAAGAGTTTTTCTTTTAGGAATGGCAATTCTTAGATGCAGCTATTTTTAGCACAACCATATCTATGGCTTTCAAAATGATCCAGTTTTGTTCCAAATTACATGGAGACTGTGGTCTCCAAGCTTGATAATGATGCTGTAATGGGAATAACTTTGAGGGGAGTAAGCACGTTCTGTATTTGAAGGCTAACGAATAGACTGTAGTAGATGAAAAATGGAGTCACAATATGTTACAGCTCTTACCATCAAGTAGAGTCTACTCTTACTTTTTAGGTATGGGTTATCTTATGACTTGCTTTGATCAATAGGATTTAACCAATTCTGGTGTCTGGGCTTCAGCTTCAATATTTACCTTTGGAACAATCCACTTCCATTAAAAAAAAAAAAATAGACTAAGCTACCAAATGAGAGACTGATTACATGGAGAAAGAGACATAGCTTGCCAACAGCCAACATCAAGGCCCTAGATGTGTGAGTAAGACCATCTCAGACCTTCTACCTATGACTGAAAGAGAGTATGACTACAGCTACATGAGTGACCTCAGAGAAGACCAGCAGAAAAATCACCCAGGTGATCCCAACCAACACAAAACTTTGAAAAATACTAAATCACTGTCACTTAAGCTAATAAAATTTTGGAGTGTTATGCAGCAATAAGTAATGCATGTTGCAATGTTATATTAAAGACATAGGAATGAAAACATAGCACTAGAGTATATTTAAAAACAATAACTTATTATGGTAGACAAGAATATTTGCTGTCCAGATCCCCCTTCAAGAAAGGACTTGCTGTCCAGGGGTGGGGCATGCAGCTAGCAGAGAGCCTCCAACTATCATCTCCTTCAGAGTTTATCTCAACTGCTGAGAAATGCCTCCCGAAGGTCATGCCTTTTCTGGGACTGCCCAATGACTGAATGAGATGGGAATATGAGGTCCCAGCAATTTCAGCCCAAAAGGTGACATTGCTGATGGGCAATTCTTGCTCAAGAGCTCCCTAATGGATTTTCCCAAGGCTTTTAAATAAGTTGTGAGAATAGTTGTATTGGAGATAGTTTCTTTGAGGTTGTAGAATGTGATGGCAAACATTAGCCCCTATGTGTCCAGCTTTTAGGTTCACTTGATGAGGATTCTCATCATTATGTTCCCTTAAGACTGCTACTACAAGAGGGGTACCTGGGTGGCACAGTCGGTTAAGCGGCTGTCTTCAGCTCAGGTCATGATCTCATGGTTCATGAGTCCGAGTCCCACATCAGGCTTTCTGTAGTCAGCTCAGAGCCCGCTTCAGATCCTCTGTCCCTGCCCCCTCTCTCTCTGCCCCTCCTCTGCTTGTTCTCTCTCTCTCTCTCTCTCTCTCTCTCTCAGAAATAGATAAATAGACTTAAGGGGGTAAAAAAGACTGCTACTACAAGGTATGATGGGGAAGTGATGATATAAGTCTCTACTTGCTGGCCACTGGTTGCCATGTTCTTGCCAATTAGACAAAGAAGGTGGATGTCGCTAATTACCTGGACCCACTAGACTTTTCAGCTGTGTTACTTATAGTATGGGAGTGAAATGATAACAAATCAGACCCTGTATTGAGACCTGCATTGATTTGTTCAAAACATAGACTAGTGGGGCGCCTGGGTGGCGCAGTCGGTTAAGCGTCCGACTTCAGCCAGGTCACGATCTCACCGTCCGCGAGTTCGAGCCCCGCGTTGGGCTCTGGGCTGATGGCTCAGAGCCTGGAGCTTGCTTCTGATTCTGTGTCTCCCTCTCTCTCTGCCCCTCCCCCGTTCATGCTGTGTCTCTCTCTGTCTCAAAAATAAATAAACGTTAAAAAAAAAAAAACAAACAAACAAACAAAAAACCAAACATAGACTAGTTTTATCAGACTGTTGAACTACATACCCAAGGCTTTTCAAATCATTTATAAAGATGTGTGAAGTATTCTCATTTGAAAAACAAAACAAAAAAGCAAATAAAAAAACAAACCTGAAGCTGAGTTACTCAAGGTCATACAGGTATTAAGTGATTCTGAAAGATTTTTAAACTTGGTCTGTCTCTTTAGCCCAATGTTCTTTCTCTCTGCCTACTCACTGCCCTTTCAGGGCTAGGCACTGACTGGAAGAGGAGTACAATGTGACAGAAGAACAGGCATGGCCCAAAGGCCTACCATGTATAAGTCTCTTTAGCACAACTAGGAAAGAAAGAGAAGGAGAGAGAGAGATGGAGAGAAAGAATGTGCCAGAAAGGAACGAAAAAAGGGGGAGGGGATAATCAATGAACTCCATGTGAGGAGGAGGGAAGAGTGGCCATAAGAGGAAAGGCTGGATGGAGCCTATGAAGTCATACAGAAGATGGAAGGAATGAATATGAGAACCCCAAACTCTGCTATGTAAGAATTTAGATCTACCCCTGAAACTGGAAGTGGTTGATTCTAGGACAAATAAGTACCACTTTATATAGCATTGAGTGAACTAAAGTACTCATTATCCCATTGAAATAATACTGGCTAAAAATACAAGGGTTGTAAGAAAATTTCATGACTGCCAGATACTTTAATGATTCTGGTGAAGGAACCCAGAAAATTTGGGGGTGGAAAGAGAAACCCATAAAGCTCAGTTCCCACAGCCCTCCACCCATCCTCAGTCAGAGGCAGAATTCTGGGCAGGATGGACCTCACCCTGCCCTAGTTTAGCATTTCCTATATTCATTGACCTGCTTCTTGGAGGAAGAATATGCTGCTCTGGCACAATTTGTCCTGACAGGGCTTTAGATTCAATTTCCAAATACTGAAAATAATCTCCCTTTCTTTCTGCCTTAAAGACTGAGTTTGTCTCCTTGTCTGAAGGTCACTTTGATGGGGTGTGGGGTAGAAGTGGTCCAGGGCCAGCTGCACATCGTCCTTGACCCCCAGAGTGGTGTACCTATGAGCCAAAACCCTCCTAAACTTTGATTTAACTCCTAGAATTTTTTTTTAAATATAAACCTCATCTCAGCCCCTAAATTGTGCCCGTGGTGAAGGGGTTTAAATTTTTCTTTCTCCCTCTACTACTGGGAGTTCAATAGATTTTTGTTCTCTCTTCATCTCCCACCCCGCCCCTCTAGGGCTGAAGGCTTGAGGTTTAAGTCTGTCTTGAAGAAACGGCCATGCTTCATTTAATCCTGCTGCAGCCAGACTGCTGTGGATGTCATGCTTCTGATGAGACATTAAATCAAGGTAAACATTAATCCCCCAGGCTGGAGCATCTATGAAGAGAAGAAAAATGTGGCTTCACCTCACAGGAAACACTACGGTCAATCCAGGCCCTCTACTTTGTTCCCTAGACCCCACACTCTCAAGAATATATATAAAATGCTCCCTCTGGAAATATATTAGAAGCCACATTTAATTTGGCGGGGAAACTATTTCACAAATCTTGCCTGAATACAAATGCTTCTCACGAGTAGTAGACTAAAATAAATAAATTTGTGCATCAAAACAGAGTACTTCTGCTTTCAACAAAGAAGACCAATACAACCTATATTGCTGCATGACCTGGGTGTGTTGTAATGGGATGCAGACTGTATGCGCAATCATGAAATCTGGTTAAATCACATAAAAAGAGCAAATCTGATTTGAGAAAAAGACCAAGAAGGTGCCAGCCTGCTCAGGATTGCAATTTCAGACTCTGAATCTTTCAGTTTTCCATATTTTGTTCTAATTCATATGGCATTTTGATGACAGGTAAAGATATATTTTTTAAACTAATTTTACCAGTACCAATGATTAGAGAATTATTTTCTATTCTAATATAAAACATACATGCTAGGCCTGTATCTACACCCGTTACGTTGTTCCATTGCTTTGCCCATTGATTCCCACCCAGCCCCACACTGGTTCGATTATCACGGTTTATTGTAGGTTTTAATACCTTATAGCCAAAGTCTATTTCATTTTTAAAATTCTCATTGCTCTTTTCACCCACTTATTCTTCCCGGTTAAAAATTCATTTTGTCAAGTTCAAATAAATAAATCTTGATGGGATTTTCACTGAAATTAATTTTGTAAAGAATTGACATGTTGCCTTGAAATAGAACTCCAAAGATAAATGACAAACATTTTAAGAAATGATTTAACATTTGTGAACAATCCCATCCACATTAGTCAAAACTTTTTGGTTGCCAGAAACAAATTCCAACTAAGTCATCTTTAAGAGAGGGGAGCACTGCAGGCAAGAATCAACCCCAGTTCCATATATAAACTCTAAAAACTGAAAAAAAAAAAAAAAAAAAAGGAAAATTTTCCATGGCCTTGGTTCAGCAAAGTTTTAAAGAGGAAACAAAAAACATAAACCATAAAATAAAACAATTGATAAATTGAACTTGCTCAAAATTCAAAGCTTTGCTTCTTTGAAAAACACCTCTAAAAAAATAAAAAGACAAGTAACAGACTGGAAGTAAATATTTGCAAAACATAAATGTGATAAAGGACTTGTATCCAAAATATATATTCTCACATTATAATAATAAAAATTAAAAAAGCAAAAGATTTTATCAGACACTTCACTAAAGATGTATCAATGACAAATAAGCATGTGGAAAGATGCTTAACATTATTTTTCATTGAAATTACAATAAGATGCCACTGCAGACATATTAGAATTGTTCAAATTAAAAAAAAATATATATCAAATGCTGGTGAGAAAGCAGAGCAATGGGAATGTTCATTGCTGGTACTAAAGCAAAATGGTATAGCCACTTTGGAATACAGTTTGGAAGTTTCTTGTAACATTAAATAAATGTTTAACATATAGCTCAGCAATCCTACGCTTAGGTATTTACCCAAGAGAAATGAAAACATATGCTCATACAAAAATCTGTATGCAATTATTTATTGTGGCTTTCCACATAATCACCAAAAGCTGGAAACAGTCCACATACCCATGAGCTGGTGAATATATAACCTGTGATATATCCATATAATGAAATAATATTTAGCAATAAAAAGGAACAAACTATTAATACTTGCAACAATGTGGATGGATCTCAAATGCATTCAATCAAGTGAAAGAAGCAATACACAAAGGCTATACACTTAAGGATTCCATTTACTTAACATTCTGGAAAAGGCAAAACTGTAGGGACGGGATAATAAATCAGTGGTTGCCAGAAGGAAGGGTGGAAGAAGACAGACTACACAGAAGCAGGATAGAACTTTCTGGGGTGATAGAAATATTCTATATCTTGATTGTGGTAGTAATTACACACTTTAAACACTGATCAAATTTCATGTAACTATTTATCTGAACAGGATGAATTTTACTGCATGTAATTATACCCAAATAGACATGTTCTAACAGGGGGAGAGGTATTTATTGGCTCATATATGTAAGAAGGCTGGGTGTTTTCTATTTTCAGACATATTGGGGCTGAGTACTTAAGCAAGGTCCTTAGCCCTATGTCTCCTGCCCTCCCTTCCTCCAAGTTGACTTACTCTTTCCACTGGCCCACCTGTCACTCACACCTTACCAGGATCTTTTTTTTTTTCATTTTTTTTAATGTTTATCATTCAAAGACAGAGAGAGACAGAGTGTGAGCAGGGGAGGGGCAGAGAGAGAGGGAGACACAGAATCTGAAGCAGGCTCCAGGCTCTGAGCTGTCAGCACAGAGCCTGACGCGGGGCTCGAACCCACAAACCACGAGATCATGACTTGAGCCGAAGTCGGATGCTTAACCGACAGAGCCACCCGGCGTCCCACACCTTAACCATGATCTTTACAGGTCATGAGCACAGAACAAGATCCTCTCTCTCTTCCTGTAACAATAGCAATTCCCCCCAGCAGGACACTGATTGTTCCTACCTAGATCTCACAGCCACCCCTAGTCAATGAATATCTGGGCCCCGGAGGAATGAGATACTCTGAGTGGCCACCTTGAGTCATTTGCCCACCCCTGTGGCAGGAAAGAAGGGCACATCAGAATTGCTTGGTGTAGTAGAGAAGCAGTTCCCAAAGAAAGGGGAGCCAGGCAGACAAAATAACAGATGTTCCAACACCCTCATTCTTGATTACTGCATATATGGGATCTGTCTGCTGCTCTTGCTCAACAATACACAGGCCTCCTTCCTGCAAGCTGTGTTCCAAGGAATCTGTACGGCATGTTTTAGAATTTCCATCTTGTAGTTTTAGACTCTCACTTGCAATACATCATCTGCTATGGATACATCTCTTAACATTCCCCCTTTTTCCACATAAGCCCAACCTAGTGGCTGTGGGTTAGATGGTTCCTCCATGCTGAGAGACTGGCTTTAGGGCAGAATGCATCCCACACCTTCCTGTTGGTGATATGACCTGCCATTCTGGTGACGGCAGTCTTTTTTTTTTTAAATGTTTTTTAATATTTATTTTTTGAGACAGAGAGAGACACAGCATGAGCAGGGAAGGGGCAGAGAGAGAGGGAGACACAGAATGTGAAGCAGGCTCCAGGCTCTGAGCTGTCAGCACAGAGCCCGACGCGGGGCTCAAACTCAGGAACTGTGAGATCATGACCTGAGCCAAAGTCAGATGCTTAACCAACTGAGCCACCCAGGCGCCCCTGGTGACAGCAGTCTTAAGAAGTAACTCTGCTGCCCAAATTTGCCTGGTTGTCAGTGGATTCATTCAGCAGTTGCCCTGATACAGAGCAAGAGAGGACAAGGCCAACAGGTGAGTTGGACTGACTTGCATAATTAACCTCACCACACGAGCCTAACCCACGCACAGTGCTGCCAAAACTTTCTTTCAATTGTAGAAATTGATTATACTGTGTATGATTTTTTTTCTAAGGCCACTCAGGAAGCAGCTACATTTTTGGAAGAAACCTTAGAGATGACTTAGTGTGAAAGTCTGATTTTACAAAGGAGAGAACAGAAATCCTGAGAGCTTCTTGCCCATGAACTCAGACTAGAACCTGGGTCTAGTGACCTGTATCTTCACCTCTACTTTCTGAGGCTTCTCTTTTTCTGAGATTTCCTTCAGGTTAATGATTTGTCTCTAAAAATTTCTACCACAAGTGAATGTACATGTTTTGACACGACAATCAGTCAAGGTTGCCACAATCACAGTATCTTGTTACAAAAAACTGTAACGTTAGTCTGTTATCCTGGGAGGATGTAGAATTTAGTGAGCTTGGAGTTAGAAACGCTTATTTATTACATTATTATTCATCCAGAACAAATACGATTTTTAAACATTTAGCATGTTTAAAACATTTAAACATTTTTAAACATTTACCTAGTAGGTAGTCCTTACTAAATAAAATTATCTATCCTTTTCTCTTTGTCTATGTTTCTGTCCTAGTCAAGAGACAAAGTTTAGAAAGGAGGGAAAAGCAAAAAAGTTTCCAGACAGTGACCCTTGTAGAACAAGAAGAGTGATTTCATTTAATGCTGCTTTAAGAAAACAGTGGTCTCTATTATCACTGTGAATGAATGTTGGGACAGGGAGAGGGAATAATAGTTTTAGGACAAGAAAAGCTACTTTTTGGATATTGCTAAGCAATACTGAAGCTTACTTTAAGTATTTTGGTCTCTCACAACTCTGAGATGACACAGTGGAAAGAAGGTCAGTGCAGCATTTGGGCAGCTAAAGGACAGAGAGGACCAGGAAAGACTAGCCAAAATGACACAGGACTGGAGGGTATAGAGGTATTCTTAGATAAGGCAGGAAAAAGAAAATGGGAAGGCATCTTGGGCTCAGGCAGGCAAAAGGTCAAGTCTAAGGAGATCAGCTTAATATAGTTGGTATAGGTCAAGGGGATGGAGGGTACAGTTCTAAGAACAAGCAGCAAGAATCAGAAAATTGACCATCTAAGTCTCACTGTGAGGATCTGGTTCAGTAGACATTGGGTCGTAAGATGGGAATTCCTAACAGTGAGTCTGGGTCTACCATTGCCACTAAGGCAAGAATTTCACATATGCCATGCCCAAGACTAAGACAGAGGTAAGACTATGGCCAAATCTACAGACAGGATAGAGGGGAAAAGTGTTTAGACCAGAATGGGTAGCAAGTAAACTATGTCCTGTTTGTGAAGAAGTCCTTCACTATTTTTCCCATGACAACAGACTTTCACAATCCATAGGACTTAAAATAGAAATAAAGAACAGGAAAACATGATTGCAGAATTTATAGATATATTTTAGTACATGTGCCCAGAGGCATTTAAAAAATATGGCCTTGTTTTTCAAAATAAAGAGAATACATTAATGATAAAGATGCCATCACAGTAAACACCCAACTGATCTATTTATAAATCATTTTCAAAAATACTCTAAGGCTCTTAGGGTACAGGTTATTTAGTCAAGTGGGAAGCACTCTTTTAAGTAACTTGCAATTATTCCATGAAATTCAGAGATGAAAAATTCTAGTCATGGACAGTCTTAGAATTTCAGATTTGTAAGGATATATAAGGACCTTGAAAGGGATAACTTTATTGCCTGATATAGCAGTATGGGTTTGTGTTTCTGTCTGTGTGTTCAGTAGTGGGCAGGTAGAGGCATGGGTACAATGTGTGGGCATGGGAACTACCAAAAAAAAGTTGAGGGACTGAATATAAGGCACTGAATATGATTTCAGTAATTAAAGAAATCACCTGATGGTTTTCTTTTTTTAATTTTTTAACGTTTATTTATTATTGAGAGACAGAGCGTGAACAGGGGAGGGGCAGAGAGAGAGGGAGACACAGAATCGTTAGTAGGCTCCAGGCTCTGAGCTGTCAGCACAGAGCCCAATGCGGGGCTGGAACTCAAAAACCGCAAGATCATGACCTGAGCCGAAGTCGGACACTTAACCGACTGAGCCACCCAGGCACCCCACATCTGATGGTTTTCAAACTGTGATTTACATAGATCTTGAAAACTCTGAGTTGAGATCTCAGTGAATGATCTAAGAATAAAAAGGAAGTTTAGCCAGAAGCCCCCATACTCATTTCAACCAAAGTGATTTTGCTTTTCATATGTGTTATGGAGATTGATTTCATAGAACATCTGAAAGGATGAAGGACTCCAATAATTACCGCAAAAATTGTAAAGGATTTCTAAATGGACAAAAATAGATTACTGGGAATCCTGTTAAGTCCTTCTGGGTTATTTCACTTGGAGAAGCCTGGACCTTCTGTTGTCTTTGAGGTATTTTACAACTCTATAAATTATAAAACACAGTAATGCAAGTGATTCTTGTTCATAGGAAGGCAAATTATTTTTTTTGGGTGAAATATTGCCTTGTGGGTATTGGCTTTGCATCTATTTGTAAACTTATTTATTACCTACATAGTATGTATGTCTTTGAATTATTTTGGGAACTAGTTGTCACATTTTACTGGCTCCCTCATTAATTAATGAGTTAAATCAAAGTCTTTGACAGGTGCTCATTTATATTAGTAGGAGATTCATATGTTTTTTAAAATTATCTTTTAAAACTTGTAAACAATTGGCAGCTACTGATATAAACATCATAATTCACAAAGAAGTTTTAGCCTACTGAATCTAAGTGACCTGCTGAAGTGACAGTAAATTGTCAGTGTCTGTCCTATGATAAACTCAGATTTCACAACTCCTGCCCACTGTCAACACCGCTGTGAGATACTGATCATTGATATTTTAAAGTTGATGAGAAAATTTAAACTTATTAATACACAAACACTTTTGAATATCAAAGTATAAAGGTAAAGTCAATTAAATTTGTCACATATAAACAAAATCTGCTTTGTCTTATCCGAGAATATGTATATATTATTTGATTTAAACTTTAAAAGGACATGTTGGGACTGAAAAATTATTCTTTACCTCCTCAAGGGAGGTCCCCGGTCCACAAGAACTCTTTGGGTCTAAAGGAAGGACTCTCACCCTTTTGTTTTCTGCCTCAACACACATGATGGATAAGTCACATGTGTTACAAACTCTGTGGGAACAGTTATGACAATCTATCCATTACATACAAATTCCCACACACTGGCTAGAACTTCCCTTTCTTCCTGCATCAAGACAGCATATCAAAATGTAAATGAATGGGTGACTATTAAGGGTTTGTCCTGAAATACATATTTAAAAGGCAAATCATTTGGTAGAATTGGATATTTTATCAATGGTAAGGAATAATTATCTGAACTATTTCCCAACCCTGGGACTCACTAGGTTACTTCACCTCCATGGCAGATAATCACCGGTTCAGAGAGATGGCTCCTGAGCAGAAAAGGGGCAGAGAGAGAGAATCCCAAGCAGTTTGTACTGTCAGCACAGAGCCCAGGGCAAGGCTCCATCTCAAGGAGCCCTGAGATCATGACCTGAGCCTAAATCAAGAGTTAGATGCTTAAGGGAAAGAGCCACCCAAACACCCAGAGATGTTAACCCTTCTTTTGAATAAAAGGAGCAGAAGGAAATATCCACCAAAAAAAAAAAAAAAAAAAAAAAAAAAAAAAAAAAAAAAAGAAGAAAAAAAAAAAGTGGAAATTATCAAGAAACACAATTTAAGGAAAAACAAACTTTGAAGGAGACAATTAAAACTGAAAGAAAACAAATTTCTAAGGGAGGGTCCTAGACAAGAAAGGATTAAAGGAGACAAACAGAAAAAGATAAAGACCACAGGAAGAGACCAAACCAGTAAACAAACAAACAACAAACAAACCCACCAGATTCCAGGGTCTTTATTTTGTTGTTTTCCGATGTAGAAAGTCTATACTCCTGTTATGGGTTGAGCTGTGAGCTACGCCATACGCTCCCCCCACCCCCACCCCCACCCCCACCTCAATTAATATGTTGAAATCCTAATCCCCAGTACCTCACAACCTGACTTTATTTGGAGATAGGGTCTTTACAGAAATAACGTTCAAATGAGGTTGTTAGGGTGGGTTCCAAGCCAGTAAAATTGGTATTTTTATAAAAAGGGGAAATTGAAAATAGACATGCACACAAGTATAACACTGTGTGAAGATAATGGCAGAAATCGGAGCAATGTTTCTACCACCCAAGGAACACCAAAGATTACCAGCAAACCACCAGAAACTAGGAGAGAGGCATGAAACAGATTTCTGCCTCACAACTCTTTGAAGGAACCAGCCCTGCTAAAGCATATATTTTAGACTCCTAGCCTTCAGAACAGGGAAACAATTTCTTTTTAAAACACTCAATTTGTGGTACTTTATTATGGCAGCCCTACCAACAGCTTCCGAGGCAGTTGCAGTGGTCCTCAAGAAGATGGGTCCATGTCTATTTGTCCAAAGAGACGGCTCTCTCTGCTGTACATCTAGAAATTGGAGAGAATTAGGAACGGGGCAGACAGGGAACCAACAGCTGGACAGAGACTGCCAATTAGTGTTCATTCAATGAAAAAGGAGGAAAAGCAGACATTTTATTATGTGTATCCAAAATGCATTAAAATAATGAGAGGGTTACCAAGTGCTTCTAGGGTTCAGAATTCCATTCCTGGCAGCAAACAGGTCAGGCAAGGTGGAGGACATGATAAGCCTGATAAGTCAGACCCGTCCAGCAGTCTGGTTCTCCCTAAGCCTAAAATACTGCTGAGAACCTGAGTGCCTGCAGCTTGAATGGTAATTTTCTGGGTAAAACAGAACAAAATTAAAATGCAGGCTAACTTTTAACTATTCTCTTTGAAAATGTGACTAAGGTGAGCTCTGTAAGTTTGCAAGGGTAATGAATAAAGAGTTACATTGTTCTCACTTATAGGACTTCTGGCCATGATATCCCTACATAGGAGTCCTGACACATCTTTCAAACAGGGAGAAGTGGCTACTGGCATTATCAAAATTGTAGCTTAAACAAATCCAATGTGCATATGAGTACACGAGGACAAAGAACATAATGATTCCTAAAGCTAGAAAATGTTAAACACAGGAGAGAAAGACTAAGTTTGAGCAATGAGAAACATATTCAACCATCAAAAGTATATGCATCAAGAAAATATAACAACAATCACATATACAATTGCATAAAATAATTTGGCAAATGTCGCATCAGATTACTGGACTAGTTTGACTATACTGAGGTACTATGTAACATTTATCATGTGAAAACTTCATACCACAAACCATTCTTCCAGTCATCCCAGAATCTTGCTTTCCCCTAACAGTTCTGTTCCATCAACAAGGCGTGACTCCCATTCCCTTACGTAGACCAAGGTCAGTAGCACTGTGGAAAGCAGTGATAACAGATACACTCTCTTGCCTTGAAAAAGAATGTATGATTTTCTCACTGTCAGTTGTCAAATGATTGTTACCAAGCTTGCATCACAGTTCTGGTTATATGATTTTTCTATTCTAGGATGTGCCCTACGGACATTATGCTCTTCCCTGGGTCATTATCCCTCTTTGCTTTTCTCCTTTGTCTGATCTTCTTGTATTTTGCTTTTTCTCCCTTTACTCAGTTGCATTGACTTGCTAAATCAAGTGAATTTTATATTCCATACTGTCACTTCTCCAGAATGTGGTCAATGGTCCCAGCCCCTGTCCAAATAGATGCTCCTTGTCATGAGGCCCATTATCTTATATGCCCTAACCTTTATTTCTCAAGAAGAATACTTGGATCTTAACATCCTTTATCCCCTAGCTGAATAAATAATTGGGGTAGATACCTGTTTTGGGGGAGGGAAGTCAGGTTCCTTCCCAGTGTTTTCAAGCATTCATAGCCCTACTTCTACCTGACACAAATAAATAAAACATCTTCATTTGTGCATATCCACCACCTTTCTTTTCCCTTACTCTTACAACTCAGTCACTTACTGCCCTTGTTATAAACAGCACGAGGCTGGGAATCAAAATTTTGGACTTTTTAAAACCTTTTAACAACCTTCTTACTCTATAGAAAAAAAAGTCTAGGAAAACCCTTTAGCTTTTTTTAATATTCTCACCTATAAAATGGAATATTTATCATCACTACCACACAAAATTATTATGAAATTGCCTGAAAAATGTCTGATCTGACTGAAGTTAGAAAAATTAGCATATTATTAAGACATTAGATGTTTGAGAACCTTGCCTGAGCGAAGTCCATGAGTTGGAGACAGGTGAACTAAACCTTACGTAAAGGTTCAGAAGAATTCCAGGTAAGAGAATATTGGTCCAGAAAGTAGGGTCAGATTTTGATATGTTAAACAAATTAATGAAAAAAAATTATAGAAGTAAGACTATCTGAGGAGAGTTTGAAGAAGATGGCATTTGTTCAAAACAAATAAAAGCTTCTGATCATGCCACTGCCCCTGGAATTCTATTCTCCCTTCCCTCCTACTGAGCCAAATTTTTTCAGCTCTCTGATAATTCCAGCCAACATTGATCTTGCCTCTTCCTGATCTCCCAGTGCACAGAAGATCTAGATCATTTACTTGGGCCCTTAATTAATAGGGCTTTGCATGTTGTCTTGATTTCTAGGCATTCTTTCATGTTAATATTCAAGCACGTCTTAGGTTCAAATGATTTATAGCAGTCCATGGGGCTAGACACTGTGTTACACATTATATGTTATGCCAACCATCTGCCTGTATCCTATAATGCTTTCAGATTTCTGCTTCTATTTCCTAGACTTTATGTGTTATTGTATTGTCTAGGAAAGGCCAATTTCCTAAAATTTTCTTCTAGATCTTAGAAAATCCTTTTCAACAGTATCTCTTTCTCTTACACATTCATAATTATATTTCCCCTTTTTTTGCAGTATTTCTTCATACTCACCATATTGGCTCATACTACCTCCCTGCACAGTTAAGCACCAGACGAATCCTCTTTTCAGATACACAACTGGTCTGGGTTGACGTCTACAACTTGTATTTCTATAAACTTCTGGACCAGCCCACTTCCTGGCTTGCTGACACTCTAAACAGGGCCTCCCACTTTTTGACAATTTGTGTCATACAACTTCACTTTTACAAAAGATCTACCTAAGTACTTGTTTTCATTAACCACCCCCTCCAAAATCGAAGGGAATTTTTGTTTTTATGAAAATAGGTGGAAAGTAAAAATGGCATTCAGCATTGGTTTTGCAGCAGGCCAGCATAAAGGTAGAAGGCATCACCAAGGCTTCTTTCCCAGTGCTACACTCGGCATCTCAACATCTAGCTGCCGTAGCTTTGAACTGTGTCTGTGAGCATCTCTGCTTTATCTTATTTTGTGCACCCAGTAGCAAGATGAGTCCTGAAGTACCAGAAAAACCTGAGAGGTTATTTTGGGGGCCTAGGAAAGCTCCAAATCTTTTTTCATATAAACTAATGGTAATTGCTATGCTTTATCCCATTTCTGTTTACAAAAGATTTCATAGAAACACTCCACTTTTGGATAGTGGGGGAAACCTGTATACTAGCCATCACTCTCCTGACCTCTTTTTCTCAACTAGTATATTTTACCTGTGGAGATTCCACTTCCCGTGATGCAATGCTTCACCTCCCCAACCTCCATGTTACTTCCTCCCCTCACTTTTTTTTTCTGGTGTTACAGGTTCTAACTGGGTATAAAAAGAGAGGTCTTCTAAACCATGTGAATATACTTAAGACTACTGAACTGTATACAAAAAAAAAAAAAAAACAGTAAAGATGATAAATTTGCTATTTGTTTTTTTTTTTACCATAATTCAAAAAAAAAAAAAAAAAAAGGAGAGAGTTAGCTCTTGATTAGGTTTAAGAAAAAGGAAAAGGATAGAAGACAGCCAGCCTTATGGCTACCCTCAAAAGGCAGCAGATAAGTGGCAGAGGGTTGCTGCCCAGATTTTTATTTGAACACAAACTAGCTTTTGTGAAAGGAGACACAGACCCTGGGGGTGAGGATGGAGGGGGGAAGGTCTTCTTAACTACTTTCAGTTGAGCATAACAAAAGTAAGCCACTAATTGTCTTTCCTTATAGACCCAAAGACATTGTAGCTGATGGAAATTCCCCTGGATTCCAGCACTAAGTTGAAGGTCACTGTCAACTGCAAATTTTCACCTTTTTCTCACCTTTGTAGGTACATGTGTAAGGAAGAGACAATTTTTATTAGGAGCCACTATCAAGCTGCTGTTTTACAGAAACAGCTCATTTTATTTATTTATTTATTTTTTTTTCAATATATGAAATTTATTGTCAAATTGGTTTCCATACAACACCCAGTGCTCATCCCAAAAGGTGCCCTCCTCAATACCCATCACCCACCTTTCCCTCCCTCCCACCCCCCATCAACACTCAGTTTGTTCTCAGTTTTTAAGAGTCTCTTATGCTTTGGCTCTCAGCTCATTTTAAAAGAAAGCTCATTTAAAGCCACCTGGGTGGGTCAGTCAGTTAAGCATTGGACTCTTGATTTCTGCTCAGGTCATGATCTCACAGTTCTTGGGTTCCAGTCCCTCAACAGCTTGGTGTTGACAGGGTGGAGCCTGCTTAAGATTCTCTGCCTCCTTTTCTCTCTGCTCCTCCTCTGCTCATGAGGTCTCTCTTTCTCAAAATCAAATAAGCATTAAAAAAGGGAAAGCTCATTAAAATATTTCAAATCAACTTTCCATTCATATTTAAAATTTTTCAACTAAGAAAAAAAACAGCCTGATACTGAGTCCCTGAAAATTTTAGAAACTGATTAGAATGGGGGTAGAAGAAACTATGAACTATCAAGATGGGAAATGAGAGGTTCCAGGCATTTTCAAACATTTAAAGCATGGTCTAATAACATGGGACAAGAAGAAGACATTACAAAGAGCCATCCTGGTAAATAAAATTCTTTTTCAACCAGCTTAAGGGAATAACTGTCTTCAATATTGGCCTAATGAGGGGTAGATTGTTCATTAGCACATAGCCAACATTCTAGCTGTGCAGGGAACTAAGAGAATATACTAAGTCTACTGCTCTCTGGAATCATCAGTTCATGTATAAATCTTATGGAAAAAGATAATCACTTATTCCACAAGTATTTATTATATAGATACAGAATCAGGTTTACTTCTTAAACGATCAGAATCGGCAGTTACCTTCCATGGTGTGTTATAATGGAGAATTTCACTGCTTCTGATTGCTCACCAGCCACCTTTTTAACTTCCTTTCCACCCAAAAGGTAATGTTCCCATTAACACCAAACCTATCAGTTAACACCTATGCTTTTCTCATATTAACTAGTTGCTACCTTCAGAGGCAGGAAGAAGGAATGCACTCAAAAGGCAAGTCATATTAGGGGACATTTAGTTTTCTTTTATGTTTATTTAAGTTGGTTTTACTCAGATCCTACCAAATGAAACCATCATGTACGTGCTAGGAAATATGCACAGATGAACAAAGAACCATCCTAGTCCTCAAAGGAACTTGAGGAGGGAAAACTCACCTTAGCGCAAGAGTCTACCGGAGAAAACAGAAGGGGGCTGTTGATAGTGAACTAAATTGGGAGAAGGTGGTCTCAGGGTAGAGCCAGGGATTCTTTCATCCCTTTCAAATCCTGGTTCAGCAATGAGGACAGTCTTAGTGCCTTGCTTTGATCTACTGACTGGAGAAGAGGCCATTCACTTCCATTCCAGCTGCCCCCACATCTCTATCAAAGCTTGAGAGCTCAAGGAAGGTCTAATCTGGATAATTAACACTTGAAAGCCAGGAATAAGTCCTAACATTGAGAATTGCACCCACTTATCAGTTTTTTAGAACACAGACCTACTGCACGCATTCATTTCTAAGCACCACAGAATGTAGCAAAGGCCTTGCAATGGTGCGGAATTATGTGAGCAGTCTTAGGGAAAAGTAAACACTACTGTTCACTGCCTGACAAGTTGATTCATTCACTCACCTCGCGACTTCTTGAGGACCTTCTACGTGCCAATCACTGGATACATATAAGATGCTATACAAGCATACAATCTGGGGGACCAAACCAAACCATCCAAAACAGATTTTCTAAATGCTTTATTAGCTATGTGTCTCACCCTTACAGGGATGCATCTAAGCTGAAACAGTCTACATCTCAATGATTTGGACCCGTTCAGCCTTCAACCTTTGGCTTTCTTTTATTGCCAGTAACATTAGGATTTTTCAAGATATTGCCTGTGTTATTAGAAACCATTAGTCAGAAAATTAGAATTCATTAGCAGACAGATAATGTGCTTGCTACTATGATATATGGGACTATATTTATCCTGCAGTGTAACATATCTTCTTCATCAGTGCAGGAACAGGATGATCTTTCATCTGGATGAAATAGCCTTGAAAGCTTCGTCACTGCAATGCAGCAAGAAGCTACTAAAATGGTTCTTCCCAGACTCTTTTTTGCTGAATAAAAAAAAAAAAAAAAAAAAAGACTGCACTACCTCCCAAGGGCTTCCATGCAGTTGCTATAGCAACACTACATCTGAGTCAGAACTATTAACAATCACCATGGCAACAAGTGTCTCACTTGCCATTTCCAGAAACTCATTGCGTTTGGACTAGAATCATCGCACCATGTAAAAAGGGGTGGAGTTTTCCTCTCACTAGGAAACAGGATACTTTCTCCAAATAACTTATCCAAAAGACGTTTTAAATGAAATAAAATTATAAAGGAATCATGCCACCATAAGCTGATTATCCTCTTTTCTGAAATATTATAGTTTAATGGAAATGGTTAATATGTTAATATGGCGGATTCACTTTTCCCACTAGGATTCGGTAGAATCTTTGGTATGTAAAAAGTTCCTATTTTTTACATTCTCATAACTGTTTTCTCTTGCCCAGCTCCTTTTTGTCTCTGCTAATTTCCCTTCCTTCACTCTGTCAAACACCCTCTTGAATATTTAGCAGAGCAAAATTCTTTGGAGATTTGCGGATCACACTTGTCAAGTTAGAAACAGCAGAAAGGATCACACATATTTCTGGAATTGCACCAATAATGGAGTGTGTGATACTCTAGGAGAAGTAGTCATGGGCTGTGGGGCCACGTTGGTCCCTTCATCATGCACAAGATGGTAAAATCGCAAGAGAGGGGAGTGTCCAGATTTTCATACAGAGTGTGGCCTCCCCAAGTAGTTGGACACTGGAGCAAAATCAATACACTGCAGCTCCAGTCTGAAAACTCCTGGACCATCTCTACACTCATGTCGCCTTGCTTCCCTATATGTCCCAGAACACCTCTGTACCTCCTGATCCCAGGGCTCTCACCATGCCATGTCATGTCACACAATGACATTTTCTTGGGATTTGCAACCTGGTTCAGAGTTGCTAAGGCCAGATAAGTTTGGCCAGTAGATTTCAGAACAGGTTTTCACATGTATGGACCAAAAAAAAAAAACAAAAAAACATGCACGAATTTTCCAAAACCAAAAGCCAAATTACATTAAATTCCAATTTGACTTTTTTTCTTTTCTAAGTATCTTGTTTAGTGAAAACAGAGATTCTATGTTCTGATATGCCTTTTTTTTCCCTCAGAGCTCTCACACCTTGGAGAATGAAGTCAGGCTCTAGAACTAGGAAGCTTGAATGCAGAGACCACCACTGTACCAGTGATAAGAGAAGGGAAATGGAGGTGACCCTTCTTTTCACTGAGAATCCTAGGTTATTGACTCTTCTTATGTAGGATTTGTTTAGAATAAAATTTGGAGGAGGGGAGAGGCAGGCAAATTGGTGTCGCAGTAAGCCAATGTGATAGGAAGTCCTTGAGGAAAGACTCTCCAGCCTGCTATTGAGAAGTTAGAAAGACTCCAAGGTCAGGGTGACATCAGGCTGAAAGCTGAGGGCTATCCTGTAGCCAGGGTACACAATCATTCAGAAAGAAGAAAAATGTTGCATTTTGTAATGAACCCACCTCTGAATGAGGCTCTCACATGACTCCCCTGGCCCTGAATACCCAAGAAAATACACACTTGAACCTTCTCCAGAAAATGTGATACTGGAATATTCACATTTACAATTTCCTCTGAAATTCTACAATTTGTCTACAGACTACTTAATTTTTCTGTAACTTTTTCCCATGTTCTAAATGAAATCAAGCCAAAGCCCCTCTGGAAAAGAAAGCAGTGGTTTTTGTGACTGAGTGCAAACAGTCAAATTAAGGGTTTGGCTACATAGTAGTAGTCAGTGTAAAGGACTTCATCTGGGAGATGCCTACTGATGGGCATTTGCCATGGCTATTTGTACACCAAACTGTAAGTAAATGGTATAAGTACCAGATTTGGAGTCAAATCCCTTATTCCTTTCTTTACTAGCTGTGAAACTGTGGTAAGTAAGTGACTTGATCACACCCACATTTTTTCCTCATCTTTGAGATGGAGCTAAGAATATGTAGTTCACAGAACTGTTCCAACGATTAAATGAATTAATCTATACACAAAACACCTAGAACAGAAAAAAAAAGAAAGAAAGAAAGAAAAAGGTTGTGTTATATAATGAACCCACCTCTGAGTGATAGTAAATACTACTGGTACTCAAACACTATTACATTATAGTTGGATTCAGTTTGTCTATATACTCATTGCTTCCTACTCATACAGATATAAATTGGTTTTTTGCTTTAAAAATTGTTCAGGGGCACCTGGGTGGCTCAGTCAGTTAAGCATCAGACTCTTGATTTCTGCTCAGGTCATAATCCCAAGGTCATGAGATCAAGCCCTGCATCAGGCTCTATGTTGGGCATGAAGCCTGTTTAAGATTCTCCCTCACCACCACCCCCCCATTAACACACATACACTTTAAAAAACAAAATGTTCATTAACTATATTCATTCTTCATCTATTCAACAAATGTTTATCTCTGAAAGGCAGAGACAAGATGTAGGTCTTGCCTTGTAGGAATTATAATTTGCTAATGTTGAAAAGAGTAGTATGGGAGGAGAAGCATTGCAAACAAGATTCCAGTTTTGGAACTAAACAAGGGATTTTTCCCAGGTAGGTGAAGTAGTCCTGCATTAATATTTGTGGACTGCTCTCCTTCTCAAACATAACTTCTAATAGGTAAAAATACCCACGGGCTTTTGTACTCCATTTGTGAAGCTATAGTGTGGTTTGTCCCAATACTGCCATTAAAATCGCCTAGTATAAAGCGTGTGTTACTCTTGGCTATAAAAATAAAAGTTCCCTATAGACTAGAACTTGGCAAACATAGTTTGATTAAGTTGGGCTATTTTTATTTTATGCTCAAAGGGAAGCAACATGCCCTAGTGAATCAAGCTGTTTTGAAGTCCGAAAATGGGAGTTTTGATTCCGACTCTGCCACTGAGTTATATTTGGAAAGTTCCTCAGTGTTTTCCCCATTTGAAAAAAGTGGAGAATAGTTTCTGCCCCCTATATTTTATTATAATGAAGGGGAATAAAAGTGTTCAATGTTATCATGAATCCTAATTCTTTCACATGCTGTCTCAGAACAGAAACTGGAATGTACCGGTTCTGTTTGTTTCTTATGCTACAAAATAAGAGCAAGTGAATATAATCAATCCAGCCCAATTTAGCCATGTGCAAACAGACCTTCCAGGTTCAGAGACTGAACCTTCTAAGAGAATTCAGTCCTGTTCACCCACAATAAAAGAGCAAGTACGTAGAGAGAGGGGCACCCATCTTCTGAGGTCCAATTCAAACATTTTGTTTTGTTATTTGTGCAGTGCGATAGATTTTTCACTAATTTCCTTCTCACAGCAATTCACAAAATTAGGAAATAAATTGCTTTGAGATATACTCTACTTCTACTTCTTTCAAGAAAGCTCATGGAAGACAGCAGAGGAGTTTTATCTTACACACACGCGCGCGCACACACGCGCGCACACACACACACACACACACCCTAAAGCAAAATCTTTAATTATCACTATCCCAAGTCCTTTTTGGTAGGGGCCATCCTAGGTAAAATCAACTGCAAGAGTGGCCTGATAGAGCAGTGAACTGTCTAGGTCCACCCTGGACCAGGAAGTCCTGTAAAATCAGCAGGTTGCTGAAAGTCAGCAGTAATTCTCAATGACAGAATTCTACTTTACTCCACCAAGTCTTTCCTAGTCTCTCCAGCTTGAAGATTCTTTCTTATAAAACCTTCAAATCTGCTTATCTGGCAAACTTTTGAAAAAAGGTTATGGGGTACCTGGGTAGCTCAGTTGGTTAAGCATCTGACTTCGGCTCAGGTCATGATTTCACACTTTGTGAGTTCAAGCCCCGCGTCGGGCTCTGTGCTGACAGCTCAGAGCATGGAGCCTGCTTCAGATTCTGTATCTCCCTCTCTCTCTGCCCCTTTCCTGTCCTGCTCATTCTGTCCCTCAAAAATAAAGAAACATTAAAAAAACACAAAAGGTTACATGTTCTCTTTGGGCAGAAACTCTATGTTATGTTTGTTTTCCTTACAGCAGCTAAGACAAATAACTTGTATGTCCTTGTTAATAAAGGCTTTGATTTTAGAGTTCTGTAAAGACAAAAAATTAAAATACTTGCTGACTGCTGCTGATATATGGACAAGGGAAATGATTCCATCTGGGGACACTGGTTGCAGCTTCCTTTGCAACCTCGCCTACTGAAATCAGATAGTGTTTGAGGTATATATATTGAATCAAGATCTCTCTGGGGTGCCTGGGTGTCTCAGTCAGTTAAGCATCTGATTTCAGCTCAGGTCATGATCTCAGTTTGTGCTTTCAAGCCCCCGGTCGGGCTCTGTGCTGACAGCTCAGAGCCTGGAGCCTGCTTCGGATTCTGTGTCTCCTTCTCTCTCTGCCCCTCCCCCACTTGTGCTCTGTCTCTCTGTCTCTCTCTCTCTCTCTCAAAAAAATAAATAAATGTAAAAAAATTTTTTTAAAGATCTCTCTAGTAATATTGCCTTATGCATATGCATCTTAAGGCCAAGGGCAGAAATGGTTCAACTCCACCTTAATTAATCAAGTGTGAAGTAGAGAAATATCTAGAAACATGAGTAGGACCTACCATTTTGAAGTATTCAGATGGTCTTTGCGGTTTAGACATTCCAAATGTTATAATATCATATTCAAATTGACTGTTGCTACCAGAGATCCACCCCGGACTTGACAGTCCCTTTGACCTTCTGTTAAGTAGGCAGTCCCAACATTTCAGTTAAAACAAACAAACAAACAAACAAACAAACAAACAAACAAACAAAACTTAATTAGGGTTCTTTGGTTGCTAGCAATAGAGACAGCTCTGGTTACTTTGAACAAGGGCTGTAATACTGGAAAGTGACTGGGCAATGCACATGATCAAACAGAAGCCTGAAGAACCCAACTTAAAACAGGTAAGAACCAGGTAGCTCCCAAAGGTCTCAGCATTATCTCAGCAGATGCTTCCAGTGAGCAAGCTTTGGAGTTTTGTTTTGGCCAAGAGAATGTTATTAGCTAAGGTTAGGGCACATGTTCAGTGCTTGGCTGTCCCGGAGAGAGAATCTAGGAGAAGAAACCTCCAAGGAAGGCCATGATTCCATAGAAACAGGATGGGCTCCAGAATTCACCAATCCACTAAGATTGCACCCCATGTAGGGAGAGAATTTGCCCCCTACTACATCCACTCCCCAAATATCAAGAAGTTTTAAGCAATGGGAAAAAGGATATTGTTTGCCTCCAAAACAACAAACATCCACTACAAACAACATCCCACTTTCTCTTCTGCCATAGATGTACCATTAGATCTATTCTGTTAGCCCTTAACAGACAAAGTGGGGAAATTACATGTGCCTGCTGTTTAGAACCTTGCTAATGAACTTGAGCCATCAGCTAGCACAATTTCCCTAGTACTATATTCTTCTTACTCTTATGCCCCTCTGGATCACAGCATGTAATCCAGGTGCTCCGTTCAGTAACATTTTGCAACACTGCTACTATCCCCACCTGCCTTGCTTCAAAGATGATGATAACCAAAATGACAGTGGCAGCTTTTCATATTTTCCAAGTTTAACAAAGGAAGGAGGTTTCTGTAATATTAACATGCATTTGGATGGGAATAAGCAACTAAAGCAACTGGCTGTGCAAGGTTTATGATGTCTAAACTCCCACCAAGCTGCTATAATCTCTCCATATGTCTCCTGGTCATTGGGAGCCAAGCTTAGAATTGACAAAAATCAGGGCAATGCCTTTCCTGGTCATGATACCTGTAAGCAAGCAAATAATGAGGATGACCTACTATTCACCAAATTGGCATGTTTAGTACCAGTCACCCAGAAAACAAGCTGGAGAGCAAAGACAGGACTTGCATTCGTACAAGGCTTCAAAAGAAAGATACTGCATGTCCATGTTCTGCAATTTCTCTCCAATATTTACACATTATAATATGACAGCATAATGTATATTTACTCTGATTACTAGGTCATTTTCACTTCCCAGCTATTTGGCTGATAATTGCTATTCACTGTGTTTCCTAAATGCTAAATGAGCAACACGCTAGTGCTGATGAAAGTTGTACGTGCCATTTTAGTGCTGTGCCAGAAAAAGCAGCCGGAACCATGGGGGTGCCAATTGCAAAGGCTTACTCTGTACTGACCCAGCCTTAGGTCCTCAGTTTTTCATTCAATGTTTCAGAAGTCATCGCTTCACTTAACACATTCAAAGTAATAGAAATAATGGTTTTTGTGATTCATTTATGCTGCTGGTTAGCCAACAAACTAAATCCAAAAGATCCTGAATTATCTATATTTTAGTTGGGTCTTTACAGTGAATACACAATCCAAATAATTGCCAACTCTTTCTTCTATTCTATGAGTTTATAGGCCAAAATTTGCTTATCTTTCCTGCTGGTTTTCAAAAACTTCAGATGTCTGCATTAGCTATAGAAACACACAGATACACTTTAAGATGTGGCATTTCCTGCCCAATAAAAACCCTTTGAAAAAGTGTTCCTCCCAAACTCTGATTTTAGATGTATCCTATCTACAGCTTTCCAGGCCTAGACTCCCCCCACTCCCCCCCCCCCAAAAAAAAGAAGAAGATAAAAGCTGAGGATATCATGCTTGGCTTTGTTTCCTGAGGTTTGGGATAAAGATCAGTAATAGCACTGGTGTGACCTAATGAGTTTCATCTGCTTCTGGGTTTTAGGGGAGCACACATTCAGACATAGGTTTGCAGAGCTGTGAGGAATAAAGACATCAAACACTAAGGAGTTGAAGCAGAGAGAGTAAACCTGCATGTCCTTCATACACAAAGCTCCATGCTTACCTGTTTGGCTTGTAGCCCTGCTTCCAGTGAGGTGCACAGTGTTATGTAATGACCTGGGGCTAGAGTATAAAGTCAGGAAGGATAAAGGGGGCAAAGCAAGGCTTGGTATTTTGCAAGTCTGTTCAAGGTAGGTTACAGAATGGATAATTATTCCCAGTGCTTGCCTCTTGGGTACACAAATCAGGCAGATATTGCTAGGAGATAATTACAGGTGTTTCCACAAAACCAACAGGGAAGTTTGGTAGTTCTGGATTATGGTTGCAGAGGTGACTTGGCAGCAAAGAAAACTTAATTATTTAAGCCACAGGGGAAAGTGAGAGACAAACAGTTGTTTCAAAAGTGTCATAAATTCAAGAATAAGTATTCTGTCATACATACAGTTTGGAAAGTTAAAAACAGAGTGGCACTACCAAGGACAACAAAAATTATTCCACCACATTAGCTTTCCTAACTTTTTCATTTCACCCTTGCTTCGAGCCCCAAATTCCTTCTCTCCACAGCACTGTTTTACCTGGATATACAGACCATAATTATAAGATAGCCATTTGTCACCATTTCACTCTCTTTTGGGCTCCAAATATCTCTGGTACATCTTGATTTAACCCTTTGTCCTTGTTGGTGGTTTGTCTGAAACTTCATAGAAAGCTAACTAGTCTTCTGTAATAGCATTTGACTTCCATTCCCTTTTCACAAGCTAAGCAAGACATTAAATCTCCCTGGGCCTTAGCAGCACCATTTGTAGCATAACATCTACCATGCCCAACTTACAGGATTATTTCAGGAATCAAAAGAGATGAATATAGGGGTGCCTGGGTGGCTCAGTCGGTTGAGTGTCTGACTTCAGCCCAGGTCTTGATCTCATGGTTCATGAGTTCAAGTCCCCCTGGGGCTCTGTGCTGTCAGAGCAAAACCCACTTCGAATCCTGTGTCCCTCTCTATCTCTCTCAAAAATAAACATTAAAAAAAGAGATGAATATAAAATATGCTTTAAAACTACAAAGTGCAAAATGAACGGAAGTTGATTCTCTATATTTTCTTGATTTGGGAAAATTTGGAAAATAAAGAAATGCAAACACAGACAAAGTCTTTTCTCAGATGCACAGCTTTATATTAGGGCTAAAAAGTCTCCTTCCTCATTTCTGTGCAGTCACCTGGGGCAACTCCCCTCTACTAAGTTTGCAGAATCTGTCACATTCATATCTTATTTTCTGATTCTCTGAATCCACAAAGTCCATGGGACATGGAAACTCTGGGCATATACTACTACCCAGATCCTTTTGACATTCCTTTGAGAAGTACACCTTCCAGGATGGAATGTGCCACATTAGTCTACACACACGCAAATACTCCTTATTCTGACGTTCAATTATTTCTGAATGCTTATAAAAGGATTGTAGAAAATTGTAGCATCAAAATAAAGACAATGCAAAAAGCAGAATCCCACAGGGGCAGAAGAATAGCTTGGATTTGTGGTGGGCACAGATCCTGGTGATTGGCCAGTATGTTTCCTCAGTCTTCTCTAGTCTGGATCCATCATTATTTTGTTGGTTTGTTGATTTGTGTGTTTTTCTCAATCCAGTTCCATCTATGGCATAGGTAGTACACAGTATTCCCAGGGAGAAGCATCATGGTGTTTGTCGGCCTTGGAGTGTGGTTGAGCTGTGTACCTTTCCTGTGTACTCATAAGTATTTTACCATCAAATGAAAAGATATTTTAGTTAACTAGTAAAAGTCTTACATACTGACTCAGAGGATATGTTTTACTCCTTGGTTTAATCCTAACATGACTAGATTTGTAATGCCATAGCATCTTTGTATGTGTACCTCTTCCATGATTCCTAGACAATATTGCTAAAAGGAACTCAGAGTGGAGGCCATGGTAGATGAAAGAGAACAGACACTGGAGACTTAACAGCTACACGGAGTCCACTAATGCAGCACCCAGTCTAAGTTCCTGGCTCCCATTCTAACACTCTTACTGCAATACCTGGCTTCCATTTGCTACACGTATCTCATATTTTCTTGTCTGAGAGAGGAATTTTAAAATAGTAGGAACAGAAAAGTTAAAGGCCTGATAATTATGCAGAAGGCAGGGTTGATAGTGGCAGGGAGCCAGCACAGAATGAGCCCTTGTGAGCACTTCTGTCTTTCCTTGAGTAGCGGAAAGAGTTCAATCACATTCATCAAAGATTAAAGTGCTTTGAGTTACCCCTCCAGAGCACTTAGAAAGAGATGCCTTCTTCTCTGTCATCCAGAGCAGCTTAAGTTTTTCCATCTATTAATTTTCTACATCTGGTATAGTTTTTCCAACTTTCCACCAGAGCTTCCTCTTAAAAACTAATGGGTCATTCAGAAACATCCACTTTTCCTTCTCTGAAAAAGTTTTGAGAAGTTTGAAGGGCAGGAGGATGGGAGAATGGGGTCAATCTGGGAAAGAAAAAAGTAAAGATTCATTTTGTTTTTAGAACCCCTGGTTTCCAGCTCTGGATCACATATCCGTAAAAATGGTTGTGTAAACTAAATAGAATGACTGGTGGGAGAAAACCTGAATCATTCAACCCTGAGAGAATGCAGGAGTCTGAATCAGGTTCAACTCAATTCAACAAGTATTGATTGACTGCCTACAATGTGCTATCACGGGGTTAGCAAGCTAAAAAGTAAAAAACCTACAGAGAGGAGAGTGATTAAAGCTCTCTCACCTATTGTACTTGGTGCTCTTTTATACCTGAATCTTGACTCACAACTTAACTCATGAATTATAGGAAATTTTTGTGGGAAGCTTTTGCCTTCAGAGTATCCATTTCCCCCCGCCCCACCCCTGGTAATAGGATAATGATTTGCCTTGGGAAAATCCCCCTTCCTAGTTTCAACCCATGACATTTGTTAAAACCGATTCCATCACCTGTAACAGGGGAAGAAATGTGATGTAAGCTAAGGTGACCAGCACATGACATTACCCTAACTACAGTGATTGATTGGTTCAGGAGAGAGCACATGATAGTATCAGAGAAATCTGAGACTATTTTCCAGAGTCACCAAGAGATACCTTATTTCTGGGGAAGTTTATGAGAGCATAGATTAAGGATCTGAAGCTGCTGGCAACCATATTGCCATTAAAAGAGGCAGAAGAGAACTAATCCAGAGACAAGCGCCAAAAGAAAGAACCCTAAAGCCACTGTTGCAGCCCTTAGGAACAACCCCTCCAGAGACAATCCCCTTTGGAATTTTCAGTTACTTAAGAGAATTTTTTAGGGCACCTGGCTGGCTCAGTTGGAAGTGTGCAACTCTTGACCTAGGGGTCATGAGTTCAAGCCCCATGTTGGGAGTAAAGCTTACTAAAAAGAAATAAACTTTAAAAAAGAGAATTTTTTTTTTCCATACCCAGCTTGAATTGGATTTATTGTTAGTTGCAATTCAAAGAATACTAACAAACCTATTTGTATATTTGATGAATTATCCCAAAGGATATCAACTTTCCTTCTAGTACCCTTAACTGATAGAAAAGATAATCATTAAGAAATCACATTTATGATTTTTATGTATAGCTGTATAAGTATGTAATTTGTTTTAATTATGCCTTCCCATCAGGAAGGAATCCACAAGTACAGACCAACTCTCATTTGTTAATTTGGATAAAGGTAACACTAAACTTAAAACCAATGAACAAGAATGTAAGTTCCTAGGGAAGGAGAATGAATATTAGGGTGTGTTTATTAATGGGCACATTTGCTGATGGTTTTGTCGACACCTTCTACTTGATATCTCCTAATATAAACAGATCATAATATAAGCACATGTGGGGTCTCCTCTCCCCCAGCTGTGTGTAATATGGGACTTACTGAATTCCAAGAGATTGACAGTTCTGTTCACTTGGTCTAAAAGATCCTGGGACAATATCAATTTTCATATTTCAGTAGCATAAAGTTTACCATCTCTATAAAGCTACTTAATTTATTACAGGATGTAATAAATTTTCTAGCCACCATTTCAAGAGTTTTACATGCCAAACATTTCATTGAAACTTCACAAGACCCTATTATAAATCCTATTAAAAATTAGAAAGCTGAGGTTCTTAAAAATTAAATACCGTAATCAAAAGTCAGCTAGAAATGGAGAGCTGGATTTGAAACTATGTCTATATGATCCCAAGCCTAGTACCTTAACTATATTATTCTCAGCCCATAATAGTCTCATCTTCTCATCTTTTGCTCACCATCATGATTTCCAGTGGAGTCCAACAGAATCTTGAGCCAACTAATTCAATTTCTTGAGGTTCTGCCCCACACGCCACTCTTTCCTCACCTCGATGCTAGGTAGGATTCCCCAGCTTCCCAAACTTTGAAGTGGGTTTTTTTTTTTTTTTCGGCTTGTTTTTTGATTTTGTTGTTGTTGTTGTTGTTGTTGTTTAGGGAGAGAGGGGTGGGGGGGGGAGAGAGAGAGAGAGAGAGAGAGAGAGAGAGAGAGAAAGAGAGAAAGAGAGAGAGAGAGAGAGAGAGAGAGTGAAGATCCCAAGCAGGCTTCATGCTCAGTACAGAGCCCATTTAGGGCTCAATCCCATGACCCTGGGATCATAACCTAAGGGGAAATCAAGAGTCGGACACTCAACCGAGACAACCAGACACACCCAAACTTTGGAGATTTAATCCATCTCAGAGAGCAACTACTCAGGGAGACTCAGCCTCCATGTGGGATAAAGGAAATAACACATCTAGTCCTTTGTAACCCACTGTCCTATTACAAACTCCTCTTCCTCTTTAAATCAATTCCTCTTCTAAAGCAAGCACCAAATCTCAAGTTATTGGGACAGCTTACTCAAATGAAGGATCATTTAATGAGATGCTAAATGTTGCAAATTCCCTCTTCAAAATTACTCCTGTTACTTTCTAATCCTACTACTACCTTTGTTGTACTACCTTCTCTCCTTAGTATTATTACAAGTTCTTCCTATGCAGTATCCATTTCTGATCTCTCCCTTCTCAACTCCAACTGAAGTATAACCTAAAATACCCTTTACATCACATTACCTGCCAGTTTAAAAAAGAAAAAAAAGGAGGGGGTGCCTGGGCAGCTCAGTCAGTTACCCATCCCACTCTTGATTTCGGCTCAGATCATGATCTCTGTGAGACTGAGATCTCGGTTCGTGAGACTGAATCCTGAAGCAGGCTCTGTGCTGACAGCCCTGAACCTGCTTGGATTCTCTCTTTCCCTCTCTCTCTGCCTCTCCCTGGCATGCATACACATGTGCACTCTCTTTCTCTCTAAATAAACTTTAAAAAAGACACACAAAAAACTTCATATTCTCCCATTGTTTGCCGAATGACTTTTTAAAAGTTTTAACATAGCTTCTAAGGATTTCCATAAACTGGCCTCTGTCTACTTCTCCCTCCCTTTACCTCTCACCCCACATAAACTTCTATTCTGGTTTCTGGACTTTAAAACTCACCTTGTTTTTTCAGCCCTATGATCTTGTTCATATTGTTTACTCTGCATAAGACCCACTTTCTCTTGCTTCCACCCACAGAGGTTCTATTTCATCCTTAATGACGGAGATTATTTTCCCTCTCTTCTGAAACTCCAACCAAAAATTATTCTTCCTCTGAACACCTAGGGAGCTTAGATATCATTACTTCCTTGGTATTTATTCCATATTGCCTTGTACTACAACAATGCAAATTTCATCCTTTCCACCAGTATTATACTTTTAAGAGAAGTGAAAACTTATACATGTCTATGCACCAATACAGCATCTGGCCTAGTGCCTTGGCTATAAGAGATATTGTACATATATGCTAACTGAATAAATGAAATTTATGAAATGGGTAAAACACTAGGGTAGTCAACATCTGAGATAGTCTCTAAGGATTCTTGCCTCCTGGTATTTAGCCCTTGTGTAACCTCCTCCCACACTGAATAACCAATAAGATATTGCAGAAATGACAGAATGGGATTTCAGACATAATGTCATTAAAAGATATTATGAACATGAGAGTGGCCATAACATCAACTATGGACTTTGGGTGATTATGATGTGTCAAGGTAGGTTCATTAATTGTAACAAAGGTATTACTCTAGTGGGGTAAGTTGATAATGGACAAGGCTAGCATTTGTGAAGACAGGGGTTATATGGAAAATCTCTGTATTTTTCCCTTAATTGTGCTATGAAACTAAACCTCCTCTAAAAAGTTGTCTTTTTTTTTTTAACAAAAGATACCATGGTTTCCACTTTATGTTCTCTTCCATACGTGTTCTTGGGAAAGGGAACAACCACGTCATACGGACACTCAGGTAGTCCTATGGGTTGGTCATATGGTGGGGAACTGAACTCTTCTGCCAACAGCCAGCACCAACTTGTTTAGTACATGAGTGAGCCATCTTGACAGTGGATTCCCCAATCCAAATCTTCAGATGACTACAGCCCCAGCTAATATCTTGACTGTACTCTGAGACAGAATCACCCAACTCTCCTGCTTCAGAAATCCTGACCCACAGAAACTGTGAGATAACAGGTCTATGGCCTTGAGACCTAAATTTAATGATAATTTCTTACAAAGCAATATATAACTAATACATTAATCCATCATGGTTGTGATAAGCACAAGAACAAGAAAGACCAAAAAACTTCCACTGGGTTTGAGGAGAAATATTGGAAATAATGAATATCTGAGTTGTGCATGCAGATTTTTCTATTGCTAGAGACCATGAATGAAAGTTTTCAGCATCCAGATCTCTGCACAGGTTTCTGATCTATGAGCCATATCTCTGAGTAGTTTGTAATACTAATTATCAAGCATATAATATTGGGGACTGTCATTTGCTTGTATGCCAAAAAGTGTTCTAATATCTTTCCAACAACCCCAGGACATAGGTACTCTCATTATCCCCATTTTACAGAAAAGGCCACTGAGGCACACAGATTAACTTGTGAAACCAGCTCTGCCAGGTCTGAAATCTTGAGCATCTAGACAGTCTGGATTTACAGCCCATACTCTGAATCACTATGCTCTGTGAAACATCATGCTTCTTTTAGCACTTGACAATAAATACAGCATTTTACAGAAATCATTTAAAGTATTAAAATTAAGTTTATTTAAAATTGGTGGCTAAGATTAACTCCTAGATTGGCCTGGCAATCTTTAATTGGTTACAAGATGGTTTTACTTTATTTCTTTTGATAGTTAAAATTGTGAAATAAAGCTGAGAGGCTGTCTCATTCTCAACTCCCTTAAGAGACTCCTCTCAAAGCCTTGAGTTTATTTATCTCCAGCCTAGGGGGATTTGAAAGATCCTTTGATTCAGGTTGGGTGCATCAAACAGTGATGTTTGAATCCAGACTGCAATTGTTGATTTTCCAAATAAAATTCAATTCATATTATTCTTTTGTTGAAGTCTGGAAGGAATATGATAAAGAAAAAAGTACAATTTGGGAGATATTTTTATTTGACCTATTTTCAACAAATGCTGTTCAAACTCCTGAGAAAGATAAGAAAATCTGTAAGACCCTACCCTCAAGGAGTTTATAATCTAAGAGTTATAGATTCATTATAATAGCTTCTCAACATCAGTAAAAATAAATTATATTGTAAGAACCCAATAGATTTTTTTTTACATTGTAATTATCCAACAAAATCTTCCACAGAATGGGTCGTAGAGATTCAAAACAGATCCCTTTGCAATATTCTCAATGCAAACTTACATGTTTATTTCTTCATTTTCAGGGAGCAGGAAGGGGCAGAGCAAAGGGAGAGAGAATCTCAAGCATGCTGCACACTGTCAGCACAAAGCTCCATGCAGGGCTCGATCCCACAAACAGTGAGAACATGACTTGAGTTGAAATCAAGATGCTTAACCGACTGAGCCATGTAGGTGCCCCAAGATGCCATTTTTATAAAACAATTACAGCCACCACAAAACACTCTGTGTAAACTTCTGCTTGAAAATCTTTGTGTATGATAAGTATTTTCAAAATGTATTATTTTAAAATACTATATATAAATACATACTTATTAGAAGTAGTGAAAAAAAGACAGATACATATAAAAAAAAAAAAGTCTCTTCCCTCACCCTTCCTCCATTTCTAGTCTCTCAAGCTAACCAGTTTATGTCTCTTACCAATAGCTTACCACACACCTACACAAAGATTTTCAAGCAGAAGTATACACAGTGTTTTGTGGTGGCTGTAATGGTTTTATAAAAATGGCATCTTGGGGCACCTACATGGCTCAGTCGGTTAAGCATCTTGATTTCAACTCAAGTCATGTTCTCACTGTTTGTGGGATCAAGCCCTGCATGGAGCTTTGTGCTGACAGTGTGCAGCATGCTTGAGATTCTCTCTCCCTTTGCTCTGCCCCTCCATGCTCCCTGAAAATGAAGAAATAAACATTTAAAAAAATAAGTAAAAATGAGATCTCAAAAACTATAAACTTTCAGGGAACGTTGTTCCTTATAGTATATTATAGATATTCCATCAAGTCAATAGATAAAAGAATTAACTCATTTCTGATAAAAGCTGCATAATGGCCCCAAACTATATATTAGTTTATTCCACCATTTTTTTCTTGATGGCCATTCAACTCTTCTCTAGATACTTTTGTCACTACAAATAGCACCACAGTTAAACATTCCTGTGCATATGGCTTACATACAGCTTTTATTTCTAAGATGAAGCTCTATGGGGGTGGGGAGGTCACTGGGTATTGAATATCTATTTTCAGATTGTAATAGAAATTTCTAGATTATTTTTCATAGCTAGATTACAGTACTTCATTTTGTCACGTGCCAAAGAAATCTATGCTATATCCTTGCCAGCCCTATATCTTCTAATTCAATAGCTTAGTTAATATGGAACTAAGGGGAAAGACCTGGGATCCCCCTTAAAGGGAATCCACATGGGAACCAAACCTACAATTGCAGGCCATCTGTCACCATTCAACTGAGCACAATACATATACTGAGGTCCAAGTTGGATATTCTATTCCTCCTATAAGTGAGGTCCTGCAGGACATCTTGAATTGTGCTCACATCCAACCATAAAATGAGAATTCACTGAACTCTCAGGACACTTGTAAGCCCCTGAAACAGATGGTGTATACCTCAATACCCAAAAGTTAGTTGGTAGCAGTGTGCATTGTGAAGTCCTCAGCACTTGTATTTGGAGAAGACTGGACAGTGTGAAAACCACCCCATCATATAATCATTTTAAAAGATACCTCCAGGGGTGCCTGGGTGACTCAGTTGGTTAAGCCTTAGTCTGACTTGATTTCAGCTCAGGTCATGATCTCATGGTCATGAGGTCAAGCCCTGCTTCAGGCTCAGCAAGGAGCATGGAGCCTTCTTGGGGTTCTCTCTCTGCCCCTCCTCCACTTGTGCTCTCTCAAAATAAACATTTAAAAATTAAAAATTAAAAAAAAAGAGATACAGCCAATGGCCCATTTCATTTCCAAACAAGAGGATGTTACAAAGTAGTTTTAGTTTGGTAAAGGCAATTATTATTTCAGTATGGTTTGGAGCCTCAGGAATTCTAAAACAGTATAAATGTTGATAGTGAATTAAAAGGCTTAATTTTAATATCTAGACAGTTGAGACACTATGGCCAATTCATACAGACAAATAGTGTTACTACTTCAGAATATTACTCACACTGACTCTTTTCAACTTCTAAAATATTTGTAACCAAATGAAAAGTTAAAAACAACCTGGTGACATTTAAAAAATTTTCAGCCTCTACCTTCACAACGTGTGTGGAGAGTTTTCTTTTCTTTTAGAAATATCCTCTAATAAACAACAATGGATTGGTATTCAAAAGAAATATAAATAAAGAAGAAAGCTTCAACCTAGAAAAATGTACCAGTCCCTGCAGTAGAGAAAAACTATAGCTTGGCCTTGGTCTGTATGATTTTTCCAATTCCAAATTGGAACACTAGACTATATTGTTCCTTATCTCTCAGAATGCCAAGAAACCAATTATGTTAAATAATATTGCCTGAAGGGATTTTTTTTTCCAGAGTCACTAGAGAAAGATCAATGCAATAACCTAGGACCTCAAATGTCAATATTTAGTTTTAGGAAGCCCATAGTTTTCAAAATATTAGTTTTGTTAAATAATATTTTTCAAAACAGACTCAAAAACTAACAATATTCCTATTGTGATCCTTTGGTGTACAGTAAAGAATATATCAGGACTAGTAATAAAGTATAAATAACAAATATTTACCAAAATAATATTTCAATGAAAATATAAGGCTCTTATATCAATCCAAAGGACTTATTTAACTGACTACAATCTTTAATAGAAATATCAATCGGATGGGTTGGATATTCACTCCCTGCATTACCCACATACTGCAAAAAACTGCACATTTGTCTGACTCACATAAATAATAAATTGTCCTTTGTACAAAGATGAGCCTTTATTGTTCACTCCCTCAATCAAAATGGAAGTGCCAAAATGAAAACTATATCCCCAGGCAAGAAAAGGGTGAGCTTTAGGAGATACGGGATTTAAAACAAAATTAATATTGTAAAGTAAGAAAGAAGAGATTGAAATATATATCAGGGGAATAATATCTAAATAACTTAACATTAGCAAGGGATCCTGTGAGAAAATAATGAGCTATTTAAAACATATGTGCAGAACTCACCACAGGCAGCATTTCTTCAAAGGAAGGAAAAAAGCTTGATCTGGTCAGGGCGATGACCCTAACAGTAAAAGCTCTGGGTTCTATTTCACATTGTTCCATTGAGATTACTGTGATGATTTGAGGCAGACCATGTCTGTCGGTGGAGTCCCACGTATTTTCCATATACCCCTTCTCAATATTCATCCAGTGAAGCTATGCTATAATGAGCCCAGGTAAAGCCAGAAGCATAAACATTTAATAGCATAGTTCTCAATAGGGAATAGCCAACAAATACAGCCTATTACTCAGGTTTACACTGTGTTGCAAAACAAAACAAAGACAACACACACACACACACACACACACACACACACACACACACACACACACAGTTTCTGGAGAGAACGAGGTCACTATTGGCCTCTTCAAAGAGCTTGATTGATGGATACATATGGATAGTACCTCCCTGTCTGTATCATCTTCATTGCCCACCTTCCTCCAGATTGGCTGATCCAAATTGTTCAAATAAGAGGACACACACTGGGCCTTTCAAATGTTGAAAATTTCAACAATCAATTAATAACACCCCTCAGGTTCCTTTTTGTACACTTATTGTCCCAAGAATTTGGAGATTTAAGATATGATCCAAGTATGCATACTCTTATCCACCTTACTTAGATCTCTCAACTTTGCATTTTCCTCTGCTTCTCAAGGGTGTATGTAAGGCCTGAACTGTAATATCCAAGCCTGGGTTTTAGCTGGAAGGTGAAAATGATGCAAGTAAGCCTCTCGGCCTCTTTGGTTTTAGGCCATTCAATATACATTGCTTAGAAAAAGACTACTCTGCACCAGAGTTCTACATTGGAGTTGGGATCCAAAGCTCCAGCTAACGGTCATATATTATTTTTTTCTTGCTTTGGCCTCCTCTGTGAAAATATTTCCTAGAGTCTTCCTAGGTGAGAATGGCCAGGAAAGATTTGGATGTGCAGACTCCAAGTCTTTTAGCCAAATACCATTACACCATTTAAACAGCATACAAGCATAGGTAACTTGCATCCTATTTTGACATGACTCTGTTGCTGCAAGAAATACAAACCATAATGTCAAATTTAAGTACTTACAAATCCCCTAGAAGTTGTAGGTTGAGTATTCTATTATCTTAGCAATGAAGCTAGTAGGTCCATGGTAAGTAGTTTCTACTTGGATAGAGAACCACTTCTCTGAAACTTTTGCAGAGCATGTAGACTGCTTCGGGCACTGTTTTGGCTAAGGCCATGAGACCAAACACCATGCAAGGTTCAATTAGAAACGGGCCAGGTTCCATAGAGTACAGATCAATGTCCCCAAGCCTTTTATCTTCCACATTACACATTTCTGTCCATCAGCCACTCACGTTAACATTCCCCAAATCTCCCTTCTCCTCATTACTCAGCTTCCAAGTCTATTGGCTATTCCTGTTATTCTATGGCTAAAGCTTAGGCTTTGTTAGCCTCCATTGAGAACATGTATATACCTTCTAAGCCTTCTGAAGGAGTTTGGGGGTGATGTTTTGCAATCATTCTCTCAGTTGTCACCAGGTAAAACAATTCCTCCTGGCATCACATATTAGCACATCCCTATATAGGCGTTCCTTCTCTGATCCTGTAATAGGCATAAACCTTCTACTCTCCTTTAGGTTAGAATGATTCTTCTAGGCTATAAAGATCCCTTGAAGGGCACTATAGTAGAGTCTCTTGTTATCTCTCAGTACACTCCAAACCCAGATCTCCTATGGGCTTAGCCATAAGACCTTGTTAGTTGTCCCTAATATCTGCTCTTCATTTCTTCCACAGCAATAGTTTTACCTGAGTACATGACTACCTAATTAAGGATCTTTTTTAGTCTCCATTGTAGGTGAAGGTGAAAGAGTCCAATGTTACTAATTCAGACCACTTGGATGTGAGAAGTGTTGTGTCCCTTCCAGGTCTTGTTTCTAAAAACAATTGGACATATACTCCCCTGATTCCTTTCTACTTCCCACTGACTGCCTAAGAGACAGAAAGAAAGGGAACTTTTCTCCTAAACCCAGAGATGAAAGCCTGAGGCTGAGATTGGCAGCACTATTTTACAGATCTGGATTACATGAGAGAGAAATAAACTCTTATTTAAACTACAGTATTTTGAGCTCCATTTGTGATTGAAATTTTAATCTGTAAATAGCAAATTTTCCTCCCATGTATGTTTATAGTCACTCTCCAAATCGCCTAAGTAGTACAGTTTTCCAAGACAAATAAGCCCAACTATAACAATAATCCTTGATTATGCAATTCTAGCATAAAGGACCTTGAAGGGGTCCTTGAAGGGTTCAAGGGGTCCTTGAAGGGGGCTAGTAGTTTTATAATCCTCTAGTCAACAAAGAAACAGATCACATTGTTTATAACTGTTGTGAGTTCTATTCTGCATGTTGCTAAAGAAGTTTTCAAGCATCCCACATTCTTTCTTTACAACTGGTCCAATTCAGTATCCTATTGTGCAGAACCATATAGTTTTCTTTACTAGATGTGGTTATCTGAAGAGTGAAACAACTATGCCTCTCTTTAAAAGAAATTGAGACATGACCACCAATCACACATCCCCTCAACCTAACTCGAGAAGAGGAATTTGTTGAGCTCTTATGAAAATTGTCCTTATATAGCTTCTAAATTGTTCCTTTACATCTCAGTCTGAATATTAAGGTGGACACACAAGGCAGACATTCTGCAGTATTTTTCCATCCATTGGTGATAAGGGCTGCTGCTATTTTCTCTCTGTGGGATACACAAGATGATTTGCTATAGTTCCCATTGTTTATAAAATAGTGTTAACCAAATTCTCTCATCTGAAGTAATAATCTGTCTCAATAATTATTTCACATCTTTTTTACCCTTTCCACTTCCTTCTTAGAGGGCCCCATAATAGCACCATGTCATCCTAAAAGGAACATGGAACTTTTAGGTAGGTCCTTCTGGAAGTGGAAGGAGAAAACCAGAGCAGACTTTTATAGCAGTTATGAGCCAAGAAATACTGTGATGTCAATTTTCAGGCATGTGGAAATGTTCCCCTGGGATTTTTTTTTCCTTTTTTTAAGGATCCTAAGAGCCAGTTTGAGAACCACTTGTTTAGGGTGCACAGACCATCATCAAACGTTACTATCAACCATTGTTTGAATCTCAATCTCCCTATATTAGAAATTGTGATTGAGACAGAGAAATCCCTTACCAAGTAACTTTCAAAGGAAAGGAAATGAAATGTAAATTTGTTCTACATTTCTTAACATCTGCTTCAGACATTTAAGATGCCTTCTAGGAACATGCTAACACCCTTTCATCTCTCTTATCAACTTACTTATTATCCCGTAACAACAACCTGGAGTTCTTTATGTCATTCTACATATCATTCTAAAGAAGCCATCCCTCCCTTTTCACATTCTCCCCTCCCATTGCCTCCAACACCATCTGTATTATACAAGTACTGCCCGATAGATTGATCTGAACCACACCATTCTGTTTGCACTGTCCAATCCACACCAATCACAATTGATACACATCAATTCCAATATGTTGCACAATCTGTCATGCATATGCCATTTTACTAAACATTCACATTGAATGGAATAATAAATGCTGTTTTTTTTTTTTTTTAACATTGAGTACAGGATAACAACAACTGTTCTTCAGTTCCTTGCATTATGGCTGACATAAGACAGATAAATTAGTACTCCACAGAGTGACAAGACACAATTGGGATTATTTTGGAGACCATACAACCATATGTCAATATACCTCTTGCATTACTATTAAACACTGAATCTTTGGAAGCAGAAGGCTTTTTGGATGCTTTGATGTTTACTCCTTTCTGACTTAACTGCCCTAGCACAATCATTCTAATGAAATGGGCAAAGGCTTTGTGAAACCAGTATCTTCATTAACACCAAAATGGTTACCGTACCCAGGCTCGATGTGTATTATCCCTTAAAAGCAACTGATAAATAACTCCATAAAGTAGGTGAGAGCCTATATATTGACATCCACACTCACAAACTCACAGGATTTTTATATTGTTTATCCAAGAAATATTCACTGCACATCCCCTTTCCCTGCACCAAGCTGTATACTCTGCTAGAATACTGAAGTGCTGTACTCATTTAGCAATCCCAAAACAGTGTCATCAGCCCTGGAGCATGCTCTTTTGTTCGGCTCCTTTTCAATTCAGTGATAGCTGAACAATTCACTAGGTGATACCTGAAGGGAAAATAGAGAAAAACAAAATTCTTTGAGTTTTCATATTTCTTAAATAATATAGAAATTAATGATCCTAAAGAATGTGTATTTTAATATATTATGATGTTGAAACACTTGAATCTATACTGACACACACAGAACCAGAATACAAAGTATTTCCGGTAGAAAAAAAAGAGAGAGAGAGAGAGAAAACACAAGGTTTTTCTGCTTTTAAATAAGCCAGTCAAATAGCTCAGCCTGAAATGCTGTATGTGTCAGCGTGAGATAATCCTGCCCTCTCTTCCTCTCTCCTGCTTCTCCAGGGAAATGACTCACACCTGGTCACTGCCCTTGATATGATGTTTGATATTCTAAATTCCCATCAGCCCCACACAGCTAGAATGATGTCAGCACAGTTGACATTGTTAGATCCCTGCTCTGCTTACATCAACTCCCTGTCGCTCGGGCGTCAGATGAGTGTGGCAAAGGGGAGAAGGAAGTCATCATCTTCTTAGCAACCAAGCCCACATAGCCAGGATCCAAAAATGACATCTGGCACTTTGCTTCGGGGATTTCCAGCACTTCCCAGAATTTCAGCCAGATTGGAATACTGCTGCTCTGAGTTAGAAAGAGATTACTGATCCTCTTCCCAGCAGGATGTGTATACTTTTACAACACTTCAGATACAAATGCTGGTCACCAAAGCACTTTTTACCGTAGTCCTCATCCCATTATTTCCTCAATTCTTCTGGGATATCATTCATTGATATTTTAGGAATCATATTACTTCCAGTTAAAAATGGGAAAGCTAAAATGAAACGGTCTTATCATTCTCCTACCTAGAATCAAAGGTAGGTATAATATAATCAAATTGGATGGAAAATAGAAATGATTGGGCTAATTATATCAATAGTCTCTTAAAATTATTCTACATAAAGTGTGGCAGTATTTTTGTGTCTCACATGCAGTATTACAAACATTTAGCAAAAAAAATACAACAACATAATGAACTCAGACAATTGCAACCTATAGAAATATTCAGTCATATATTGATTACCTGGGGGATGATATAGGGAAGACTTTGGGATAGAGACCTAATAGAACATTTTGGAAAGTATTGAGCTACAGTGCAAGAACTATGATAGCACCATGTCACCATTCTGTAGCTGTCAGAATTTCTAACAACAGAGATTGAATATCTACTTTCCAAAAGCAATCTAAGTGATTGTGAGTGCCTTTACTACTTCATGTCAATGGACCCGATTACTTTGTAGCTCTCTCTCTGCTCACTTACTTACTCATCCAACAAATGTTTCTGGGTAGGATCTCTGTCTCCATGACACTTGGGGACAAATGGGAGACTTAGGTAAATAACCAGACAACCACAGTACTTATGTGCCTTCATAAGAAATAAACCCAGGGTGCAGAGAATAGGGATAACCAGAGCCCAACTGAGCCCAGAGCCCAGATATGAGGAAAAGCCTTCAGGGAGGGCTTCCTTGAGTTTTCAAAATTCTGTTGTATTGCAAATGATTTTCCTAAGTCCTGACACCTTATCCAAACACTACTTCCAAGCTTTTTAACAAACAGCTCCATTCAGTTCAGACAGTTCATTTGCTTCCTGACATGGCCAAGTTACCTTGAGCATCCACATCCCACAAAATGAGAAGCAGGGATTACATTTGGCCTCCCATGGGAGGGAAAATGAAAAGAGTTCAGAGAACTCTCTAACTCTCTTTTCAAATCTCAAGGCCTGAATAGGCAGGGGCTGGGCACCTTGTAGTTCCCTCATCCCTCAGCAGATTACTTTAGAAGTCATTGCCATTGTTCCTTTACCTATCTCTCAGCTTCAAGAGACTGAGCTCTTTGAAAGTATAATGATTCTACCTCATTTACCCCATAGTATCCACTAGGTATCCTCCCCCCCCACCCCACCCCCCGCCCCAGTCTGACCTAGGCCCTGTAACATAGAAGGTACTCCATAAATGTGGTCGTTGAACTATTTTGTTTCATGCTTCTACATCTCTTCCTGATTTGAATACTGGCTTTACCCCTATACTTCAGAACAGTGTTTCCCAACCTTTTTCAAATACTAGCCTACAGAGAAAATGATTAGGTTTGTTAGGCACATTGTAGTAAATAGGGGAGGTTGCTCCAGACTCTCCCAGCTGTTAGCCCCAGGCCCTGCCTATTGTCCCAGGACCTCATCCTCCACAGTCTACCCCACCTAAGAGTTTAGGGGATCGACATCAGAGCAGCATATTTGAAGCTCATCAGTTGGGAATCTCTTCTGGTTTAGAGAGTTCAAAAGGAAGAACAAATTACCCTTCTTCCACTTGACTTTTTGTACCCCAGCTTTCCTTTTTAACATTTTACAGCACTTTTCCTATTAACTTTCAGTTATAGAAAAACATATTTTTATGTTTTTTTAGAACACTTGCACATTACTGGTTGGAATATATGATGCAGCCACTGTAGAGAACAGTATGCTGGTTTCTCAAGTAATTAAACACAGAATTGCCATGTAATCCAGTAATTCCACTTCTGGGTATAAACTCCAAAGAACTGGAAGGACTGAACAGATGTTTGTATATGTATGTTCATAGCATTATTCACCATAGCCAAAAGATGGAAACTTGAATGATCTATTAATGAATGAATTAGCAAAATATGGTACATACAATGAAATATTACACAACCTTAAAAAGGAAATTCTGATACATGCTACAACATGGATGAAACTTGAGGGCATTCTAAGTAAAATAAGCTAGTCACAAAAGGACAAATATTGTAGAATTCCACTTATACGATCTATCTGGAGTACTCAAATTTACAGAGATAGAAAAAAAGAAAAGGTAGCTGCCAGGGGTTCAGGAGAAGGGGTAATAAAGAGTGATTATATAATGAGTATGGAGTTTGTTCGGAAAGTTGTAAGAATTCTAGAGATGGATGGTGGTGGTGGTTGCAGAACAACGTGAATGTGCTTAAAGTCATAGAACTATACACTTCATATAGATAAAATGGTAAATTTTAGGTTATATATGTGTTATCACAATAAGCTTTTTAAATGGTATATTCAGAACACTTAAAATGATAACTACTACTATAATTATGTATGGAATGATTAATGGGATGCCCGGATGCACTGTTCATTTGTCCAGACATCACGGAAGGCACTTTCTCATCTTGGAAAGTAGAGATTGTCAATAAATGTTCATTAGTCCCAACCCCAACCCATGCCCATCATTACAACCACCAGTATCTGTTGTCCAGATGGGTCCCTAATACTGTACACATTATGAAATTCTCCAGTCATTTCAAAATGGATCTCAACTTGACTTCTTTGTCATAAGCACAGACCCATACAATTTTCCATTCTCACTCTTGCCTTAAATTTTTAATAAAATGTGATTGATTAACATTTAAATGCAAACACAAAAGCCTTGATCGACCTGCACTTACACTGATCAATGCTTCCAAGAAATGCAAAGCTCTAGTCCCTTGAAAATGGAACATAGTTTTGGAATGACAGATTTTCATAGGGTGCCTAGCATTAGATTAACACTTTTCTCATGATGTGTTTACATAGCACAGCACAGAATTTTTAACATGACTCCAAGAGCCTATTCTTTTGCTCATTTCCCTTGCTGTCTCTCCAAGTAAAAATTACACATTGTTTCTCTCTCACTCAGCCTCTATGCCTTCTTTCTCACCTTCATTTTAGACTCTTAGAGTCCCATTTTTTATTTTTGGATAAGAAAATCAAATTGAGGACAGATTAAAGAATAATCTGGCTGGGAGTCAGCAGAGGGTAGAAACTGGCATCCAGTTGTACAGCCACAAAAAATTCTATGATCAACCCAGGAAAAATGACCAGGAACATGATTATCCTATGCCTAAACACTAAGTTTAGTATTTTAATCTCTTGACAACACAATATATAATTGAGACAAGGCAATTTGGAGCTTATACTTCAATTTCTTCATCACTGTAGTTTCAAACAACTGCTTTCAAACTACCCAGCACATAGCAGGACTTCAATTCTACTCCATAGTAGTATCTTCTAAATCAGTGATACCAGTTTGCTGAAAAAAGTTGCTTAGTAGAGGGAAATGTAATCAACTTTTAACTTATCTACAATACTTTCAACATCACTGAGACCTGGCCCTGAAGGGTTAGAAAGGGTTCTCTGAAGAATTACTATCCACATGAAAAAAACAATCATTGTCATTAAAATTAGGAGAGGGTAAGGAAGAGTTTGAGCTTTGTCCTAGGCAATGGAGAACTATTTAAAGGTTTTAAGTGGGCAGGAGATATGACCAGATTTATATTTGTAAAATTGTGCCATTTGGAGATGAAATCGGATTGAAGAAAAAAGAATACTGTGAGATTAACAGGGTTTTTTTTGTTTTGTTCGTTTGTTTTTCTCAGTAGAAATGCTTCTTGGGTAAATTTTTGGAGGATAAAATTTTGCCATGGAGAAGCCCTGAAGGTTCACTGGGTCCCATAACTAATCATGGTCCATCTCTGACCATAAACAACTTCAAACCAGAAATGACCCCAAACTAGACTAAGCCTCCTCATACTCATTCTGCACCTAAAGCATTGGGCCAGCTCCCAGAGCTGATCTTTTCTTTCTAGCTCCTTATGGGAATCCCTTCCTATTTGTTCCATAGATACTTCAAATTCTAAGTGCTCCAAACCAATGGCCTTCTTCTGTCCCCTCTCTCTTCTAGACCACAGCTATGCATCCTATATTCTTTATTTCAGTAAATAGCATTACCTTTTCTATCAGAGCCTTAAAGCTAAGAATCTTAGCACATGCACCCACACTACTTCATCTACTATCTTACTATCTCCTAAATACCTCCTAAAGTCCTTCCTTCTTTTCTGACCTCATTGATTGTGCCATAGTCCAGACCCTGTCATCTTTAATTTCAACTATTATAATAGTTACAGTTGCTACCAGGCCTCACTGTGTTCAGTCTCCACCTGAAATTCCCACCCCCTAAACTGCTGCTGCACTGAACTTGCCCTTATGCAAATCTGATCATGTCACTCCCTGGTTTAGAATCCTGCAATGACAAACCAACTGAAACTCAAATTCCTTTATACAGCTCTTTGTGGTTCTTGACCTCTTAGCTAAGCTGTCTGTTTAGTATTATCTCTTGTCACCTCCAACTTCAGTATGCCAGCCTTAATTACCATCTCTGATTGAGAAACTCTTACTCCAAATGTCAAACTCCACTTCCAATGTCAATTTTCTTGTGCCTTAAAAGGAATTAGCAACTCTTTTCCTCTGTGTCCCAAAAGCACTTGGAATATGTTAGGCTCTAACATTACTACTATAGATTCTAATTATTCATGAACATGTCTTCCTCCTACCCTCCAAATCCCAGGTCTTAGCTCTGGTTCCACTGGCTCCAGGATGAGTTTTGGAGAGTTCCATGCGCCTTCAAATAGCATGCATAACTGTGTGCAAATGTGGGTCCACACATGCAGGTAACTTTCGTTAGCTCTCAAAAGGTGCCTATGACCTAAAAAAAAGTTAAACATCCACTACCGCCCTAAAACATGAACTTTTTAAGGGCACCAAATATATTGTGTGCTTTTTTTGTATAACCAGTTTATTGAAGAGTCTGATCTCAGCAGGGCATAAACATGAAACAGTTTTATTTTTCTCTAATCCTTACTTTGAACTATGTTCTGTCAAATCTTCCTTTCCTGCTCTTTAATGACATCTCAGACAGACTTCATAGCTTTCTGCTCTCTTCCAGTTATTAAAAAGACCAGTTCACTTGTTTGGTTCCTGATTCAAATAAACCAATTCTAAAAACACATCTTTGAAATAGTCAAAGAATTTGAATATGGACTAGTATTAAAGAATATCATGAAATTATTGTTAATACTTAGTATAATAAAATTGTGATTATATCTTTAAGTTCCTAAGCATTAGAGATATATGCAGCAATGTTTTTAAATAAAACCTATGAGGTACTTGGGATTTGATTTATAATACTTCAGACAATATGTTGGTGATTACTGAAGTTGGAAAATAGGCATATGAGTATTCTTAATAGTATTCCACTTTCATGTATATTTGAAATTTTTCCTAAAGTAGTTTTTTTTCCTAAATTCAGTCCAATCCTATCTAAAACTTCATTCTCACATCCAGCGGTATGCTAGTAAATGTTTGCAAACCAGCTCTAGGGGGAAAAAAAGAGAAAAGCCCTGGTTTGCAGCATTTGCCAATTTTCATAGTGTAAATACTACCATGGCCAATTCCAAGTGCCAATATGATATCACTGAATTCAGAGTTGGGAAAAGATGCACAGGAGCACGCTATTTAGATGACATTTCCAGCATACTGATACAGTAAATGTAAACAGCATAAAGTAAAATTCAGTAGAACAATTAAGAAGTGATGACTGAGTATGTATTGCCTTTGTTTTCCTAACTTTATGTATTTAAGTGTATGTTAGTATAACTTAATTTTTATAATGGTTGATTCACAGGATTCCTAAAAATTTAAGTCTACTCTCATGAACTGAAATAAGCCAGCTCCAAAACACCTCTGCAATAGCTTCCCCTTTGTCAGCCACCTAATAGAGAAGTTGAGATCCACCGCTCTAACCTGATCTGATACATCTCCTCTATTCCTTACTCATTACTGTGAACATACCCAGTTCTTTTTCAATCAGGCACAACCAGCCAGGGAAAGAGAGAGGCAAATTACTGCCCTCCATCTGCCACTCTTCCTTCATGCGACTCTGAATCCTTGATTCAGGAGCGCCCTTTGAAGGAAATCCTGATTTGCTCCCAGGCTTCTTGAACCCTGTGTTTGCTTTGAAATAGCTATTCACATACGTACAGAATGTAATAAGTGTTTCCATCCGTCGTAAAGTAACAGTTTAAGTCTTCATGTATTTTAAAGCAAGAGAAGGAGAGAAACATTTTTATTCCTAATAAACAGTGTTAGGGTATTGAGGTCTTAAATTACAGAGTAGCACCCTCTTGGCTTAAGCTTAAGTACAACATATGCACTCGTTATTTATTAACAATTAAAACTTTTAAATAATCCAATCCATGCTGTTACTTACATTTGTCTTTTCCATATTCTAAATCCTGTGACTTCACTTTAACAATGAGAAACCATAATGTGTATTTTCATATCCCAGTTGAGAAGACTAGATTTATTTCCACCACTTTCCCCCAGAACAACATCATGCATTTTAGGTAGAAGAAACAGACCCAACAGAGTAGTCTAGCACAGCACTTTATCATCACTAAAGCAAATTCACCAAACAGTATATACTGCACTTCCTATAATTTTTGGCCAACTTTTACTCAACCTAAATAGTATAAATTTACATGGATTTCCATGGTGTGAATCAATTCTGAGATGGCACCTAAACGATTTGGCTTCTGCAAGAGATGACTTGTCTATGCACATGATAGACTATAACGAATATCTAGATACCATCTCAATCCCCAGAGGTAGGAAAATAATTTCAAAGTACACACACACACACACACACACACACACACACACACACACACCAGCTAGTTAGTAAGAGAAATATTAGCTAGAATGACACTCATGTATATAAACCTCATTTAATACTCCTAATTCTACTAAGTATTAAAATGCTCATTTTGCAGAAGAGGATACCAAAATTCAGAGTGTTTTTTGGTTCACCCAGCTAAGAAGTCAGAGAGCCTGGATGCAAATAAAATCTGACCCCAAAGCCTGCACTCTTTGCCCTAAATCATGTACTCTTCCAAATCTGGGGCTTCACCCTGGTGTGCTGACTCTAATGACTTTTCTACCACAACTAGCACCATATTAAAAGTCCACATTTAAAACTTCATTAGTGCAAATCCAGGAAGGAGCAAGAAACAAGTCCTAATGCCTACTAAAGTAAATAAAATCTTAAACTCTTCCATCCCCCCCAAGCTCTCTGACACTAATGTGAAACTGGGGGCAAAAAAGCAGTGATGGGTTGTGATGCTTGGTGTTCTTGCCTGTCAGTACCACCCCCACGTGTGAAGGGGTCTATACAGTAACCCATTCAGTGCAGGTCAGGAGAATCTGTTAGTCTTTTCCAGCCTCCAGCACTCATCTGTTGTTTGCTGCTGAAGCTCCATCACCTAGAACAATGCCTGGACTATCATTAGGAGCTCAAGAAATGTGTTGACTGGATAGAAGCTACTTCAGATGAGTAAGATTTTGAACACAGCAAGCTTAGTGCAAGATCCAAGGCTCATCTTGTGTTCTCACATACTGACTTAAGATGAGGGGAAAAAGTCCTTCACAGGAGAGAAGGCAATCATAAGCTCAACAAATGTGCTGCATTGCAGAAGTGCAGGTTGAGAGGTTGAACTGAAAAAGTAAAAGAGTAAAAGTGGCTTTCCTTCTTGCAAATAAATGTCCCTTGCTTTTTATGACCTTTATGCTGAAGATTATTTAAAATATTACTGAAGAAAGCAGCTAGGGTGCTGTGAGACAGTCATTCATTTGTTGAGAATTCCCCAGAGGCTTCTAAACAAGTACGCACAATAATTTTATGTATTTATTTTTGATGGAGGCTTTCAAGGTTCGCGCCCTTGTCCTCAGCAATTTTTTAATGAGTGTATCTGTTACCTCTGAGGGAGACAATTGCTACAACTGCTTGTGATGGTTCCTCATTGACATTCAGGAAGGATCTCAGAGACATCGAGCTTAAGAGAGAATCCGTACAGCCTGTCTGTTGGGAAATGAACGGCCCTGAGTGAGTGCCAGGTTGTGAGCAGTTCTGCCACAGAAGGTAGTGGTAAAAATCAAGGAAATCATACAACATATCTGGAAACTGTGAGGGATTAAAAAAAAGAAGGAACTGCCATTGAAATGCTAATAATGGTGCCAAATTAATACATTTGCTATCATTTTTACCTTGATTTTTTTTAATGTTTATTTTTGGGAGAGGACTAAAAAGAATGGGAAAGGGGCAGAGAGAGGGGGAGATGGGATCCAAAGCAAGAGAGGGAGACCGGATCCAAAGTAGCTTTGCACTGACAGCACAGAGCTCGATGTGGGGCTCCAACTCATGAACTGCAAGATCATGACCTAAACAGAGGTCAGATGCTTAACCAACTGAGCCACCAAGGTGCCCCTATTTTGTTTGATTTTTAAATCAGAGACTAAAATGGAAACTTCCAAAATGGCTAACATTCCAAGTAAAGGGATACTGGGCTCTTACTCACATTTGTGCCAGAAATCCTGCACAGAGCAGCAGCTAAGCGTTCACCTTTCAGGATGGCCATGATGTCACTGAAGAATGGATAATCATAGTGGTACACTATTTCAAGAGAACCTCACCTATCAGGAGCACATCAGCTATTTTTTTTTTCTTTTTTTACCCTACCTGGAGTAGGGTAGGTATATACAGGAGGAAACGAAATGGCCAAAGTCATTGTCACTAAATTCTATGAGCCAGAGCACTCTTTCATTCTACCATTCCAATCAGAAACTAATCACTCTCAATTGTACTTTGTGTATAATTCTAACAAGTTTGTCTGTCATTTACAAGACCACAGTGTACTATAAGCAACATGTTTTTATTAGCAAGAAGACCTTCTTGATCACATAGTGCACTGATAGTGGAGGGAAAAGGTATGAGCATAGTGCCCACAACATGAAAGACAATTAAAAGTGGATGCAAACTCAAATATCATAGCAATCTAGAAAGAGTAATGTAGAAATGAGTGCCTGGTATACCCTGATGGCCCTGGAGGGCATCACTGCTCTGCAGAATAATCATTGATGTGCACAATGAGGACTTTGAGTCATCAAGAAAAGGTTAAATAATGTTCAACCTTCTTTAATTAAGGCAGCAAAATGTACAATCCATTTTAGAAATATATCTTTAATAAGTGCCTTAAATTTTAAATAAAACTTTAAGTTGGTAAACCTGTTACCTAAAAGGACTTATTTCTGAATAGTTCTGACTCCCTGAAGCTTTCACAAATCTTGCACTTATTCTTTAACTTTCCTTACCCCATTCGCAGGGCTGAAAACTATCTGTGCCTTTCCAAGCATCTGAAACTAGGTCTTATCCTTCTTGATTTACCTTTTAGCTAAGTGATCTTACTACTACCACCACTCCCTCTTAAAATCTATCCTAGAGATCACAGTGCTTGTGGCTATCAAAGCCCCAAGCTATGTAGCTAACACCTATCTACTACTTAGTAAGACTTCATCACTGCATCAGTGAGATCACTGTGCTGGAAGCTACTAGGGATATGAAGGAGTGTACAGGGATGAATTAGTGAAGGAGAAACCAGAAGAACACAATTATTCTTGATTACAGCCTGCTATGGGCTGAACTTTTATCCCCCAACCCCCAATTCATATGTAGAAACCCTAACTCCCAAGGTGATGATATTTAGAGAGATAGGCTTTTTGGGAGATAATTAGGTTTAGATGAAGTCATGAGGGTGAAGTCCCCCTGATGAGATTCAGGTCCTTAGAAGAAGAGACCAGAGTGCCTGCTCCTCTCCCACCCTACCTCACCCTACCTCACCCTCCCTGCCATGTTGAGGATACAGCAAGAAGGCAGCCATCTACAAGGCCAGAAGAGAGTTCTCACCAGAACCCAACCATGCTGGCACCCTAATCTCAGAATTCCCAGCCACTGAAACTGTTAAGAAATTTTAGTTACCCAATCTATGATATTTGTTATGGCCTGAGCAGACCAAGAAATAACTATTCCCCACCACCACATGCAGCAACTTTTGTTCACTATTTGCTCTTATGTTTTTATGAAAGAGTTTCAAACTTTCACCTTTCCATGTGTAGGATAGCATGGGAAAGAAACAATCTCCCAGGGGATGGGGCAGGGCAAAGGAGTGAATGATGAAGCTCATTATTCCATAGGTATTTTCATCAACTCCTTGCTCCATGAGGCTTTTGTTCTGCCCTCACATTCCCTTGTGGACACCAACTCTAGCAATCTGGGCCTCTGCAGTAAAGGAGCTGGTAATAATGGCCTCTATCTCAGGAGAAAGGAAAGAGCAAAATGTAAACCATAGAGACAAATAGCAGCATTACTGGTAATAAGGCAGATTTCCACCATAGATAACAGTTTTTTTAAATATGATCAGATAATCAAAGATTCCTGAAAGGGGTTTCTTACTTTTAAAATTAAAAATAAACCTAACATTTGAGTTGCTCAGTGAAAAGAAACCAAAGTGTGATCCATTCAGAGACTCCCCTGAAGGTAAGGTAAGAAAAGGCTTGAAAGGCCAAAGGGAAAAACTGTGTTCAGGTCAAAACAGAGTGTTAAGGTGCTCTCATTTCAATTGGATTTCCTGGAGCCCCCAAGATTTTTGAATGCTGATTCCCCCAAATATACTAAAGATTAGCAAGACAACCTGTTAACAAAACAAATCTCACTGCGGTAAGTGAGAAAACTGCCTTGGTAGTCTTAGCAGCATTTCAGAGGGGAAAGAGAGAAAGCTGGGATATTCATTGAGATTTTAGTCTGGCTTAAAGCAGTTCCTTCAACAAAGCAGGAGACAACAAAGCAGGAGATGCTGGAGAGGATGTGGAGAAATGGGAACCCTCTTGAACTGTTGGTGGGAATGCAAACTGATGCAGCCACTCTGGAAAACAGTGTGGAGGTTCCTCAAAAAATTAAAAATAGATCTACCCTATGACCCAGCAATAACACTGCTAGTGGGATACAGGAGTGCTGATGCATAGGAGCACCTGTACACTAATGTTTATAGCAGCACTTTTAATAATAGCCAAATTATGGAAAGAGCCTAAATGTCCATCAACTGATGAATGGATAAAGAAGATGTGGTTTACATATACAATGGAATACTACTTGGCAATGAGAAAGAATGAAATCTGGCCATCTGTAGCAATGTGGATGGAACTGGAGAGTGTTATGCTAAGTGAAATAAGTCAGGCAGAGAAAGACAGACACCGTATATTTTCACTCATATATGGATCCTGAGAAACTCAACAGAAGACCAGGGGGGAAGGGAAGGGGGAAAAAAAAGTTATAGACAGGGAAGGAGGCAAACCATAAGAGACTCTTAAATACTGAGAACAAACTGATGGGGGGTGGGGGAGAGGGGAAAGTGGGTGATGGGCATTGAGGAGGACACCTGTTGGGATGAGCACTGTGTGTTGTATGGAAGCCAATTTGACAATAAATTGCATATAAAAAAATAAATAAAAAATAAATAAATAAAGCAGTTCCTTCAATGAAGATACTTGGTTAGAAATGGATAAGAACCATCATATGGTGGTTTAGGATGTTGGTAGACACAAGTATTTTGAAGTAAGAAGTTCTGAGGTCTTGGGGTATAAATGGTCTTTGATATTTTCTATTAAAGAGTCAATGGGCCTTTCAGGAAGTTCCTGGAATGAACAATGAAGTTATGTGTAACTTTTGTCATCCAGGACAAGAACATCCTGATGAAGAGTAGAAAGCACTACCACAAAACATGTCACTTTGGCATGAGGATTATTTTGAACTCTCAAGGCAATGGAAAAGCAGATTAAAAAAAAAAAAACAACACCTCTTTCCCACCCCTATTTGTCTAAAATTTATATATAATTTGTATTATTCTCCACTCTCTAACAGGAAGGACAGGAAGTTCATCATCAAAGACAACCCTAGATTCATAGTGCAGAGATGGCACCAGAGGAATCTACATAACTTAACTAGCCCTTGTCTTTCATTAGTTTTCTCATATATTTACCTTCCTACAATTTACTTCCCCTAGAACCTTAAGGACCTTTGTGTTGTCACTTCTCTAAAAATTCATGGTTCTTTTGTTAAGATGCTACCTAAGCCCAAGTTCTAACAACCCCTTTGAGTTACTCATCTGAGTGCTCCCATTTATAAGTGGAATACACATATAAAACAAATTTTTGTTCTCTCCTGTTGGTCTAATTTGCAGAGCCCCAGCTGGAAAACCTAGTAGGGCAGAGGGAAAAAAAGTTTCTTCCCTTATATAGAAATAATGTTATATTGATGACAAGAGCAAAGAGTAAAGTCAGGTCATTGTAAAAGTAAGCTTTGTGGATAGTTTCCATGCTCACTCCATGATGCCCCTAATTGTAATCAGTTGTATACATGATGGTTTCCCACTGAATAAATTGTAAGCTCTTTCAGAACAGAGATTATACTGCCCTTCAAACATTGCCCATGATCTTTTCTGTCCCCCATATTGTTTCAGCTTCAAAATCATCATCTCTAAGACATGTATACCTTCTAGAAGTTTCTATAATTCTCAACCCTTCTGGTAAGCAAAAAAAGCTACTAAACAAGATAATGAGAAACACTAGTTGTGGGTTTTTCCTAAATGAAAAACTAAAATCATCTTGGATTCCCTGAACATGTTCAATGTAATTCATTCAGAGAGCACATGTTTTGAGCTAATTTTAGCATGGATTGATTGTTAAGACTTTTCAATTGTTTGCAAAACAGTGCTTAAATAAGATAGCTTGGGTATGTAAAAGTGTATTGTATTTTTTTCCATAGCAGTGCTAAATGTTTAAGAATCACAATTGTAAAAATTCCATTTTAGTGTGTCTTTATTTTTATTACACCAGTTTGTCATCAGCAAAACGCTGTGAAGTTTCCTGAGGAGAGAAGAGTTCCTTTGCGTTTGAAATGACTAAGAAATATTTGTAATTATAATTGTTATTTCAGATCCTATGGTAGTCACAGGTGCCCCACTGATGGCCTTCTGTATGAACCTGCTTTTAGATCTTATAAAATGCTTCTCTTTTAGGAATGACGTTGCTCTTTCTCATTTTCATTGCATTTTATGTATCACTTCATCATAATTTATAAGGAAAGAAATTTGAGGTAAATTATAAATTGATGGGAGGTTTATCAGAGATATCACACTTGAAGTTACAACAAGAATGCTCCATGAAAACAATGTTGGATCTTTCTACTGCCATATTTACCACACCCAGTACTATGCCAGGCATGCTGGGCATTTTCTCAATTACTCCTTAAGCCTGTTTTCACATTCCAAATTTTAAAGTGAGACTCTCAGGTAATTGTGCTGCAGAGCATGTAAACTTCTACCTCACATCATTCAATAACCCTTCATTTGCTTAAGAAATCTGTTTAGGTATTATGTCTGGGAGTCTCAGGCAAATTATAAGCCAACTTTGACACCGTTTTGTCCACAGTTGTCAAGTAATGAATTCTGGAGTATCCTGAAGGCTGTGTAATGGTGTTATATGGGTTGCTTAAGTCCAAATTGACCAAAACATGCCCCTGGCACTTACATTTTACAATTTGTTTTCAGATCATGATCTGCACCTTTGAAAGTGTTAGAGGAAAAAGGCTTGAGAAATGCTGCCTCAAGAGATATGGGAGATAAGGTGAGCAGTGCCTTTATCCAGCTATTAAAATCTTGAATGGTTTAACTATAGTTTGGAAGATAAATTCCTACTGTTGTATTTCCCAAAATGTGGTAGACTGTAACCAATAGATGTGTGAAAAGGGCACCTTCATTGCATAACTTTGAGAAAGGTGAATTAAACATAGTTAAATAGATTTCTCTACTGGATTTCTAGAGCCTTAATATGTTCTGAGGGGGATATTCTATGCAAGGTTTTCCCAGATAATGTGCAAAATAGAAAACGTTTTCACAGAATATTTCTTAAGACTAATGTTTAAAGAAAACCATTGGTAAACACAGGGATAAAGAATCAATTAATAAATGATTCCAAGTAACTTTTCCATTTTTTTATCAAATGCAGATGAAATTAATCCTTTACTAATTAGTCCTATAAATTTGGTAGGAATTACCTAGATAAATATGGTGAGTTATATATCTGTCCCTCACCATTTGCTGTAGTGAGAGGGGGGAAAAAAAGGATGCTTCTTAGATGGCCTAAAACACATGCCTATCCCTAATGTTCCCACCTCTGGGAAGCTGGAAAAGGCAATAGGTCAGCTTCGCCCATATGGCCCCAGTGAAAAATCATTGGTTACTATCTTGGCATAATACCAAGTACCTTATATGATCATCAGGATGAAGTGAGAGAGTGTATTTAAAGCATTTCAGCACAATGCCTCGTTCACAGCAAGTGGTGAATAAGTGGTAACTGCTATCATAACATCAACAGTATCGCACCCTTTATATCTATTCAGAGTATGTCATCTTTAGGCTTCTAATCTAGTGCAACTGCCTCCTCACTGACCTATCCATAACTGTGTCTGCTAATTCCTCAAACTGCATCTATATTGCCTTTCAAAAATGCTTTTCTGAGTATGCCACTTGCCTACTCTCTGTAGAATAAAGTTCAAACACTTGCACGCAGGCAGGTCTCTCTGTCTGGTAAGAGTCTACCTTTCCAAGTTTATCTTCCACCATTTTCCTGGTTCCATGGTCTCTACGTTTCAGCCCTACTGCACCTCTTACCCCTAAAGACACCATACATAATCATCCATCTGTCTGTTTAATCATATCATCATGCTCAAAATGAGATATGCTTCCCCTGACTCCAATTGCAAAAAGTCTTCAAGGCCAACTCATCTACTGTCTATCCTTAAGATTCCCCAGTCAAACTTAATCACTTTCCCCTCTCTGCTCTCATATACTTTTTACCTCTGTTATAGCACTCCTCACACATCCTCATATAACAATTACTTGTGCAAGTGTATTTCCATGCGTTACTCAGGACTGGCTGTTATAGGGGATAGGAACCTAATTTGAACTTGCTTGGGTAAAAATATGGAGAGTAAATTGGAAATATCCTGAGTCACTCACATAATTCATAGAATACATGAACAATCAAACCTCAAAAAGACCAGAGATATATCTAGGCTTCTGGGGAAAAAAAAAAATGCAACTATAGACAAAAAAACACCACTAGACTTTTGTTCCAAAGACAAATCTGCATCATGTTTTTTTCTCTGTGGGTGGGACCTCCTTTTCTTTGTGAAGTATATGGAAGTAAAATTTACGTATGACAAAATATACCCTTTTTATTATACAGTTCCAGGAGTTGTGACAAACACATACAGCCCTATAACCACCATTATAAACAAAATATTAAATAGTTTTCTCACTCTCCAAAACCTTCCTCAAGCCATTGCAATCAAACTCTCCCTGCAACCTCATCCCCAGGCAAACACTGACTGGGTTTTCTGTCCTCACAGTTTTGCCTTTTCTAGAATGTCCTATGAAACCATACAGTCTGCAGTCTTTTAAGTCTGACTTCATTCACTGAGCATAATGGTCTTTGATATTTATTCATGCTGTTGCATGTATCAATAGTTTCTTGATCTTGCCTTATTAACTAGGACCTCCAGTGTAATGTCGAACAGGAGTGGTAGGAGTAGACGTGATTGGTTTTTTTTCCCCCCAATCTTAGGGGAAGAGCATTAATTATTAAATATGACGTTAGTTGTACATTTTTTGGTACATGCCCATCACAGGTGGATTAAGTCTCCTATTCCTAGTTTGCTGAGAATTTTTGTTGTTTTATAAGTCATGAATATGTTTTAAATTTTACACTTTTGTAGATTGTAAATATGTAGTTTTTTTCATTAGTCTGCTGATATGATGAATTATACAGATTCATTTTCAAATGCTGAACCAGCCTTGCATTTACAGGATAAACTCCAATTAGTCGTAATGTATTATCCTTTCTTATATAGTGGATTCAATTTTCTAATATTTTGAGGATTTTAGCATCTGTTCATTAGGAATATTTTTAGTTTATTTGTAATATTTTTTCTCGTTTTGGCATTATAGTAAAATGAGTTAACAAGCATTCACCTCTATTTTCTGGAACAGTGTGTGTAGATTTGGTATTCTTTCTTTCCTAGAAGTTTAGTAAGTACCACATTTTAGGAGATACATTATTGGGGTTATCTATTCTTGCAGGAGTTTTGCTAGACTTTCGAGACAAAGACTATGTCATCCAGTTATTGACTATACGGACATAGAGCTGTTTGTAATAATCCCTTATCCTTTTAATGTCTATAGAATAGTGATGTTTCCTTTTTCATTGTGGATATTAGTCTTTTTTTTTTTTTTTTTTTTTTGGTCTTCTCTTTTGTCCTCCCCTTGACTCAGTTTGGGTTTATCAATTATATTGATCTTTTCAAAGTACCAGCTTTTCATTTCATGGATTCTCTCTTTGACTTCTACTCTTTATTTTTCCCCTTTATTCTGTTTGCTTTGAGGTTTAATTTTTCTTTTTCTAGATTCTTAAGGCTTAGATCATGGATTTAAGACCTTTCTTCTTTTCTAACATAAGCATTTAATTCTATGAATTGCACATATAACATTGCTCTAGATGCATCCCACACATTTTAATGTGTGGCATTCTTACTTTCGTTTAATCCAAAATATCTTCTAATTTCCTTTCTGACTTTATCTTTAACCCAAGGATTATTTAGCAGGGTGTTTATTTTCTAAAATATTAGTGGATTTTCCAGATATCTTGCTGTTATGGATTTCTAAGTTAGTTCCATTATGGTAAGAGAATGTACTCTATAATTTCAATCTTTTAAATTTCTTTTGGTTTAATAGCCCAGAATATAGTCTACCTTGATCAATGTTTCATATGCATTTAAACAGTATGTATATTCTTCTGCTATTGGGTAGAGAGTTCTATAAATGTCAACTAGTTCAAATTGGTTTGGAGTGTTCATGTCTTCTATATCCTTACTGATTTGGTCTTCTCCCAATTACTGAGAGTGTTGAATTCTCCAGCTATAATTGTAAGTGTATCTATATTTGCTTTCAGTTCTAACAACTTTTGCTTCATATAAATTGAAATGTGTTAGGTGCATGTATATTTAGGATTGTTACGACTTCTTGGAGACTAAATTCTTTATTATTATGTCACATGCAGGAGTAGGTTTTGAAATCCATCATGATTTCCTCGGAGGTCATGAGCAATGCCAGACTGAATTTCACATTTTGTCCCCCATTGCCAAAGAATGACTCTTTCTCAAAACTGACTCAAATTGCCCATGGTTTAAGGTAGGCACTCAACCCTGGAGCAGAGTCTGTAAGAATATGGCCTCTATCTTATAAATTCCATGGTTGGAATGAGACAAGGAAGAGGTCATGGGGGGGTGGATGCTGGGAAGGTAGTAGCAAAATATCTACCACAAACTTCAAAATAAAAAATGCTGAATTCATGATACTGGTCATATTGGTCATGTTCATCCTAAAGAATCTGGCAAAATGTTCATCAAGGAAGGCTTGGCCAAGGCCTTTGATTTGACTGCTTGCTTCTCCCTCTGCCCAACCCTACTTCCTTCCTTTCCCCAACAGGTGTCAATGCTAAGAATACGACTTGGTATACTTCCTGCACACTAACCTCCATCTCTGTCTGCTTTCCAAGAACGAGACCTGCAATACAATCTCTTTAAGAATCTAATAAAAGATCTAACTCTGCTTAGAATAACATTCAACTTTATATAAATTTAGGACTTTCACAACACTGATTCTCACCATGTACCCTAAGAGAACACTTTAAATCTCATTTTGCAGAATCTTAAGCCCAGAGATATTTGTAATTTGCCTAATGTCATATGATGACTCCATGGAAAAACTAGAACTAAATCCTTGTTTCTTTTTTTTTTTTTTTTTAATTTTTTTTTTAATGTTTATTTATTTTTGAGACAGAGAGAGACAGAGCATGAACGGGGGAGGGGCAGAGAGAGAGGTAGACACAGAATTGGAAGCAGGCTCCAGGCTCCAAGCCATCAGCCCAGAGCCTGACGCGGGGCTTGAACTCACGGACCGCGAGATCGTGACCTGAGCCGAAGTCGGACGCTTAACCAACTGAGCCACCCAGGCGCCCCTAAATCCTTGTTTCTAATCACATAGCCATTTACATTTTCCACCGTCTTGCAAAACTGACCATTTACCTGTTTCTATATTTTTACTCAAATTAATAACCTAATTATGGAAAACCTGTGTTCCAGACACTATGCTTCATGTTTGCCCTGTATTATCTCATTTAATCCTCAGAGGAAACTTGTGAAGTAGACACAATTATCCTTATCTTGCAAATGAGGGAAACAAAGCCTTTCCAGAACCACTTTCTAGAGGTAAGAGCCAACATTTGGATCCAGTTGTCCTCTATAGAGACAATTCTGAACAGCAATACTATATATATACATTGGAAATGCTTTTTTATATAATACATTTTATTGATTTTTCCACATATTATAAATCTATACAATAGGAAGCCTACACAAAATATGAAACCCTGAACTCATCCCAAATGGTTAGTTTATTAACTCAGCAAAAAATTAGTGAGTATTTATGTGCCTGGAGCCTCAATCAACAATGACCAAAAAAGATACAGTCTCTGCCTGTATGGAATTCAAGTCTAAAAGGGATACAGACATTATTATAAGTATAAATTTAGTTTAATTCATGTTGTTTCATTTTATGTCAAATCATGGTTAAAAAAAAAAAAGTTACAGAAATGCTATAATGGCATTTAACACGGGGACCTAAAGTAGAATTAGAGGGTGAGGGAGGAGACTTTCCTGAGGGGTAATATTCAGGCTGAGAACTAAGAATGCATACAGGTGAATCCAGTAAAAGGAGATGGGGAAATGTATTTGGCAGGTGAAAGGAAATAGGGATGGAAGAGCCAGGTCTCTATTTCAGTGGAAGGTAACCAGGGTTGTACCAGGGCTCTGAATGGCTTTGACTATCCAGGGACACATCGTTTCTGAATATGTTTTATTTGTACCATGTTTTTACAATGTTTGTTCTCTCAGTTCTATAATTACTCTTCGTGATGAATAGAAATGAAATATTGTTAGTTCTCTTTTTCTTTCTGATAAAAGCACTCCTCTCTATAAAAGGACTTGAAGAAAATACTGAAAGCAGTCTTTATCCCAGTCTATCACCTAACTCATCAATACACACAGCTATATTATGCCTCCCACTCAGCCTATACATTCATTTAAGTAATGATTACCCTTTACAGTCCTCATTTGGAAAGGCAGATCCTCCCAGGAGTGAATTAAGCCTCTACCCCTGTGCTTTCCTTAGGACCCTAATGAACAGATGTCAGCAACCTCTCCCTTACTTTGGAAAGGTTTTAAACTCCTGATGTAGCCCAAGACTCAGGACCTGGTTCCCCCTTCTCTGTGACTGTGAATGTAGATCTTTGGTACTTTGCCGTGTCCCTCAGAAAAGTGCAGAATAGTGTACAAGCTATTGATAAGGTTGTTCTCCACCCCCCCCCCCCCCCCCGAAGAGTAGCTAGGCATTCCCACAGCCAGCCAAGTGACCTTCAAATCAAAGAATGGAGCTACTCAATCCCATGCTCAGCCCCATTCTAGGCCCACATGATGAGAAGGGCCATTTATTTTCATTGTATGATCCTATGGTCTAAATGTAATATGTGACCTGAGAAACTAGGAAAAGACAAGACACTGACAAGAATGAGGGAGAAAAAGGATTCTGTAGAGATCTTTAGATTTGAAGAAAATTTCTATAGGCCTTGGTTTTCTCAACTGTAAAACAAGGTAATGGGACTAGATGGCCTCAAAGAGGTCCTCCAGCTATGCTAACCAACTTTTCCCAGTTTGCCTCAAGTGGCCCTGATTTTAAAGTTGAAAGCCTCACATCCTAGAGATCCCCTCAGTCCCTGGCAGCCTAAGAGAGGTGGTCACCTAACTTTCTCTGCTGGTCTGTGAGGAAGCCCTGACTCTTCACTTGATACACACATTTAAAGTAATTTTTTTTATTAAGTTTCTCTTCTTCTTTCTTTTCTTTTCTTCTTTTTTTTTGAGAGAGAGAGAGAGCATGAGCAGGGGAGGGGCAGAGAGCAAGGGAGAAAGAGAGAGAATCCCATGCAGGCTCTGCACCATCACCACAGAGCTAGACGCAGGGCTCAAACTCACGAACCGTGAGATCATAGCCCAAGCTGAAAGCAAGAGTCCCACGCTTAAATGACTGAGCCACCCAAGTGCCTGGATACACACATTTCAATTTACTGTTTGGTTTAAATGACAACAATCTCAACTTCATGAGGTTTAATTTCAACAGAAATGCAAACATTTTTGTCTTCTTTCTCACATGGGCTTTAGTCTTTTTAGATTGTTCAATGTTTGTTAATTTAGTCAAATGAGTGCTAACACAGTCAAAGGTTGAGATTTTATTTTGCCTTGTGAAATTCTTGTGTGGCATGGCATCTTCTAGAAGTGGGAAAGCACAGTGACATGATGTAATCAACAATCATCTCAAGAGCTGCTCTCTCAGCATCATTTATCTGACAGGGCAAAGCACTTCACTAAATCTAAAACTAAGGGTCATAGGTATTTGTAACTGCTACAAAAATTATCATTGTTCTCTAATATTAACAGTAATATGTTTCTGTGACTCTTCCAAATGCAATCCTAGTCTCTGCTCAGAAAGGAAGCAATGACCTCATCCTTAGCTACTATTCTGAAATCAGTCATAGTGACTAAAACCCTTGTTTTCTTCACAAAAGAGAAATCAGATGACCTTTGCTCTGACCTTTGACTCGATATTTACAAAAGCTAATTATAGGGCGGGCAAGTGTCCTTTATCATTCAGGGACATTTGGTTAAGGTCTAGTCTTTAAAAAAAGAGTCAGGGTACTGTTTAGAGCTGGACATGGCATGAGGAAATCTAGAAAGAGATAGTTAATTTTGTATTTTGGCTATTAACATCGATTTTCTGAAAACCAATCAAGGAGAACAGAGGCAATAGAAGTCAGTCATTAAAATCGGTGTTTTGACTAACAAAACAGAATCAGTCATCTGATGGTCTGGTGGTTAGAGGTCATAGAGATACTCAAGTCTGACAGCTTGAGCATTAAACCTCTCATTTTCCACCACTACACCCTCTGCTACTGCATCAGCAAGAAAAGAACTGCATTACTTAAACTCTAAAGGTTACTTGGCTAATAAAGAATGCCCTGAAGATTGAGGGTAGTCCTATATCCCCATAGCGCACATATCTCATTTACCTTTAATACAATCTTTATGCTCATAAAAAAAGATTTTTAAAGAGTAAAAAATTCAGAAGAGGAAAAAAAAAGCATTTGGTAATTCAAACAATAATGGAGGCGCAGAGCATTCCTTTCTCCCCAGGCTTCCCCTGGCAATCTTTCTCAGGGTAAAAGTAGAGGTCTGATTCCTTTTGTTCATTCCAGCCACCGCCCTTTAGCAATCTGAGTCTGAGCAAGACTGCCACGCCCAGTCATGGGACAAAGGCAGAAATAGGGGAACTCTGGGCACAGAGACAGCCCGACTTTATTTATAGATGTGTGATATATTGGTCTCAATGACATGAAGGTGCAAATCAGTTGCTATCTCTGCAAATGAACAATTAAAACAGGGGGGCTTAAAATATATGTATGTTCTAAAATGCTATCTGATCAAAGTATTCTTTTCCTAGAAAGAAAGGGATGTGGCCAAAGGATTCTGATTTTCAGAAAAAGGGTGAATGCTGCCCCCTTTTGACTGTTAAGAGCTATATATACCATACAGCCTTAAACCTGAAACATAATGCTATGATAGACTGTGGGAATAAAAATCCTGTTTCTGTCATGAGAAATCTGATTACATCTTAGAAATTGGAAAGCTGAAAGGGCTCAAAGTTCATATACTAAGACTTTTAATGTGACTTTCCTAGCTTCCTGGAAGCTTCCTTAATCCAGCCTCCTACCTCATTTTAGTTGTGCCTATTTTATAGACTCAGTTCTGCCTGTAGTAATTATTTGAGTTTACTACTCGGTTTCTCCCACTGGTCATAGGCTCCTTGTGAGCCTGGGCCATTTCGGTTTTTGCCTAAGTATCAGAGTACCTACAAAGACTTGTGCATAGTGGGTGCTCAAAAAATAGGTTTATTGAAAGCAAACGTCTAGCTGAGGTCAAGATCATAGTCTAGTTATGAATGATTCTCTCTAAGCAAAGAGAATGAGTCCATTTGTGCCTTAAAGTCAGTATATGCATATAAGCGGCATCATAATTTAAGCCAGGAACTCTAAATTTTGAGAATGCATTCCCAACAAATGTTATACTTATTTAGACATTATACATTATATATGTGTGTGTATATATATGTACATATATATACATTATATGTGTATATATATACATTATATGTGCATATATATACATTATATAATGTATATGTTATACAATATACATTATCCATTATCCATTATATGGATCTACTACTGAACGGTTATATTATATACATTCAAATATATACACAGAAAGATGATGAAAAACTTAGTCCTACTACACAAGGCATAACATGAAGTGAAATAAATTAGACACAGAAGAATACATTTTTGTAGGATTCCATTGACTTAAAACTGAAAAACAGACAAAACTAACGCATAGATTTAGGAGTCAGTGATTACCTGTGTGTGGTGGTGGTGGGGGGGAGGATACTAACTAGAGGGAAGAACAGGGGTGACTTTGAGGATACTACTATGGTTTTATTTCTTGATCTTGATGCTGGCTAGGCAAATGTGTTTAGTTTGAAAAATTCATTAAGTTATACCCTTATGAAATGTGTACTTATGTATATATTATACCTCATTAGGAAATATTTTTAAACAATACTTTCTCAAACTTCAAGAGACTGACTTGCGTATTTCCTAGGGTCCATGTCCCCCATTTGGGATACCTCTGCTTTAATTAAGAAGGCTAATCAAACTCTTTCAGCTACTGGTCAGATAGGACAATCCCTTCCATACAAAAAAAATCTCTAGCAGAAAAGCCTTTGCATCAGCTTCCAGATGTTATAGCAACTAGAGGGCACCTATCCTTAGGAAAGGTTGATTCTTCTTTCTGCCCCTCTCAGGTCCCTAAGATACTATTGCTGACTTGGTAAAGTCATTTCATGCATGTAAGTCTACCTTCAGGAGCAAAAGAGAACATTTTCACAGCAAAGAACGTCGTCAAGTTTGCCTCCCACAGCCTCAGATTTCTCATCTGTAAAATGGGAAGTAGACTTCATGGTTTTGTAGGAAAGATTTGCTGCATTAAAATGCACAGAGGACAGGACCTAGCAACTTGTTGACTCTAATAAATTTAAGAAACATCCTGAACTAGGGAAAAGGTCCTGCTCTCGGAGTCCGAGGACCCAAATCCCAGACCTGGTTCTGCCAGCTATAGTAGTGAAGTCACATCATTCTAAGTCTCTTAATTACTTCAACTGTACAATGACCAGATAGCCTTTAAGTCACAAATGTAAACAGATGTGAATAAAGACTAAAAGAACAACACAAAACTCTGCTAGCCAGTGAGCAGAGGTTCAATTTATCCCTGCTGCATGATTAGAATTTTATGATTTGCTGGCCAGTTGCTTTCTTGGCTTTTCACTTTATTACTACAATTTCCTGTGATAGTATAATTTCCTGTTTTCTCCCCTGCTTTCCTTTCACCTTGCTTAACCACATTGTGTTGTTGGACCGTAAAGTTTTAAAGGAAAGGACTCTGAGATGACTTTAAGCTCTTTGTTAAAGGCTGGTTACCTCTGCTAACAGGACGTGTCCTCTGACACACTGGAGGAAAATTATGGAAGAGCCAACAAAAATGGTTTGGCCTGTATTGAAAGGTATAAGGATATTTTAAAAAGAAGGATGTTATTAAATTTGCAGAAGCAAAGTGAAACAATACAAACTAATTGCTATAAAAAATAAACTGGAGATGATGCTATTCAAGAAAAATCTGGAGTATTTTAAGCATAAGAAAGGCCAGCTTGAAAAACAGGAGCTTAGACCTCAAGTAGAAGTCTGCTTTCGGAGACGAATCAAGTCCTCAAAGCAAAGAGGAACACTGCTCAAGGTAGATGAGCACAACTCCATAAAATATATATATATATATATATATATATATATATATATATATTGATGCCCACATGTAAATATTTAATAATAATGCTAGGATATGGAAAGATATAAAGGGGTAATATATATAAAGATGCTGTGCTCTATTCAAAACTCTGGAATAACTGAATAGAACTAAAGAATAAATAAAGGACTATGGAATTGTTGATATGCAGCCTTTCATATTTATCTCATTAATATTCTTGAGACAAGAGTTGAGTAAAAGATTAGACTATATTGGGGCGCCTGGGTGGCGCAGTCGGTTAAGCGTCCGACTTCAGCCAGGTCACGATCTCGCGGTCTGTGAGTTCGAGCCCCGCGTCAGGCTCTGGGCTGATGGCTCGGAGCCTGGAGCCTGTTTCCGATTCTGTGTCTCCCTCTCTCTCTGCCCCTCCCCCGTTCATGCTCTGTCTCTCTCTGTCCCAAAAATAAATAAAAAACGTTGAAAAAAAAATTAAAAAAAAAAAGATTAGACTATATTAAGGACAGTGTGATGGATGAATAGAATTTCAGAGAACATAAGAAAATGGGAAATTAGAGTAAGCTTTCAAAGACATAAGAGTAACAGAAGCAATGCAAGATAAGTATGTTTGTTATCTGTTTCTTTTCTACAGGCAAACAAACAAAGAAACAAACAAACAAAAAAACAGATATTTTCACTGGCTGAGAGGCCAAAGCAAATGCCAGAACTGTCCATGAGAAAGGTCAGGGCTTTGATGAGTGAGGCCACCTCGCAGTTGGAGGATAGCTGCTTTCAGCTTACTTTACAGAATACACCATTTGAAAACTACCTAGATTCAGGAGCATAAATTCCTTTAATAAATGATTTCTTCAGAGTAATGGACTTTGTTATGCAAGGCAAGCTTTTTCTGGATGGTGGGATAAGCTTATCAACTCCTAAGAAGCTATACTCCATCAGAATATATGTGGAAAACACTAGCAAGGGCTTTGTATGTCATGAATGCAAAAGAACTCTCTATTAGGTGAACTATATCCTACACCAGTGCTTCTCAAATTATACTGTAAATATGAACTATGTGGGGTTCTTGTTAAAATACAGACCCTGATTCACCAAGTCTTGGGCCTGAGATTCAGCATTTTTTTTTAGTGTTTATTTATTTTTGAGAGAAAGGTAGACCAAGAGCAAGCAAGCAGTGCAAGCGGGGGGGTGGGGGGTGGGGGGTGGGGGGAGGGGGGGCAGAGAGAGAGGGAGACACACAATCCAAAGGAGGCTTCAGGCTCTGAGCTGTCAGCAAAGAGCCTGACATGGCTCAACTCACAAACTGCAGATCATGACCTGAGCCAAAGCCAGACACTTAACTGACTGAGCTACCCAAGCACCCCAGAGATTCGGCATTTCTTTGAATATTTATTTTTGGGAGAGTGCAAGCAGGGGAGGGGCAGAGAGAGGGGGACAGAGGATCTGAGTGGGCTCTGTGTTAACAATGTGACAGCAGCGAGCCCAAGGTGGGGCTTGAACTCATGAACCACAAGATCATGACCTGAGTCGAAGTTGGACGCTCAACCGACTGAGCTATCCAGGCATCCTGAGATTCAACTTTTCTCAGAATGCTCCTGGGTGATGCCCATACCTGGATAATGGTATATGGGCCACACCTTTAGTATCAAAGTAAACATGCTTTTGTTTTAAGATTTTATTTTTAATTTTTTATATAATGTCCACTCACAACATAGGGTTACAACTCATTACCCTAGGATCAAGGGTTGCATGCTCTACTGACTGAGCCAGCCAGGTGCCCCAAATGTGCACATTTTAAAGGGGGAAACATTGGGGTGCCTGGCTCAGTTGGTTAAGCATATGACTTCGGCTCAGGTCATGATCTCACAGTTTGTGAGTTCAAACCCAGCATCAGGCTCTGTGCTCACCGCTCAGAGCCTGGAGCCTATTTCAGATTCTGTGTCTCCCTTTCTCTTTGTTCCTCCCCCACTTACTATCTGTCTCTCTCTCTCTCTCTCTCTCAAAATAAATAAACATTAAAAAAATTTTTTTTTAAAGTATGAGACATATAACAAATCACCATGAATTCCAGCTACACATTGAATGCTTCTTTTAGTAAACAAAGATAACTAGATATACAGTTGGCCCTTGAACAACATGGGTTTTGGGGAGTCAAAAATTATACATGGAGTTTTGACTGCACCGGGGTCCATACCCCTAAGCCTCATGTTGTTCAAGGGTCCAACCTTCCAGAAGTTCACTATCTATTTGAAGAGAACTTTCACTGTTTCTATTTGTTGGGATGATGAGGCACTGTAACCAAGCATAAATATGGTGTTTGCAGCACAGAGGCAGAGACCTGACTGACAAGGTAGGGAAAGAACAATAAACAGCTTACAGAAAACATGGGGGCCAGGAACTGCAGTTCCCCCACTGGCATCCCAGTTACTCTCCCAGCGGCCAACCCTCTCCCAGTCACTTTACATCATTGCTGGCTTTCCCACCACTCCTCTGAGATGCCATCTTTTAGGATCCTGGAACCAATTCTAAGATGTGGTGTGTGTGTGTGGGGGGGGGTTCCCACAACAATAAGCAATTCTCCAACACCAGCTGGGTGTCCCACCATTCAACTCAATTCTGACATGATCTACCCAGAGATTTTATCAGATCCCAGAGGTTAAGGGTTCAGTCCCACAAGACTGGTACTGCTTGCACATGTGCCCATGTCCCCCATCCGCCAAACTCCCAATACCCCACACCCACTTTGGAGGTCAGTCACAAGCCCAGGTTGTTACTTATGTTTCTGACCAAGTGGCTACTGATCACAGGTTCCCATGAGCTCCTCCTCAGGTTCAATTAACTTGTTACAGGAGCTCATAGAACTTAGGAAAACCATTTACTCAGGCTTGCCCATTTTTTGTAAAAGAATGATAAAGGACACAGATGAACATGCAGATGGCAAAGATGTAGAAGACAAGGTATGTGGTAAGGGAAACTTCTGTGCCCTCCCCAGGGCCACTCCCCCTGTACCTCCAGTTCACTAACCTGGAGCTCTCCAAACCTTGTCCTTTTGGGTTTATAAGGACATAACATAGGCTTCATAACAGAAGCACACTTGATTAAATCATTGGCTGCTGGTGATTGATTCAACCTCCAGGCCAAAGGTCAGGGGGTGGGACTGAAAGTTTCCACTCTCCATCCATACAGTTGGTTCTTCTGGCAACCAGCCCCCTTCCTTAGGTGTATCCAAAAGTGGGCTCATTAACATAACAATACCTTTGTAAGCTCTTTAGGAAATTGGGAGGGCTTTAGGAGCTCTGTGCTTGAAACAGGACAAAGACCAAATATATATTTCTCATTATAAATCCCAGTATCACACTCCAGAACACACGTATCTGCTTCAACTGGGTAGAAGTGCCTCCTACCACATGGAGGCTTTTGCCCACTGTTCTGTCACAAGACTCTGCTCCCACTCTTGTAAAAGAGGAAATTAAATAGTCACTTATGTCAGGGGTTTTAAAATGAAGCACAGAAGCCAATAAAGAGGTGTGCATTATGCATGTCCTCACCAGGTGGAACCACAAACTTTTGAACTAGACCAAACTGAAAACATTCCAAGGAGTCTGCACAAATGCCTGCAACTTGCTACAGTAACAGACTTCTGCTTAGTGACAGCCTATCAACCAATGAGGTTTAGCTAGGGTTCATTTTCTGTGGCCAATACCAACCAAAATTCTTTGTGAATAACATATACAAGCATTCCCATTTTGTCTTTAAAACCCCTGACTTTTGTTCCCTAAGGGATTATTATTTGGGTTGCTGCCCAGATCTGTGTACACTGAATTGCAATTTTCTGATCCAAATAAATGCATTTGCTTACTTATCGCCTCCTGACAATTTTAGATCGACGGTCTACTTTTGTGTCCCATCCTCTCTCCCAAATATTTGCTTCTATCCTTACCTTGTTTTCCTGCCCTCTATCACCAAATTCGGTCCCCAACTCCTACCTCTAGACCCCAGCTGCATAGCAAAATGCCGTAGTAAGGACTGGTATTGCTACAGCTGAGGCCACTTTAATTGTGAAAAGACCCAGAGGGGTGCCTGGGTGGCTCAGTCCGTTAAGCATCTGACCCTTGATTTCAGCACAGGTCGTGATCTCACAGTTTCATGAGTTTCAGCCTTGCCTCTGGATTCTCTCTCCCTCTCTCTCTGCCCTGCCTTCACTTTCTCTCTCTCTCTCTGAAAGTAAGTAAATAAACTTAAAGAAAAAAAAAAAAAAAAAAAAAAAAAGAGCCAGGACCCAACTGAAGTGATTTACGTGCATTAGAAAAAATAAAATGCTATGTATAAGAAATAATTCATGTATCAGGCTGTCTACTGGGTATACTTAAAATCCAGATGTATGAGCCATGGTAATTACCAAAACTAGCCCTGGTCATAAGCACACCTTATTCGTTAAGGGGAAGGAACTACTTTCTCAAAAATCAACAACTTCTAAATGGACAAATACAACATCTTTTCTTTCTACATTGGCTTTTGTGATACTAGACTCCACCAGCTCTCTTCCTCTGTATTAATTTTCCATTGCTGTCACAACAAATTGTCACAAACTTAGCCACCTATAACAACACCCGTTTATTACTTCACAATGAGTGGGTCAGAAGACTGGGCACAGAGAACTCACAAGGATTCTCTGCTCAGAGCCTCACAAGGCAGAAATCAAGTAGTCAGGCTCAACTCTTACCTGTGGAAGATTCCACTTCCAAACTTACTCTGGTTGTTGACAGAACTCAGTTCCCTATTTTCTTGACACACAAGCCCCTTCATCTTCATACCCACACAGGCATTTCTAATCCTTCTTAGGCTAGGAGCATAAGATTTCCTCCTTCTACCAGAAAGAGCATGTTCTCTGTTTTTAAGGGCACCTATCTACAGATTAGGTCCACCTGGATATCAGGAGAAGCTCCTATATTAAGACCAGCTGATTAAGAGCCTAAATTACCTCTTCAAAATCCCTTTTTGCTACCTAAGGTAAAAAATTTACAAGTAGCCCCAGTGGGTGAAAGTCATCCTGGCGGCCAAAATTCTGCCTAACACACCCTACATAACTGCCACTTATTGTTAGTTCATTTCTACCTCTACTGAGGTTTTCAACTGAGTGCATATTATGATCACCTGGAGAACGTTATAGAAACCTGGTGCCCAATCCCTAAAACCAACTAAGGTAGAATCTATGGGAGTGGGGCCTACCACCGCCATTTCTAAAAGCTCTCCAGATGATCCTAATTGCAGCCCAAAGTATGAATCACTGATCATCACTCTTTCCTGGGTCAGTTTATCAGTTGATGTGCTTTTAATTGTCACCTCTATGATAATCATTCTCCGGTTGGCACCTTCATCTCTGACCCCTCTTGAATTCTAGACCCAAATCTTCAGAACACTTACTAGTGAGAAAATCAGCCCCTCTATGATCATCAGACCCTCTTGTCACATGTTCAAAAATTTTATTTTTAAATGTTTATTTATTTATTTTTGAGAGAGAAAATGAGCGAAGGAGGGGCAGAGAGAGATGGAGAGACAGAGAATCCCAAGCAGGCTCCACACTATCAGTGCAGAACCCAATGTAGGGCTCGAACTCATGAACCACAAGATCATGCCCTGGGCTGAAATCAAGCATCAGATACTTAACCAAGCAAGCCAACCAGGTGCCCCTAAAAGTTTAAATCATAGCTGATCTTCAATGAAAATTATCTTCAATATCTTTAGTCTCCTAGGAAACTGCTATAACTTCTTTATAAAAACAATATTTTTATTTATATGTGGCCTTACAACCTAACATACTTTTGAATGTATGCTGTCAGTACCCTCTCCAAAAAGACATTTGAAGTTTGCTCACCCATAACAAAGTTCTTTCCTCCTTTGCTGCCAAGTAGCCACTTGGTTCCATATTTCCCACTTGAATGTTTCAGAAGAACTCCCTCCACCCCCAATACAAAGCAATTCTCAGAGAAGTCTGAGGATATAGTTTTGTATAAAATAAAGCATGCAATCTGGATGTTTTAAGGAACCAGGGTATGACAGTTTCCAGTCTTTGACTGTGAACACTCCTTTTTCTCTTGAGTAATGCCAGGCTTATGAACAGTATTCTTTTTTTTTCTTTTTTAATGTTTATTTATTTATTTATTTTGAGAGAGAGACAGAGAGTGCAAGTGGGGGAGGGCAGAGAGAGAGGGAGAAAGAGAATCCCAAGCAGGTTCTGTGCTATCAGCACTGAGCCCACACAGGGCTTGATCTCAAGAACCAAGAGATCATCACCTGAGCGTAAATCAAGAGTCAGATGCTTAACCAACTGAACTACCCAGGCACCCCTGAACAATAGTCTTGATTTTAAATTCTGTGTATGTGTTTTTCCCAAAAACAATCTAGAACAACTCACTATAGATACCTGTAATGCCTTCAAATTCAATATAATCTAACACAAATTCACCAACTGGTATATGGATTGCTTGCCCACCCAGACTACAGGACTAAAAGATTCTTACCAGAGCTTAACCTTACACAGAGCTCTCAATTGAGCCAAATGTTATTTGAAGAAAACATCCACTATCCACAAATACTATAGGTTTGTTTTTTTGTTTCAGGTTTAATTTTCAGAAACTCATATATCCTCCAAGAGGCTAAGAACAATTATTATACTCTTCAGTTAACATTGTTTTTATACAATGAGCATGTTAATTTTATAATCAAAGAGGCAGTATAGCACATTGTTTAAGAAGCTAGTCCTAGAACCTGACTGCTTGAGTACAGATTCCAAAGTTATTTCTTTGTGATCTCAGACAAGTTACTCATTTTTCTGGGCCTTACTTTTTTCATCTGCAAAATAGGATAACAATGGTAACTTTTTAAAAGGGGTGGTTCTGAAGAGTAAATGAGATAATGGTAAAGCACTTAGAGTAAGCACTTTATTTTTTTTTAATATGATTTTTAATGATTTTACTTCTTTTTGAGAGAGAGAGAGAGAGAAACATAGCACTAGCGGAGGTAGAGCAGGGAGAGAGGAGAACTGAGGATACAAAGCAGGCTCTATGCTGACAGTAGAGAGCCCCATGTGGGGCCTGAACTCGTGAATTGTGAGATCATTACCTGAGCTGAAGTTGGAAGCTTAACTGACTGGGCCATCCAGGTACCCCTGTAAGCACATTAAAAATGTGGCCATTTTTTTAAAAAAAAATAAAGTGTTTTGTTTTTTTTTAATTAAAAAAGAAAACAAAAACAAAAACAGTGAGACCAATTTAGCTTAACCCTACAGAAACATTACCACTGAATTGGGAAGGCAGTCCAGCAGAGTAAAGACCAAGACAGACTGCCTGGTCCAGATGCTAGCTTTGCCACTTATGAACCAAGTGACCTGAGGTCACCTGTACACCTGGGATAATATTACAACCCACCTCATGGAACTGTTTGCAGATTAGTTAACATTTGTAAAGAATTTAGAATAAGACTTGGGCACGGAATAAGAATTATGTGACCATTTACTATATTTTAAAATGATTAATTTCTCAACTTTTCTCAAGGGTTAACACAGTTACTATAATAATAACTAAACAATTTATATATTCAAACTTATTATGAATTTAGTAACTTTTTATTTACTTTAAAACACAGAGTTTATTGGAGCGCCTGGGTGGCTCAGTTGGTTAAGCATCCAACTTTAGCTCAGGTCATGATCTCGCAGCTCATGAGTTTGGGCCCCAAGTGAGGCTACGTGCTGACAGCTCAGAGCCTCGAGCCTATTTCAGATTCTGTGTCTTCCTCTCTCTCTGCCCCTCCCCCACTCATGCTCTGTCTCTCAAAAATAAATAAACATTAAAAATTTTTTAAAAACACAGAGTTTATCATTTCTTTTCACATTCTCTCTTCCTTGTTATATTCTGGAAGTTGCCAAATTTTCAAAAAATTTCTTAAAATTCTCATGATAAAGCATTCAATTGAAAAATTAATGTTCATATTCTAATCACTTTACAAATAACTCTGATTTGCTCTGAAGTTTCTATTTTTCCTCATTCTGATCTTTTTGGCTCTTGCCTCTTGAAAAATTATTTCATATCTCTCTGGAATAAAATATTTTTCTGCCTTCAGAAAAAAAAAAAGTTTAGTTAAAATTACCTAAGAAAAATAAAGCTTCAAGTATTTTCCCCCTTAACTCTAAAAAAGAGATTTGAAATCATTGTAATCTTTGTATTTGTATAGTTTTCTCTACGTAGCAGATTGAAATAAATCTTTTAAATATTAAAAAATATAAGAATTAAATGTGTAAGAAGTCTTTCTTTGAGAATATTTTCTGATTGGAAGTCAAATCCTGGAGATATCTTTTATTTCAATAAAAATATCATTTGGTGATTCTGTAATAGTTTCTATGTGTTAGAATTGGTTTTCTTCCTCCAGTATTCCCAATTATCTTGAGGTCAAAATTTCTTTTCTCTTTTTCTTTCTTTTTTCTCTTTCTTTCTTTCTTTTTCTAGTTCTTTTTTTTTTTTTTTGCATTACTTTGTTTTTGTAAACCAAAATGTAATTTTTGTGTGTTTAAATAGTCTTAATATTTGGTGTGTCTCGCGTCCATGAAATACAGCCAGACCAACACTAAACTGTCCTACACACTTAGAAAAACGATCGGAAGATTAACACAATAATCTGCACAACCTGAACCACAGAATTCAGCAGGTATGTGACATGAAGAGCTGAACCTGGGGAGCAAGAAGCCCCGAAAGGTAGGGAACCCCTTTTGCGGGCAGGGAGAGGACGGAGACTGGGGATGGGGGGAGCATACGGGAAAAGCACCCCTCCCCAAAAGCAGCTGGAGAGAAAGTGGAAAATTGGAAACAGCCACAGGGACTAAACTAAAAAGGGAGAAAGGAGAAAGGAGAGGGTTTAAATTCCATTAAGACTATAAACAAGGGGAGTGCAAAGGCTGCAACTCCGCAGCTCCATGCCTGGTGGTGCTCTGGTGGGAAAGGTGAATCCCCAGGAACAGAGTGGGGTCCAGGAGGTTCTCAGACCACACAGGGAAAAGTGGTTCCACTGCTGGAAGGATATTTGGTAGAGACTGTTGAAGCCACCTGGTCCCAGCAGATCCCGGAAGGCAGCCACATTTGCTGGTGCTGGGGCAAGGTTGTTGAGGGTGAAGCTTGGTGTCAGATGCGTGTTGCAATTTTCCATGGTCCCTGAAATGCTGAGGCTACACTCTCTCAAGATTTTTTTGGGGGGCGGGCTGGCACCTGGCTGCAGTCTTGGGGCACCGGCAACAGCAGGATCCAGTGGGCGTTCCTGGGTGCAACCGACATTCGGCCATTGCTCTTTCAGCCATTGCTCAGTGAGATCCTCCCGCAAAGGGGCAGAGCGGGTCAAAGTCACAGTCCTTCAGAAGTAAGGGGCCGGGGAAAACAGCCGTATCTGAGACAAAACTTGGGAGAGAGGTACTGCCTGGGGCCTGATCATGGAGAGTGAAAAAGTGGGGAGTGGACGAGAGCTGAAGGCAGAGGACCGGTGCACAACGGTTGATCCAGGAGAACAGACTGGATGGCTGGGTGGTGCCATTTTTTACCGCTCCCGTGCATGCGCATGCGCACTGACAAGCACCGCAACAATCCACCCCAGTAGGCTAGCAGCGCCATCTAGGGGATAGCAGAACTGTTACACCGAGCCCCACCCAACTGGGCCAACTTCGCTCTTCAAGAACACAAACCTCACTACCGGCTTAATCTATGGACTATAAAGAGCTACATGGACTGACCTCTAGGGGAAAACGAAACGATTTCAGTCCTACTTCATTCTGTCAGCAGGTTTATCTATTCAATTTTTTTTTCTCTCTTTTTCCTTTTTCTCTTTTACAATTCTTTTTTCTTGAATGCCGAAAGAGAAAAAACTCATTTTTATTTTCAATTTATATTAAAAATTATCTGTCTTTAATTTTTATTACTATATTTTTTACTTTTGTGTAAAGTTTTTCAAATTCTACTTTACTTCCATCATTTTATTTTAGTCTACTTCAGTGTACTCACCTTTTCAAATTTTCAAACAATTGCCTTTTTTTATTTCTTTTTCTTTTTTCTCTTTTTCATTTCTTTTCTTTTTCTTGAATGCAGAAAGAGAAAAACTTCATTTTTACTTTCAATTTCTTTTAAAAATATTTTTATTTAATTTTTATTACTATATGTTTTGCTTTTATGTAAATTTTTTTCAAATTCTATCTTACTCCCATCATTTTATTTCAGTCTACTACAGTGTATTCACTTTTTCAAATTTTCAAACGATTTCTTTTTTTTGTCTTTTCCTTTTTTCTTTTTTTATCTTTTTTCTCTTTTTCATTTTTTTCTTTTTTATTAAATACAGAAAATGAAAAAATTCATATTTCTTTTTAGTTTTTATTAAAAATATTTTTCTATAATTTTTTCCTACTATATTCTCTACTTTTGTGTATTTTAGTCTACTTTAGTGTATTCATTTTTCAAATTCTCAAATGATTTCCTTTTTTTTCTCTCTCCCCCCCTTTTTTTTTGTTTGTTTCTCTAATCTGTCAAACCACTTTCCACACCCAGACCAAAACACACCTAGGATCTAGCATCATCTATTCGATTTTTGTGTGGGTGTGTTTTTAATTTTTAATTTTAATGTTTTTAATTTCAATTTTTCTACCTCATTAATTCCTTTTCTCCCTTCAAAATGACAAAATGAAGGAATTCACCCCAAAAGAAAGAGCGCAAAGAAATGACAGCCAGGGATTTAACCAACACAGACACAAGCAAGATGTCTGAACCAGAATTTAGAATCACGATAATAAGAATACTAGCTGGAGTCTAAAATAGATTAGAATCCCTTTCTGCAGAGATAAAAGAAGTAAAAAATAGCCAGAAGGAAATTAAAAATGCTATAACTGAGCTGCAATCATGGATGGATGCAGCGGCGGCAAGGATGGATGAGGCAGAACAGAGAATCAGCGATATAGAGGACAAACTTATAGAGAATAACGAAGCAGAGAAAAAGAGGGAGATTAAGGTAAAAGAGCAGGATTTAAGAATTAGAGAAATCAGTGACTCATTAAAAAGGAACAACATCAGAATCATAGGGGTCCCAGAGGAGGAAGAGAGAGAAATAGGGGTAGAAGGGTTATGTGAGTAAATCATAGTGGAAAACTTTCCTAACCTGGGGATAGACACAGACATCAAAATCCAGGAAGCACAGAGGACTCCCATTAGATTCAACAAAAACCGACCATCAACAAGGCACATCATAGTCAAATTCACAAAATACTCAGGCAAGGAGAGAATCATGAAAGCAGCAAGGGAAAAAAAAAGTCCCTAACCTACAAGGGAAGACAGATCAGGTTTGCAGCAGACCTATCCACAGAAACCTGGCAGGCCAGAAAGGAGTGGTGGAATATATTCAGTGTGCTGAATCAGAAAAATATGAAGCCAAGAATTCTTTATCCAGCAAGGCTGTCATTCAAAATAGAAGGAGAGATAAAAAATTTCCCAGACAAAAATTAAAGGAGTTTGTGACCACTAAACCAGCCCTGCAAGAAATATTAAGGGGGATTCTCTGAGGGGACAAAAGATAAAAAAAAAAAAAAAAAAAAAAAAAAAAAAAAAATATATATATATATATATATATATATATATATATATAAATAAATACCAAATGCAACAAAATATTAAAAAGGACCAGAGAACACTACCAGAAACTCCAACTCTACAAGCATCATAATGGCAATAAATTCATATCTTTCAGTGCTCACTCTAAACGTCAATGGACTCAATGATCCAATCAAAAGACACAGGGTAACAGAATGGATAAGAAAACAAGACCCATCTATATGCTGTTTACAAGAGACTCACTTTAGACCTAAAGACACCTACAGATTGAAAATAAGGGGATGGAGAACCATCTATCATGCTAATGGTCAACAAAAGAAAACCGGACTAGCCATACTTACATCAGACAATCTAGACTTTAAAATAAAGACTGTATCAAGAGATGCAGAAGGGCATTATATCATAATCAAAGGGTCTATAGACCAAGAAGACCTAACAATTGTAAACATTTATGAGCCTAATGTGAAAGCGCCCAAATATATAAATCAATTAATCACAAACATCAAGAAACTCATCGATAGTAATACCATAATAGTAGGAGACTTCAACACCCCACTCACAGCAATGGACAGATCATCTAATCAAAAAATCAACAAGGAAACAATGGCTTTGAATGACACATTGGACCAGATGGACTTAACAGATATATTCAGAACATTTCATACTAAAGTAGCAGAATATACATTCTTCTCCAGTGCACATAGAACGTTCTCCAGAATAGACCATATACTGGGACACAAATCAGCCCTAAGTAAGTACAAAAAGATCGAGATCATACCATGCATATTTTCAGACCACAATGCTATGAAACTCGAAATCAACCACAAGAAAAAATTTGGAAAGGTAACAAATACTTGGAGACTGAAGAACATCCTACTAAAGAATGAATGGGCTAACCAAGCAGTTAAACAAGAAATTAAAAAGTATATGGAAGTCAATGAAAATGATAGCACCACAACCCAAAACCTCTGGGACATAGCAAAAAGGTAAGTATTTAGCAATCCAGGCCTTCCTAAAGAAGGAAGAAAGATCTCAGATACACAACCTAACCTTACACCTTAAGGAGCTGGAAAAAGAACAGCAAATAAAACCCAAAACCAGCAGAAGACAGGAAATAATAAAGATTAGAGCAGAAATCAATTGCTATCGAAACCAAAATGACAGAACAGATCAATGAAACCAGAAGCTGGTTCTTTGAAAGAATTAACAAAATTGATAAACCACTAGCCAGTTTGATCAAGAAGAAAAAGGAAAGGACCCAAATAAGTAAAATCAAGAATGAAAGAGGAGAAATTACAACCAACACAACAGAAATAAAAACAATAATAAGAGAATATTATGAGCAATTATATGCCAACAAAATGGGCAATCTGGAAGAAATGGACAAATTCCTAGAAACATATACACTACCAAAACTGAAACAGGAAGAAACAGAAAATTTGAACAGATCCATAACAAGTAAGGAAATCGAACTAGTAATCAAAAATCTGCCAAAAAACAAGAGTCCAGGGCCAGATGGCTTTCCAGGTGAATTCCACCAAACGTTTAAGGAAGAGTTAACACCTATTCTCTTGAAACTGTTCCAAGAAATAGAAATGGAAGGAAAACTTCCAAACTCTTTCTATGAAGCCAGCATTACCCTGATTCCAAAACCAGACAGAGACCCCACTAAAAAGGAGAACTATAGACCAATCTCCTTGATGAACAATGGATGCAAAAATCCTCAACAAGATATTAGCCAACCAGATCCAACAATACATTAAAAAAATTATTCACCACGACCAAGTGGGATTTATACCTGGGATGCAGGACTGGTTCAATGTCCACAAAACAATTAATGTGATTCATCACATCAATAAAAGGACAAGAACCATATGATCCTCTCAATAGATGCAGAGAAAGCATTTGACAAAATACAGCATCCTTTCTCGATAAAAAGCCTCAAGAAAGTAGGGATAGAAGGAGCATACCTCGAGATGATAAAAGCCATATATGAGCGACCAATGCTAATATCATCCTCAATGGGGAAAAACTGAGAGCTTTCCCCCTAAGGTCAGGAACAAGACAGGGATGTCCACTCTCGCCACTGTTATTCAACATAGTATTGGAGGTCTTAGCCTCTGCAGTCACACAACACAAAGAAATAAAAGGCATCCAAATTGGCCAGGAGGAAGTCAAACTTTCACTCTTCGCAGATGACATGATACTCTATATGGAAAACCCAAAAGATTCCACCAAAAAACTGCTAGAACTGATTCATGAATTCAGCAAAGGTGCAGGACATAAAATCAATGCACAGAAATCAGTTGCATTCCTATACACCAACAATGAAGTGACAGAAAGAGAAATCAAGGAATCGATCCCGTTTACAGTTGCACCAAAAACCATAAAATACCTTAGAATAAATCTAACCAAAGATGTGAAGCATCTATACACTGAAAACTATGCAAAGCTGATGAAAGAAATTGAAGAAGACACAAAAAATTGGAAAAAGATTCCATGCTCCTGGATAGGAAGAACAAATATTGTGAAAATGTCAATACTACCCAAAGCAATCTCCATGTTCAACGCGATCCCTATCAAAGTAACACCGGCGTTCTTCACAGAGCTAGAACAAATAATCCTAAAATTTGTATCGAACCAGAAAAGACCCCGAATAGCCAAAGCAATCTTGAAAAAGAAAACCAGAGCAGGAAGCATCACAATCCCAGACTTCAAGCTGTACTAAAAAGCTATAATCATCAGGACAGTATGGTACTGGCATAAGAACAGACACTCAGATCAATGGAATAGAATAGAGAACCTAGAAATGGACCCATAAACATATGGGCAACTAATCTTTGACAAAGCAGGAAAGAATATCCAATGGAATAAAGACAGTGTCTTCAGCAAGTGGTGCTGGGAAAACTGGACAGCGACATGCAGAAGAATGAACCTGGACCACTTTCTTACACCATACACAAAAATAAACTCAAAGTTTATTTGAAAGACCTCAGTGTAAGACAGGAAGCCATCAAAATCCTCAAGGAGAAAGCAGACAAAAACCTCTTTGATCTTGCCCGCAGCAATTTCTTAGTCAACACGTCTCCCTCCGGAGGCAAGGGAAACAAAAGCGAAAATGAACTACTGGGACCTCATCAAAATAAAAAACTTCTGCACAGTGAAGGAAACAATCAGCAAAACTAAAAGGCAACTGACAGAATGGGAGAAGATATTCGCAAATGACATATCAGATAAAAGGTTAGTATCCAAAATCTATAAAGAACTTATCAAACTCAACATCCAAAAACCAAATAATCCAGTGAAGAAATGGGTAAAAGACATGAATACACACTTCTCCAAAGAAGACATCCAGATGGCCAACCAACACAGGAAAAAATGCTCAACATCACTCATCAGGGAAATATAAATCAAAACCACAATGAGATACCACCTTACACCTGTCAGAATGGCTAACATTAACAACTCAGGCAACAACAGATGTTGGCGAGGATGCAGAGAAAGAGGATCTCTTTTGCATTGTTGGTGGCAATGCAAGTTGGTGCAGCCACTCTGGAAAACAGTATGGAGGTTCCTCAAAAAAACTAAAAATAGAACTACCCTACGACCCAGCAATTGCACTACTAGGCATTTATCCACGGGATACAGGTGTGCTGTTTCGAAGGGACACATGCAACCCCATGTTTATACCAGAACCATCAACAATAGCCAAAGTATAGAAAGAGCCCAAATGTCCATCAATGGATGAATGGATAAAGAAGATGTGGTGTATATATACAATGGGGCATTACTCAGCAATCAAAAAGAATGAAATCTTGCCATTTGCAACCACGTGGATAGAACTGGAGGGTATTATGCTAAATGAAATTAGTCAGTCAGAGAAAGACAAATATCATATGATTTCACTCATATGAGGACTTTAAGAGACAAAACAGATGAACATAAGGGAAGGGAAACAAAAATAATATAAAAACAGGGAGGGGGACAAAACAAAAGAGACTCATAAATATGGAGAACAAACTGAGGGTTGCTAGAGGGGTTCTGGGAGTGGGGATGGGCTAAATGGGTAAGGGGCATTAAGGAATCTACTGAAATCATTGCATCACTATATACTAACTAATTTTAATGTAAATTTTAAAAAATAAAAAAGTTAAGTCAAAAAAATAAAATAAAATAAATAGTCTTAATATTTTATTTCAGTCCATGTATAGATTTTCTTAACATTTTCACTTTCTCTACATGTTCAGCAGGGCATTTTTGTATTGTGTGTTTTGTATTACACAATATCAATTGTCCAATTATTTGAAGACTAAAAATAAACCCTTAAAGGTCAGCACTTTTTTAGTAACATCACTATTTACTCTTCAAAAACGTGAGTGTTCAATTATTGATACTTGTTTTGCAAGTGTTTGGAACTCTTTTGTTTTGCAATCTTTTTCTTCTCCTCTTCCTCAATTAAAAAATGAATTTAGGGGCGCCTGGGTGGCTCAGTCGGTTAAGTGTCCGACTTCGGCTCAGGTCATGATCTCACGGTCCGTGAGTTCGAGCCCCGCATCAGGCTCTGTGCTGACGGCTCAGAGCCTGGAGCCTGCTTCAGATTCTGTGTCTCCCTCTCTCTCTCTGCCCCTCCCCTGTTCATGCTCTGTCTCTCTCTGTCTCAAAAATAAATAAACGTTAAAAAAAAATGAATTTAGACAGACAGGACCACTTTGACTCACCTATCACTGTTACTCTCTCAGAGATCTAGCCCACTTTGCACATTACATTACTATATAGACCCTCTTTAAATTCTTGGAGCATCTCCTCAAATTGTAAAAGCCTCAAAAGCAAAAAATTGTAGTTTTTACAAAAAGTATTCTCTGTCTGTGATGGCCTTCAGATGTGCCTCACAGGCCTCCAATTATTGGTCATGTAACCAGCAAGGGTCCAGCTGCTGTGTTCTGAAATCCATCTCTGTGGTTGCCCTGAGGCCGTGCTTCCCAATGGCTCCTTCCAGCCAGACTGAGTGGGCAGGGATACTAACAGGTCTATTCCTGTATCTGAAAACCAACTCTGGCTCTAGAACTCTCCAGTGGGCCTTGCTTAGACTGGTCTGCACTCTAGGATGCTTTCATCAAAGTTCCTTCCTTTTGTCCTTCACTCAGAATCAGACTTCCATCCATCTCATGTGATAGATCCCTCACCATTTTATCACACCAGCAATTTCCCTAATTAAATACATTTAAGTAATCCCTTCTTTTATTTTATAAAATGTTTCAATGTTTATTTATTTTTGAGAGAGAGAGAGAGAGAAAAAGAGAAACAGAACATGAGTGGGGGAGGGGCAGAGAGAGAGGGAGACACAGAACTCCAAGTAGGCTCCAGGCTCTGTGCTGTCAGCACAGAGCCCAATGTGGGGCTTGAACCCAGAAACTGTGAGATCAGGACCTGAGCTGAAGTTGGAAGCTTAACTGACTGAGCCACCCAGGTGCCCCTAATTAATCCCTTCTTGTCCTTTGTGTCTTAGAGGAACCAGATATATATATATATATATATATATATATATATATATATATATGTAAATAAATTTTATATATTTATTTATATATATTATTTCATATATATTTATATATTTATTATATATTTTACATATTTATTATTTATAATTATATCAATAAATATCTATTTATATTTACAAATTTATATTTATAAATACATATTTATAAATTTGTATTTATAAATATATTATACATTTATATAAATATATATAAATTTATAAATTTATATATATTTATATTTATTTATTTATTTGGAAGTAAATACTATGTAGGTTTGATGTCAAAAATAATGGGTTCTCTAGAAGGAAACCAGGAAAAAGCAGGATACACATTATAAAGCATTGCTCTACTTAAATCTGTAGTTCATAATTCAATACATTCATTCCATTCTAAATAAATCTGCCTTTTGGGAGATGGGGTGGGTACCACATGTGATAATGTCTGTGTGACTTCCCATCCACAGATCAGTCTGTTTTTTATTAGCTTCCGACTGTGTTTAAAATATAAACTTATCACAGTCACAAAGCTCTGCAAGGATCAGGTCCCTGCTTGCTTCTCCAAACATATCTGGAACCATTATCACTCTCTCTGTCCTAACCTCACTGAGCCTTCATTTCCTGGAACACACTAAACCCTTTCCCCAGCCTCAGAGCTTTCCTTCATGCTGATCTTTTCTGCCTGAATTCCTCCTGCCTCCACTCTAATCAACTTCTACATCTTTTAGCTCTTAGCTTACATGTCTCTTTCTCAAAGAGGTTTTCCTTGCCCCTCCCCTCACCAACAAAATCAAAGTTATGAGACCATGTTGCTTTTCTAATAGACACTGTTGTCTTGACCTCTTAGCACTATTCACAATTATAATTATTAATATTTTATTGCACGTTAAAGGTCCCACTGGATTATAATCAGTGAAGCTGTCAGGAACCGTGACTATTTTGTCTCCCTTTGTATATAGTGACTTATACAGTTCCTACTAGTAAGTACCCTATCCATACATGTTGAATGAATAAATGAATGAACAAATTTCTTGAAACATTTTTGGAATAACTAGGGTCACGTAGCCTTATGGAGTATAGTTCTTTTTTGTGCTCACTCCACCTTCTGGTAAAGAAGAAATAAAATCTTAATCACAGTACAGAATCCCTTTTGACCTAAATCCCATAAAATGTATACAATCTATATAACTATGACATCCCAGAGATACATGTTTATCTTGTTCATAACCAGATTACATATTTCCACTTTTTCTGGCTTATATCAAAATGGTGGTCATTGTCACCTGATGAAATCCTTAGGCACTATTTTGGAAGAACTTCTCTAGGCTATTATCTGATAGCCATCTCCCACTTGTCATTATTCCAGAGAGTAGACCTAGCCTTCCAAACTGTTCTTAATTTGATTAGCAGTGATAGATATTCTCTAAGAACAGTAGTTTCTTTTTTTGACATCTTTTTAAAACTTTTTTAATGTTTATTTTTGAGAGAGAGAGAGGGAAACAGAACACAAGTGGGGAAGGGGCAGAGAGAGAGGGAGACACAGAATCCGAAACAGGCTCCAGGCCCTGAGCTCTCAGTGCAGAGCCCAACGTGGGGTTCAAACTCACAAGCTGTGGTATCATGACCTGAGCCGAAGTTGGACACTGAATCGACTGAGCCACCAAGGCACCCCTAACAGTAATTTCTTAAAATCCAGCATTAAAAGTTTATTTTCCTCTACTGAGAACATTTTAATAGTTCTATCAAAATTGGAAAAGCACATGTCCTTTGACCAAGCTGACTGAGGAATACTATACTGTTTTATCAACCAATTATTCCTATTTAAGTTATTAAGTTTACCTTTTGCTAATATCCTAATCCACGCAGGTCTCATATGCATCCTGGAATTGTCTACATAGCAACTCAATTAGCAGTTTTTCCTTCTATGACAAATGTCTATCCCTGCCCTCTCTTACTATCATTTCATTTTTGTTAATGTTGGTAATAAATTAGTGAGAATGGGCTTGCTAGAACAGGATCCCAATCCTATAATCTCTAAATGAGAAAAGTCTCACTTAGAGAGAAAAAAGAATGGTTTCATCCCAACTAGGACATTCCTAACCTTTCCATAAATCAGCATTATTATTTTACATGATTGAGAGTAGAGATCCTATCTCTGTTATGACTGTCTAACTTGTAGTAAACCAACAGGTAAAACCTTGGACTTTTAGAAGTCCTCACAGAGCCATATGAAATTTTCATTTCCATTAGTGATCTATCTCCTTCCCCAGAGCACAGAATTGTGCAACAGGTTCAAATCCATAACACAGCAGCATTCACAAGCATCTTAATTATTTCATTCTTTCTCAGACCTTTAGGGATGTGTCCCAACGCACATAGACTTTGTGCTCAGGCATGCTATGCTGTAAGTAGAAAAAAAAGAGTTAGCCAGAGCAGAGAATTGGGCTAAGGGAATTAATGTGGCAGTAGGGCAGGTCACAAAGAGGAGTATAAATTTGAACCTAGTCCTGGCTTATGCTGATATGTTTAAGGGATTCCTAAGAAGACAGGGTACTATACTAAGAGTCTCTGAATTCTTGGGCAAATATTTTGGTTGCAGTTAGGTTAAGCTAGGTAGAGAGACATCCTGAAAGTAAGGGTCACCCCCAGAAAAGCAGATCAGCAGAAAAAAAGAAAGAGGATCAAAGCACCAGGTAAATGACGTAGAGGTTAAGCCAAGGCTACCGTCCCAGCAGGAAGCTGGATTGCACACCAAAAAGGAAGCAGAAAGCCTGGCACATGGACTAGTTACATATGTTGAACATTACTGGGCAGATTGCCCCTCACTGTAAAAGCAGGTGGCAATGAGCTTTGCCCAGGATACTAAAATTCAGACTAAAGGCCACAGATTATTTCCAGACCCTATTCACTTGTTAATTTGAGCGATTAAAATCTGGTTTCCACTGGTTCAGGTAGTTGCAGCATTGAGCCTATTGGAGAAAGGTCATTAGAGCTTGCATCTGGACAAGACTGAGAAAGCGATATATATCCCTGAGCAAATGAAGGCAAAAGGACTAAAAGATACTTAAATGCCTATAGAACAGCAATGCTCATGTACACTACTTCACAGAAACTAGAATGCCATCTTTCCATGGCAGAGGTGTGTTGAGTGATTAAAAAGAAAATCTCTGTTCATTGTTTATTCCTTTGTCCTTGTGAACACTCCCACTACTTTTAATTAAAAGATTTCTCAGTGACAACTCCCTTATATAAAATTTTTATGAATGTTTTGTGCCTCTATTCTCCTCCTGAGAACAGGCTTAAAAATGAATGATAAGCAATTCATTTGGTTAATTGATGCATTGCAAGTATCCACTTTATTTCCTTACCAAAGTTACCATAGTAACTCTCTATAGTCACAGCAACTATCTTAGCTCACACTCCAAAACAAATCACCATAGTCTGGTTAGCATAAATAATCATTTTTATTTCCCACAGTCTAGAGACTGGAAAGTTCAAGATCAGGGTGTATGTAGATTTAGTTCTGGTGAGAGCCACTTACTGGTTTGCAGATGGTTGTCTTCTCTTTATATCCTCCTATACTGGACATCAGAAACAGAAAGCAACCTCTTATATTGCTTCTTTTATAAGGGCAGTAATCTCATTCATGAGGATTTGATCTTCAAGATGTAATTACTTTCCAAAGGCCTCACATGCTCATACCATTTATTGAGGGTTAGGATTTCAAAATATAAATTTTGGAGGACACTAACATTTAGTCCACAACAACAACATAATCATCTGTCTGGCTGCTTGTCTTGACATCTCTCTTCTACACTCTAAGGCCACTTCAAGGCCACCAAGGTGTGTATTCCTCTGGCTGGGACAAATCAAGAGGCTCAGGTGTCAGCCAACCTACCTTACTGCTAGTCTTGCCCTAAGTTCTTTGGGAAGGGCCTTGAACTTCAAAATTGAAGGTGATTTTAATGTATAGATAATTAGTAGTATAAGTAGTAATAAAAAGTTAGTAGTAATAACTAAGATCTTGCTGTCTCACTTCCACAACCAACCGCTTACTTCTACCAGAGTTCTAGTAACTGGGTGTATCTTGTTTACTGTGCCTAATTGATTTCATTGATTATATATTTCTTCATTCATTCATTCACTCATTCATTCAAGAACTAGTAATTGAAACCTAGTCTATGCCAAACATCATCCTAGGTACTAGGGATACAAGAGTGAGTAAACAGAATCCTTGTCTTTGGGACTTACATTCCAATTAAAGAGTTATCAGGGAGAGTAGTATAGGTGATGCAGTATGTACATGGAGGAAGGTGAAACAAGATGAAGTAAGAGAGGTTTAGTAAAGGGTCATATCACATAAGTCCACGTAAATCATGGTGGGGAGTTTGGATTTTATTCTCCATGGTATGGGAAGCTACTGAGCATTTCTGAGCATGAATGTAACATGATCTGGTTGACATTTTATTTTATATATATTTTTTAAGTTTATTTATTTATTTTGAGAGAGAGAAAGAGAGAGAGAGTGTGGAGGAGGGACAGAGAGAGAGGGAGGGAGAGAATCCCAAGAAGGTTCCACACTGACAGTGAAGAACCCTACGCAGGTCTTGATCCCACAAACTGTGAGCTCATGACCTGAGCTGAGATCAAGAGTCAGACACAACCAACTGAGCCACCCAGATGCCCCTTGATGACATTTTAAAAGAATCACACTGGCTACTGTGTGGAAAAGCTAGAGTGGAAACAAAAAGAAGGATTAGGAAACTGTTGCTGATGTCCAGGGTGAAGATGGTGATGGTTTAGACTAGAATGCGATGAAAAGTGGTTAAGATGAAAAGTGGTTGATTTCTGGCTGGATTTTAAAGGCAGAACTGATAGAACTTGTTAATGGATTGAATGTGGGAAGGGAAAAATAGAAACGGAGAATGATTCCTAGGTTTTAACCTCAGCAACTGAGGGGAGAGTCATGCTGGAGAGAGATGTTTGAGAGCCACCAGCAGACTTGTATAAATTTTTTAAGGAAATATATATGTAACTATGTTCCAGGGGTAGAATAATTTATTTCCTTGTGATATAAATATAGTATATTTCTTTGCAACACAAGTCCCAACACAGAGCCTATAATATATTCTTTTGATTGCAGGCATCAGAAACTGTTTCTGGAAACTTAAAGAAAAAGGGGAAATTTATTGAAAGGAGTCTTTTGGTTCTCTCACAGAATGAAAGAGAAAGCTGAAATCTCAACTCAGGAAGGGCAACAAAAAAGCCTTACCTTAGTGATAAGAGTTTGATACCATTAATACAATTCAGTTCCATGACTTTAAGTCCGCCAAGGTCCTAGTAATGCCTTACAAAGCCATGTCTTCCCACATTCAATTCTTTCATCTATTAAACAAAAGGGTTGAAATAAATCTTTGCAATGAAAAGGGTGGTCCTTGTACCAACAGCTTATTTGGAATGTGACTCTCAGGTCACATACTCTAGACTATCAGAATTTTCATTTAAACAAGATTCCCAAGTGGATTCATAGGCACAGTAAAGCTTGAGAAACACAGAACTAAATGGTTCCACAGCTATAAAGCTCTCTGAACTGGTCAGGTGTTTCATTTATCAGCTACATTGTGTGAGGTTTTTTGGATCCTGACCCATATAATTGTTTTTTTTTTTTTTTTCTTTTTTTTTTCAAAGCACGAGAGAGAACGTGAGTGGGGGAAAAGGGCAGAGGAGGAGAGAGAGAGAGAGAGAGAGAGAGAGAGAGAGAATGAGAATCTGAAGCAGGCTCCACACTCAGCACAGAACCTGACACAGGGCTCAATCCTACAACCCTGGGATCATGACCTGGGCTGAAATCAAGGATGGGATGCTCAACCAAACCACCCAGATACCCCTCCCACACATATAAATTTTATTTAAAATAGAATTACAAATAGATTTGTGTTAAATGACCACAAAATATTTAAATTGTGTGTTTAGTGTACACCTTAATTATATATACACAGGAAGGTTATATCTTATAGAAACATGATAAACTTGCTGTACATCTCATGACTCTTCTGTGCAGGAAGTTCAGAGTTACTTTTCAGGCAAACTTGTACTTTAGACATATAAATTTGTTCTATCAACATATTTATTGCATATCATTCAATCTTTTAAAACTCATAGATCTGCTATTTTGACTGTGTCCAAATGCTCTGAAGTAGTCTTCTATTTATACTACATAGCTGCTTTTATTGATCAGAATTCTGCATTTGTAGTCTTCTATTATTTATACATTTTTGTCATACTTTTATGACATTATTATTGAAAACTCACACTATCTACCTATTATAAAATAATAGCAATGAAATGAAACCTATTAATATTGATGCTATTTTTTGAAGAAAAAGCATGATAATTTTTATTTGATAGAAGTAAACATTGGCAGCTCATTAAAATTTTGGCTCAGAATTGTGGTCCAGAAAGCCAATGGGTCTTGAATTGGAATATAACCTGCTTATGAACTCACAATCTCTTTAAATAACTTCCATGATCCCTTAAGTAATCATGTACAAAAAATTCTCTGAGAAATATATCTAGTAGATATGATTGAAGGTAAATCTGTCAACTTTTTAAAGTAGATTAGCTATTGTAGATTAGCTTATCAGCACTGTTTGTTGAAATGTGGCCCTTAAACTTAGAATCACCTGGGAAGCTTATTAAACTACAGAATCTATGATTTACTCCAGATCTATCAAATCAGAATCTCTGAAGGTGGGGTCTAAGAATCTGCATTTAAAAATTTGAAAATTATTGTAGTAAACATTAGATTTTCAAGTTTGGTTTTCCATTGACATTAGTGTCAATTTCCAATGACTGAGCCAAGAGTTCACCTTTATTGTTTCATATTACATTTGCTCAGACTCTCCATGCTTCACATTGGAATGACATTTTGACAAGTACATGGCTTAAATTTTTTTATTTTTCCAAAAGCTTTAAATAAATGTTTCTTCTTGACAACTCATTAAGAATTATACTAAGGCATATGTACTAAGGCATAGCATTTCCAGAACACCTAAGAATACTTTCTTAGCCAGGATTGGGGATCACTTTATATAGAGGATCACTGTTCCACAGTGTGGGGGAGGGAGAAGAAAAAGGAAAGAAAAACCACAAAAGAAGAGATCAACTTAATTTAATATTTTAAAGTAGAAAAGCATTTGTCTGTTTAAAAATTTAAGAAAACTCTTGTAAAAATTGCTGCAACTTTATTTATTTTTTTTTACATTATGCGCTTGTTAAATCCATAGTAAAGCGAAGGTGGAAGTTCTTTCATTATCTTACACCCCATATAAAATAATATGAATGATTCTATCGTGTCTTTATTGTGCTTAGCACATAGAAAGTACACACACACACACACACACACTATATACATATAGACTTATATATATATTTGTATATTTTTGTATAATATATATTTTATGTTTTATTATTTTATAATATATATTACATATATCTAATATATATATATATATTTATAAATTTGGTGGGTTTTTTTGGTTTATTTATTAAAGAGAGACAGAGACAGAGTGAGTAGGGGAGGGGCAGAGAGAGAGAAAGAGAGAATCCCCATAGAGAGCCAATCACTTAACCGACTGAGCCACCACACACCCTATTTTTTTTTAAATAAATAAATGGCATATACAATATGTACATTTTTACACACTTTTTTGAAACTGATTATTTTCCAGCTATCAATATACCACAGAATTTTTCTGTAGCAATAGAAATCTAATATTCTATTGTATTTGAGTGTAATAATTCATTTAACCAAGCTCCTACTAAGGATCATTTACTTTCAATTTTATACTGCTAAAGGCAATTCTGAAATAAACAGTTGTACAATTGTCCAGTTTTTGAGGAGACAAATTCCTAAAGTGGAATTGCTGAATCAAAATTCATATATATTTAAAACTTCAACACATGTTGTTTTCCTAAAATGTTGATTCAATGCCATTATAATTTATAACTGACTATTCTTTTATGATGGATATCTTTGTCAACCTGATAGTCAATAAATATAATCTCATTATTTTAATTGTATGTACCTAATTACTAATGAGAATATATCCATTTTATAAATGTATTACCCCACTTATTTCTTTTATGAATGGCCTGTTCACTTTTCTAGTGGAATGGAACAGGAAATTTTAAATTCTAGTTAGTAAATATAATACCACATAAATCATAAAAGAAGGAAGATATTTATAACAAACTGAAATCAAATAAAAGTTGAGAAAGCCACATAAAATGAAACACAGAGAGAAAGACAATGAGAGAGAATAAGTCATAGAAGCAGAGGGATACATCAAAATGGGCATAGAAATAGAGGACACAAACCTTTTACACATCTATATACACACAAACATAGATATATGGAGAGGTGCACTGATGAAGGCATAGACAGAGATCAAAAGTAAATGGAGACACCTAAAGAAAATGTAGGCTAGGCATACATGCAGAGGCAAAGAAAATGACAGTCAGATGTATATACACAGTGGTATATAGAGTGAAATCACATAAAAAAAAAATACAGCACAAGCACATGTGGAAAAAATCTACACACAAAAGTACAGAACAGAGAGATGCAAGATAAGATATGCAGAAAGTAGACTTAGCAACATGGGGACAGGCAAAGTCAGAAAGGAGGCTTTCATGAATTAAAACCCTCTAATATGGTTTTTAAAGATACACTTACTAAGGCCTTTTAAATTTATGTGGCCTTATCATCCCTGGTAGCCAAAGTTAATATGTCCTGCTTTTTCTCCTGCAGGTCAGATGATCTAAAATCAAGGATTGGATATAATCACAGACTTAGATTTCCCTCTTTATTTTGAAAAAACACAAAGAAGTACTCTACTAATAACACATATACAAAATAAAACAAATTCTTATTTTAGCTGTTCCACCTAAATATATAAATAATTCATTCATTTTCTTTCTTCATTTAGACATAGTCATGAAACATGAAAAATGACTTTTAAAAATGATGTGAATCCTATATAGAGAAACATAGGTCTCAGCTGCTTCTTTTACTAAATCCTAATCCCCACATGATCCTAACAAATCTACCATTTTCTGAATTACTGCTGGGAAGGAGATGAAGAGAAAGAGCTAAAATAACAACTGGGAATCAAGCATCTGAAGAGATTACAGTAAGGTTAATCTAAATTGTTTATAAAGCTCCCTTCTCGGAGAAGGAAGAAAGTTCAAACACCGCTCACTGGTTATTATAGCTACCCTACTATTGAGTTAATCAAATCAACTGCATGGAAAGTCTATCAAGCACTCATCAATCAACTGTTATGAATGACCAAAAACAAACAAACAAAAAGACTTAACTAGAAAACCATCAATTCAGCCTTGCTATACAGACACCGCCAAAGTATTGCAGGGACTCATAAATATTTTGAAATATGTTTAAATAATGTGTCCTGACTGCCAGTAAAATTTTTCCAAGCAAATGTTATTGAAAATGTTTGGGCTATCCACAAATGTTTTTATAAGCATTCCTACCAGGCAAGTACTGAAGCCTCAGAAAAAATTCTGGCCAACAGGAGAATTCATAAGAAAGAAGTGCTGAGTAAAAGGTGACCTAAGGAAATGTAGTCAGGAATATCCGAGCTGTTGGGAGGGTTCAAAAACAAATGCGTGTTTCATGAAAGCTTCAGAAACAAATAGCTCTGGCTAAAAACAAACATTTGGACAGTGAGGACACACCCAACAAAAATGTTTGTTTGCTGATACTAACATTTTATTTGGCACGTATTTGCCAGAGCAGAAGCGGGCAAAAATAAGATAAATGCAAACATCTCACAGAAGGCAAAATCACAGTAAATTTATAAGTGTAAGAAATAGAACATTTGTTTACTGAACATAGAGCAAAAAATAGATATTTATGGCTTATTTAAAGTAATGACAATTTTACCAGCATAAAATCAGAAGCAAAAAAATTCTCTAAATATTAATTCTGTGGTACATTACTGTAGCTTTTACATGCGGGCAATGCTGCATAGTTCTTTTCAATTAGCTCACATAACAGTTCTCCGAGATCAGCTGATGATAAGTATTATTATCCCCATTTTACAGATGAATTATACTAGCTTGATAGGGCTGTTCCTTGTCCCTTATATCACATTTGCCTCCCCCAAAAATATTTATTTTATATACTATTACCAATAGTTATTGAGAAAATAACCTGCATGATAAAGAGAAACTAGGAATTGTAGGAAAATATAAAAGCTTATTTATTGGTGCATTTCTTTATAGTAATTTTTAGAATGCCTGCTGTCCACTCTTTGCTTTCATCCTATGTCATAGTCACCATCATAATAAGTCTTAAAATACATAAAATCCTATTCATTTTTTTCAATTTTCTCCCTTAATTCCTGATCTAACCAGGCCCAAATTCTAAACGTTGTATACAGAGGCTCAGGTTCAGATAGTTTTCTCCGCACTTCACTTTGCACTTCAGTTTTCTGGCTCCTTTCTGCTTCTCTTTTCCCTCCTCCCCTTAAATGTAGTCAATTTCATAGGTTCTGGTATTACCTTTTTTCTCCCATGTTGACTCCTTTGCTAACTCCAACCTCTTCCAGGCTTCATGGTGGGTTGGAGAGAGAGAAAGAGTACCTTTATTTCTGGCCCCATTTGTCTCACAGCCTAAACCCTACATTTCCAACTGTATGGAAGAGATCTCCAATTGGTGTTCTCCATTAGTAGATCTAACTCAAAACGTCTAAACGTATTCATCAACTTCCCGCACAATAAGCTGAATCTCCTCCATTTCCAAGGATGGCGATACCATCAACTATAGTCTGAATGTTTGTATCTCCCTAAAATCCATATTGAAACCTGATCCCCCATGTGATGCTATTTGGAGGTAGGGACTTTCAACATGATTAGGGTCAGGAGAACTAAGCCCTCAAGAATGGGATGAATGCCCTTACAAAAGAGACCCCAGAGAGCTCCCTTGTGTCCTTCCTACGTGAAGACACAGTGAGAAGACAGCACAAGGAAAAGGGCTCTCGCCAGACACCAAATCTTCTAACACTTTAGTAGTAGGCTTCCAGCCTACAGAACTGTGAGAAATAAATTTCTGTTGTCTATTAGCAACCAGTCTATGTATTTTGTTACAGCAGCTAGAGCAGACTGAGGCATCACCCTTCTAATCACCTTTTAGAAACCCCTCTAGCTCCCAGTGTCTATAGATCCAATTGCTAAATCCTATTGATTTTACTTCCTCAATATCTGTAACACACATTCCTCTTTATTCTCACCAACACTATCTCAGTTCAACCACCAATCATCAACTGAATATCGGCTTCCCTACCAGTATTACTTCCTCTTCTGTTTTCCATCTCTTATTTTGCTTGCTGCTATAAAATTAATCCTCCTAAGCAATGCCCCACATCCCTGTAGTAAACTGAAGCTCCTTGGACCTCTATTCCTTCAGGGTTTTGGTAGCCACGAGAAGGAGTTAGAACTCAGCTTCTAGGACTTACCATGTTTTCTTTTACTCCTCAAAATATGGATTTTGCAATCCAGCCAGAGGTATGTTCTCATGGGGTGGTCTTCAAAGTCCATTCCATACTTTTCAAATTCTGTGTTTATGCTCAAGGTCTTCATTTGAATATTGGAGTGTTTCAAACTCTCTTATTCACTTATCCAACTTCTTGCATTCTTTCTGATATAAACTAGTCATTATATATTTGGGGTATTATTGCATAACATTGTATAATAACTTTATTCTTTTAAAATTAGGTCATAAATAATTCCCCATGTTATTAAAGCTTTTCAAATATATCATTTTCAATGACTTAAGTAATTTCTCACTTGCCATTAAACATTTTCCTATTTATATTGTTAAAATTGGTTTTGCTATTATAACCAATATTGTAGTGAAAATATTTTATTATATAAATATTTATTCACATCACAGATTAATTCGTCAGGTTAATTTCCTAGAATTATTTTGAGTTAAAAGGTATGAATGTTTTTAAAATCTCTTTATATATGTAGATGGTGAAAATGTTTTCTGTAAAAAGAGTTTTGATTTAAAAAAATTTTTTTTAACATTTATTCATTTTTTGAGAGACAGAAAGAGAGCACAAGCAGGGGAGGGGCAGAGAGAGGGGGAGACATAGAATCCGAAGCAGGCTCCAGGCTCTAACCTGTCAGCACAGAGCCCGAGCGGGGCTTGAACTCATGAAACACGAGATCATGACCTGTGCCGAAGTTGGACGTTTAACCGACTGAGCCACCCAGGCGTCCCCAAAAGAGTTCTGATTTAAACTTTTCATCAGAACTCACATTTTGGGGCGCCTGGGTGGCTCAGTTGGTTGGGCATCCAAATTCAGCTCAGGTCATGATCTCACGGTTCCTGAGTTCCAGCCCCGCGTCGGGCTCTGTGGTGACAGCTCAGAGCCTGGAGACTACTTCGGATTCTGTGTCTCCCTCTCTCTGTGCCCCTCCCCCACTCACACTCTGTGTCTCCTTCTCTCTCAAAAATAAAGATTAAAAAAAATTTTTTTAATTAAAAAAAAAAAGAACTCACATTTCATTTGTGAAATGACTGTTTTCTCCAAATCCTTGCCCACACTGGAAATTATCACTGCTTTTAAATTGCCCTATTCCAGAAATTAAAACTGGGACTGTATTATTTTGAAATTTGCATTTCCTTGGTTATTGATTATAATAGGAATTATCATTGCTGAGTTTTAATGTTTTTATATATTTCTCAAGTGTTTGTAAATCTTGTTTTATAAAATTCTTGTTAATATTCTTTGTCCATTTTTCATGAGAGTATTTATCTTATTCTGATTTTATTACAAATATTATTCTCTTTCTCTGAACTGTGCACCATGTATCTGAATTTTTTTATATACAAAATAAAAATAAATTTTAACGTAGGCAAATTATTTGATTTTTTTCATTGCTATTATTTTTTGAAAGTTTTTCTTCCACTACAATACAGACTAAATTTCCTAAATAACATTCTTATTTGTCCATTTCTCTTTAACCACACTCAAATCTCCACCATCTTTCTATTCTTGCCTTTGTATTTAAATCTTTATAATCTCATCGATTACAGTAGTTTCCTATCTCCCAGCATACTTTTCTAGCTCCATTCTAATTTATTTTTCTGAGGGAAATCATACCAATCATTTTATGGATGTTAATCTTACTGGGTCTTTCTCCAGTTTAAAAATCCCCAGTGACTTTCCATTGTTCTCAGGGTAAAAACTAAGACCCTTCATGAGAATATATGCACTATGGTACTTGCCTAACTCTAACTGCCTATCTCACATTCTCCCCATTGGTTTCTATCTCCAGCTGGCTTAATATCTTTCCTTCATTCACATGAAGTGTTTACTTTGTCCACTATGGTCTTTTTAACTCTTTTCCCTCCTGTACCTAACTAACTAAAATCCTTGAGGGCTTCACTGAAATACCATTTCCTCCAGTAAATCTTCCCCAACTCACTCAGTACATTGTGTTGTAATTGTTGTAAACAATAGCTACATTCTCCAATAGACTGTAAGCTCCACGAGGACAGGGATAATGTCTGACCTCCTCCACACTATTCTTAGTGCCTACCAAAGTGATGAGTAGTATGTATTAAAAGAAAAAAATGAGAGTGTATTATTTTACCAGTGCTACACTATTTTAAAGACTTCACTATAGCTTTATAATATGTTTTACTATCTGGTTGGATATATCATCAAATTTACTTTATTTTTAAAAAGTAGTTTGAGTACCCTTGTCCATTTATTTTAACAGATAAGACATTTTTCCCAGTTCAAGAAGGAATATTATTGGTATATTTAGAATTACTTTGAAATAATAAATACATGTGGGCAGAAAAAACTTGATGTTTGGCCCTCTGATCCAGGAGCACAACATACTTATTTAAATCTTATTCAAATCTTTTATCTCCTTATTTAGAAAAATTGTTCATATAGATCTTGAATTTTTTAAAATTTTGAGATATTTTATGGGTTTGTTGTTATTAAGAAGGAGATCTTTCTTGTATTATAATAAACAATTTTATTTGAGTGAAGTTTTACATTTAAATAATTTATTGTGAAAGTAATAAAGAGAGTTCTTCTTTACTCCACACCCAGTTTCCTCTGCTATTAACATCTTACATTAGTATGGTACATTTGTCACAATTAATGAACTGATACTGGTTCATTATCATTAACTAAAGCCCATGTTTTATTCAGGTTTCCTTCGCTTTTACCTAATGTCTTTTTTCTGTTTCAGGATACCACATTATTATCAGCAGTCATATCTCCTACAACTCTTCTTGGTTGTGATGGTTTCTCAAACTTTCCTTGGGTTTCATGACCTTGACAGTTTTAAGGATTCTGGTAAGGTACTTTGTAGAATGTCTCTCAGTTGGTATTTATCTGATATTTTTGTCATGATTAGACTAGGGTAATGTGTTTTGGAGAAGGAATCCACAGAGCTAAAGTGGCATTCTCATCATGTCATATCAAAGGCACATATTGCCAATACGATTTATCACTGTTGATGTTAACCTTGGTCACCTGGCTTGAGGTCATGTTAGTCAGGTTCTTCTGCTGTCAAGTTACCATTTTTGGTCTTCTTCTCCACAATCTACTCTTTGGAATAATCTCCCTTTATATTTTTAACTGAATATTTTTATATAAGTGAAGGTTATTGATTTTAGCATTTATAGACTTTTAAAATATATTATAAAGATTAAACAGTTATCAAAACATTTAGCAATTATAAAATATCAATGAGAATGACCAAGAAAATATAATTTTTTAATCCCATTTTACAAAACCATACTTTATTTTGCTGTGGTAAGCAGTATTTCTATAATTTCTGGAAATACTAAAATTGTGATTCCAATATTTTATGATTTTATAAAATAAGAATAAAAATTCATGGCAAATGCCAGGTTATAAGTCCCATGGAAATCCATTTTGAATAAAACTTGATTCATTTAGAAGCATTGATCCTGTATATGACAAAAAGCAATCTATCCAGCTCCATGCCTAACGTGCTTATTGTGGTAGATTATATGACTCTTCACCAAATATTTCAGATCCTCTCTGTATCAGTTAACTATTGCCACATAAGAAATTACCCCAACAACTTAGTGGCTTAAAACAATAAGCATTTAATATCTCAGTTTCTGCGGATCAGGAATGTGGAAGCTTAACTGGGTCTTCTGCTTCAGGGTCTCACACTGGGCTGCAATCAAGTTGTCAGAGCTGAAGTCATCTCAAGATTCAACTGAAGGCGAATCTGCTTTCAAGCTCATCAGTGATTGTTGGCAGGGTCCAGTTCCTTGTTGGCTATTGCACTTAGTAGGAGGCTCTCAGTTTTGTGTTGGCTGTGGCCGGAGGTCACTCTTAGTTCCTAGTCACATGAGCTTCTCCAACATGGCATCTTGCTTTGTCAATGTGAACAACCCAAGCAGGCAAGAGAAAGAATGAGAAAGTGCCAGCAAGAAAGAGAGTACTAGCAAGATGGAAGTAACAGTCTTGTTACATAACTTGATTATGGAAATCATATCCCAAAACTTCTGCTGAATTCCATTTATTAGGAGCCAGTCACTAAGTCCAGGCCACACTCCACGGGAAGGGATGACACAGGGTGTGAGTTCCAGAAGACAAGACCATTAGGAACCATTTCAGAAGTTGCCTGCCAAATCATCTCTGTGATGTTCTGCTACATGAGGATTATGCAGCCCTATCTTGTTGAACTATGTGACTTGCTTTGGTTCATGTAATCTAGGCAGAAATAAGACACTTTATAATGTTTCAAGCATTTAAAACCTTATGTTATGAAAACTACCTCAGAGAGGCTGGAACTTCTAGAATGGTGGAGTGAGTAGCTTGGCAAATCCTTTTCCCCAAAAGCAACAACATTGCTGGACATTAAAAATATATATTCCCAACTATGAAAATTAACCAAAGGCATACAATTAACTAAGAAACATCTGTTCAAGAAAAACTACCAAACCTTGGGTAAGAACAGTGGGGTTTATGGCATTTTAGCCAAGGGAGGCTCCACCACCACCCTCAGGGCAAGCAGGCCACGAACACTATCATCTTCACTGCCAGAGTGGACTGACTTGATTTGGAACAGAATGGAAAATCTCCATGCCCAGCGCACTGTCAAAAACTTGATGACAATTGGGAGGGACAATATTGCAGGTAGTCTTAAATTGTGATTAAGATTAGGGCAAGCAACAGACTGCCAGACTTGTCAGAAATATAATGGGGAGATTTAAGGATGATACAACTTTCTTCATACTAAACCACAGATTAACTCAAAATGAATCACAGACCTAAATATAAGAACTAGATCTATAAAATTTCTAGAGGAAAATATAATAGAAAATCTTCATGACCTTAGGTTAGGCACAGAGTTCTTAGATATGACACCAAAAGCATACTTTATAGAAGAAAAAAAAGTTCATAAATTGGATTTTGTAAACCTTAACTTTTTTTGTGTGCTTCAAAAGACACTAAGACAATGAAAAAACAAGCTACGGACTGGGAAAATCTTCCCATCATATATTTGATAAAGATATTATTCATAATATATGAATAACCCTTAAAATTCAATAATAAGACAACTGAAAAAAAAAACTGGTGAAAGATTTGAATAAATATCTCACCAAAGATATGGTTAGTACACACATGAAAAGATGCTTAATCACATTAGTCATTTGAACTAGAAAATGTAAATTAGAACTGCAGTGAAATACCTTTCCATATCCATTGGGATGGCTATAATAAAAAAGACAATAACAACTGTTGGTGAAGAGATGGAGAAAGTGGAACCCTCATGTGTTGCTGGTGGGAATGTAAAATGGGTAGTCACTTTGTAAAAGTTGGGCAGTTTCTTGAAAAGTTACACATGAATTTATGTTACAACCCAGCAAATCTACTTCTAGGTATCTACCCAAGACAAAAACACATGTCCACACAAATCTTGTGCTATGGATGTACACAGCAGCTTTATGTGCAATAACTGAACACCTGAAGCAACACAAATGTCCATCAACTGGTGAATAGATTAAAAATGTGATACATCCATACAACAAAAAATTATTCCTTTATAAAAAAGGAAACAAACTACCAATACACCCTACAGCACAGGTGAACCTTAAAAACATGGTAAGTGAAAGAAGTCAGACACGGAAAATATATATTGTATTCCCTCGTTAATAAAGAATGTCCCTAAAAGGCAAATTTTCAGACAGAAAGCAGATTAATTGTTGCCTACATCTGGGGGTAAGAATGTGGGTTCACTGCAAATGGGGACAGGAGATTTCTTGGGAGTGCTAAAAATGAAATGTTTTAAAACTGGATTGCCATGATCAGTTGCACAACTCTGTTAATTTATTAAAAATCATTAAGTTGTTTACTTAGAATGGGTATGGAAATTATACCTCAATAAAGCTCTTTTTAAAAAGTAAAAAAAAAGTCTGTGTGTGTGATTTAAGTCTCTCTTCTCTGTATCAAGACGACCATTTATGTTCCAGACAAATGCTATTTCAACAGCCTGGGTTGCAAAATGAAGACATACGTGGAACAGAGCTATAGGCAAACCATGATGGATGTGAACAGAAAACAACTTTTGTCATTGTAAGCCACCAAGATTTAGGCATAACAGAGCCTATCCCAATTGGCACATTTAGTTTTCTAAGAAATAAAATGTATTATGACATATTTATGTTAGATTCTTCCATGAAAATTTTTCATTTAAGGAGTAAAATTGTTACAAAATGTGTTTTTTGTAGTTTCATAACATAATTTTATGATTCTTTAAATTAAAAATACATAACTTTCTGCAACGGTTAGTGTTTCATGCAACTCTAAATCATAGGACAAAATTATTTATACATATTTGCAAAGAACCTTACTTAGGGATGGGAATATCCTAATAAACAAAGTTGACCCCGACCCTACCTTCACAAAGCTTATAGTCTAAAAAACTGTATTGTCTGTATGCTTTGTATAACCTATTAGGAATGGATTCTAATTTTATTTTCATATTAATATTAATTCATTTTTTAAAATAAAGAAACTAGATGATTATCCTTTCAGTCTAAACTTCTGTGACTATCACTTTTGACTGACTAGGTAATTTTTACATTAATTTGTAGTCATTTTTTATTTCCACCAGCAGGTGGAACCCTTTAGATTTATTTTATCTCTTACTTTAAACAGCAATATCTGTCTTGGGGCTTTCATTTTTAAGAATTACTGTTTTCTTACACTTAATATTTATTTCTAGAAGAGAAGTAAATTATAGGAGGCAAGAATGGTCATTCCACATTCCAAAAAAGTCTACACGAATAGAATCCACATCAGCATATTCAATTAAAGTTCTAAGTTCACGGCCACTTTGTCATAGAATACTTGGGGTAAATGCTTAGGATAGATTCTGTACTTCAAATGGAGAAAAAATATGTACAAGCTAAAATTGAAGAGGCTTCCTTTTTCTAGACCAGCAGTTGGCAAACTTTTTGTAAAGGATAAGAAAGTAAATATTTTAGTCTTTGTGGGGCTTAAGGTATCAAAACTACTCCAGTCTGCTGTTGCAGCTCAGCGCAGGCAGCCATAAACAAGGAGCAAAGCTGTGTTCCAATAACACTCTTACATAATAGGTGGGCAGATTTAGTCTCTGGGCTATAGTTTGCCCACCCTTGCTTCAGGCCAGTGGCTCTCACACTTGTGCATGCATCAGAATCACCTAAGGGGCTTGTTAAAGCACAGATTTCTAGGCCTCATCTCCAGTTTCTGATGAGGCAGGTCTCTGGAAGGGCTCAAGGAACTGTATTTCTAGCAAGTTTCCCAGTGATGCTGATGCTGCTGGTCGCAGAAATACGCTTTACTCAGGAGCCCCTACTCTGGGCAATATTTTATAATTTCTGCTGCCTTGTTTTTGGAACATTTTAAAAATAGACTCTTTCTTAACATGAACACTATAAGATTTCCTAAAGACATCATTTGTTAGGGGAAAAAAAGGTTGCGTGGGTGGGAAGTAAGACTGTATTGTGACTTCTGGCTCAGTCCTCACCATCAATTATAGTGCTGAGGTATTTTGTACTTGAGAATGATGCTATACAAAATACATCCTGGGGCGCCTGGGTGGCTCAGTCGGTTGAGCCTCTGACTCTTGATCTCGGCTCACAGGCAAAACTACACCACAGTGTGGTACTCCAAAGAATGGTCTAGGGACAGAGCTCTCCAGTGTCATGGCAGCCTCTTCTCCCAGCACATAGCACAGGTGAAGTCAAGCCATGGTTGCTGGGTTGAAGCAAATTAGCAGAGGGAAAGGGTGGTTTAGCTTCCACCAGAAGCCGCAAATGTACTTCCATGGCTATAGCAGCCCTCACCCAAGAAAATTTCTCCCTGAAGATTGAATAGAGAATGGTCAAACTTTATAAATTTCTGCTTGCTTGGCTTTGAAATTTGTTTTTGACAAGCTTATGGAGAAACCATGAAAGAATCTCGTTGCCAGGAAAAAATGAAAACACAGAAATGTTCTGTGCTGATAGATAACTGAAGGTCAGGTGAGAAAGAAGCTGTCCCTGAAGATTCCAGGACTGATAGAAGACAAACTATGTTTGATTCTTCCTCTACTCCCATCCCATGGACTTTGGACTCAACACTGGGAAACCAGGGGTGTAATTCCAAAGTGATTAAGTTTCCACCACTCAGCAGAATGCAGTTTGGAAGTTGAAATTAAGTTCAGGTGAGAAATAAGAGATGAAAGTTATATTTCTTGCAAGCTGGCTGTGTGGACTGAGACTCAAACCCAAACTCCTATGGTTTGATACTTTACTACCAGGTATTCCACCAATCACTGTGGCTCTAGCCTCCATGGAAAGGATATTCAGAATATTGTGGAAACAATATTGTGTTCAACTGAGTTGATGGCTAAAGGAAGCCCCGATAATTGATCCACAAGGTCATATCCCTGACAGCCTGACCAAATTTATAGAGAATAACAGCAGCAGAACTGAATTTTTGTATTTATATTTTTTGCTTGAACTTTATGATGCAAAACATAGAACTGTTCTGAGTTATTTTAACATTAAACACATTCGTCCTTGGAACTGGAAAATGCTAATGCTTTCCTATGTCCATATGCTGAATAAAATTGAGAGTAAACAGAGCTAGCATATTTTGGGAATTGCTACTATCGTCATCAAACCAATTAAAAATTCACTTCAAGGTGGTTATTATAGTAGTATTTGTTGTTATTTATACGTCTGAAGAAGAGACACTTCTGTGGTGGTATACTTTACTACATATATTAACAATAGAAAGAGAACCAAGAAAACTTATCCATTTCATAAATGCCAGAATTGTTTCTTAAAGTCTAAACTTTTCAAATCAGCATCTTAAAGATGAAATCCTTTCTGCACCATTGTAAGCTTAACATTTTAAAATAAAATTATGTGTATGGTCATAAAAGCATAACAGATTAAGAATGATAATGTTTGATTGTCTGACTCATGTCTGCATGAGTCTTCATTTATTTGACCAGATTGCCATAGCCTACTCATAAATTAAAAAGCTTTTAAGGAATTAATAGTACAGTTTGTCCTAGACTATAACACAGTTTACAGTTTCTAACATATTTACCAGTTTAAAGAAAAAAAAGTTCTGTGGTAACAACCTTACTTCTATTATGCCAAATATTATCGAAAAAGATTTTATAGAAAAGACTTTGCTAGGAATTTCCTCAGCCAGCTAGCATTTTTCCATAGTTAATAATTATTTTTACATAAGAATTTTGTCTCTTCAACAACAGAGTAAATACATAGAAGACAGAGAAAATGTTGTACATTGCTCTTTATAGCTCTAAGCATCACATACTTCTGTAGGGTTCAGCCATACTTTGTGCCTGAAAAAATTTCATTCTATATGTCGGGAAACTTAACATGTACTCTTCTCTTTCTCTTGAAGGCACACCAACCACTGAGTACCAAAAAGTGTTATTAAACAAAGTGTTATTTAAATAAAAGCAATTAAAGGTATTAAATAGCGTGTGAGGGGAAAATCACAGTAGTGGCTATCATGCTTACAAATGCCTCAAACGTACTAATTGTGATCATTCTTGCCATGTGCCATATAAAGTGGTAGATAGGAAAAGTCTCTGTGTAGTCTCAACCTTCAGTTATGTTGAAATTCCCAGCCAGCCTCAGAAAGCCAAGATCTTTCACCAGAGGAAATCCCATTCTTGAGTCCTGGATTTTTGCCCAAGTCACACCTGAACTCCATTTATACTTCCTGATCTCATCAAATATCTGTGTTGTCCTGCATTTTCTACAGCTCTCCATGAGCATTGCTTAACATTATGGAAAGGTATGAGAAAGTCTTGGCTACCAATATATTTGCCATTCCAGTAGATGCCTGGCACTCCTTCTCTTGTGGTTCTACTGCCTGGTTTTATAACCACTACATTAGATTTATTGGCCATACTTTTTAAAGCCTAGAGTACCAAGGATTGAGGTCCCTATATATTGTATGTACTCACACAAGAAGACACATTCTTCCTTATTGGAGATTTTTGTTGTTGTTGTTGTTGTTGTTGTTGTTGTTGTTGTTGTTGTTGTTTAATCAGTCTTTTGAGTTGTTTGCAATATCTTTGTCTTGGGCTTTAAGGGAACCACCTCTGGAGGAAAATCTGGGACACCTGGAGCCATTCCCACAACTGCACTCTGGTTAAAGCTTCCACATCCTCAGACATATTTTGAAGAAATAAGGGAAGTCTGTGGCACTTTGACTGCCTGCCATTCTCATAACCATTCTGGTTAAAGCTACCATATCCACAGACTTATGTTGAAGAAATCTGCCTGTGTCAGTTAGCTCTTGCTGTATGACAAAGAACCTCTAAATCTCAGCAACATTTAGCTCATGTATCAGTGGGTGGGTTGACCAGAGGTTGACTGATCGGGAATGGACCAAGGGAAGTGAGCCAGTTAGGGAACTTATGCTCTGCATGTCCCTCTTTCTTTTCCTGGGTCCAGCAGTCTGGCTCACGTCTGCTCTTTCTGTGGCAATGACAGAAGCACACAAAGATAAGAAAAATGCAGGTCCCTCTTGACTCAGGTTTAGTGCTGGCATACTACCATTTCTGCCTCATCCCATTGGCCAAAATAAGCCATGTGGCCACACCCAAAATCAAAGAATGAGAAAATACATTGTACCTCTTTAGCAGGAAGAATGTGAAGTCTTATGGCAAATAGCACAGATACAGGTAAGGGTAAAGAACTAGGGTCATTAATGCAATTTATCACACTGCCACAAGGTTTTCTTTACCCACAAATTACCTTGCTACAAGGCCCAGGATTACACTACCTTTGCATCGCTGAGTTATGAATTAGCATTGAATCTAACAGCAGCTATATAGCCCTCATATATATGTACTTTGCTAATGGTAACTATTATCATTGGGGTCTAAACGCACATTAGATCTGACCAATGTTTCAAAATTCTGAAAGGAATAAGTCTAGTTCTCTAACAATTACTAGTTGTGTGACCTTGAGGAAGTTTTTAAAACTTTCTGTGTCTCATTTTTGCCATCTGTAAAATAACAATGAAAAAAAAATGGGATTATTGTGAGAATTCAAAGAGATAAACATTATGTGCTTAAGTCAGGGGTCAGCCACTTTTTCCGAAAAGGGCCAGATGGTAAATATTTCAGCTTTGTAGACCATAGGGTCTCTGTTGCGACTTCTCAGCTTGGTTGTTGGGGGGCAAAAGCAACCATAGGCAATATGTAAACAAATGGGAGTGGCTGTGTTCCAATAAAAACTTATTTACTAAAATAGGTAGCAGGCTCGATTTGAACTGGGCCAATCTATAATAGTTTGTAGAGTACTGACTTAGAAGGTGCATGACACATAATAAGTACTAAATAATTTTTGGCAATTTTTATAATTACTCTTATGTCACAGCAGGTATGAGGAAGTAGACTCTAAACTGATGAACAGAAGATTCCTATGGGACTTTAATGTTTGGTTTAGTTGCTTTCCTCCATAAAGGAAGATGATGGTTCTCTCTAGCAACTTACAAAGACCAATGAAGAAAATGGAAATCTATACAGGTAACAGTTCCTTTACCTCCTATTAGAAGTCTTGCTGCTGTTGAAGAACTGCCCAGGAAAGGTACATACTCTTGCCCAGTTTCCAATATATACCAGAGGCCCCTGAAAGATCTCTTGAAAGGACAAGTATACTGTATTCTTTTTTTTTTTCCTTTAACGTTTTATTTATTTTTGAGACAGAGAGAGACAGAGCGTGAACGGGGGAGGGGCAGAAAGAGAGGGAGACACAGAATCGGAAGCAGGCTCCAGGCTCTGAGCCATCAGCCCAGAGCCCGACGCGGGGCTCGAACTCACGGACCGCGAGATCGTGACCTGAGCCGAAGTCAGCGCTCAACCGACTGAGCCACCCAGGCGCCCCATGTATACTGTATTCTTTATGGTGCCTAGGGGATCCTACAATTCTGACAAATGTGGAGGAGCAACCAAAACTAGTTTAGACTCCCTCACAAACTTTCTTCAGTGTTAAATTCTAGAGAATTTCAGCTAAGGATATCAGCAGCTCAGGTTTTGAAGGAAGGAAAGTCAAAACAAAGCCCCATATGGGAAGAGAGGCTTGATACTTTCCTTGGTATGAAAGGGACACTAAAATGAACAATTGTTGTGGCGTCTACACAGCACTCCTTTTCTGAGTATTGCCTCCATCAAACCCTGCAACCATAAATTTGCAAAGAGAGAGATGTTCCATTTCTAAAATGAGATCCATATCCCAGGTACAGTTGACTTGTTCTGGGGTGGACATTTGGTCCTAGTTGGGCAAATGGGTTCTTGTCCTAAAAATTTTGCATCAAGGATATAAACAGAATATTTCACATCTAGGTGCTTGGACTAACCATAATAAGCAAATACAAATTTGTTGGAAAACATAGTTTCTGCCAGTGGATGGGGAGGCAAAGGAAATTTCTCGGTACTTCTCCTGGAGTGGGAAGAAACTGCACTTCCTAATTCTTTCTATTTGCTGGGGATTCTCCCCTTTCCTCCCTTCTAGTTCATGTGAGGATGACAATATAGCTAGTGTATGCTTATCTCCACTTGGAGATCACATCTCTGTATAAAGACCCACTCAATTAGTAGGGGGGAAAAAAAAACTGCTCCTGGCTTCACCTCCACAACTAGAAAATTAGTCCTTAATCAGACTAATTAAATGCTATAAGTGTTTTTGGGCTCACAGTCAAATTTTTAAAGTTATATTAAAAATGTGTCCCAGTTACTATGGGTAAAGATAAAGGCTGTTTTGTAGCTATTATTCAGGCAGCGCAATACTTTTATATTAGAATCCCTTCCTCCCTACTCTCTACAAACTAGATTCTTGTTCACCATTCAGGACACAGTTCAAATTCCTATTTGCCATAAAGTCTCACTAGGCTAAGAATTCCATATTAAGTACTCCCTTCTTTGTTGTCACACTGCATTTATTAGTAATATGCTTAACTGCCGTCTTTCATGTTGTTTTGCTGCCCTCTTGCCACACACTCACAATGCCTTGTGGAAGAGGCAGCCCTTGTGTCCTTCACAAATCACTCCTCCCCTCAACTCCAACAAACAGCTGGCTCACCTATCCTTTTGCCAATGGCTGGGTGAGAATTACCCTCTCCCACTGGAAAATACTAGCTCAGGCTAAGTGAGGTTCTAACAATTAGCTAAGTCAAAGAGATTCTCTCTCAGGAATCTGAACCCAAACTCTACAAGAGAGTGGGGCAGAGAGAAAAACAGAGAAGAATAGACCCAGACAGTAGTCATATCCCATTAATGGTAGAGCATTGGTGCTGGGGTCCTATCAGCTGCCTTGAATCCAGGACAAGCGTCCAGCTCTTGTATTTCTATGACTCCGTGGCATGGATCTTTACCCTACAGCTCCATGAGATCCCATCTCTCTTATTAGATGAATTCTAATGACACCCGCACCCCCACCCCCACCCCCAGTGAGTCCCTATGATTGGAAATGAAACTAACTAAAACACTAGCCATTTATTATTTGCTCTCTTGTGTCTTTTGTTGCAAACTGCATGCCTGTCTTTACATTTATAGAGACTATCAGTTCTTTGAAGGTGGAGACATTATGTATCTTCCCAAAGGAGCTAGCCCAGTCTTCAGACACACTGAAACCCCCAGGAAGAACATATTAAATTCGAGTGACATCCAATCCCAATATTCTTCCTAAAGCCAACTTAAAAATTATTCTAAATGTATCTGTTACATGCTATTTTCAATAATGACGCTGAATTCTTTCTTTCATATGTAGGATGTCTTATAAGACTTCTTCCCAGACAGCAGAAAGAACAGAACAGTTTATAGAATCTATTATTTTCTTCTGCATTTAATTTACTTACACTAGAGACAGAGAAACAGCCATCAACTTCCTTAAACCACTAGTGTGTATTCATAGCACCAAATGATCTGCTGGCAAAACTTTTCACCCCTTGGTTCCTTGCATAAATAAAAACCATATCTGGAGGTGAAAAAAATACTACGAAGAAGAAGAATGAGAAATGATGGCAAGCCAGAAAAGTACCAGGTAACTATATTGCCAGCTGTTTGCACTCCCCACAGTTAGCCACACCCACCTTGGGGAATAGAAGTAGGGGGTGGGGTATTATCTCTCAGCCTCCATCTCCACACTGCATTCTGACAGCACACCAGAGGCTCATTATATATAAGTTTACACAGTAACTCTACGAGGCTTTAGTTTTCCTCAAGTCTGTGATGTTATGACATTTCAAACTATTAATCTTTAATAGAAAAGATAAATCAAAGGCAGGTTACCTTGGAAGGATTTTATTTAGCAATATTCTTAAATTACTACATCTCATAACTTTGATCCTTCCCTGGAAGTCTATACTTGAATCTGAAACTTTCACAAAATTTTAAAGCTTTACCTTTTAATATACTCAACAAAGATGCAAGGAAAGAAATTATGTATTTTTAAAATATATTCAGGATCAAATTGCGTGTACTATGTTTTTGTAATTAAAAAAGAAAAAGAAAAAAAACCACAAATGTTCTTCCTAAAAGCAGAGACTATTCTCTGTGTTGTTTCATTAGAATTAAGTCCCTATATCAGCCACCATTGCATTTCTGCCCTTTGAAAACCGTGCTAATTCTAGCATTTTATGAAAGGATTGGGAGAAACTGTCATTTTCTACCAATCTTTCCTAAAACATGATTTATTCTCTTCCAGCTTTTGTTTCCAGAAAAACAGACATTGTTTCTTTCTGTGCAAGAAATGCTATTGCTATAAATCTCAATTTCTCCCTCCCACTGGAAAATATTACCTAATCTTTTCATACTCTAAATAAAAATTCAGCTGTTAGTACTCAAGAATTTTAAAATGTTATTTTTCTAGTCTGTGTGTCTATGGCAGTAGACAAGACTAACTTTCATTTAGAAGTTAAAATGGAGCAAGTGGAGACGTGATTTGGAAGTATTTTATAGTACACAGCTATTGTTTGGACTGCTCTCAAAATTCTTTTCTGCCTATGAAGACCCATTCACTCTCTTCAGTCAAGTGGGGCCTAGATGAGCCTGAGCCAATGGAACTCTCCAATGGGAAACTCCTTCAACACTTTTGCTGGAATAATGAAGAACTATTCATTCTGTCCTGTGGGTATTGCCTTCCCCAGTATCAATCTCACTTGTCACCTGTTACACAGAAGGCATTTGTCTTGAGTAGGACTGTTACCCACTGTCCAGAGGTGGGTCTTGAGTAGTATAAGCCAATCAGAAGAATTCCTATCCCTGTAGCCCTAGATATTGGTTCCAGGATGGGGCATGACCTAAGCTTAGTTCTCACAGAATGAAATGCAGGATTTCTATCCAATAATTGAGGGGAAAGATTTGTTCTCTTACTCTGATTGATGAGCTATAGATCTGTGAGGCCTAGAAAGCTATGAAGGTCTAAGAAAATCCCAGAGAGCTTGATTGAATCCATCTAAAACTGCACTACATCTGGACTTCTATCTGTCATGTGATCCAGTACATTTATTATTTAAACCAGTTTGCACTTAAGATCATGTATGCCTGAAGTTTTCATTACCACGTCTGCCATTACATGGAGATGGCCCACCCAAGAATAAAGCCAAAGTGAAGAAAAGAAGAGCCAGGAAAAAGAGCTGGAGAGACTGAGTGCTGGTAACAGCAATGAGGCTCCTCCTTAATATGTAAATTAATATAGTATCCCTTCTTATTGAAATTGATTTGAGCTGGGTTTATTCTACTTGCAAATGTGGACTCCTGACAAATTCAGTAGTGTTTCTTATTGGTTCCAAGACTGAATTATTATTCCATCATAAAGGCCATCATAAGAACTAGATGTGAAAACAAAACAGAGATAAAACAAATACTATAATCTTTCAGAACTAGGTTCTGAATATAATATAATATAACCATTGGTCAGAACACCTTAATTTAAGTTGTCATTCAGGCAAAATTACCAATTTGCTACTTTAAGAGATAGTACTAACTAAAAATTACAGAAAAAGTTCAAAAATGGCTTAGATAAATTACATCATCCTTTCAATACTGATTGGGGCTCGTTCTATATGCTCCCATTGGATGATTATTATCTATTTTATACTCCAGGCTCCAAAGGACACTCAAAGCTTCCTCTCTCTCTCCAAACAACCATGAATAAAGAAAGATTGCATGGCTCAAGGTCAAAGGTTCTGCTGGTCTCCAGTGCTAAGGGATAAAACTTCTAATACAAAACAAGAGGTTTGACATTGCTATGGCTTTATTCTTCTTTCTGCAGTTATTATTTTTGAAATCTCCTCTTTGGATGCTATCTTTATGGGGAAGGACCCTATTCTAGACTATTCTCTCATGCATCTATCATTGTCACATGAATTTTGGACCCTTCTTTCCAAGAGTTTTTCTACTCCCAGCACCCTTCACCTCTCACAAATGGACAGAACGAACATCAGAGGAGTCAGACTAGAAGGCCATAAGCTCAATGGTTAAAATACAGATTGGATAAGAGAGAAGCTGTATGAGATGATACTTCAACCAGCCTATCAAAAAAATATTTCATGAAGCATGCCTGGGTGGCTCAGTCTGTTAAGCGTCTGACTCTTGATTTCAGCTCAGGTCATGATCTCACAGTCATGAGACTGAGCCGCGAGTCAGGTTCCATGCTGAGCATGCAGCCTGCTTGGGATTCTCTCTCTTTCTCTGTTTCTCTGTCTCTCTTTCTCTCTCAAAATAAATAAGTAAACTTAAAAAAAAAAAAAAGAAAAAGAAAAACAAACCTAATGAATCAATTCTATCCCACAATAAAGTATATCTCAACAGAAACCTAGATGTCAGTCACTGTAAACTATTTGACATTCCCCAAAAATTCACTATGTTTTTAAACATGCTAAGCCTCAATTCTTCCTGTATTTCAGTGGAGATAATAATTGTACTTAGCTCATAAAGCTATGGAAAAATTAACTGTATATATAGTCCTTAAGCATGCAATAAACATTCAATAAATGTTAGGTTTAGGACATACCTCCACCATGGCCCTTATTAGACTGCAACAGAATTAACATGCTTCTTTCAGGAGATTGTCTGATGCATAAGGGTAATGTGTATTTATGCATACAATATTTAGCAAAATTAGGAAGTTCTCAATTGAATTTTAGAGTTTAAACTTTGGCCATGAAAGAAAACAGGAAAAAGACTTTCATATTTAAATCATATTTAAATCATCACATATAAATTCAAATAACAATGTAATAATGTGCTGATTTTCAAGATTTGTGCTTTGCATTCCTTCTAAATTCAAATGTTGTATCATCTCTGAATTTGAAGGGTAGGTAGTAGAGAATGCAAAGAACGCAAGCACGATCCACTGTGTACAGATTAAAGTAAATCAGAGTGTTCCCAATGAGAATCAGGAAACAGGTCTAAACGTCTTTCCTTTTCTTTCCCTTGGTCTCTGGTCCTCTATGAAGAAACTCAAGTTTACCTCAGGCATATGTACTACTTCTCCTACACTACTGATATGGGAAGCACTAAAATATCTGAGGATATACAGGAAGCAGAAGAGCTAGCAAGGGTTGTGAGTCTATGCTCCTGGACCTTTTATTTACAGGGAACCACTCATTTGCTTGTCCCCCAAATCTAAATCATCCAAATTTCCTGAGAATATAACCACTTATTGCAAGTGTTTAGTTCTTATGTGCTTTGAACAATACCAGTCTTTCAATGAAATCCTTCAACAAGTTTAAATCTTTCTGCTCTAAAACAAGCCTTCCCCCTCCCAGAGTCACTACCAGCCATAATGAAAGATGTGTATGGATCCATTGAAAATTTTTCATTTAAAATGACACTCCCTCAGTCTCCAATTTTGGACATTATTTGCAAAGTGTATAGCCCATGAAGGCTTGAAGGAAATGGTAAAATTAGAAGGTGAGGAAAACATTTTTCATGATGACTTGTTTAAAAAGTAGGAAAAAATCTTACCTTGTGGGGGAGTTTATGATCTCTAAATAGGCCAAGAAAATCAAGTTAAACATAATATACTTGCATATTCTTAAACAACCAAGTTTACTGTATATCTATAAAAGGTGCTGAAAATAGGCATCATATTTTCAAATATCCAGTCTTCAAACTTAAAAGTTTATTGTCATTTCCCCCTGTGGCTTCTGTACTTGCCAAAGATTTTTATGAGGATAGCTGCTTAAATCTGATTCTCAGGAAGGCATCCTGTTTTGAAACTCAAAATGTCCTTGGCATTTAGAATATCATTCATTTAGGTGCATTTCATAAACTTGGAAACATGAAAATTCTAACTAAGATGTTGAAGAAACAATGGAGTTACTTTTAAACCAATCTTCTCTGGAGATTTAATACAGAGCAGATTAGTTTTCTGCACAAATAGTTTAGGGATACACAATTTGAAAAAAAAAATCTCTAATTTCCTTTATGCTTTTCTCTACTAGGTGATGACTTTAGTATTTCCTTATGTAGAGGCATGATCCATTTTTTCTGTAGGGTTCACAAAGATACTGACTTCTGTCTTAAAGTCATATTTTTCAAGAAAAAAATAAGTCACCAAAGGTCTTTTTATTCCTTTCTGCCAATTACAGATAGACAATAAATAAATAAATAAATAAATAAATACATACATACATAAATAAATGCATAAATAAATAAAATAGCTTAGAGAGTGCACTTACTGAATTTGAGGAGGGGCATAAAAAAGGATCTTGGTGAAATTCATGGACTTGTGAATTCTTGTGACTCTAGATTTCTGCCTGTGATTCTGGATTAGACTCCAATGCATTTTCCATCAGCCTGTGAGAGAGAGTGTAATTAATCTTTGATAAACTGAGCTATTTCTAGACTGTTGCATGATTTTGAAAGATCTTAAAAGAATAGCTTTTAGGACTGTTCTTTAAAAAACATTTAGCAATGGAGAAATCCTACTTGCCATCTCCACCTCATCCACTCTAATGTCTATACATTAGGAAATAGTCCAGAAATCCTTGGGCTATAGAAATTGAGTGTTTCAGTCTTTGGGTTATAGAATTGCTATGTAAAAATACATATACTCAAGGATTGTTGTTAAGACTTAAGAAGTTATGTTTAGACTATTAGGTTCCATTTCTAAAACAAGAGCCCTATATTCCTTGGGTTTTTTGAGAGTATATAGATCATAGTGCTTAAGAGGCCTTCTCTGATAGGATGAATATTTATCCTTCTCCCAGAGATGTCCATAATCTAATCCTCAGAACCTTAGAATATGTCACAGAACAAGGAGACCTTACAGATGTGATTAAGAATCTCAGAGATGGGGAGAGTATTCTGTATTATTCAGGTAGCCAAATACAGTCACCATGATCCTCATAGGAGGAAGGCAAGAGGGTCAGAGTTAAAACAAGAAGATATTAGAAGCAGAGAGAGATTGGAATGCTATGCTGCTGGATTTGAAGATGGAGGATGGGGCTTCATGGTTCCATGGATGCAGGTGGCCTCCAGAAACTAGAAAAGACAAGGAAATGGGTTTCCTCCTAGAACCTCCAGAAGGATCAAGGCCTGTGACAACCTTGATTTTGACACACTGAGATTGATTTTGGACTTCTGATGTCCAGAAGTGTAAGATAATAAATTTATGTTTTTTAAGTCACTAGGCTTATGATAATTTGTTACAACAGCAAAAGGAAACTAACATATCTCTAGTAGCTTTCTAATGTATACCAGATCTATGGACATTCTTTAACACTGAAATGGTCCACACGTCAACATTGAGGCATTCACTGAACAATGGAACCTTAGAGAGGGAGAACTTTCCTGGGTAAATAATATTTAAGAGATTATTTTTTGACATTATTGTAAACCTTTCCCTAGCCAAAAATGTGATTTATTGATTTATCTAGTGACAGAAATTACAGCAAGTCTTAGGACAATGAAGGAAATAATTCCATCCTTACCTGAGGATTAGAACACAAAGTTTGGAGGAAAGGGCTTGTTCTGGCCCAGCATGTGGATGAGGCAGGAAATCTTTCTGATGCCACCACCCATCCACTGCATGGATGCCAAGAGTAAACTATCTCTAATTTTTTTTTTTTTTTTTGGAAGATCTCTATAACAAAATCACTATAAGGTTTGAAGTCTAGGCTCATGGGTCCATAAATGATACTAACATAGGGAAAGAGGTTTCCACACCATGCCTGACCCTTAAGAAACCAAAGTGGGACCAGCTGTAGTGACATATGTGTTAGGCACTCTATCTCAGAGAGAGATCTGTCAGTTTTGAAAGCAACATTGGATGGAAGCAACAGAATCAATGGAAACCTTTCCTAGTGAGTAAATCAGATGTTTTGGTCATGATACAAAAGCATGAATGACTGTCATAACTTAGTAAGCATCTCTGAGAATTTTAGACTTATCACTGGGATATCCTGAATTGGAATGAAGGACATCTTTACTCTATTAGAGGATGATTACAAATATTTAATTTGAATATTAAAGGACAGGTAAACTGGTTTTATATGTTCAACATGGTAAAGTGATATATATTATTCATAGGGGTTCCAGTTATGATAGAGTAACTTTTAGTAGACTAATTCTGTGCCAGCAACAACTATAAAAGCTGAATAAATTATAAATATATAAAATACTTGAAGACAATCGATGCAGACAGGGTTTGAAGGGCTATGATTCCTGAGAGAAGAGAAGCACAACAAGGTGAACTTGAAAGTCAGTCTGGCCTTTTCTCTGAGCCATTTGCTAGTTCACAAAGTGGGGAATAGAGTCTGAGTAGAGACCTACAGGCATGATGGGACAGGGTTTGACTCTGCCAAAGTGGTTGAAACTTGAAGGGCAAATTTCAGAGAGGAAGGATTGACCCAAGTAAGGCCAAAATTATGCAGGTGATTTATCTTGAGAAGCTTGTGGACTTTAAGCTATATATGCAGAGAGTAACTTCAAGAAATCCACCAGAAAATGGCCGCTGTAAGGCTACAGCTGAGCAGAAATTTCTTGCTTCAGGACAGAGGATGGAGTTCAGAGACTGCTAAAATAGAACCGGTAAATACCAAGGCTTTCATTTGAGACCCTAGAAAGGCTCTGCCTATGGAAATAAACCTGTCTCAAAGGGACATTCCTAAATAAACACTAACACCAGCCTGCATCAGGATCAAAGTGATCTGCCTACACTCTTCTGCCTTCCAGAAGAAAACTTAATCTTCATAATTGTTCATCACAATAACAGCATTCAGTAAATAATTATATGACATAATAAAAAAACACGAATGAATGACTCAAACCAAGAGAAAGACAACAGAAACAAGCCTACAGGCGTGGGAGTTTTACTTAAATAAGTATGTTCTAAATAAGTTTAATATGTTGGAATAAGAGGAAAAGCTGGAGAATTTCAGCATAGATATGACTTCATCAAAAGGAATCAAGTGGAAATTCTACAACTGAAAAATATCTGAAATTAAAACTTAAATATTAAATGTCTGCCTCCAGGCAAGATGCAGAAGATAGTAACAGGCCATAACTCCCACTTGAACTAGAAAAAAAAAAAAAATTACATACATTACCAAACTGTATTTTTAAGAAAACCAGAGACCTGTGGATACAAAGAAGAATTGAGAAACCAAAATACCAGAGGGAGAAGAGTTTCTCTTGGGTAAACTGAATTTGCCAGCTACTTTTTCCTGGGAAGTATCTGTTGCGTCTGTGCATGTACGGAGAGTAAGGCCTGCCATACACAGGGTGACTCTAGTGATGTAAAGGGGAAACAAGTGGGGCTTTTGACATTTCTGTGATCTGGAGTGAAGTCCCAAACAATAGGAAGTCCAGTAGAAGGGCCACTCAACTGAACCTAGCCCAAATTGCTAGCTCATATAATAGGGAGCAAAGAAAACAGTGGTTGTTTTGAGCCACTTAGTTTTGGAATAGTTCGTCACACAGTGATAGATAAGGTCCAAAATTCTAAAATTCCTCAGATGTAGGAAGATGATTCAGATGCCTGCAGCTAAAAAAATTAAACTGCAAACACAATTATATAAATAAATAAATACATAAATAATATCATCTGCTCACAAAGAAATAAATGTGGTGCTGTCAAAGACACCAGTTATGGCCACTTAAAAAAGACAAGTGATTAAAAAATAAAATAACACTATGTAAATTAAAAAGTAAATATGGAAATTTGAATAAAAAACACCTAAATTTGAGAAAGGAATACCTTTCTAAGAAAATTTAAATTATCAAAATGAATCAGGAGGAGGTAGATAGGTCCACAACCATAGAACTGAGAAGATAGATGGGGTCTACCCTTTTAGGGGTGCCTTGGTGGCTCAGTCTGCTAAGCCTCTGGCTCTTGACTTCAGCTCAGGTCATGATCTCACAGTTTGTGGGTTCAAGCCCTGTGTCAGGTTCTGTGCTAACAGTGTGGAACCTGCTTAGGATTCTCTCTCCTGCTCTCTTTGCCCCTTTCCTGCTCACTCTCTCTCTCTCAAAATAAATAAATTTAAGACAAAAACAAAAACAAAAATCTATACTTAAAAAAAAGAATAAAAACCATAAGCATGGTAAAAGACATAATTTTCCCTACTAATTCTAGGAGAGTATCCCAATAAAAATCTCAAAATTAGATAAAGGTTGAACAAGGTTCATCCTACTTATAAATATCAATCTCTGAATTTTTCAAATTCCCAGATAAAAATATCAATAAATTAAATACATTATTCTTTAAATAGTAATAAAATTAAAAAAAATAATTTGGGAATGGAAGAATGGGTCGATATCAGTAAACCTGTCATTGTAATTCAATGCATTGACAGAATAAAGGGAAAATAATAATGATTATTTTGTACACTTAGAAAAGATATTTGATAAAATTCAATACTTATTCATGATTTTCAAGATACAACACTTTGCAAACTATGAATATATGGCAACTGCTTTAACAGAACTTTCAGCAAGAAACATATTTAAAGGTGCAACATCAAATATTCAGAAAGACAAAGATGCACTGTACCATGACTATTGTTCAACATTTTGCCATCAGTCTGGTCAACAAAACAAGAAAAAGAAACCATACATCACAAACACTGAAAAGAGAGAAGAATCACCACTGTTAGGAGATGATATGAATTTTAACATAAAATCAAGAGAAATCAACTGATGAGTGTTAAGTAAAGTTTTTGCTAAGATGTCTTGAGTATAAAGTCAATATATAAACACAAGTAGTTTTCCTACATATAAGTAATTAAAAAACGTCCCTGTGTACAATTGTGGGCAACAACTATAAAACATTTTCGGTGGCAATGATGAAACTTCGTGTGATCTATGTAAATAAACTGTAAAATTACCAATGGACTTTAAGACTTACAAATGTAAAATTGCAATTGACATAAACCCAATTCAAACCACCTTAACCAATTAAAAGAAAATCATTTACTTGTGATAATTAAGAATGACAAGGATATAGTTGGTCTCAGACACAACAGGGTCTAAGGACTTCAGGAGATCTCTGAGCTTTGTGCTATGCTGTATGGTTGTCGTTTATCCCGTGCTCCTGTTGGGGACTGTTCCTCCCAGAATCCAGTCATGTAATTCAGACAGAACCATCAATTATAGTGCCCACCTCCCATTTGCAGGTCGAACACATAATCTAGTCCTATTAGGACTGAGAATGAAATTGATTTTTTTATGCTTAAAATTTTTTTTAATGTTTATTTACTTTTGAGAGAGAGAGCGCGCAAGGTGGGGGGAGGGCAGAGAGGGAGGGAGACACTGAATCTGAAACAGGCTCCAGGCTCTGAGCTGTCAGCACAGAGCCCAACACGGGGCTTGGTCTGAATGGTGAGATCATGACCTAGGCTGAAGTTGGATGTTTAACAGATTGAGCCACCCAGGAGCCCCTGATTTTTTTTATATCTTATGTAAACTAGAGATTCAATATCCTTTATTCCCTATCTTCCTAACACCATTTATTGAATAGTCTCTATTCTCCCAGTAATTTGTGTTGATGATATATAATACTATCAAATTGTCATTTATGCATGAGCATGAGTCTATTTCTGGGTTCTCTTCTATTCCCTTGTTCAGTTTGCCTATCCTGGGCCAGCCCCTCACCAGTTAGCAGAGTTCTTCTTTTCTACTCTCTCTAGTTTCCTATCCCAATATCGCAATCTTTAGCCAAGTCCATTATATTTTTGTTATGTGAATGAGGTTTTGGTGGAAACTCATGGCTCTGCTGTGACTTTCCCATTGAAATCAATGGCTTGGGGCAAAAGAGAAAACATAAAAGGAAATGAGTATCTGGGTATAGGAACTTAAGAAAACACAAGCCCCTGCAAATCCAGTGAAATATTATAAAGGGCTTCATGCTTCTACCATATTGGGGGGTCACGGCAAATTTTAAATAAGTACCTAGGGCTAGAATACCTTATATCACATCTGGGTTAACTGGATTTATAGAAATCTCTCTTTAGAGAGATTCAGATGGAATTGACTAACCTTTATTATTGGCATGTTGTCCTAACACATTTTGATGTTTAACTCAACTTTATTTCACTATAAAAGATTCATTTCTTTTAACATTTTTATTGGCTATTATTTGCTTAGATTAATGGTGAGCACATATACAGAAAAGTGGTACCTGTCTTTGAGTAAATGGCAAAACTATCAAGTGTATTTCATATATGGTTTTATGTGTGGAAAGGTGGTAATTTCTCTTAACACATCCTTCAAAGACCATCTTAAAAGTTACTTCTGCCATTAAAATTTTCCTGATTTCCTACCCCTGCATCCCTCAAGCTATAAACAATATTTTTCTGACCTCCCATAACACTATTTATTCTATCATTAAGACTCTTCTTTAAAAACTCTTCTTGTTTTGGCTAGTAATATAGGGTTTTTTTTTTTACTGTATATGTCTAATTAGTGCCCTTATTAGAATCTAAGCCACTTGGGAGCATGATCTAATTTTGTATTCAGTATAGTGATTTCAGTGTATTACAAATATTCCCCAATTCTAAGGAGTTAGGCATTCTCTCTTCTGTATTTCCATGTTATATATATCACATATGTACATAGCATAGTAATTGATTCCTTTACTTCTCTCCCAATACACAGTAAACTCTTTGGAGAAAAATGCCAAGTCTTGTGTATCTTTGGTTTTTAAATTCCCAGGGATTTTAAAGGCTCATAAATATATGTTATGAGGAAATGCACTTAGTATTTCTTGAATGAATGAATGAGTAAATGGCATAGTGAAAAAGGAAAACAGAGGAGTTTGAAAACAAGCTCTGCCACTTGTGATGCAGATAAAGCATTGAAAGTCTATCTTCATTTGTAACATACGAAGAATTCACTTACTACTAGTATGGCTTCTTTTAATCACCTTTAAAATTTTAGGGCTTGTATACTATTTAAGATCTGTGAAGGAAACAGGTTAAGGTCCTGAGAGAAATTCCTTATAAAATTCTTCCTTAGCTAAGCAATCCTCACTTTTCTCATTTTCTATCAATCATGCCTTCTTCATCACCCTCTCATTCTTTGTTACCACATCCTTCTTATTGTATCCCTTTTCTCAATTCTGCTAATTGCTACACCAAAGAAACATCTCTTTGCCCCTTGATACAAGTGTGGAATTCTTGCTGCATCTTTTGGGACTTTTGTATATCTGTGTGTGGGTAGGTTGGTGATTGAAGTCTGTGCGTGGGTAATGTAAATATAAAGACTGACATATTCCTTATAGACACATCATTCTAACCCCAGAATGTGACATCAGGAAAACTGGATATAAATGAGAATATTTTACAAATATTTATAAATTAGAGTATTATTTTACACTGCTTTCCTGTATAAGCACCATGCATTAACCGACTGCACCACTGAAGCACCTTACATTGCTTTCCTAATTCTTTATCATTACAATCCTAACAAGTCTCACACCAATAACACTGAATCATAGCTTTAAAAACTTGTTGAAAAGAGGCACTTGGGTGACTCAGCTGGTTAAGTGCTGGACTCTTGATTTCAGTTCAGGTCATGATCTCTTGGTTCTTGAGATGAAGCCCTGCATTGAGCTCTGCACTCACAGAGTGGAGCCTGCTTGGGATTCTCTCTGTGCCTCCCCTGTTGGAACTCTCTCTCTCCAAATAAATAAGTAAACATAAACACAAACAAACACCAACCTTGATGAAAAGGATGAGTTTTAAGTAGTACATAAAGGGAGTGGCCACTGCCCCTTGGAAAAGTTAAGGGATTAACTGTTTAAACATCTTTGTTAAATTTTACTGAATTTTCTCATGTAAAGCTGACTATTCTGTATGGAACATGTTACAGTCACTACATCACTTCTAAGATTTATACGTAAGTTCTGAAATATTTTAGCTTCCAGATTCAGTAACAATTTGTACACTTTATTGGACTTCAAAACTTGACACCTGATGCAATCATTTTATACATTCTGAAACCCTCATATACTCCTCAAAAGATAGCTAACTGTATTTATGAGGTCAAGGCTTCTACGTTTTTGTTTTTGTTTTTTTTCCCACCAGGGCCAATTTCTTTTGCTTAGGTTCTGCCAAAGACCCCTAATCAAAGCCAGGCATCTGTGCACTTTCTTGTGAAATCCAGTTTCAGCAAGAACTCCTCAAAGCCAGTTTAGCAAGCACCTTCCCCCTACCCCCAATCTGATCACTCTTCATAGATGACCAGGGTCCTTTTCCTCCACCATCCCCCTGATCACCCTGGCCTGTCTTCAGCAAGAATCGTTTTAGGTTGGTTTAGCCAAAATTCCCACTTACGCCTAATGTTGCCTCTTTGTAATTTTTCAACCGCTCCACCTTGCTCCCTGGCTAAAATTCCCACTTGCCCATGATATACTTGGAGTTCAGCCCAATCTCCTTCCACTGCAAAAATTTTATCACAGTGGTCGTATCTATACCTATCTCAATGATCCTGAATAAAGTCTGTTTCTACCATCTCTAACAAGTCAGGAATATTTTTTTCTTTAATGCATGCTGCATATCCCAAGGAAGTCTAGGATAAAATTCAGAGAACTTAACACAGTCTATCAGAAACTTTACACCAAATGCATGTTCCATAAAAAATTCTGTTTTCAAACTGCAGAGTGTAAATTCTGTATGCAGAGTGTAAATTCTTTATTTTTCATAAAGTCCCTTAATTTGTGATAAATTATTGTTATGTAAGTTCCCTAAAAAACGCAACTTTTTATTTTGGCAGAGATTTATTTTTTTCTTTGTATAGTGAAAGGGAATATATACACTTTTTTCTATCTTACCCCTTTTTAGGAATCCTTCCTGAACATCTTGCTGGCCTTGAGCCTCATTTTTTTTTTTTTTTTTCTCCCAATGCCTGAGTACTGGACCAAAACTTGGTAAGAATTTGGCTCTGGGGAATGCTATGTTGAGTGACAAATGGATAAGGAGGAAGGTTTTATTGAAGCATCTGAACCGCATTTAATTTTCCATGTTGCTTTATTTGTTCCTTCTAGCCCTCAGGATATTGAATTTTGTGGGCTCCGGTTGGGTCGTTGGTACTTCAGGCGTTTAGTAATAAGAAACATAATCTGCTTTTCCCGTTAGGATAATATCCTCATTTTTATTAAGGGCGGCTTACTACGAACTGTTTTACATAGTATTTTTCTAAACCTCCTGAACGGACAAATTTTCTCTTTGCGCCCTGGCATTGCTTCAGTGGCCTCTGCTGACCTCCTGGCTTGGCAACCTGCAGCCTACCCCTCAGGAATCAAGCGTGACCCAGTGTGGCCTTGCGAGCCGCCTCCTCGCCAGACCCTCCCTCCAGCTTTCCTCCCACGGCCCTAGCTCCAGCTTCCATCCTGCTGCCTCAGCTGTCTGCGACAGCGACACCCCCTCCTCCCCTCAGCGGCCACCCCTCCCCGCCAGCTCGCCGCGCCAGACAGCGGGTAACCGCCGCCTCCGCTGGGGCATCCCGGCTCCACAGGCCTAGCGCGTTCCAGACACCTGCCTCTCACTGGCCACCGAAGCTGCCCCTCACCCTGCAGCCCCCTCGGCAATTGGCCCCGGGCCGTCCCTCGTCATCCTCCGCCTCGCCGCGAGTCCCGCCTCCGTCGCCGGGTCATTTAAGTTTATCACAAATAAATAAATAAAGGAGGAAATAGAAATGCGTAGAAAGTAAAAGCAGTGGGGGGGAGGGGGCGGAGGTGGAGGAAAAGGGGAGGAGGAGCGGAGGAGCAGACAACCAAACCTGATCGTGTCGGTGCTGACCAATCATGGCTCACTCCAATCCGGTCTGACGGGCTCTCTGAACCAATAGTTTTCCACCTCTCGGATCACTGAACAACGAGATACGACTGACCTCTCCAGAGTGGGCGAAGGTGCGGCAGGGGGAGTGGGAAGAATGTCGACCAATCGCCTATTAAGGATTCTCTGAGCGAAGTTTCCGTGCCCCAATGGATGTTTGAGATAGCGGATTGGGCCTCTTCTAGCCCAATCGAAGGTGGTAGAGATGAGGGAAGAAGCATATGAAGGCGGGGACAGGGGAGAGGAGGAGGAAGAGTGCATTTTGTTTATGGGCGGCAACCTCACGAGGGGCGCCCCATTCTGATTGGCTCACTGAAGCTAAGAGTGGCATAAGAACAATCCAATAGCGGAAAAAGATAGAGGGTTCGCGGCGTGAGGTACCCAATGTGGGCCTTCTGCCGAAGAAGTAGGGGCGGGGGGAAGTTTAGGAGTTGAGGAAAGAAGATTAAAGAGCGCGAGGAGGTAACCCCCAAAACTCTAATTTGTTGTGGGGCGGGCTGGAGGGAGGGGAGTGTGCGTGCGAGGGGGACGAGGCGTCCGCGAGACACTTGGAGTGGGGGGCGACGGGACGGGAAAGGAAGGGACTGGGGTGGGGTTGGGGGAGCGAGTTACAGAGACAAGCCCGCGGGCCGTCGGCCGGCCGAGGGCGCGCGCCCCCGCGCCCCGCCCCGCCGGCGCCCCCTCCCCCCCGGGCGCCCCTCCTCGCGCGGGGCGGTGGCTGCGGCCTCGCGCGACCCAGCGGGAAGGGAGGGAGCGCGGGAGGGTCCCGGGTCCCAGGAGCGGGCGGGCGGGCAGTCCCGCAGCTGGAAACGTGTCTTTTGCCTTCTTTTCTCTACTCCCTGCGCCTGGAGTTGCCGCTTCCAAGAAGAAGAGCTGAGGGGGACTAGCCGGGGCTCAGGAGCTGCTAGAGGCGCCGGCTTGTCTTCCGCCCCCTCCCTCCTCGCCCTCCCCCCGCTTACCGTGGCTCTCGCGGTCTCTGGAGCGTCTTCAGAGAACTGGGGGGGGCGGGAGGTGTCCTGGCCCCAGAGCCGCTGGACGCCCCTCCAGACACCAAAGCTACCGGCCCCCGCCTGCTTCGCTGCTACGACTATAGAGGAGGGGGCTTGGGAAGGGAAGATACGCCTTTCCTTCTTTCTGTCCTTTGGGCCCCTTTGGAAACATTAAACAATGTTTACGCTTTTCGATAGTTGAGATAGAACGGTTGGAAGCTTTTTGAAAGTTGAAAAGAAATGCACTCTCCTACGTTGTTAAATGCATTACTGTGTGGCTTCTGGTCCTCTTCCACCACCCACCTCACGCCCCCCGCCACCCACCCCCCTCTCCGCAGCTGTTACCCTTTTTAAGGATGCTGAAGAGGCAGGAGGCAGGGATTTTCTAAAAGTTCTATTGATAAACACACTTGCACAAACATATGCTAGGCACACACATAAACTATAAACATTAGCGAAAAACACAATATGGCGTACAGCTACACTACCTAGCACGGTAATCCGCTGATCTCTTAACACTGAACTCAGTTGAATGGGGTCAGTGGCAGGATGACAGTTCTCAAATAAAAATCTGGAAGAAATAGGAAGTAATTTGGAAGTTTGTGGGCTAAATAATGTCCTCAGAATCAGCACTGGCACACGTAAACTTTCTAGACCTGTGGAGATTGTCTTCACCACTTAACCATTAATGGTAAAGTATGGTAAATGATGCTAACAAGTATGCCAAGATGATGCTAAAGTGGAGAGTTTCTCACTGCGTGGTCGTGTATAAGTTTCAGCTAATAGAATTAACAGAGGCCCCTCGTTCCCCATGTTTCAAGCGAGTTCTATTCCAAAGTTAGCTATCCTTAACTTGTTGCTAGTGAAAGTTTGAAAACAAATTGTAGCGACCATTTTGTAAATAAATTCTTTAGCTGTAAAGACTAAAGTTAAATGATAAGCATTTGTATTAGCAAATTCAGTTCATAAATGGTTTACTTTCTTACCTGTTGCTCCTAATCTCAAATACCATTTGCTATCACATGGGAATAGTTCAGATATACTCTCCTCTGTCCCTCACGTAAGTTTGACCAGGCCAGATTTGGCTACTTTGTGCATTTCAGCTTTACAACTAGGTACTTCTAGACTTCTAGGAAAACAACAACAACAACAACAAAAACAAAAAAGACAATTTACATTGATTTTACATGCCTTTGTTCACTCTTCTCATTCTTAATCAGAATGTATCAAAGTTGGTGTACAAATTGTGCATGGTAATATCACTGTGCCCTCTTGGGAATGGGCTTCTCTCAAAAAAGCTTTTGGAATTGCCCTTGAAGAATTGCTGATGTTACTCTTTGTTCAGGGCTCAAGGTTTAATTCTTAAGATTGTGGTTGTGATTTCCATTGAGTTCAATTTTGGAGGGCTTTAGGCTTAAGAATCTATGGTGCTCAAGGAAACAGGTGAGAGGAAGAAGAAAAGTGAATTTTCTAGAAATATATTAGCTGCTCAGTGAGTCCAGCAGTTGGGTATTTTTGGTTTTGTGATTTCAGATCTCACAGACCAGTGGAATACAGGCCTTTTGCATATGAAGATCAGGTGACAAGTTAACTGTCTACCAGCCTCCAAAGCAATACGCCCTTTCATGGTGAGGTCCCAATTTTAACAGACTAAAGAAAAAAGTTTAAGATTAAAAAATTGTTAAATTTTATCCATTTTTGGGAAGAAGTCTTTATGCTTATCTGTCTAGCTCAATTAAGATGCCAGTATTTTAAGCTTACTACTACAGCAAGAAAATCAGATATAGTTCATGTGTACACTCACTGGCTACTGAAAGACAACATGAGTTTAGAGGAAAGAAAAAACTTCTATGTCTGTGTGGCTAGTGAGAGTTACAATTTTGGGTGTGTGTGTTTAGAACTACTAGTTGAGATGGCAGTTTACTATGTAGTTTGTTCAGAAAGTTTTTGTGACCCACAAATACCCAACTAATTTTGCTGTCAAATTAATATGAATTTGACTACTTGGCATAGGAATAAAATCTAGGGAAAAATCCAGGTTAAATGAATTATTTTTATCTCAGTAGCGAGAGTCTAAAGAAGGCTTTCTTACCAAATTGGACTTGACTGAATAATTAGGTCAGTTTAGATACAACTAAGTTACCCCAAAAGATCTAAAATTTATAAGTGAATTACAAATTATTTCAAATATTTTAGAATGAGTGACAAAGACTTCTTTAATACATTTGGAATATAGAAGTGGAGATTGATGAGCTCTGCTTTATTCTTTGAAATAATCATGCTTTTCTGAAATGGATGTTTACATTCACAAAATTGTTCTAGACACTTGAGATGTAACAGTGAACAAGACAGAATAACCTGCCTTTGTGGAGTTTACATTCTAATGTCACATATCCTTGCGTACTTAAGATTGCTAGGAGAAGAGATTTTTGTATGAAATTTTAAAACCTAGCTGTTTTCTCATTTTGGAGAGTACAATTTGAAAGAATGTACGGAAGTTTGAGGGACATGGAGCTGTTTACTAATTGCCAATGGCAAGAAAGGAAGAGCTAACTTTATTTGTACCCTTCGTTATTGTCATGAAACTTTCTCCATACATTTTAGTAGGTCTTTTTAACAGATAGGGGTCTTCTTTTTTTCATAATTTTAAGCATGCCTTTGAAATAAATAAAATGTTACTTTATATTTAAAAAAAAATCTGTGTCTTGGAATTTACTGTAAAATTCCGATGGAGCTTTTTGTCTTGTTAGAAAACTGTGGTAAAACATAAGCTAGAATATCTTAATTTTTTAGTAAGAATTTGTTTTAGGAGTATGTCTGAAAAATTAAGTGCCTAAATCTTTTTCAAAATCAGTTGTGGTTTTATGAAGAGAAGATGGAAATTTGTTGTAATTAATTTATAGGTGACATTAAAGAGAGAAAAAGAGAGAGGCCTGCAAAAAATGCTTTGTTATTTAAACCTTTCTTTCAAACTACAAAGGCATTTGATTGGCACTTCTCTGATTTAATAGACCATTTGTAATGCAAGAGGAACATTACAGAAGATTTTAGCATTACTTTAATCATTTAGTCTGTAGGTGTAAAAATCCTAGGTTTCTAACAGAAGGAAACTTGGTGCTCAGTTAACAGAGTATATGATTTAACGTTGAGTTTGTTGCTTTAAGTAGTGGGTGTCTCACCTTTCCAAAACTTAGTTCATAGTTCTCAAATAACAAGTTCTGATTTTCGCTATTTTTCTCTGCCACAGTGAGTCTTGTTTTGTTAGCCAAATCAGTGTTCAGTTGGTAAGTAGGATAACTTTTTTTTTTTTTTTTTTTTTTTTTTTTTTTTACACACAATCCTCCCACTGCCAGCTCTCCTATCCCCTGCTGTGAAGGGCTTGAATTTCTATACCTACATTAGATCTCTATTTATGCTAATTTGTAGCATAATCACCTCTTCCAGAAAGGGTACATATTAATGCACTTTAGAAAACGTTGAGGTTGCCTCTGGCTATTTGTATACCGACCTGCCAGCATTGGAAAGCTATAAATAGGAAGATTTAGGAAGAAAAGCAGAGAATATTGCTAATGGAATATATTGTCTTAGATGAAATCTTTTTTTAAAGAGAAAGGGGAAGAATGGTTGATAGAATGTTAAAAACTAAGAGTGTTTGCTAATTCTAATGGTTGGTTAGTGTGTGTTTATGTGTGTGTGAGTATACATTTTTATATGAGCAGTTTTTGAATAAAGACATATTTCAGTATTGGATAAATAATTCCAGTCCTGCCTTGTGGTCCTTGACATGTTCCCAGGTGATTTTGTTTAACTCATTGTTACTACCAAAACTTTGCTCCAAGCTACATAGAAACATAAGCTAATTAAATCTTTGTAACTTTTGTAATAATTTCAGATTAAAAGTTACTGGAAGTTTTTTGTTTTTTTTAAAGCATAATTAGCCAGTAGCCCCTAAATGAACAAAATCGAAAGTGAAGAGTTCTTAGAACCCTGGATCCACATAAGAAAGTTGAGTTTGAAAGAGGTATTCATAGGGCAAAAGGCAAATCTTGATATCTGACAAGTTTTTATAGTGATAAAACAAGAAATAGAATAAAATGACTAATCTATTAATATTCATATTTTTAAGGTAAGTGTAAGTATGTGTACACTGCATTTTAAATAAAAATTTGGGGTGTTATTGGCTAGATACAGTCATTTCTTTGCCAGAGATACTAGGCTGTGTGAAGGCTAACCATCTGTCAAGTGATAGAGACAAAGAAAGGTTTAATATACTAGCCTAAAATTTCTACAAACTTGTTTTGAATTGTATTGTCATTTTGTTTTGGCCTTCATTCTCTGTGTTGAATATGCACTGGGTTGGTCACCCCACTTTGTTTTATGAACAAACTATTCAAGGTCTAGATAAGGTTATCATCGCAGCTGATGTGATCCAGAGGCATGATAAAATATGTTTTGATTTTGCTTTCATGTGATGATCAAAAACTCACAAGTGGGCCACCCACTAGCAGTTATACAAATGACTTCAAGCACACGTATTTTCACCCACCCATTCTGAATTTTGGGTGTTTTAGTTTCTTTTGCTTTATATATGCAAGCCTTGTATTTCAAACTGTTCCTGCGCTGTTTGGGGGTGGGGTTGGGGGGGGGGAGTAGCAACAGGAATCCAGATTGCCTGTTTTAGGTACAATATGGTGTGATGTGAAATTGAAACAGCAGATTGGTGAGAAACTTTAGTTTCAAACAAATATAAACTAGTTTGTTTAGTGAAGTTATACACAAAACAGTAGTCTCTATTGACATGGCAGTGTTTTTTTAGTAACTTCCACATCATGAGGTCACTGTGGTTCTTTGGGCTAGCAGTCTATTTCCAAAGCATTATATAAGAAAAAGAAGCTCTAATATTGCTGATTGTAATGATATACTTAGATATAGCAGACTGAGGAATTATTTATAGCAGTGCTAATTATATCAATAAAAATAGCAATATTAATACTGTGAGTGTCAAAATCCATTCTTGACAGTATGAGGTAAACAGAACTATAGTCAAACAAAGCAGCAAGCCTCTTTCTACTGTCAGCTCATGAATATGCACTTCAGGAAAAATATACACAATTGGTTTACTGATTTAATCTCTTTTTCAATTATTTTTGACTTTTTAAAAGATGTTCTTTATTTCCAATTTGCACAACATTAAAAAGATAGAGATTTTTCATCTTGAAATTCTTGGTACTTTTTTCTTTCTGTCATTAAAATTTCTAGAGACTTAGTTGTTCATGGTTAAGTATTTTATGAATTATCAGAAATTAATTTTATATGTACCCCCGTTTTTGGAACACAGATTACCATTGCACAGGAAACTGGAAGATCCTCTAACAATTTACAAAACAAAATAAAACAATACAAGACAAACCAAACCCACTACTACCACACATGCATACACAATAAATAAATCTCTGGCTTTTTTTAGACTTAAAAAAAACACCTGTTTCCATGGTTCTGATTTAAGGAAAAGTATAAATTTTCTTTGTAGTTTTCATTTCTTCTAGTCAGTTTTTACAATTTTATGTTGTTTAAAATTTATTTTCCTATTAATACAAAATCATGTAAGTAGAGGTTATGAAATCCAAAGGTTTTCAACTTGAGGGGACATCTAATTTTTTAATCAATTTCTCATGCATTAGATTTAACTTTTTCATTGCACGTTGTCAGAAATCTCAGATGTAGAATTAGGAGAGGTTGTTCTGGGTCTAGTGGTGCCACCAGTTGTACCCTCTTGGGCATGTCACGTAATCTGAATCTCTGCCTTAGCTTTTCATCTTCAGGGTCTCTTTCAGCTCTCATAATATGAGTATGTTTCTTTTGACACTTGGGTCCCTGTTTTAGCTTTAGGTAACATGACTGGAAGTGATATGTAGGGCACTGGGAAAAAGCCTATATAAAATATTTGACTTTGCTTTTTACTTTTAGTCCTTGATACAAGTTTCATTTTAGTGATACTTGCTTGCAAATATAGCATGTCTATAAAAGTATACATACATATAAAAATTAAGTACTTAACAATCTTTTGTAGTTAGTAACTATGATAAGCTTACTATTTTTACATAAATTTCACCAACTCACTTTCGCTTATGAAGATATGTTGCTAACAGAATTTCTTGGATTTTATTCCACATAAAGTTGCTTAACTGGAGAAAGCAGGTAATGACAGCATGAAGTAACTCAGAGTCATTTTCTAATTCTATAAAATATATAGAAAAATAGATATATTTCTTCAAAGAAAAAAGGTAAACTTGGTTTTTGTGCTTCTGTAAGCAAAAAATAAATATACTCTGGGTAATCGGGCCATCTCCATATAATTATTAACTATTGCATTTGATTTTTGATCCTTCGTTATACTTATCCATTGATAGATTTACATAGAAAGGATGCAAGGAAGACAAAGAAATGAACTCTTATTTGGTGAAGAAAAGCGGAAAGAATCTGTGTTAAGAGAAGGCTTTGCAAATAATGTTCTGTCATATATAGAAACAAACAGCTATACACAATTCTTGTATGCCTACTTGTAGGTATTTATTTAGGGGTAACCTTGAAGTTTTCACTTAAAATTTCACTCTCAGTTTCTTTTTAATTGACTCACATTTCTTTTGCTGGTATGAATGATAGCGAGAGGCTCAAAAACATCACGTCCTTACCTATTCACAAATGGAAACAGCAGTCTGGAAAAAGCTGTACAATCCCTGGATCCTCCCTCTTCCCTACACCCACCCATAGCTGTAGATGTTCTGGTATTGATTATAAACATTTTATACATCTCCTCCTAGGCCACATATGCACACTGTCCAATGTAGTAGGTAATACCCAGCTATTCGGGCCTACCAATAGGGAGAAATGTCAAGAAAACAGTTAGATCCAACATAGGACACAAAAGGTGATATGATTGCTTTAATGCGTGCAAATAAGGGAAAAATATTCTAAGGGATATTTAGAAGGGAAACTGATTTTAGACGATTAGTTAACCGAAACCCAGTACACATACTGAAGAATTAATGTAAACTTTCTTCTTTTTTTTTTTTTTTAAGTGGGCATGGAGCCCAATGCAGGGCTTGAACTCACAACCATGAGATCAAGACCTGAACTGAAATCAGGCATCAGACCTTTAACTGACTGAGGCACCTAGGTGCCTCAATGTAAACTCTATTCCAAAGGCATTGTGCCAAAAAGACTAGGAAAAAAAGACTAGCCAAAAAGACTATTCCAAAGACATTGTGCCAAAAAGACTAGGAAAATTACTGGTGGAAAGCATAGTGAAAATAAATCTGAAATAAACCAATAATAACAATAACAACAACAGTAGCCAACATTTATTGAGAGCATACTCTGCACCAGGCATTGGTTATATCTGCATTTTCTCCATTAATTCCATAATCCTATGAGACATGTATTTTTATTATGGCATTTTTAAAGATAAGCAAGCTGAGGCTCATAAAAGTTTAGTAACTTGTTCAAAGTCACACTGCTGGGAGTTCAAACTCAAGTCCAACTCTAGAGCACCTAAATTCTAAAACACCACCCCACATGCCTCTATTCTGGGATCATTTTCACTCAGTGCTTGCCCAGATTAGTACTGATAATTTTATTTCAAGAAAGGCATAGTGGATTTGGAGAAGGCTTCAGAGAAGGGCACAAGGTGAAAGAGCTGTAAGTGGGAGGAATGGTTGCTATGGTAGAGTCTGTTTTTAAAATGTAACTCTACAGTCTAGAATTACAAATGCTGAGAGGGAATTTGTCTAAAGGTTTCACAGTGGATGGACTGGGTAGCTGCTGCCTGATTTGGTTCAGTGGACAACCGTGGAGCTGGGTAACATGTTAAAGAAGGCCGAAAAAATCCTAAGTAGGAGCAGGTCAAAGGAAGCATTAGATACTGAGGATCCTGGGAAGGTAGAGGTCAAAAAGGAGAACTAAATCTAAGCAGATATTGAGTAACCAAGAACTAGGGATCATACAGGGGAAAAAAAAAGGATGAAGCAGAATAGAAACAATATATATAAAACTGGGACAGATTCTAGGGCTTTGGAAGGCTCTTAAATTTATTGTTTGTTCCCTTACATTTGTGTCAGAAATGAACAGCTGGCTTAAATAGGGGCCACCCAGTGTTTGGGATAGAAAGATTGCTATGGTTTTGGCACACACGCACAAAAACATGCTCATCAATAATAACTTAGAATTAGGCACTAAGTTTAGATGCATTACAGAGAGATGCAGTTTAGCACAGAAACCTATGTGGTAAACCTGAGAATAGCTGTCATTTATTATCTACTATGTGCCACTCAATTCATAAATCACTGTTTTTAGGGGCATTTATAAGTTGCTGTCTGCTGTCCAGTTTTCAAATACAAGAAAACACCTGTTAGCTTTTCTAAGGATTTAAATGATGAAGTAAGTTATACTTTTATTTTATTTCATTATGTAACTTAGCTTTTGATCTCCTCCTTTCCACAGGAGTTTTAAATCAGGCTCCACAGGGCTTAAGGTAGAATAGAGTCTAGACTTCTCTTATGTAACTGTAGCTTTTCCTTAATTTGTCACTATATTGAAAGAAACGTTTAATTCTATTTGATAGGATAAATGCATTTCTGTCAGAGTAATAGGCTCAAATGATCAGCCCAGGCAAAGTCAGCATATATGAGTTTGGATTATATTTAGGTTAGTCAGCATGAGTTAAGGAAAGGGGAATTATAGAAACTTGCCAAGTGAGGTTTTGTTATTCAAATAATTTTAAAGACATCAAACCAATTACAAACAGCTATATATGCCATGTATACATACATACTCATACTTTTGTCTACAAGGTACTAGAGACTTCAAAAGTTTTCAAGAGCTAATATTCATTGTTAAGCCATATTATATGAGTCGGATCATCTGAATGGGGTCAAAGAATAGTGAGAGTACTATACCACTACTTCTATGCCTTCACTCTTCCTTAGGACAATATCTCTGATCTTTTCTTCAGACTCTTAATTTAGTGTACTAGGAAATACAGTACAATATTCATTTTGTATGTTTTAAATGAATACATCACTAAGAAAAATATTCTGTGAAGGTAGAAAGGTAAATGAGTATTCAGGATTGGCATCTTTTGGTACTCAGTCTTTTTAACAGCTATATTGTTTGCATCTAACCTTCCTTTATATATCTATCTGACCCTTAGAGAAACTCATGCTCTCAGTAAAGCCCTCATTCTAGTAAAGGGTTGAGAACAAGGCAATACTATACTGAAATGGGTGACTTGAGCTGAAAAACAGTATGGAAAAATGTGAGCAGGATTCCAGGCACTTCTGATTCAGATATTCTACATTATGTTCTCAATATTTGTTATAAAGTAAATTCACGAAGTGTATAAAAGCCAAAAATAAATGATTGTTGCTTTTCTGTAATTTCATGTTATGCATAATACCTCTGTTTCTATTATTTGTGTAATTATGAGTTTTATTATGCAAAAATGGGTACATCCAGTATAAAGTAAATTTCAGTTTCATGTTTTAGATGCAGTTTAACTCATAACTCAAATTCTTTGACATTCATCACTCAAGAAAGGTAGCATTTAGAATTATACTACACTGAACTGCACTTCTTTAAGGGCAAGTACCATGTTTTATTAATCTTTAAAGTCCTAGTGTCGAGGATATTACCTGGCACACTTGGAGGAATTCATTGTTGATCAGGCTCTTTTGTAGCTGTCCTAGGAAGATTACTTGGATTCTTCCTTACCAGTCTATCCATTCCTTTATTTTCTGTTGACTGGTTCAAATTTAGCTTTGTTACAGTTGTTGTTACCTATTATAGGCCTTCTCTGTACTTTTCTAAGACCCAAACATTTTACACATGCTCATGATCTTTTATTCTTTTCGATACTTAATGAAATTCTGTCATGGCAGAAGTTTCAATATAAAATTATATGTACTGTGATTCAGAAAAGAAATATATCAGATATCACCCATCAATGGTAAAGCAAATCTACAATCAATTCAGGATATTGTGTTGAATAGAGTACACAGAATTACATTACCTAGTGATTCAAGGATGAAACCCAAATTTCATATCCTATATGATTCCTATCAGGATAGTAGGACAAATAACCCACAGTATTTTTTGCTCTTACTAGATTGCAATTGAGATTTTGAACATTTTATATGAGCTTCCTAATTCTTAAAAAAAAAGTTCATAAAAGTTCATACAATTAAAAAACAAGAGTTTTAGCATATTATCTAAGTTGCTTAGAAGTCTAGTCCAGAGAAACATTTTAATGTTAGGTGATATCATTAGCTTTTCGAGAAAGCAAAAAGGGTTATTGGGCTATGAACAATATGGAGGGTAATGTCATGTAAACCACTGTTCAGGATGCATGTTTAATTCCTATATAATACTGACAATGCTTTTTTGTATTTTATTAATGTTTATTTATTTTTGAGAGAGACAACAAGTGCATAAGCAGGGGAGGGGCGGAGAGAGGGAGACAGACTCTGAAGCAGGCTCCAGGCTCTGAGCTGTAAGCACAGAGCCCAACATGGAACTCGAACTCATGAGTGGTGAGATCATAACCTGAGCTCAAGTCGGATGCTTAACCAACCCTGCCACCCAGGTGCCCTGCTTTTTCATATTTATAAGACTTGCTGTTGGACTTTGGGAGACTTATGTGATTGGGCAAAGTCATAATTTGTCTTTCTACCAACTACAGCACATTGATTTGAAGTTATTTCTAAAAAAAAAAGGTAATTATGTCCTGAAATAATTAAAACTGGGATTGCATTAAAGCTTACTTCAAGTGATTAATAGCTGTAGTATATTTTGGGATCTGTATCCCAAAGCATAAAGAGAACACATTGTCATTTTTATATATTTAGGAATATGCTTTCTGAGGGAAGTGTTGATTCTTGGGAATCATTATAATGAGGTCCCAGATACATCTCAGACCCATATACCTCCCTCCTATAACATTTTTAAAATCAACGATTTTGGGTGTACCTGGGTGGCTCAGTCGGTTAAGCACCCTACTTTGGCTCAGGTCATGATCTCACTGTCATGAGTTCAAGCCCCACATCGGGCTCCACACTGCTTGGGATTCTCTCTCTCTCTGTTCCTTACCCTGCCTTCTCTCTCTCTCTCTCTCTCTCTCTCTCTCTCTCTCTCTCTCTCTCAAAATAAAATGATAATAAGGAAAAAACTTAATAAGGGTTCTGAAAACAAAGTGACCTGTGTATGACTGTCTTCCCCTCCACTTCCAATTTCTGACTGCCGTTTTGAATACAGTTGCCATGACATGTCAGGCAGAGATGCTGCTTTGAAACTTCTACTTTCACTTGGACAAACTGGAGTTCACAGATAACTACCGGAAAACTGCAGACATTGAGAAGGGCCTGGGCTTCAGAGATGTGTGAACCACTATGGGAAAGTATCAGTATTTCTCATTTAAGTATCCAGGTCTCCCCAACTGACTAAATGTGCTGGCTGGATTTCCTCTGCCCCTGAGGCTAAAAAGAGATAGGACAACAAAAATCTTCCTCTTGTGCCTTGGCAGGATCTGACAGGTTATTTACCTTTGCATTTTACTAATTGTGATGCTTCTTCCATGGAGGATACTACACAACCAGATCTGAGCTCTAGTGAGCTATTTGTGGAAAATAACAGCCCATTTAAGGGGACCCAGTAGTGAATGAGATAGAAGATTGGGTAGGAAAATCAAAGCACATACCCTAGGCAACTAGTGCTATTGGCAAAAATAAGTGCAGCCTGAATTTGAAAAAAAACAAAAATTAAGAGCATTTAAGGAAATTAAAATACAGAACAAAAGGAATTCCAGATACTAATAAAAAACATATCTCAATTGAACAATTTCTCATGACGGAGAACATGATCACTGTTGAAACATGAATCAGTGAACTTAGATACCAAGTGCAAAAATTATATCAAAGCACATAGAACATAGGTAAATCTGATGAAAATCTTGAAAGAAAGGATGAGTCTTTGAGGTCAGATTAGAAGTCAAAATGTGAATAATAAGAATTTTAGAGGGGAAAATTAAGAATAGATGGAAGAGAGGAAATTAACAGAAGAAAATCTGAGATTAAGAAAGATAAGAGTCTGTGGATTGAAAGTGTTTATGGTTTCGATTGAAAGAAAAGACCTACATAGGCATATCCTGATCAAAGTTCTGAACTCTAAAAATACATTGAACTATCTTATAGATAGAACAAGTTTCTATAAAGGGGAAAAATATCAAAATATCATACAGCTTCTTATCTGCAACTTAGCAAGGTAGAAGATAGTGAAGTGACATCTATAGACTACAAAAGGAAAATGACTACAGTCCAAGAATCAACACCCCCGAAGTTGCCATTTGCTCGTCAAGGTGAAAGAAATACATTAAGAGATAAGAACTCAGAACATATAATTACTATACCCCATCTGAGAAAATGCCTGAGAATAGATTACAATCAATCACAAATGAATTGGAACAAAGACTTCAAGTTGAAGAAGATGAAAGGAATATAGTGGTGAATAATAAGCATTTTAATATGATTGTGTGTGTGTTATAATTTCATCTAAGAGATAAAGATTGGGGCTCCTGACTGGGTCAGTCAGTAGTGCATGTGGCTCCTGATCTCAGGGTTGTGAGTTTGACCCCACATTGGGCATAGAAAAATACTACACTGAATAAAATAATAAATAAAGATAAGAAAAATAAAAAAATAAATAAAACTTTTAAAAAAGATAAAGATAGATGACTTACAAATATGTAATAAAACACAATTTCAGACTTTTGAAATAAAAAGATCATATTTCTGTAAAGAAACGTTTTAAGTACTAAACTGTCTCATGGAAACTTAGTTGATGGAGGGGATGGGCTGGAAGAATGTAAAAGAGGAGGAAAATGAGTTGTGGAGATGAGAAGAAAGAAGGATGAGAAGAGGGAGGAAAGTGAATGTATCCTGAAGATCTCATCTATTTAGGAGAAAAGGAAAAGGGGATAGAATCTCTTGGTAGGGGGGAAAGTGTCTGTTAATTGGAGTAGAAGAGGGAGGTAGAGAAAGGAATACAATAGAGCACCATGTAGGACTACCATACTAGCAAGGAGAAAATAGAACGCAGAGCTACTTGATCAAATAAAAAATATTAAAAAGGTAACAAGAAAACAATAATGTAAAATAAGACAATGTAAGTAATTGGAAGAGATATAAACAAACACATCAATTATTATGTTTAATGTAGATGCACAAAATTCTCTATTTTTTTTTTATTTTTTTTTTTAACGTATATTTATTTTTGAGACAGAGAGAGACAGAGCATGAACGGGGGAGGGGCAGAGAGAGAGGGAGACACAGAACCGGAAGCAGGCTCCAGGCTCTGAGCCATCAGCCCAGAGCCCGACGCAGGGCTCGAACTCACGGATCCTGAGATTGTGACCTGAGCTGAAGTCGGACGCTTAACTGACTGAGCCACCCAGGCGCCCCCAAAATTCTCTAATTAAAAGACCTGTAGATTGAGTTTAAAAACATAAACCACTCAAATTATATTACAGGAATAACACCTATGACAGAGTAAAAGAGACAGGTTTTAAAATGGTGGACATAAAAGACATTAGGCCAATGCAAACAAAATGAAAATAGAAAAAAAAAAAAAAAGTGACAGCATTGATAGGGATACTGTCCTGATAAAAGGCAGAGTTAATGAAGAAAATTACCGCATAAATCCGTATATACAGCAGGTTTATTTGTAGCAAATAAGTACATAAAGCAAAAACTATGGGAAAGGTCCAGACAGTTCTGTTAAACCATACAAATAATGACTGAGAGTAATGGAATGTAATTCATGAAAATAATCTAATATATATGTAAAATCTGATATTCTTTAAAAAATTTTTTGAACATCTCTGTTTAGGTACAAAGAAAACTAAATTTTAGAAAGATTTTACAGGCACATTTTCTGATTATAAGCTAGTGTAAGTAGAATTTAAAAGGTAACAAAAATTATTAACACTTAGAAATTAAATACTCATAGATAACTCTTGGATAAAGAGGAAGTCACTTGAAAAACCATGAAAAGGAGATTATTTTATGTAAAATCCTATGGAGAATACCTGATGGAATTGTCAGAGGAAAGTTGACAGCCTTCTATGCCTTCATTGTTAAGAAGGAAAAAAGGGCAATTTACTAACTTTAAGAAATCAGAATAAAGAATAATTTAAGGTAGAAGAAGAGGGAATTAAATTTTTTTAAGTTTATTTTTGAGAGAGAGAGAGTGTGAGTGCACACATGTGAGTGGGGAGGGGGAGAGAAAGAGAGTAAGAGAGAATCGCAAGCAGGCTCTGTGCTGTCAGTGCAAAACCCAATGTGGGGCTCAATCCCACACCGTGAGGTGATGACCTGACCTGAAATCGAGAGTCCGATGCTTAACAAACTGAGCTACCCAGGCACCCGAGGAATTAATTTTTTAAAGTTGAAATTTATAAAATGGAAAACAAAATATAATAAAAATCAATCTAAAAGCTGGCTTTTTGGAAAGACAAATAAAATACATAAACTCCTTATGAAGATGAAAAAGCAAAAAAGAAAACCAGCCCAGCAATTTTGTGAAGTGGGAGATAATTGAAAGCATATATTCACATAAAACTTGTGTTCACATAAAACAAGTGTTCATAAAAGCATTATTCATAGTAGCCAAAAAGTAGAAGCAACTCAAATGTCCATCAACTAATGTATGAATAAATAAAAATGTAGTGTGTCCAGACAATAGAGTATTATTCAGTCATAAAAAGGAATGAGGTATTGATACATGCTACAAACATGGATGAACTTTGAAAACATTATGCTAAGTGGAAGAATCCAGAATAAAAAGCCACATATTACATGATTCCACTTATGTGAAATATTCAGAATAGGCAAATATTTAGCAACAGAAAGTAGATCAGTGGTTGCCAGGGCCTGGACGAAGACAAGATGGGCAAGGACAGCTTAATGGGTATAGGATTTCCTTTCGTGGCGATGAAATGTTCTGGAACCAGGTAGTTGGTGATGTTTATACAACCTTGTGAATGTACTAAAAGCAATCAAATTATACACTAATGTGATTAAAATGGTGAAGTTTGTTATATAATTTTTATCTTAATAATAAAGTTTATGGAAAAGAGAATGAGCAAATATAGACAGTAATTGGGAATGAGAAAGTAGATAAAACTGGAAGATGGAAAGAATTTTAAAAGAAATCTAAATGCAACTGGCTGGCAATAAATTTGAAACCTATGAGAAATGGAACATCTTTATTCAAATGTGAATTATAAAATTGACCTAAGAAGAAGTAGAAAACATACCTAGTAGTTAGCATAGAAGAGATTGGAAAGTTGACCAAACATGGTCACTTAAAGGAACAAATAATTGGATGTAATTGAAGTCATTCTAAGTCATTAACAAATATTGAAGCCTCTCCTAATTTATTTAAAATCTAACTGATAAAGATTGTATGAAATAAATTAGTCCAATCCCACTTATGAAATAAATGCAAAATTTCTGTATAAAATGCTAGGAAATATATCAGCAATTGACTGAAAGAATAATATATCAGGATATAGGAGGTTTTTTTGTTGTTGTTAAATAGGAATTCAAGCATGATTCAACAACAGGAAATGTATCAACATTGTTCATTGTATCAACAAAGAGAAATACATACATCTGCAATAGAATAGCTTGAATATAATAAGGTATTTTCATTCATACCCAACAGAAAATATAATCCAAAATTGTTAAATCCTAAAAATATTTCAATTAACATCAGAAACGAGATAAGTAATCATTATTATAGTTATTTAATACTAAAGAGGAAGGCTTAGCAGCTATAGTAGGCAAATGATATAGATGACACTAACATTTGTACAGAAGACCTTACAGTGTCTTTTTGGCTGATATGTGACCTTAAAAAAATTATAGAACTCTAATTTAAGACTCTAGAAAAATTAGTAAGGTAAACTAAAAGGTAGTTAAGATGGAAGATAATTGAATGAAAATCAATAGATTTTCTCTGGAAGTGATTGGTATCTAAGAAACATTTTCTCCCAGTAGGAAAAAATTATTTCATTTCCCATTGAAACACAATTTATAAAATGCTTATTAATAAAATTATTAAAAGTGATATAGGATCTGTATGAAGAAGGGGTAACATCTTATTTAAAGACAAACAATATCTGATTAAAGGAAGGGCAGATTATGTTTTTGTATGGGACAACAATAGCAAAATGTTAATTTTTCCAGTTATATTTTATGTTTATACATTAAATATATTTATTTAATGCAATTACAATTAGATTCTCAATGAGGACGTTTTTTAATTAAAAATATTTTTTCAAAATTACATGGAAGATTAAGTGTTAACAAAAAGCAAGAAAATTTAAACAAGAACAGTGAGGAGGGATTTACATTATACATGCTAGAACATATTACCAAGCCAGCTAACCAGAACAATATGGTAATAGCATAGAAATAGACAAGTAGATACATTGAACAGGTTAGAGAATCCTGAAACAGATGACAATTCAGTTGGAAAATAATGGATCATTTAATTAGTGGGATTATCATAACAGGTTATCTTTGTGGAAGAGTGAAAGTATATTCTCATTTTGCACATCATACAAAGATAATTTTTTTAAGTTTATTTATTTTGAGAAAGAGGGGTAGGGTCAGAGAAAAGGGGAAAGAGAGAATCCCAGGCAAGCTCCTCACTCTCAATGCAGAGCTGGATGCAGGACTCAAACTCATGAACCATGAGAAAATACTGGAGCTGAAGTTGGACAACTAACTGACTGAGCCACCCAGGTGTCCCCATACAAAAATAATTTAAGATGAAAGGCTTAAATGAAAACAAAACAAAAAACTTGCCAAAAAACCTAGAAGACTACTTATAAAACCTTTTTAACAAGAGTGCAAACAGAAAGTTTAAGAGTTAACAATACCGGTAAAAAAAACCAAACTATTGAAATCATTTAGGGAAATACAGTTTTGGAAAAATGTTTGTAATATGTGTTAACATGAAAGGTTAATAACCAAGATCTCTTTGATATTGCTAAGAAAAAATTATAAAACAACCCAATATAAAAGGAAAAGACAATTCATAGAAAAGCAAATTCTATTGGTTGACATATGAGAAGATGTTCAATTACACTAGGAAATTAGGGAAATTCACATTTAAGTAATAGGCAATGTGTCTTAGTATTTAAAAAGTTTGTTAGTCTAGTGGGTTTAAAACTACTGCTAGTGGAGATAAAGGGAAGGAGATGCTTATTTTTTTACTGGTAGAAATGTGTATGTTAACTGTTTTGAAATGCAATCTGGTAACACCTATTAAAAATTGCAATTCATAATATTTGATTTAACAATGCCCTCCTTGGGGATATATCCCATAGAAGTTAAGTATCAATGTTTAAGGACATATGTATTTTTTTGGTTTCAAAGTTGTTACAGCTTGCTTATAGTGGTAAAATTGGAGGAAAAAATAATTCTATTAATAAGGTAATGCTAATAGGTAATGGAAATTTACAACATGGATTATAATGCAGTCATTAAAAGATGTGAATTACAGCTGTTTCAGGTGATCTGGAAGAATTTCCAGGAGTCATTGATGAGCAGGAAGAGCAAGGTATAGAAAAGTGTTTTATATGTAAGATATGTATATGTATATATCTGCTGTATAGCAGAGTTATTTGCAAAGGGAGAAGAACATGGAAGGGTGCGCACTAAGTTGTTAAAATGGATTACTTTGGATGGGAGGAAATGCAGCGGGAGAATAGAGAGTAAAGCAATGGAAGGAAAAGAAAAATTGCAGTAAAAGCATGTTCAGAATCCCATCCCACTTATGCTTTTTAATAAAAGTAATTAAATTTGAACATATATGTTTGAAGAAATTAAATAAAAATATTTATAAGTATGACCACTTTTGGTGGTAATGACTCCATATTTTCAAAGATTCTCACCTGGGAAATATTTTTTTCTTTTACATTTGCGATTTCTTTAATTTTGTACCACATACTATTAGAATTTTCTACATATTCTAACAAATCTTTAGCTAATCTAGCATTTCAGACCAAATAAGCTTATCTACAAATGATTGGTATTTTAAGATCAAATCAAACTCTGAGTCATATCTATGTCAGCACTGACATGCAGCTGATATCCTTTGGTAAAATGTAGGTGATATATTTCAGTTTGTTCACGTGTTCATTTTCTTTGGTTGGTACCTTCTGTTGTTAATTGTTAAGTGTTTTTAATATCACCCCTGTCAATGTTACAAAGTAATTATAACAACAATTATGCATGATTGGAAGACTTGCACATAGAAGTTGCTTATTAAATACCTGCTGACTTGACATAATTTTAGGTACAGTAATGATTTTAACAAGGTAACAAATGTGGAAATAAAAGCATTTAAGGGTATTTTTAAATGAAACTAAAAGTCAGCATATGTATGATTTTTAGGCAAATGACTTCTGTGTCTCAGAATCTTAGTATTTAGAATAGAATATTTTCCTCACTTATTTCACATAATCTTTTTGTGAAGGGAAGTAATAAATGTTTAAGTGCTTTGAAAAACCATGCATTGTGCAAAAAAATGACGATAATGAAAATCTGAGGGCAGTCATATTTTACATTTAATAGACATATATTTATATGCTACATTTATATGACATATATCTATTTCAGGTCATATGTTTGATGTTAAGCCTCTTGACATTTCAATAATAGAACATATTACTGATAAAGCTTCAAAGCCTCAAACAGACAAAACAGTGGGATTCATGGAAGGTGTGAATACATTTAATTGCTTAAAGTCCAAGATGAGTCTCCAGAATTTCTGTGTTTATTTTTCTGGTGATTGTGGGAAATTGTTTATTCAGGTATATCTCCTGATGACCTCTTCTTCTAATATAGAGATATTAATGTTTTGTGGGATGTCTGGGCCTTCATCACATCTGGACATAATGATAATGTTGCATTGTGTTTTGACTTAATAAATGGCCTTGAACAGCTAAGCACAGCTGTGTAATCTGTTGTTATATTTCATTACAGATTCTCTCCTTGTAATTTATAGCTACAATTACTAGTGACTATAGCATGAATACTTTAAATAGTAAAATCTTTATTATCTTTTAGTTGCCAGACACCAAATTTGCCATTGGCTAATTTTGGGGGGATAGGCAACTAACTACCAGGAAATACCTATGTTGTAATTTATTAGACACAACACTACAAAAAACACATTTACATTCTTTTATTATAGAAACATAAATATCTTAATTCTCTAGAATCTGTGCTGTAGAATACTATTAAAGCCATCTAGATTTTGGTTAGGAGAAAATGGAATGTATAAACGTGTTTTCTTAACTCGAATATTATTATACCTGACTCTTTCCAAGAATACATCCTTATTTTAAAATTTTCTTGCCCCAATAATTCAGCTTTCACTTTTTCTAGAAATATTCTTGCTATTTCCTTGGTCTAATTTCCTTCTGTTTTTTACTATTCCAGTAATGGAGACAGTGTTATTAGGAAGCTGAAAAGGTAGATCTTAAAAGAGAATCTTAAAAGAGATAGCAATCTGCCTTTGCATTTCTTTAAATAGACCTTATCTGACACTAGTAGTAAAAACTACCTGAATTGATTCTTTTTGATACCATGGATTTCACTTAATGAAGTCATTCTAAAATCAGGCATATTCTACTTTCTGTTTATGTATTGATTATCTTTATTCAACATGAAATTAACAGAAATTATAGATACCTTTTTTAAACATGTCTCTCTACTCTTGCTTAGCAATACTAGTGTTGCTAAAGCAGTAGAAGTACTTGTTAGAATATGCTGCATGCATTCTTGGATGTATGTGCCATTACAGTCATCTTTTAATTGTTTTTCTGCCTCCTTCCAAGAAAATTTCTAATCACCAGTGATTATTCCCCAAATGTAAGTTGTGGTGTGATAGAGAAGAGTGAGGAAATCTTTAAGTTAATCTGTTTATTCTCATCCTAAAGAAACCAAAGTGATCTTTCATTAATTCTTAATATTCCTTCAGTTTCTTAAAACTCAGGAAAGAAGTTTCTTTCACTTCAGAGTAAACTCTGAATCTCAGTATCTTTTATCAATATCTTCTGTGCCACTTTGGAATGAGGTGAAACCAAATCATTATTTCTTAAAGGCATAATCAACTTTCCAAAATATGGTGCCTATCATCCCATTCAGTGGTCAGGTCAGTTTATTTAGTTTATCCTTTCAAGCCTCTGAATTTATTGAGTCACTGATGCTCAATCTTAAAACCAAGGTTATTTAAATTTTTTCTTTTTTTTTTTAAGTGGATTTTATCTTGACCAAGTAAAAATGCTTACTTGCTTAAACCCTTAGATGGCAAGCTTTACATTTATTGTTGCCTTGAGTGTATCAATCTTTTTAGCACCCATTGTACTTCTTATCTGGAAATCAGTGGATAGTATTGATAGATTATGGTCTGTGAAACTAGCTGCATCCACGTATGAGAGCTTAGAATACAGAACCTCAAATTCCATCCCAGTCCTATTAATCATCATCTTCATTTTTAAAGCTATCTCAAGTTATTCATATGTATATTAAAATTTGAAAAGTAATACTAAAATGTTGTCATTTTTAATTGGACTTAAGGTGCACAGAATTGGTTAGTTATAATATGGTTCAGAGTCATTGTTCATTTATTATCCTCTTGTATTACACTCATTCATTCATTCATTCATTCATTATTTTTAATCAAAATAAATATCTGTGAATCCAAGACCCAACCAAAGAGAAACTTAAAAATAATTTACACTTATCTATATGCTCTTCCCCTATTCACATCAATTCTCTCCAAACAGAAGTAACCACATTCTTTGGAGGCTGGGCAGCCCAGTTGGTTAAGTGCCCAACTCTTGATTTCAGCTCAAGTTTGTGAGATGATCTCACAGTTTGTGAGATGGAACCCCTATCAGTCTCTGCACTCACAGCGCTGGAGCCTCCTTGAGATTTTCTCTCTCTCTGCCACTTTTCCACTTATGTCCTCTCTCTCTGTCTCTCTCTCTCAAAATAAATAAACTTAAAAAAAAAGTAGCCACCATTCTGAATTTTGTGTTTATTTTCCATAGTTTTTTTCCCGCAAATAATATATATAGCTGTGCCGCGTATAAAGTTGTATAAAGTATAAAGTTGTGACTAAATAATATGTAAATACATAATATATATAATATAATATAATATAATATAATATAATATAATATAATATAATTAATATAATATAATATAATAATATGCATTAATATATTAATATCATGCTGTATTTATCTCAAAATTAAGTTATTAAGATTATACACCCATGTTTTTGTAGGTAACTGAAATTCATATGGTTAATTTTTGCTTTTATATAATATTTATGACAATGCCATTTATCATTTCTCCTTAATGGACATTTAGGTTGTTTTTTGTTTTTTTGCTAATATGAAGAGTGGTTATAAACATTCTTGTGTATGTTTCTTGGTGATGTTTGCAAGACATTCTCTTGGGTGTATACTGAGCTTAGAATTGCTGGATCATAGGATATATAATTGCTCAACTTTACAAAAGACTGTTAGATTATTTTTTCAAAATTGTATTACCCATTTATACCCTCACCAATGATGTATAAGATATCTCTGTTGATCCATATTCTCTTTTACAAATGGTATTTTGTCAGATTTATTAATTCTTGCTACTTGAATAGGTAACAAATATCTCACGGTGGTCTTGATTTGCATTTTCTAGTTTACCATGAAGTTGTGAACATGTATATGTGTTTCTCTTCTGTAAAATAGCTGCTCATGGCTTTTCCATTTTCTTCATTTAAATTTCTCTGGGCCCTTTTATTGATTTGCATGAGTTCTTTATATATTCTAGATACTAATTTCTTCTGATTCATAGGTTGTCTTTTCACTTCCTTTAGTGTATCCTAATGAACAGAAAAATCTTAATTTTTATGCGGCCATGCTCATCATTATTTTTTATAGTTAATGCTTTTTGTATCTTTTAATGCAGCTTATCCTGGCATTGATTTTGTATATTATGTAAAGATTAAACTTTAAGTTGTTTTCTTAAGAGAGACACAGTTTTCCGGCTATATTTAATGTATGTTATTATCTTTCCTCAGTGATCTGCCCTGCCACCTCTCATATGGCAAGGGTTCATAAAGGCAATGGTCTGATTGTAGACCCTTTTTTGTGATCTTGGTTGATTTGACTATCCCTATGACAACAATACATTTTCTTAATTATTAGAGTTTTCTAATAAGTTCTTATGTGTGATAGGGAGAGGCCCCCAGAATTCATCTTTTTAGTTCTACCATTTCCTTAAATGTCAGCCTTTTCCAGCCTCAGCTAAATTTTAATTAGAAACTATGTGCTTTGCTTCATTCTTTGTGTATACAACCTAGTTATTGATATATATATATATATATATATATATATATATATATATATATATATGTTTTTTTTTTTTTTTTGTAAGTATCTTCAAGTTTATCCAAAACACTTCTTCTAGTAACTACTATTTTGGCTTCCAGTTTGTTGATGATGCCAGCCAGTGAAATTTAAAACCAAAAACAACAACAACAAAATTTAAAGCCAATCTTAAAGTATTTAAGCTAATTCAATTTGAATACCACTCTAAATTTAATTATTTATTTTTAGGATTTCAGGTTATCATAATTTTTTAATTTAGCAAAACAAAAAACATATACTGTACACTTACATTGCTTTTAGCAGTTTTTTAAAATAAAGCTAAAGATAAATTATATAACCTATGGAATCACAACCATTCAGGGATTATTATAATTTTCAGCTCTTTAATATCACTAAATGTCAGACAATATTTAATTACTTAACATTTTTTAACTCCTTTGTTCCTTACAACTTTATGAGGTAGTTAATATTATTATCCCCATTTTATAGATGAAGGAAAAAAATTGAGAGAGATTAACTAGACTGGTAGCTTACTTATTAGGTAGGGGTTCAGATGGTAAGTACAGATGGTGCTATGAAATGTTTTTCTATGAAAACGTCACTGGGCTATCTTTCAGCAAAACTAATTTTGTGATAGTTAGATACCAGCCTCAGTTCTGCCTCAAAGACAAATATTTTTATTCAGGAGAATCAAGTTAAAAATTGATATCAAAGCCAATCTTGAGAGGGAACATAAAATATAAAGTACATAACCTTGAAGAAATATTTAAAATTGCTTTGGAATTGGGGGATTGGATATATAATTACTGGTTTTGAGTAGTAGGTTGATTGTATACATGACATAGCTTCAGGGCTCAGGTCATTCTTAGCTTTGGCTGGGGGAACCTCTCTTACTCGCTTCCTTTTTTCCCTTCTCAGATGTCCAGAGCTTGTACAGTGGTATATTTGTCAGAGGATTGACAAGTATTCTATTTACTGTTTCTATTAAAGACACACTTGACAGTTTAATCTGTCTCCATTCTTAATCCTTTATGTTTCTAAAATGTTTATTTCTTTTGTTTCCTATTCTGTGTCTATTTTGATTTTTGAAATAAAAATATACAACCAGATAGGTAAATGATCATGTTTTATTAATAATTCATATATGAAAACATCTTCAAGTTTAATCTATTCTAGGTATTATTTGTTAAATTATGTGAAAGGCAAACGTTAAGGAGAAAGAAGTTTCTGTGTGATGGAGTGAGAATAGGTGCTCGCAAAAATATCAAGAGATGGTGACAAAGAGCTGATATATGAGAGTTTTAATATTTTTCCTGTGTGCTGACCAGATATCTTAGGGGGATGTAGATTTAAGAAAGCAGAGGAAAGAACCTTCACTGAGCTGTAGTGGATACAATAAAGAGAGATGTAGGATAGCACAGTACCCAAAACTACCCAAGACAGATCATTTAGAAAGTAGCAAGAGTTAGAACTTTATGGAAAATCGTGCATGTTTTCCATGATGATTGGAATTTTGAGATAAATTAATAGGCCCTGACCTTTAGCTGATATATTTTTGCCTCAAGAGTGGGTGTTTGGTATTAGAAATTAGTATATAAGGAAGGCAGACTTTAGAGGGGTAAGCAGTATTTGGAGAGTGATCTAGCTATGTGAGTGGAAAGGTGATTGCCAGTAGGGGATGGACGCTGCGGTTCTTAAAATGGGATATAACCTGAGGGGTAGAAATATATTAGTCAGAATGTATAGCAATTGTAGGAGTGTGTGGTCAGAAAGAATGAAGAATAGGATCAATGTGTGGATGGTCTTTATAAACAAATGTTTTTTGGAGAAGTCTGAGCTTGGACTTTTTGGAGAACCAGGACATATAAAGGCATTATGGGGCTGTGATACTATTGAATGAATTAAAATCTATGGAGAACTAAGGATATCCTGAGAGATGTAGGACTGTCAGAGATACAGCTTAGTTTATATGAAACATAGGAATTTTTTGATTGAGAAAAATTTTATAATTTAAGAAAGAATGGAAAGCAAGAAACAGCTACATGTTAACATTTTGCTAATGAAGATGGAGGAAAGAACTAAATTCTGTTCATTGCCATTTGCAATCTAAAGCCAATTGGGAGGTTCAGATTTGAGAAGGAGAATGTGTATCTTGATATGTATGTATGTATGTATGTATGTATGTATGTATGTATTTTTCAAAACCAGTGTAACTTTATTGGCTCAGATAGTGGATATTCTCATTGTCCAGCCTGCCTCACATTTCCTACCAAAGTACCCACCTGTATTTAGATACCTGCTTTAAAACTTCAGTTGAGCCTTGCTACTTATTTCATTTTAATTCCCCTTTCCCCATCATCTCCTATCTCTACCTGCTAATTTTTGTCTTTTGTTTCATGATGAAAATTGAAATAGTTCAGCATAACGTTCATGTTTTCTTTTCAATGAAGATGTTTTAGATGTACTTATATTTGCTGCATAGCCAGCTTCTAATAGTCTCTGCCTTCAACATTTAGACAGGAAACTGAAGTGAAATTCCAAATGTGTGGAAGAATCCTCCAAGGTCCAGAAATATATAGTTTCATTAAGATTACAAAAAGACCATTGAATTTGACAAAGTCACTATATATTCTAATTTTAAAATAATTTAAATCTAAAAATGGGAAAACATTCTCAAGCACACAAAGAGACTTCATGGGAAAATATTTTACTATAAAAATAAACTGAGCTCTCAAAATAAACTGAGTCTTGGTGATATTGAAATTTGGTAAATAGTGCCAACTGTTCTTTGTTTAGGTGCTTATTGGAATATGGTAGGTCTGTGATTGTGTGAATGTAAACATGATGATGAAATTAAACTTTGTGTTCCTCAAAACTAAAATCATCTTTAGAAACTATAATCTCAATGAAGCTTTATAATCATTCTTGCCCCACCTGTTTGTGTCAAACTAAAAAGTTGGAAAATAATTCTTTAAAATATCCTCCTTCCACAAAGACAACAGTTCCATTGATTCTTGAATAACATATTTAGACTACCCTGCTAGCAAACTTTCACTTTATTATCCCTGGCTTATATTTATTTGCCTCAAAGTCTGGAATCTTTCTGGTTTAAGTCTCAATGGATGACAGACTGAAAACATTGCCTCCATCCTTTTTCCTTTTCCCAAAGATGGTTCTGTTCTTCATATTAAGTGAGTTCAGTCCCTTTGGGGTTGGGGGAAAGGTGGTGGTGGCAATAGGCAAAGTGTTGCGAATTATTGAAACTGGATAATGGGTACAAGAGAAATCCTTTATTATATGCTAATTTTGTATGGTTGAAAATTTTGATAATTTTTTTTTAATGCAGTCAGAAAAATAAGATAAATTAGCCCAACCAACAATCGGTTTGTTGCCCAGTTAGAAATAATATGAATTTGGGAATTTCAGAGTACAGACTATAAAATGATCTTATCTCAACAGGTTATAATTCTATGTTATTTAGTATGGTCAGTCCAGGCTTTAAAGCACTTTGAATTATTACCTTCAAGGCAAAAGCTTGGATCTGAAACCACCAAACAGGGAGCCTGCCATCATTTTCTTTCAATTCCAATGTTTCCTCCCTTATCAAATGTCTAGTCTATTTTGTTTCTTTTCTGGTTAAAGCCATTTTGAAATTGTGGCTGTTCCTTGCCATACTAACTAGAGTACTTGAGTCTGATTCAAAGGTTTTCCATTTTGTCACTTTCTTCCCCCCTTCAGTTTACTTAATTACTGCCTTGAGTCAAACATGTGCTAATGCACCAATCTGTTGTAGTAGAAAGAGCACTGGATTGGGAGTGAAGAGTTTTCAGTCGCAGCTTTCCTCGAACTAGCTTAATGATTCTGTGTAATTATTTCACTCCATAAAATCTTCTAATCTGAAATTGTCTTTAATTTGTCATTTTGGGAATTTTAACCATTCAAAGCTACTTTTTAAAAAAAATTCCTTTCCTAGATTAAGGTACTATGACACTCTGTCTTAAATGACAGACTTAAATGACTCAAGTCATTGACTTAAATTCATCCTTGTGGTCACATCCTACTCAAGTCTTCACTTCATATGTTTGCATTCCCAAAACAAGTCCTATTGACTTTTTAAAAAACTGTTTATTTATTTATTTTGAGAAAGAGAGAGAAAGTGTGAGTCAGGGATGGGGCAGAGAGAGCAGGAGAGAGAGATAATCCCAAGCAGGCTCTGCACAATGTTAGCATGGAACCCAACATGGAGCTTGAACCCATGAACCATGAGATCACCACCTGAACTGAAACCAAGAGTTGGATGCTTAACCAACTGAGCCACCCAGGTGCCCCTTCTATTGACTTTTTTAATTGATCTTTTTTCAAATAAATATTATTTATTAGAACAGTTTTAGATTTACAGAAAAAATGAGAGCATGGTACAGAGTTCTCATACATCCCATACCCAGTTTTTCTTATTATTAATATTTTGTATTAGTATGGTAATTTGCTCCAATTAATGAACCAGTGTTAACATATTATTATTAACTAAAGTCTCTGGTTTATTCAGATTTCTTTTTTTTTATTTAATATAATTTTTTGGTTCAGGATCCTGTCCAGGATACCATGTTACATTTAAAGTCTTTATATTTTTAAAACAGTTTTAGGTTTATGATAAAGTTGAAAGAAAGGTACAGAGATTTCCTGTATACCCCTCTCCCACACATTCATGGCCTCCTCCATTATCATCACTCATCAAAATAGTACTTTTTTTTTTCTTACCAAGCATGAACCTACATTGACACATCATAATCACCCAAAGTCCATTTTTTTTTTTTTTTTAACTTTGGGTTTACCACTGGTGTTATTCTGTGGGTTTGGACAAATGTACAATGTCATATATTCCTTATCATAATATCATGAAGAGTATTTTCACCACCCTAAAAATCCCTTTTTAGAATGGTGGTGTTCAGTAGGGTAAGTCCAAGGAATCCTGAAATAGTAGTCTTTGAGAACTACTTCATTCAATTTAGAACTGTTAAATAAGAAATTGACACTTAGGTGAAGTAGAAACAAACACAGAGTACAAAATAAGATTTATTAAATGCTTACTATGTGCCTGGCATTAAGCTTATTGAATTTAGCCTCTAAGCATTTGTACTTAGAATTAGTCTGCTGAATGTAAATCCTGGTTTAGTGTTATTATTGGTTGTGGGACTTGGGCCTCACTTTTTTCATCTGTAAATGGGATAATAATAGTACTTACAGGATTTTATGATTATTAAATAAGATAATATATATAAAATGTTTAACATGGTATTCACTATTTGATAAAGTGCTTGATAAATGCTACTTATTACCAATATTTAGATTGTCACACTTAATCATCATGAAAACCTGTTCTATAGGTACTGTTATTTCCCCCATTTTATTAATGAATTAATAAAATCAATAAAAATTAACTAATTAATTTAAAGTTTATTTATTTATTTTGAGAGAGAGTGAACATGGAAAGGGCAGAGAGAGAAGGACAGAGAATCCCAAGCAGGCTCCACACTGTGAGTGCTGAGCCCAATTGCAGGAACCCTGAGATCATGACCTGAGAGGAAACCCAGAGTCTGTAGCTTAACCTACTGAGCCACCTAGCTGCCCCTCCCCCATTTTAAAGAAGAGGACAAAAGGTTTAATGATATTGAAAGGATTTGTCTAAAGTAGTAGGGCCAAGATTTGAATTTCAGCAGTCAGAATCCAGAACCCACATACCTTTAATTTTTATGCTCTTATTTCCTCCTAATAAGTAAGAAACAGATACAAGGAAAGATAAGGGCTCAAATAAATGACTCTTTAAGTGTACCGTTGAGAGTCTTTGATCATCTAAGTGATTAATTAGCTGTTCCTTCAGAGTTGGTTGGATGAAATGGTTATCTTGTTTGAATGGCCCACCCAATATTTTAGACACACCTATTTTTTCAGTATTTTGTGGTTTTTTTTGTTTGTTTTTGATGAAGAGGTAATTATTTTATTAAGATATTTTATAACTATAAAAATAGTATATGTACTACATAGGAAGTATTGAAAATACAGAAAAGTTTATAGAAAAAAAGTACATGATTTCAGTACTCAGAGACAACTGCTTTTTTTTTTTAAGATTATCTGTTATTTTTTATTATTTTAATTTTTTTTCTAGCTTCAATAAGGTATGACTGACAATAAAAATTATGTATATTTAGGTTGTACAAAATGAATTTTTAAAAGATGTACAATGTGATGATTTAATATACGTATACATTGTGAAATGATAACCACAATCAAGGTAATTAACACATCTATCACGGCACATAGTTACCTTTTTTATTCCTTTGTGGTGAGAACACTTAAGATTTACTTTCTTAGCAAATTACAAATATACAATACAGTATTATTAACTATCATCACTATTCTGTATGTTTGCTACCCAGAACTTATTCATCTTATACTGTCATTTGGGAAGAAATATATTGATTACGGGGGACATTTAGTGTATTACTGAAAAATATAAAGTTACACTCTAAATCTTATTTTAAAGTCATTTTCTACAATGAACAACCAGATTAGCTATTATAAGTTTTCATATCTTTGTTAATTCACTGTTTTTTCATAAAAAGCTATCTTCTAGGAAAGTGTTACTAAAATATTTGGCTGCACAACCAATTCTCAGGTCCTAGAACCACTAGTGATAATAATGTGAATATGTCCTTACTTCACTTTGGGCCCAGGTAAATAGTTTAATAATATGTATTAATTATATTTAATTTTCTTAGTATAAAGCATTCTGTTTATTAGTTCTGGCTAGGATTTTTTTTTTTTTCCTTTGAGTAATTGGGTAACCAGGCTTGATGGAATGGTAGGTGAAAGTTCAATTTGTAACTTACTACTTGCAAGATCTTGTACAAATTCTTTACTCTCTTTGAAGTTCAATTTATTACTGTGAATAATTAGGATAATGTCAAATAACTTCACAGGGTGACAGTGAAGATCAAATTCAGTAGTTGATATGAAGAAATGTTTTAAGCTGTTATGTGATAGACAAATAAATATAAATTTTTGATGTGAATCATTGCTAGTTAGAAGAGATCCATAGTACAAAAAAGAAATTGAGAACCTCTGGTTTAGGAATAAAGGAGGAAATGGATTATCATTTAATGAATTTTCACTATAAGTCAAACACTTTGTATCTGTTTTCATTGAATATTTTTGCTCAATTTTCCCTAATGAGGAAACCGAAATTCAGGGAAAATGAATAACTTATTTCAGGTCACGACTAGTAAATATGGGAGCTTGATTCAAACTCAGCTTTGTTTGACTCTAAAGCCCATGTTCTTTCTACCTAAACACTCTACCTTCTGTACACCTAGAGATGGGGTGTACTATTCATGAATAATTAAGAGAAAGATGAAAAGCTAATCTTTTAGTTTCTCATTAAGGTACAGTGATGCCTTGCATTTATTATTCCTTCCTTTACTTTCTCTAAATATTTGAAAATAATTTGCTTTTTTTCCCTTTATAACAGCATTATGAGTTGGATAGAAAACTTTGTGAGATTTCACATGTGATTAAGTATATCACCAACTGGTTTTTCTCTACCTCAGGTCACTTACCTGAAAAAAAAAGTCATGAAGAACATTTATAATGCATTTCACAAATGAATAAAATATTTTATAAAAAATGAAAATTCTTAATTTAAGTGAAGCAAATAGTGTATTTCATAATGTCTTTTAACTGATTTTTTATAATACATAGGCAGTCATGATTTCAGATTCACTGATGAGAATTGCCTACTTTACACAGAAAATATCCCCATGAAAAGCAACATTTAAACATTTCTTATCCTCTGGGGAGGGCTTGAGAAATAGAAAGTTCCATGTAGTTTGAGTAATCAAAGTGGTGTGGGTTACATACACAGAAGAGTTAAATAAAGGGAAAGATCACAGAAACTAAATTGCATTCAACTTCCTTCTAAGTCAGCTTTTCATAATGTAGCTTATTTTGTTTCACATGCAGTCTCTTTTATAGAATATTAGGTATATCAGTAGTTTAATATAAATATAGAAACACACGTCAAAATCCAAATAGAAATTACTTTTGTATTATCCATACCTTACTTTTCATCTGTTTATACAAATAATCAAGGGTTATTGTATTTTCAAAAATTGTGGAGAGTGTTGTTCTTACTGCAAAGGTATAATGTAGTATGTATAAAACAATAGCGTGTTTTGCAGTGCATGTGCAGTTAACTGATCATTCCTGTCAGTTATGGAGTTGGCTGACATTTTACAAACAATAAACAGCAAGTTATGGTGGTATCCTATGTACATTCATTCAACAACATTTATTTAATTATTGAGCACTTAATACATTCAAAGCATTGTACTTTGCACTCTATTAAGATATAAGGAGGGCTATAACATAACTTTGCCTCCAGGAAACTTGAAATTTTGTGGAAGGGATAAGTATGCAAACAACCAACTCTATTTGCCTTAATAAATATTCCTGATTTTGTACAATTAATCTCTGTCTTTCCTGGGGAAGAAAACTATTTTTTTTTTTTTTATCAAGTGTTCATTATATGTAGACACTGTACTCAAGAATTAATGCATTCAATGTGCTTTGAATAATGCCTTCCACTTAGTAGGTAGTCAACAAATATTATCTGTTACTATTATCAATCTAATGTAATCATTAAAGCAATTCTATAAGATAGCTATTTTTATTCTCATTTTATAGATGAACTATACAAAGACAGGGATAGATAACTTGCTTAAGGATACAGTCAATAAGTATTATTCAGATCTGAATTCAGGGTTCATACTGTAGAACAGTAGTCTCAAAAACAGTGGGCATGTGCCCTAAGGAATATGCAGGATGACATATTAGGGTTTGAGAAGATAATCAAAACTTTTATGTATATATTTTTTGTTTAACAAAACTAAGATTAAAGTTTACTAATCTTTAGTATGCAGATTGGTGCTGGCAATGTCAAAGTATCAATCATATGCATTGTATGCATTGTATGCATTGTGCAAAGTATCCTGAAGGGAGAGTGGGAGTGGATTTGCTTTAAGATTTGGGGGTACTGAATTTTATTTGTGCCTTGTTGTGAGGAATCACAGTTTATGCTATCCAGTTTTAACTAAACTAACTCTTACAAAACAGACAACTGACTTTAAAAAAATAACAGAACAAAGATAGAATAATAGTCAAGCATATTTAAACAAGAGTATCTTTAATACATATTATGCACATGTCAGCTATATTATAAAGTAAAAACAATGACGATTTAGTCATTTCACAATAAGTCAGCCAAAAATAATGATCAAGAATACATCGATGATCAAGATACAAGAATACAAGTCAGCCAAAAATAATGATCAAATATACATATTTGAAATGTATACTTATATTCATTCTCATTAAGGATGAACCTCACCCTTAGTGTATGATGTGCCCTGAGCCAAAGTGACTGAAATAATGCATGAAAAATAAGTGGCAGCAAACTATATCACATTTATGTGTCAGCAAATGTTAGAAGATGCATAGAAAACATTGCTGAAGATTAAAAAAAATAAGTCCTTGAAAAAAATTATACAGTGTGAAAGGTTTACTATATAGTTAAATGAAACTACTGATATTTCCAATATTTCAACAAATGGTATTTGTTAGGCTCAATTTCACTACTACAAAGAACTACATTTTTATGAAACACTAGAAGGCTTGCTGGGGGAGATACTTGCTAAGCCTCAAAATACTCTTTAAGTAAAACAATGCCTACTGAAAAACCTGTGTTAACATAGTTTTGGAGCTTTTGAGGGCTTGGGTGGAACAGAAAAAAAGATTTCTAGGTAAGATTACAGAGGTACTTCTACACATGAAATTCTTTTACTCATCATTTATAAGCAACATATTTTAGCAAATCAGTCAAAGTCAAAAGTATACATGGGTACTGTAGGATATCATTGATGTGGTTAATTTTTTTTTTCAACAGATGCTTTGCAGTATAGTAGAAAATACATCAAATATAGAAGAATCTTAAAATTTTCGTAGAATTTTTATGATAGTTCATAGTAAGATGGAGAGTGGACATGAATATTATTTGCACCACTGGAGTTTCACTGGTTATTCAGTGGCTGAGTATTAGTGATACTAACAATGAGTTGAGAAGGTAATGACTCAGGGTATGGAGAGAACATTTTCATATTGAATGTTTGTAGTTATATTCATTATAATGTGATTTTGTTGCCAAAGCCAATGTAATTGTAAAACTCTAGTTTCTGCATAATTGAAAAACTGTATAAAAACTGTATCTGAGAACTTTTTAAAATTTGGAATAGAATTTTATAACTTGTTTCAAAATCTTCCAAATGAAATCTTTAAAGAGGCGTTAAAATTCTTTTTTTTTTTTTTTAATAAAAAAATACTACAAATACCTTTTAGTTTATAAGAACAACTCATGGACATTTGGAAAGATGAAAATTTACTAGGCAAATTTCAAGAAAATCTTCAACGTAATTGTTGGTTGAGATTGAAAATTGAGTATTGTGATTTAATAAGCACAACCAATGATGCCCTTCTTCCGTTTGGTTCTACTATTTTGTGAGGCTTTTCTCCCACCGTGACCATTCCAGCAGGTATCACAATAGTCGGATTGTAGTAACAGATCTTCACGTGACTGTGTCACAAAGTGTAAAACCAAGCTAAGATACAAAGAATGGCAAATATTTAACCAAATTACTCTAAATTGTTGTGTTTTAGTGAGAGCAAAAATGTTTTAAAATTGCTAATAAATACAACAAAATTAAAATTTATTTAAAAGCATCATTTATTGCTTGTTTTCTTATCCTTTAAAGTGCTTATCCTTTAAAGGGCTTATTCATATGTTCTGTAATGTATATAACATGGTAGTATAAGTCTATAACTTACAAATCATTATATATATTGAGGTGTGCGCTTATATTGATCAGTGCCCAGTCAGAAAAACAGAAATGACTCAAGACAGAGGGACTTTAATCCGAGAATTGGTTACAAATGTGTTGGAAAGTCTGATGGAAGGGAAAGACTGTGGCAATGATATGTAACAATGAATATCTGCAGAAAGCAAGGGAAAGTTTTGTTACCCAGAGCTTACAAGCACTGTGCTGCAGAGGCAGCTGGAGCACTGCTGCTGCTGTGGCTGTTGGATTCATCATTGCCACTCTTTGCAGGAAGCCAGGCACCCGCACTCCTACTGACATGGCAAGAGCCCAGCAGTCCACGGTTCCACCAATGCTGTTTTACTTGCCAAGGCTGTTAGAGCGTGTGCTGTTCTGCAACCGCAGTACTGGTGCTGCCATCAGCAGTCCTAAGAGCCAGATCCCAAGAGCCCTGCACTGCAGAGGCTGCTGAAGTACCTTTGTTGAGGTTGCTAATGCCAAAAGCAAAAGAAGAAAAAAAATGCTCTTTGATCATTTGCCAGGGCTTCTCATTCTGGCAAAGTAATCTGGGAAATGTAGTTTTCAGGTTCCAACACAGAAGACGATGGAAGGGGTGGGAATGGAGTTGGGAACCAACAGATAAATGATTTTTGTAGAGTTTAAAATATTTTTTAATGATGGGATCTATAGTTTTTAAAAATTGGAGAAACTGTTGGTCTAGAGTATAGCAGTAGTAAAACTACATCCTCAAATTTTATTTATTTGTTTTAGAATGTATTCTAGTTTGTTATCTAAAGCTAGCGTTGTTATTCAGGAAGCAAACACTGGCACTGTATCATTTATTTACAGCCAGTATTTGTTTTGATTAGTTACAGTGACATTTATTATTGGTCTATGCCCAGACCTTATCAGTCATAAATATTTTGTATATCGTCCACCACTTCCTAAAATCTCCTCTGATTTATTGTTAATTTCTATACATTTATTAATTTAACTTTTAAAGTAATAGCGATAGTGAAAATGCAGCACCTGAAGACTTCAGAATTTGTTTAATTTATAATGCCTAATATTATGTTTTATAATATCTATTATTTTATTATAAAATATACTTTAAACATCTGATTAAACTGCTAAAGCATAAATTGTTTAGTGGCACATTGAATTAATGCACTTATTGGTGGAGAGAGTGTGGGTGAAGTTTAGTTGTTTTAGGCAAAAACAACATGCATTTTATTCAATTATTAGCTTAGAGTGTTTTTCAGTTTATTTCAATTGCAGACTTCTAGATATGACATCATAAGAAGTGTGTATTGGAGTAGCAGACCACTAAATTTCTAAAATGCACTCCATAAAATGACGACTCAGTTCTTTCATAGCCCTTTTCATAATTAATACAGATTTAATTATGGGCAGTTTTCCTCTCTTACTGATTACTAGTAAAACTATTTCCTCAATTGGTGAGACACTTCTTTTAGGCTCCTGTTCTATATAGGTTTAACAGATGTTGGACATACTATTTGTGTTTTGAAAGATCCCATTACTACATTTTAAGTAGTATAATGTCATCAGTTTGAAACAGAGTAGGACATAAGCCTAGATTTATGGATTTTCAACATGAAATAGAATTTATGTTGACACTTTTGATAATTTTGAAATACCTGATATAACTATAAAATAACATTTTACTTAATATAATTCATTTCAAAATTTCTATTTCATAAGAATCCTGCAAAACATGTCTGGTACATGTATATATATATGTAAATATCTATATGTATATATATGTATGTATACATATATACATATACATATGTATGTATGTATTCATATATGTATACATATATACATATACATATGTATATATACGTGTATATATATTTACATATATATATACATGTACCAGACATATATTTACATATATATATAAATATTTATAAATATTTATAATATTTACATATATAATACATATACACACCAGAATGTATTATATATACATTACACACACACACACACACACACTGATTAATAAGATATTTCTGTATTTGTTATTAATAGAAATGAAAAAGATTGAGATTTTATGCAGCTTCTTTTCTAAAAACTTGATATGTCCTTATATGTTTAAAAGGCTGTGGTTGTAAACTTGTAAGTTATTGGGGTCAAATGGGCTTTCTTAAACAAAAATAAGAGATACTGTTTCCACCCATTTTGAATCATCCGTGTGGCCTGTTGCCTCAGAGGAGTTAGCAGGCTGTTGTCATGCTGACTCTATTATTAATAACTGGCTTCAATATTACTGGACAGATTGTTACTAATGTTTCCAACCCCTTAATCAAACTGGTTCATGGTAGCTTTCTTTTATCACTTTTGAACATTGTTTATATGCTGCTTTTCTTCATTATCCTTTCTTTAAATTTTACTTTGTGACAATTAATACGATTTTTCTCAAAATATGTGAAATAAGTATTGAAATTATCTGGGAAATCCATGTGCCCTCAAACCTGTTTCCCACCATTAGTCTTTTTTCAAAATCTTCCTAATATCACCAGTTTATTATTCTAGAACATTTTTAAAGTAATTTTGTCAAGCCTCTCCCTCTATCCCTCATAAATTCCATTGGATTGATTTTAGGCCTGACTTCTACCACTTAGTAGCTAGGTGACTTGGAGCCTCAGTGTCCTTATCTATAAATGAGAACATTAATATTACCTTTCTTACAAGGCTGTAGGGAGGATTCAATGACATGCGTAAGTAGCATTAAGCACAGTTCTTGACACATATAGTAGTGGTAATTTTTATTTTAAGAATGAATCTTTTCTAATAGTAGCAGCTTTTTAATTTTTTTTTTTTAATGTTTATTTTGGAGAGAAAGAGACAGAGTGCAAGTGGGGAGGGGCAGAGAGAGAGAGGGAGACACAGAATCTGAAGCAGTTCCAGGCTCTGAGCTGTCAGCACAGAGCCCAACTGGGGCTGGAATTCACGAACTACAAGATCATAACCTGAGCCGAAGTCGGACGTTTAAACGACTGAACCTCTCAGGCGCCCCAGTAGCACCCTTTTAGATCAGAAGAACAAGATGGAGTTTTTGCGGGTAGAATCACCAAGGAGGATGGTGGAGAGCTCACCAATCTGCTGGACAAATAACAGCTATTAGCAATTAAGATGCCTCTGTTATGTATCTTCTATGTGACTTTTATTTTTCCTATAGAACACACGCCATAGTTTCTGTTTCTTTTTCCTTGCATATTGAATATAACCTGTACATATGAATAAATTATTATGTAAGTGTTGAAACTTTAAAGACAGTTGCCAGCACTGTCCTAGATTGTTTAAGAGAGACGATTGAGCAGGGAGCAGGAAAAGTTCATGTAGTATACATGTCTAATACATTTTTCTAGAGCGAGGGAGATATTGCAAATGACATTTTAATGCTTTTTAACCCTTTGATTTAAAATTTATTGTGTCATGAAGGTACTCTCTTCCTGTGTTTCTGGAGATATTCATATCATTTAAGATTAATTGATGGAGGTATTAACGATTAAATTATAATAAATTGTAATTCAGACATTAATCTATATGCTTTTTCTCTCTGACCGTATTTCTCCTGTATATTTGTGGGAAAAGGTGATTGACTCATATCTATATCTGAGTCATTCTATGTTAAACATGCTTTTGAGTTTTTGCTATTCACCATTCACCGTTTACTGACCACTGTTCACAGTGCCACTGGTCACTCCTTGGAACTCTGGTCTCTCTAAGAAGCTTCTATGTTTGCAAGGGCTACAGTATATGGATGAATTTATCACAGTACCTTCATTTTCCATCCTTGTACTCCTCATTAACACTAGTAAACAAAGCCGTACAAGCTTTCCAGAAGGTTTGAAGAGAAGAAGATTGGCAAAATGTAAATGTCTTAGAAGTTAATATTAGGCATCATTCTTTTTAGAAAAATCTTTTGGCCACCTTGACATTGGGAATTTCTCACTACCCACCTTTCTTTCTTATCATTCTCCTCTCTTCCTCCTCTTCTCTCATCTCTATGCTCCCCTGCCTTCAAATTGTCATTAGTTTCTTATGGAGTACACTTTGGCACCACAAGAAGAATTATTCAGTTCCCACCCACTTTCTGACCTTAACCAGCTTACTAAAGTGTTTTCTTCAAAAGGGATTGTTCCTCTCCTATGAGGAATTTTAAGGCTAACTTTCAACTTATACTTGAACACTTATGTAGTAGAAGTGAAAGAAATAATGGATAAGTGAAATGTGAAGGGAAGCTGAATTTTCTTCTCAGAGATGATTTGAATTAAAATCCTGCTAGCTATATAGGACAATACTTTTTTATTCAACATTTTATTAAAAAAAATTTTCATACATAGAGAAAAGTTGAATAGTATTACTTTTTTGGTCCCATTTTCATTTTTCACAAGATCTTAAAGTAAGAATATGTTTTATATATAATTAAAAAAGTTTAAATGCTATTTAGAGGTGGTTTATATCATCCTTAGAACTCAAGTTTGTTAAAATATTTAATTAACCAAGGTTTATAAATTCCATATATTGTTGCTTTGTTTTTTCATTCATTCACTCATTCATTCATTCATTCATTCATTCATTCAAGAAAGCTCTATTGAGCTTTAACTGTACTCCAGGTGTTCTTCCAGATATTAGGCTGTCAAAGCTTGATAAATAGAGTCCCTGTTCTGGTGGGTCCTTCAGTCCAATGGCAATGGAAAGTATATTAAAGGATAAAATGACTGTAGCACTGCAAAGGGCATACTAAAGATACTCCCCGTGATGTAGTTTTCATGTAATGTTTTGTTTTTGTTTAAAACTTAAATATTTGTTGACTAGAATTGAAATGTATCTTCCCATTTAAGGATCATACTACTGGTCTTCTACTAGTAAACTATGATTTATCTACAGGCTCTTCTAGTTTTTCTTGGGACTCCTGGGACACAGTTTTAAAACTGATGACTCAAATTAAGGATTATTGTCTAATTATATATACCACAATAGAATTACTTTATGATGGTGGCCTCAATGACAAAATCAGTACTTAGTATAGCACTTAACTCATTTTGACCCATTACCCCAGTCTTTGCTTTTCCAACCATGTACCTAAAACTTGTTCTGTCCTTCATTGCAATATGACTTTTTTTTTTTTTTTAACTACTCCCCCTTCTCTTTTCTTTTGGGAGTGTTCCTTTGAACAATCTTAAAATGTTTCAATGTTTTTTTCCTGTTTAGCCTCACATGATATAAAAACATTAGAGATGTCTGAAAAAGGACTTGATTAAAGTGTATTCAGGATAGTGGTAAATGCTTTTGAAATTAGTTGAATTTTTTTGTCTTCAAGATTAAAAAAAAAAATCTCACCCTTCATGTACTTTTGGAAGTGTTCATTTCCCAGAGTACTCTGTAACTCTAAAATTAATGAAACTGTATGCTCCAGGTTAATATCTATCACTGATTTCCACAATCATTTAAGAATTTCATGTACTGTGTACTTGTAGAAGACACTTTTCTAGGCGCCTTGGGGGCAATGAATAAAGTGTACTCAATGGGTCTATAAACTACACTGCTAGAGAATAAACTGTTTGTCTCCAGTACCTCCCTCTGCTCCACATTTGTCTCCAATCTAACCTTAGTACTAGTCCCTGTCTTGTGCGTGCGTACACGTCTTTCATAAGCCACATATTAAATTTAGGTATTTATTTTGTTGGACTTTATTCTGAGGGAGAAGCACAAAGTTTAAGGCACTGCATTACATGAGATATCACGCTATGTAATGGCAAGATTATTTGCTTATACTAATATTGTTTGCTGCAAGTCTGTCCCCCAACCAGGCTGTGAAGTCTTCAAAAGCAGAAACTAAATCATATGTTTTATCTTCACTTTTTACCCCCAAGTACCCTGAATGGCACAGAGTGGGCATATAATCCATGTTTAGTTAATGCACAAAGATCAGAGCAAGGGCAAATTCTTTCTTGTAGAATGAGTCATTAGTATCAAAGTGTTGAGAATATATCTCTAAATAATTCAAAGTTAAAACCAAGTGTGTAAAATCTAATGATGGTTATTCAGCATCTCTTACAAATCATGTATAATTGAATCCTTGCTTTTTCCACGCTTTTCTCAGGCTATTGGAAAACGGTATTTTTTATTGTATTTTATTTATTATTTATTTAGTTTTTTTTAAAGCAATTATTTGCATTAGTATTAGATATTTGATACCTGAACTAAGGAAACTTTAAGGACTATGTAGATTTTTTAAAATTTTTGTTTGTTTTTTAAACAGAGGGCACTTAAGCAAATAATCTATGGGAATTATATATAATGCAAGTAGGCTTTATACATTGATAGACTTGTTGATTACAGGTTGTTTTTCAGTTCAAGCAAACGGAAGCACGTATTTATGGACATTTGGAAACAAAGAAAGGCAACTGAATGGATTATGTAAATTTTTAAATAGAGTTGCTAGACTCTTAAACCAGATGTGTTGAGAACTCTGTAAATTAGAAGAGCAAATCTGTACTATGCTGTATTAGTAAGCAAGATGTGAGAAATCGTCAGGATGTGTTGAGTTTGACTCCTAAGCACAGAATCTTGTGGATAGATGGGGACTTAGCTGCCATTAGATACTGGGAGAGAGTAGGATGCAGGGATTAAACTTGTGCTCTAAACCAGACAGGCTGGGTTCAAATGCTATTACTCCTCTGCTGTGTGATTTCAGGCAAATTACTTAACCTCTCTGTTTCTTCACCTGAAAGTGCCACTAAAAATAATCTCTACTTCATAGGGTCACTAGGGTTTAATGAGTTAATAAATGAAAAGTACTTTGAAGAGGACCTGGCAAATAGTAACCACCTAAGCATTAGCTATCATTGTAATCATTGTTATGTTATCTACTTCAGTTCCTTCCTTTTAAATTTAATTATTTTTTTATATGAAGAAATGGAAACTTCATTTCCATTTGGATGGTTACATGGCTTGCGCAGGGCATACAATCTACTTGTGGCCATGCTGAGACCAAAACCAGTTTTTAACTCCCACTCTAGGATCTTTCTACCAGATGAAATTGCTCCATGGCATATCAGCATACAAAACCACTTAATTTAATAACTATAACTTCCAGAGTCTGATAGTCAATTAGGATTATTGTTTCACATGGTGCTATGGTTAATTCAGTGCATGGGTCTTGCGTCCCAGCGGGGAGAGTGTATCTTGAACTCCAGAAAATACTAAGAATGTGCCACTTACTGTGCTTGGAATCTAGTAAAGTGTGAAGATATGGAGAAAGCATTGAGGTGTTGTGCATTTTGCACTAAGCCAAAATATTTCTTTTTCTTTTTAAAATTCAACTAGCTAGTTGTTTTTTAGAAAAGGTGAATAGCTTTCACGGTCCTTTACATTCCTTTTGACTCCTGCTGGTGGAAATCAAATAATGTCTTCTTATTCTCCTTGGGTTAAAACAAAACGATACAAAACAAAAATACCTAGAACCTTATTTTAAAAATCAGGACATAGTTATATCTAATTTGAATCAGTCTGTCAAACTGTGAGGCCTCTGTGCTTTTTTAAGTGGCATTTTTCTTCAAACATTGGAATACAGCTTCAGAGAAACAATAGGGCAATAGTAGAAAAACAGAACTGCCAGGCTGAGCAGTAAGGGGTGAGATGCGTACTAGTACCTTAGGCAACACTGAGTGTATTTTAGAAAGGTTTTTCTTAAGACGTGAGACCAAAAGCATATCTGTTTATTTTATTACGTCCCCTTTCCCGTGTGTCTGTCCCCTTTTTATTACGCAACCACCCTTGAGAGGGGTAAAACACTATTGCAGCAGCACCTGAGAATTAGAATTAGTGGTTTTCAGTGAGAGTGGAGGGCTGGACTCTTGGTTTCCTACTAGAATTTCCCAGGACAGTTTGCACAATGTGTGGCTAGACATCATCTTCTAATTTCTGTTCTATAGGTTATCTACCCTTATAATAGCTAAAACAATGCCTATCTCCATTCTGAACCAATGTAATGACCCAAGGTATAACTGATGTTCTAAAATATTTTTGTGAATCAGCTCACGATAGACTTGATCTATAAGTTATATATTGAAGTGATTAAGTTCTTTATTTTATTAACTGAAAACTGGCTTTTAAAGGAAGGAATTGATGCTTATATGGTACAGTAGTTTTGCTTATGCAAAGGAACGTATTCTAATTTTTGAAGCATGGTAAAACACAAAACCATATAAAAAGGATGATTTTAAAATTAATATACTTAATATGCAATTAATTATTGGTGCCCAGATTCAGGGTTTAAGTAGGTCAGAGGCACTCACATTTTTCATTTTTGTGTAAATTTTCCTTAGAATATTTAACTTCTATTGTGATGTTTCTAAGTCCCACATAGTGACACATAGCCAAACTGTATAGAAATATTTTAAGGAAGGTGGATGTGTAGGTAGACAAGCAGAGTATAGTTTTAAAAAATCTGGGGACAAGAAGAAGAGCTTGAAACTTGTTCTGTTTTTTGATGTTTGTAATTCCATAGCTGCAAATGTATCACTTAAGGGAGGAAAAGTCACCTGGGAGTAGAGAAAAGGTGTGAGGATCACATAGTGTGGTGGGGAGTGTAATACCAGCAGTATTTTGGTTCTAGCCCATGAAAAAAATGGTTCGTATATCAGACAAAGAAAAACAGTTTTGTTTTGGTTCGTTTTGTTTTTCCCTTTTAAGGAAGACTTACTTAGAAACACTGATTAATTTTATTTTTCCCTCCTTATAAAAGAACAAGGGGTTTCTGCTATGGTTTCAGACCCATATTCATTGAAATCTTGTCCTATTTATGACAGAAGCTCCTAATGGGATTTATTTCTGTTGTTGTAACATTATGTACTATATGCATTGCACCTGTTCACACAGAGTACAATGCATTGTGATATTTGTACAGATAGATGCTTCAAATAAGAAACCAATCTAAGTCTTCTAGAGTACTAGTCTATTAGTACTTAATTAAACTTAATTCTGTTTTTGTCTGCAATTTTGTGTATGGTCTTGATTTATTTACTGAGCAATGATTTCTTCTTTGCAGTTATCAGTTTTGTCTGAGATCAGTTTCCTATTGTATGGAGTCTTTCTTTCAGAGCCTCCTTTAAGACTGCCTCTGACTTTAAAATCATTACTAGGCTTTTGTCAGAGCAGATTTGTTGACACTCTTCTCACATTAAAAAAATTTTAAAAGATTGCACAAATAAGCTATGCATTTCACTAGTTCCTGCTAATATGCAAAAATGTATTTATGATAATTACATGTACTGTGTGCCAGAACTGAAACAATACATTCCTCATAATGGAGCATAAATAAAGAAGGTGGAGCCAGCTGCTCTTAAACTGTTTATTTGCAAGCAGTAATGATATAGAGAATATACCTTTTTCACTCTGTTAGTCTGGCAATACTGAACCTGTTGCTGCATTAGACCGAGTTGCATTTTGCTGGATAGGGGAAGGAGGGCTGTCTGCTGTCTGGTAGGAGGGCTTTGTCTGTGCCTTTCTCTCTCTGTTTCTTTCTGTTTTTCTTTCTCTCTCCTCCTCTTCTCTCTCTCTCTCTCTCACTCGCTTGTTCTGTCTCTGTCTCTCTCTCCCTCTCTGCCCCCCCGTCCCTCCCTCTCTCTTGCTCTCTCTCTCTCTTCCCGTCTCTGTGGTTTGTAAGGTAGGTTGCAGTGTGTGTATATACACAACATCAAGAGCAGGAAAATGGACTCATTAGGGAGGCAGGCAGTCATTACCACTCACACTGTACTTCCAGGGAGACACCGATTATGAGAAGAGAAACTCAGCGCTGGGGAAGAAGGTAGGGCAGACAACTTTCATAAAAAAAAAATGCCTGCTTCCTCAATCCCCCCTCTACCTATCATCTCCTTTAGCCCCCAATGCTTTTATTCTTTCTCCCTTGAATTTTAATTTCCAGATTTAAGTTTGACAGAGCTGTTGCTAGCTTGAAATTTGAAATATTTATAGGAGGCCTACACTCTACCAATTTTCCTCTTACTTATTTAAGGGTGTGCCCCTGTGATTCAGTTTAATTACTTTAAAAATAATTACAAACAAACCTATTTTTCTCACTACAGTACCAGATAAATCAGTATCTTTCACTCTTTATAACAGACCCCTCCGTATGTTTGTTAGTCTCTTTGCTTTTCTTGTCTGTTTATGCAATTCCATCTGTCTGTCTATATATCATGTTGTCCTTATTTATTGCTAACTGGGTTTTGTTAGTTATGTGCCAATGAGTTTTAGCTGCAGTGCCAGTGCGGGTATTACTAAAGTGAGACTCTTGTTCTTTGTTTTACATTGAAGTTTAAAGTCCATATTTACAGTTTAAATCCTTGAAGCAGGTTGAATACTTTTTGCCAGCATATTTATTTTATGGCATTGGCTATAAGGTGAGGAGTAGTCACTGAGGGTGGGTAAGAATCTAGAAATTATTTTTATCATCATACACTCTTCTATGTTACATCTGGGGGGTGTATTTTGAAAGGAACAAGGTACTCTGTTTTGTAACTTTTATTTTGCAGATGGACTTTTGCATTTATAGGGATATCACTGTGGTTAGTAAGAATGCAAACTTTCTTAACAAACAGTTTTTATCCTAGGACAGTTTCTTTTCAGTATGTTACTGTGTATTTATGCTTGGGGAGGACAGGGTGGGGGCTGGCTATCTTTTTATAAAGTGGAAGCTGTGAAGTGTATCAGGCCATCTTATGCACAACTGCAAGGATTCATTGAACATTTCGGGAACTATAAATAATGTATTTGTTATTTCAAACATAGTTCTGAGGTGCTTTGTTTTTCCTTTATTTTTTTTTCTCTTTTTTATGGTGGGAAAAGTTGCATTTCACAACTAGCTGACATTGTTGAACAGTTTTCCCAGAAGAGTGTTCTTCGAAATTCAAAGGAGTAGTTAAATAGGTCCATTTGAAATGGACTCTTAATGGAGTTTTATTCGGATTTGTCCGAAAGTAAAACTGCCATTCCTTTGATAAAAATTAAGTCAGTAAGACACGCAAACGTTTTTGAGCATATACAGGAGGAATGATAAAAAATGGACGCTGACCTATAAAGATCTTTGATAATAACAATCACCTTTTTCGTAATAAAATATTTATTTAATAGAAGTGGCAGACTTTTTTTTTTTTTTTTTTAATTCCATTAGGCCTCTCTGACAACACAAAGAAGTCCATAAAGCAATATTCTAAAGCCACCTGGGACGCTAGAGCAGATTCCCAAACATATTCTCAAGGTTCAAACCTAGTAAAATGTTTATTAAAAATCCATTATTCCAAGAGGGTGGTGAACTTTTACTGCTAAAAGTCTTTTTTTCCCCTTTCTTTTTAAAAATTTATTTGGAGACTTTTAATTTGCTTCTATTGCCTAAAGTGTCTTTTAAACTGGAAAGGACAGCTTTGACCAAGAGCAGAACAAATACTAAGTACATTCAGGTCCTGTCAGAGGTTTTTTTCCCCCAAAGATTTAAAGGGAAACTTTTTGGGGGAGTCTATTGAAAGTGCATGTTAATATGGTACATAGTATATACTGTTTCAAATGTGATTTTTCTCCATTTCAAACTCTTGACCCAAAAATTTGTTTTAAAACAAAAAAGTGTCATGTCAAAAATGTGCATGTCTCATGCACCTGTCATTTTCTACATTAACATTGTGAGGACTATCTGAAATTCTACCTTTTTTTTTTTTTTAAGAAATCTTTTATGTATCTCTTGATCAACAATTCTTTTTCTATTTATGTGTATGTGTGGAGATATCTGTGTGCATATATGTGAAAGTATGTATATATTCTCACAGGTATGGGTAAAGAAATCACAGATTCTTTGCATATATGACATTTTAAAAATTTCATGTTAAGTATATTTATGTTAATGAGAAGCCAACAAAAAATGGAGAGGCTTTTAGGAGATGAAAATTTATCTTAACCTTCTAGAAAGAATATAAGAAAGCAAAAATTTAGTCATATTTATGGTTGGCTTGATTTTTAGAATGTGCGTATGTTTTCCTTTGCATTATAATTGTTGGCCTTCAGTAGATATAAAATATTTTTAGTATGAAAAATAATCTTGGCCTCTTTGGGGAGGGACTGTCAAAGTCTGTATAGTGCAGAACATCGTAAAATGTGCATAAGTAAACTTAAAACCAGTGTATTCTGCTAGATGGGGCTTTGGAAAGCTGAAAGGTGTGTGTCACTGCAGGTCTATCGGGTGCCGGAAAAGTCATTAAGTAGCCTTACTAGTTATGGTGGCCCCTTCCTATCAGCACATGAAGTCTATTGAGAGCCCGAATGTCTTGGTCAGGTCACAGTGGGGTTCATTTTAATATTGGAGCAGACAGTTATCTAACACACCCACATGAGGAAGTGCTCTAAAGCAGTTATTTCATGCTTTGCCATGCCCTACAGCTAAAACAATTTGGTACAGAGTGACGTGTGTGTGCTTTTTAACTTCTGTGTGGTAAAAATTAGCTTTGGCTCCTTGGAAAGGACCAAAAACAGTGGAATAGCAAGACAGTGTAATTCAAATGCTAAGCACACATTGGCTTTAACTTTTTTTTTTTTTAACTTAGGGAAAGAATTACTATGATTATTTTTAATATAAAGACTATATAGTAATTTCCTGGATTTTACTCATTAAGATTTTAAAACTTGCAGATACTTTACTTCTTCACATTTTTCTCCAGAAGTCTACATTCATCAAAAGGATCACAGCTGCATACTTTCCTCTGAAATGTGAACAAATAAATGACATTCCTGTTTATTTATCTATTTTTGAATTTTAATGATTAGTCCTTGTGCTAATTAACAAATTCCCGTATTCATAAAATCTGGCACTTCATAAATATCCAATTGTGTGATTATCTACACATGTCCTGGCTTTCTACAAATACAGAAATGATCAGTGGATGTGTTCATGGACTTACCCAAGTCTGAGTAGGGGCTGGCCATGCTACCACATAGGAAACCAAGTTCAGACTCTGAGCAAATGTGTTGTCCCAGGGTCTGGCAAGGTGTGTCGATATTGCTGATATTGCTAATTAGTGATCCTTTCTGGCAAAGGAAGGACTGATGTGGACATTCTTTGAATGCTGCTAGTTCCAGTCTTCTTCAGTCTCAAGGTTGGCCTCCTTAGGTCTAAAATTGATAAAGGATATTAGAGCTGATTTGCCTTGCAGGCCACTTTACAAATACATTTTAACAAACTACAGTTGTCACTGGAAAATATACTGAACTTCTATGAAAAAAGTAAAATAGTATATCCATCTCAAGTTCCTTAACCAGTAAGAATCTTATTAGCATGAAAAGTTGCATAGCGCTGAAAAGAAAATCTAAATAGTTTTGTTTTTATGGCTGTGTAACTATCACAAGCAAATTATGGAAATCAAATATCACTTATAGTTCACCTACAACAAGGACAATAAACACCTAGCAGTTGAGTAAGTGTATACATGCAAGCATTAGTATTAACTTAGAAATCAACTCTTTCAAATGTTTTTTTTTTTTTTTTTCATATTGTATAAGCCATTTTGGTTACCTTGTATAATCATTAGGTATTATTTATAATGATACTAGAGTATCATTGGCCATTTGATTCTTTGTTCTGAACTTTCAAATTCTGTATAGGATTCGTAGGTATTTGGCAAAACTTGAAATATATAATTTTCTCACAGACTTATGTTTTGTGCATTTTCATTGCTTAAGTAATTTCTGGCATTTCGCAGAATCCTCAGGGATTATAGCCAATGTCAAATCGCTAGTAAAATCCTTTTAATTCTTTACCAAAAACCCAAGGGCAATATCTGTATCAAGAAATTCTAGAGAATGCCTGAATTTATGTTTTCCTGTAACATAGTTATTTTATATTTAATCATCAAATAACATTGATACCAATTACATTTAATGTATCAAAAATATATTCTTTGAGCTCTTTTACTTCTGATTTTATCATAGGCAAGCTTTTAAGGTTGTGGGAGGAAATAATGCCATCTATCATTACTGTAGTATATGTAGTAACCACTACAACAGATGTTGGGGACAACATTCAAGGGCCCATAAGAAAAAAGGGCTTTTCTGCCACTCTAGCTGTTCAACTGTGATAATAATTAAGTGGTGTGCAAATTCTGCTTAACTTTGGTTTCAGAACCTTTCCTCTACTCCAGGATCTAGCCTTTGGTGATTCTGCAGTTCACTTGACAGTAATCAGCTTGAGGGCATGGCACTTACCTTTAGGGAGTCTTTTGACACTCAAGTGAAACTCCAGCCAGCAGTTTTACAGTTCAGTTAACCAAAGCAACCCTTTTATAACTGCTTTAACTCGGAGAAAGTTAGCTACTGATTTCCAAGTAGGAATATTGAGACAAGGAGCAACGGCTGAATTCATTGACCTATCTCGTTACTAGATGGCAACTGGGGATATTATTAATTTCTGAATAGTTAGCCTTTGAAACTGATTGAAAGGGTGGTCATTATAGCATAATATGTTTACCTCCTTGATATTAGAAGTATTTTGATACTGAATACCTGTGGGTCTCAAGGTATCCTGAATTTAATGTACATATGTTATAATGTTAAGTATTTGAAAACTTTCAATATGAAAAAACTAATGTAAAGATTTGCATTCAATACATATGAAACTACTAAATGGAATTTAGGGTTTTGGAAATTAAACCAATGTTCAATAAATTGAAACTAAAAATGGCAATAATTATTAATCTCATACATAATGGTATTTTTTTGAAAATTCTTAATCTAAACTTTTAAAAATCCATGTTTGACTTTAAATTAATTAAATTTTAATTCTATCTAATGGTTAGAAGCCTTGGGTTTTTTACTAAATGAACCTGGGTATTTGCTATTTTTACCTTTCTTTCAGAAATGTTCTCTGAATTACTGTTGTAATCAAATTGTGATTTGTTGTTGGCAAATTCCTTTTATAGTTTGAGCTTCTTTCCAGTAAATGAAATGCAACTGAGAGAAAATTAAAGTAAAGTTGTCAGTTTGTTCAGGTACAAAATTAAAACCTAGTAAAAAAACTTGCTAGCAGAAAACTATGAATGTTCTAGGCTGTGTAATTTATCTGGTAGATGTATGTATTTATATGAAAACTGTAAGGCTATTATTGTAAACAAACAAAAACACCTTATTTAGGTACCAAGACATTCAAGCAGTGTAAATGTTATCCTCTCTTTTACGTTTAAATGGGAACAAGGCAAATAGAGTTGCAAGAGTGGCTTTATGTGTTGGGTTTTCCTGTTTTTAAATACTTAACATTACACAATTTCTTTGGCACATTAAATGTACTATGGGTCTGCACATATTTAGTAATGTTTGCATCTTCTTGGTCTTTTTTTTTTTTTTTGATAATTTTTTTGATAATTTTTTAATTTTTTTTAATTTTTTTTATTTTTTAATATATGAAATTTACTGTCAAATTGGTTTCCATACAACACCCAGTGCTCATCCCAAAAGGTGCCCTCCTCAATACCCATCACCCACCCTGCCCTCCCTCCCACCCCCCATCAACCCTCAGTTTGTTCTCAGTTTTTAACAGTCTCTTATGCTTTGGCTCTCTCCCACTCTAACCTCTTTTGCATCTTCTTGGTCTTATGCCCCTACCACCTGCACTGTAAGTTGGGTTAAAAGAATTGGAATAGTTCTTAACTTTTTTGAATTCCTCACATCAACAGTGGTTTTATTGCCTCACCTCATCTCAAGAGGGGAGAAGAATAGAGATGATTAGGAAGCAAATGGGGATAAGAATAGAAGTAAAGCTGCGAGTGGAGGGGTGGGTGCTTTTGAAGCTTCTATGTTTATTGCGAAAGAAAAAGACTTCCCAACCCCACCCCACCCCACCCCCCCGTAAAAGCCATCTAGCCTATCCAACAACAGCACTACCTTCTTCCTACACCTATCTACTGTAGATCTGCTAAATTCCTCCTCCGCTCTAAGATTCCAAAGTTGCCACCAAAAGATCATAGAAGAGGAAGCCAGAACATCTCATACTTCTATATTCACTTGCCAGGATTTCTTCATACCTTTTGTCTTATTTTAAGTGTTAGGTTTGGAGTTGTGACCAGATTTTCGTAGTTGGTGGACAGATTTCATTTGTTTTGATATGAAACCTTCCCAATAAAGCATTCCCAAGGCATGTAGCAAAACTGCATCATGAGTTTAATTAAAATGGTTGAAGTGATCGACAGTGTAAGTTTGTGTGTGTGTTTCCTCTCTTAAAATGAAATCAAATACTTTTTATATAAAATAAAACAAAAAAACAACTCTAAACTTCCTGTCAGTCTGAATGGATTTAGGTTTCTTTTTACAAAATGGCTTTCTGAAACCATTTCTGTATAGTGAGTTTGACTAGCACATTCTACTCTATTCCCTGCCCACTTTGCTTTCTAAATGTTGAATGAATGTGACTAATTGGTTAGTTTTTTTTAAAAGCATGTTATTATAATAGCCTCAGAATATGCCCATGCATATGATGATGTGTAAGGGCTTATATACAATAGCTTCAGTCCTATCAACCTAGCATCAAAATATGTGAATAAAAGTTTTAGAAACTATTTTCCTAGCATGTTGGGAGAAACACTATGGTGTGGTTAAAAAAAAAAAAAAAAAAAAGGCACTACTCTGCAGAACAGGAGGCATTGATTAATGCCAAAAAGGATTTAAAGTGGTTAAATCTGGAGGCTTGGTTTCTAGTCCTGACTATAATGACTTTGAATAAATCATAACCTCCCTATTCCTCAGATTCCTTGCCTATAAAATGAAGGGGAAAGCTCCTTTGCAGATTTTCTTTTATCTTAAAGAATGTATAATTTTATTTTAAATAGCTATACAATATTGCTTACATTTTCTAACTATAAATCATAAACATCTGGAGAGAAGTTTAAGTTGGTAATGATGGAAGAATAAAGGGATTTTAGTTGCTCTGAGAGAGCCCACGTACTTTATTATTATTATTATTATTATTATTATTGGTTGCTGTTGTCTTTAGCTCAAGTAAATGTCAATTCAGTGTATTATTAGGTCTGTTTAATGATTCAATGAATGCAATAAACCCCAAATTGTCATTTGTCAGACAAAGTGACATAATTGCCTATGGTTGGTTTGATAAAAGGCCTGCTTTTAACCAAGCGAACACTATGGTTCCATTCTTTCCCACTGGCCACTAGATGGAGAGGCGGTCCATGTCCACGGCCTTGCCCATGGTAAACAGTTCACTTACGGCTTTCCACTGGCAGAGGGGCACTGTATTCCTTTGGACATTTCTATGAACACACAACATGGCATTTTGTAGGAACCATCAGAGAATATGTTCTCTTTTATATACAGGCATCATGTGATGTTCATGAAATACAAAATGATTTACTCTTTCCTCAGCCACCATTAATGCTGGTAGACATAGCAGAAGGCCAGTATTACCACTCTGGTTTTAGTTATCACAGTAGGGCCTTTTGCCTCTTTCCAAATTGTCCATTTAGAAAGGGCCCTGAAATGAATGTCAGCACGACAGTGCCACCTTGTGTCCCTGATGCATGAGCCAGTGAAAAGGAAAGAACAGGACATTTGCAAAAATTTGGCAGATTGTTTTAAGCTCAGATTTTGCAGTAGCTGCACAAAAATACATGCTTTAGTGTGTTTGGCAATTCTAGCTACCCAAGGAGAAATTATGTGTGCACTTTACCCCTTCCCTCATCCCACTCTGTATTAAAAACATTTTAGATATAATAGGCACAAATGTTCAATTTAGAATTGGGGGTGAAGAGGGCAGGGATTGTCCAAGATACTCACCTAATTCTTACCACTTGGAAAGCTTTAGCCCAATCGTTCTAGACAGTGAGGGACTCCTTTCTGCACATTCTCAGAGCAACTTTTATATTCTCTGCTAATACCACTCTCACATTATATTGTTTGTAATACTTCTTTGCATTGTTTTGTATTGTTTGTAAGCATATCTTTCAACTAAACCATGAGCTTCTCAAGGATAGAGTGTGTGTCTTATTCATCCTTCTGCCTCCAGAATTTTCTATGGTATTCAGCCCAGAGGTACTCAGATGTTTGAGATCTGAATGAGTGGTTATGTTCAGATGGTTTATAACTTCTTATTTGTTATTTTTGTTTTCATTTTTTTTGGTTTAAATAATTTTAGGGCCTTTTCTCTTTGGAAAAAACACCTCTGATACCACCTCCTTTCCAAATTTCCCTTTAAAGACTGACTTTCTCTCACATTAAAATGACTTTTTTGAGAAGAAGAGATTGCATTGCCTATTTACAGGTAATATATTGTAGTTGACTTTGGGGTAGAGATACTTAATTTCTAGTTTTAGCTTTATAACAAATTTGCTGATATCTTGGGTAAGGTATTTGACCTTTCTAGGCCTGTTCCCCATGCATAAAATGAGCAGGCTGGACTAGTTGCTCTTAAGGTACTTTTGACTCAGGGTTTTTGTAGGGATTGGTTATTTGGTAGTATTACTCTAGTTGTACATTTTGTTTAACGCTTTTTGAAGTACCGTATAGTTGAAAATTAAGTTGCTATCCTTTGAAAGTATTATTTAATATACCATGTTTTAGAAGAGGAAACTGAGGCATGGAGGGTTTGTTTTTTTGTTTTTTTGTTTTTTTTTTGTTTTTTTTTTTTCCAGAGAGGATTGAACTGCAAGTGGGCAGGGAAATTATAACTTATGGGGATTCCGGTTTTTTGTTTAATTTTTTTGTTTGTTTGTTTTTTTGGTTACTTGAGCTCCACTTTCCTTCTATCCTTCAACTGTAGAATAAATAAATTACAGTAACTTTAAATAGTAAGATCAACTCATGCTTTGGTATGAGACCATAGACTATTTGCAATTCAGAGACTCTTTCATGCTATTTTGAAGATTTTTAAGTAACACTTAAAAATGAGTGCTAAAATTTAAATTTCAGAATGTTTGCATGGAACTTACATCTGGGATTTCAATCCATGTGTTACCATAAACATCAGCAAACTATATGACTTTGGGCAAGTTGCTTAAGCTGTTTTGCTTATTTGTGGAAAGGTAGTAGTAGATGTTACCCTTCCTTCCTACCTCACAAGGTAGGATTGTAAGGATTAAAATGGTTAATGCATATGGAATTTCTTTATAAATAGTAAAGCCCTATACCAATATTAATAATATTTATCATTATTACTGTTCTAATTAGAGAAGGGATAGATAATAGAAACCTAAATCAAAGCAAAAAAACATAGATTCTAAAAACACTGAAACTGATGCCATCTCTTTCTTAGTTGTAGTGTTTCTTGGTTTTAGGCTCTGGAGATGGATGTTGTGTTTACCCTATTTCCTATGTTTTGGTTTAAAAACCTGTGATAATGACAATGATAATGCCTTTGAGTCTAAAATTAGTGTTTTCTTTGGATAAATTTTTTACCTATCATTCATAAGTTCATTTTTGACAGTGATAAATTTATTAAAATAGAAGGTAAAAAATTTAAAATAACCAAATATGAAGAATTGTATATACCTTTTTGATAGTGTAGTATTGGACTCTACTCTAGTGGTTCTTTAACTTTAGTGTACTTTAAAATCACCTAGGGTGTTTGTGACAATTCATATTTCTAAGCTCCATCTCTAAAAGGTCTGGGATGGAACTCAGGCATCCTGGGTTCTATCTGGTTCACATGGGTTAGAAACGCTACTTTCCTTGGCTATTGTACATCATAATCAGCTGGGGGCTTTCTAAATGAACACATTTCTAGGTTCTACTCCCAGATATCCTAAATCAGAGTCTTTAGATATGGATTTGGGTATCAATATTTTACAAAAAACTATCTCATAGATTCTGATAGTATTGCAAGGTTTGGGAATCACTGCTGTTGTTTTTAGGGTGTATTGTCTTTAGAGTATATTATTTACCATTGCACCTGAATTAATTCTCATACTTCACAATATTCCCTAATGAAATCTAATCTCATTTTACATAGAAGGACAAAGTTGATACAGCTGAGTAAGAAAAGTTCGGCCTTGAAAAACAGTTACCATTCTTGCCCTATAACCTCAGAATTAAGGAAAAGAGAAATTACTGAAGACTTTTCATAGACATTGCTTAATTTAGTCTTACCAATGACTTTGTTGTATACCCTGGTTTTCTGTCTCTGTGACAGACAAAAGCAACAAAAAATAATGAAGCTCATTGATAGCCAGTTTGACACAGCTGTTAAGCATCAAAGCCAGATTCAGAGCCTATACTCTTTCTACTATATCATATTGTATTTTTCCCTGATCAATAAATCTTTACCAGGATCCTATTATGTTAAATGATAATGTCTAGCTTTGAGGGCCAGAAAGTGTATTACTGATATGGTATAATAACTACTACTTATCCCATGTAAACTAAATTGATATATTTTTTTTTTCTTATTCTGCCACTGAGAAGTAACTTTTAGCCGGAGGTAGAATTTAAGTTTTCTGAATGATCAGAAGGAGTCTAAGTAGTAATAATAATCACAATTATTGAAACTGTTAAAGAACATTGTCTGTGGAATCTCCTTTAATTCCCATGCCTTTGCTATGAGGAGTTTCTTAACCCAGTTTACAGAGAAGAAAAGCCTGATTTGGGATGTTTAAGTGACTTACCAAAGATTTCAGATCTAGTAAGTGCAGAACTGAGATTGAACTCTTTCAATCTAAATTTGATAGCAGTCAGTGCTTTTAACCACCAGTATATGTAATTTCTGACTCTACAGTTAACCTTCAGAGTCAGGCCGTTTCCTCTATTTGGTAAGTTCAAACCACCAAATGCTAATTAAACTTTTTGGGACTTAAATTCATTTCCTTTGTGGGGAACAAACCATTTTGCCACACTTAATCCGCCAGTATTTTTTTTTTTAAGTATTGTAAAGTTTGATGTTAATAATGCATAATATTTTAGGGACTATCCATTGAAGTGAATAATCTTTTGTTTATATTTTTATTTTTGAGAGTTTAAACTCTTTGATGGAAGAGATTATTTGAATGACATGCCATGAAACAATAATTTCATAACATAGCCATTGTTGGTCTTAAAATAATTTATTTGTATTTAAAATCCAATGCAAATAGAGGCACCTAGGCGGCCCAGTCAGTTAAGCATCCGACTTCGGCTCAGGTCATGATCTCATGATTTGTGGGTTCAAGCACCGCTTCGGGCTCTGTGCTGACAGCTCAGAGCCTGGAACCTCCTTCAGGTTCTGTGTCTCCCTCTCTCTGTGCCCCTCCCCTGCTCGCGCTCTGTCTCTTTCTAAAAAACAAAACAAAAAAACTTTTATGATAAATAAATAAAATCCAATGCGTGTATTAATAGTGTAAATGCCACAGGGCTTCCTAATATCTAAAAACTTATTCCTGAACATTTTTTGATGTTCTTGTTTAAAAAAAAAAAAAGCCTCATATACAATGACAGCCTATTGTACACAGTGCAGTGTACAAACTAATACAATTTCTCATTTACTAAGTATATGAATTGCTAGATATTTTATGTACATTTTTATAGATTTAATAATATTTTAAATACAGTAGAGTTATTAATTTAAAGGAGCTCTGAAATGCATTTTTTAAGTGTAAAACTAATTATGATTTTACAGTTTAATATGCATACATTTGGGAGGTATTCTTAATGCCTCTATAATTATATTTTAAAAGATACACTAACCAAGGTATATAGTGCTGTCTTTAGCTGACTTTCTAGTTTATTGGAAACTTGGGTTGTATTTCAACTTTCTTCTTTAAGTGTAGTCTTTTCCCAAATGGCATTCTTTTAAATTCTATGAAGAAAATGAATGCTACCATGAAGAAAGGAGGGTGAAAATACATAGTGAAGAAGTTTACCTATACTCCCTTTTCATATGTAGAAATTAAAACATGATTTTTTAGAAAGTCCCATTTAGCAGTAGAGCATAAATTGGAAAATTTGGTTAGTGATTTATTTAGACTCCACAGGGAAAATCCTGTAGGGTGTTTTTGAATATCCTAAATTTATTTTGATTTGAGACCAACTTAAAGGGCATGTCTATCTTAAAACAGTTCTCCATTTTCCTGAGAAAAATTCCAGTGGAGCTAGTTGTGGGAGGTAATATCCCAACAATGAACCTTTTGGGGCCAAGTAAGCAATTTAACACAACTTACTCCATCCCTTTCCTTAAACCAAAGGCTGTCTTGCCCACTGGGCTTGTTTAATTTTGACTGCTAATTTTATTTCTCTGCAGAGGCAAAGGAGACAGGAAAAAGGAGGGAAAATAACGGATGGCATGTGGGTGAGGTTTTGGCTCAGGGAATAAATTTTAAAAGATCCTAGCCAGTTGTAGGGATAAAGAAAGCAGTTGGTGTCTGCAGTTTACCCCTGTTTTACAGATTAGGAAACAGACGCCAATAGAGGTTAAATAAGTTGGCTAAAGTTACACAGTAGTTTCCAGTATTTGAGTTGGTCCTGGGAACTAGGTTACTCATTGCTTCAATAAGATGATTAGTCAGTCCATTTTCCCTATAGATCAAGATGCCCTTCTAATATTCCTACCCCTTTTACTTTCCTCCTTTTTTTTTTTTTTTTTTTTTTTTTTTTTTTTTTTTTTTTTTTTTTTGCTGCTCTCTTTTAACATCTAAAAATCATTCTGGTTATAATTTCCGGGTTAGAAGCTATTTGAACAAGTATATTTTGACTACTAAAACTATTGAGAACTAGCTGACCTAGAAGGGCGGTGTGTATCATGTTAAGCTTTTTGCCTCTATTTTATTGGTGTACACAGGTAATGAACATGGAGCAGAAAACAAATGGCTTTGAATAAATTAGTTCTGAGCTCATTGGCAGACTTCCAAATATGAAAAAAATGGGGTGGGTACCCAATAAAAGACATGCCATTGTTTGTTTTGTTTGTTTTTAGATTTACAAAAAAAGAAAAATTGAGCAGATAGTACAGAGTCCACATATTAGTCTTCCTCCCCACCATGGATTCACCTATTAGTAACATTTTACATTAATACAGCCCACTTGTTAAAATTAATGAACTGATGTTGATACATTATTATTAACGATTATCCAGAGTTTATTCAAATTTCCTTAGGTTTTTAAAAATTCTTATTCAATTTAGTTAGACAACAACAATAAAAAAGCAAAAATATTTTAACTATTCCTCCCACCTCCTGTCCCCCACCTGTGGCAACCACCAATCTGTTCTATCTATAAGCTTAGGGTTGTTTTTTTTTTGTAAAGTATTTTTTTATTATTTATTTTTTTATTTAGGTTTATTTATTTATTGAGAGGGAGAGAGAGAGAGAGAGAAAGAAAGAATGAGTGGAGGAGGGGCAGAGAGAGAGGGAGAGAGAGGATCCCAAGCAGGCTGTGCACTATCAGTACAGAGTCTGATGCAGGGCTCAAACTCAGGAACTGTGAGATCATGACCTGAGCCGAAATCAAGAGTGAGATGCACTTAACTGACACCCAGGCGCCCAAGGTTTTTTTTTTTAATTAAAAATTTTTTTTTAGATTCCACATATAAGACAGATCATGTATTTATCTTTCTCTGTCTGACTTATTTCACTTAGCCTAATGCCCTACAGGTCCATTCAGGTTGTCTCAAATGGCACAGTTTCATTCTTTTTTATGGCCAAATAATACTCTATTATGTATACATGCTACATCTTTATTCATTTTCATCGATGGACCTTTAGGATGTTTTCATATCTTGCCCACAGTAAATAACATTGCAATGAACATGGGGGTACATATATATTTTTTGAATGAGTGTTTTCATTTCCCTCAAATAAATACTCAGAAGTGGGATTACTGGATCATATTACTATAGTCCTATTTTCATTTCTTTGTGGAACTTCCATACCGGTTTTCTTAATGCATGTACCAGTTCACATTCTCACGAACAGTGCACCAAGGTTCTTTCTCCACATTTTGCCAACAATTGTTATTTCTAGTGTTTTTGATAATAGTCATTCTAACAGGTGTGAGGTGAGATGTCATTGTGGTTTTGATTTCCATTTTCCTGATGATTAATGATGTAGAGCATCTTTCCATGTACCTACTCGCCATCTGTATTTCTTCTTGAAAAAATGTTTATTCAGATTTTCTGCTGATTTTTTAACTGGATTATTTGTATTTTTGCTATTGAGTTCTTTACATATTTTGGATATTAACCCTTTATCAGGGATATGGTTTACAAATATTTTTTCCCATTCACTAAATTGCCTTTTCATTTTGTTAATGGTTTTCTTTGTTGTGCAGAATTTCTTTAATTTGATGTGGTCCCACATGCTTATTTTTGCTTTTGTTGTTTGCTTTTGGTGTCACATTCAAAAGTCATCACCAAGGCCAGTGTCAAGAAGTTTACTGCTTATGTTTGCTCCTTGGAGTTTTATGGTTTCAGGTCTTACATTCGGGTCCTTACTCCATTTTGAGTTAAATTTTGTGTGTGGTGTAAGGTAATGGTGCAGTTTCATCTTTTTGTATATGACTGTCCAGTTTTCCCAGCACCATTTATTGAATGTTTTCCCCATTATATATTCTTGGATTCTTTGTCATAAATTAAATGATCATATATATGTAGGTTTGTTTCGACACTTTCTGTTCTGTCATGTTGATCTATCTGTGTATCAGTTTTTATGCCAATGCAGTACTGTTTTAATTACTATAGCTTTGTAATATAGTTTGAAGTCAGGGAGCATGATGCCTCCAGCTTTGTTCCCCTTTCTCAAAATTGCTTTGACTATTAAGAGTCTTTTATGTTTCTATTCAAATTTTAGGATATTTGTTCTATTTCAGTGAAATATACCATTGGAATTTTGATAAGGATTATATTAAATTTGTATATTCCTTTGAATGACATAGACATTTTAACAATACTAATTCTTCCAATCCATAAGCGTGGAATATCTTTCAATTTATTTGTGTCTTCTTAAGTTTCTTTCATTAATGTCTTACAGTTTTCTTTTTTTAATTTAAAGTTTATGTATTTTGAGAGAGAGCAAAAGAGAGAAAATGCATGCATGTACCAGTGGGGGAAGGACAGAGAGAGAGGGATGGAGAGAGAATCCCAGGCAGGCTTTGCACTGTCAGTGCAAACCCAATGCAGGCTTGGACTCATGAACAATGAGATCATGAACTGAGCCAAAGTTGGATGCTTAATTGACTGAGCCACCCAGGCACCCCAAATTCTCGTTTTGATAGGTCATTATTAGTGTGTAGAAACACAATAGATTTTTGTGTGTTAATTTTGTATTCTGCAGCTTTACTGAATTTGTTAAAATTCTGATGTGTTGGTTTTTTTTTTTTTTTTTGATGGAGTCTTTTAGGCTTTCTATATATAATATTATGTGATCTGCAAATGACATAAAACTGACAATTTTACTTCTTCCTTTCCAATTTGGATGGTTTTATTTCTTTTTATTTCCTATTGCTCTAGCTAGGACTTCCAATACTATATTGAATAAAAGTGTGAGAGTAGCCATCCCTGTCTTGTTCATGATCTCAATGGAAAAGCTTTATGATGTTAGCTGTGGGCTTGTCCTGTACAGCATTTATTATGTTGAGATATGTTCCCTGTATACCCACTTTGTTGGGAATTTTTATCAAATAAATGTTGAATTGTGTCAAATGCTTTTTCTGTATCTATTGAGATGATCATATGATTTTTATCTTTTGTTACTGTTGTATATCACATTAACTGATTTGCAGATGTTGAACCATCCTTGCATCCCTTGAATAAATCTCCCTTGACCACAGTGTACGAACATTTTAATGTATTGTCGAATTGGGTTTGCTAATATTTCGTTGAGGAATTTTGCATCTATGTTCATCAGGGATATTGGCCTATAATTTTCTTTTCTTGTAACATTCTTGTCTGGTTTTGGTATCAGGGTAATTCTGATTACAAATCAGACTCTTGTAAAATGAGTCTGGAAGAGTTCTCTCCTCTTCAATTTTTTGGAAGAGTTCGAGAAGGATTGGAATTAATTCATCTTTGAATGTTTTGTAGAATTCACCAGTGAAGTATTCCAGTCTTGGACTTGGACTTTCTTGGGTTTGATTCCTGATTTTATCTCTTTGCTAGTAATGGATCTATTCAGATTTTCAATTTCATCATGTTTCAGTGTTGGTACATTGTATGTTTTTAGGAATTTATCCATTTCTTATAGGTTGTGCAGTTTGTTAGCATATGATTATTTAAAGGAGTCTCATAATGTTATGTGTTTCTGTGGTGTCAGTTGTAACATCTCCTGTTTCATTTCTGATTTTATTTATTTGAATCCTCTTTCTCCTTCTTATTAAGTCTAGCTAAAAGTTTGTGAACTTTGTTTACCTTTGCAGAGAGCTAGCTCAGAATTTCATTGATCTTTTCTATTGTCTTTGTAGGGTCTATTTCATTTATTTCTGCTCTAATCTTTGTTATTTCTTTTTTTCAATGGCCAATGTTTGATTATTAATTTTCTATCTGGATAATCTATCCATTGATGTAAATAGGGTATTAAAGTCCCCTACTGTTATTGTATTGTTGTCTGTTTCTCCCTTTAGGTCTGTTAACATTTGCTTTATATAGTTAGATGTTTCTGTGTTGGATACATGAATATTTACAAATGTTATAATTTTTTGGTAGATCGACCCTTTTATCATTATGTAATTCCCCTCTTTGTCTCTTATGACAGTCTTTGTTTTAAGGTTTATTTTGTCTGATAAGAGTATAACTACTCCAGCTTTCTTTCAGTTTCCATTTGCATGGAATATCTTTTTTCATCCCTTCACTTTCAGTCTGTGTGCATCCTTACATCTAAAGTGAATTTCTTCTAGGCAGCCTGTAGATGGGTCTTGTTTTTTTAATCCATTCAGCTACTCTATGTCTTTTGATTGGAAAATTTAGTCCATTTACATTTAAAGTAATTATTGATAGATATGTGCTTATTGCCATTTTGTTAATTATTTCTGACTATTTTTGTATTTCCTGTCTATTTCTTCTTACCTTGCTCTCTTTGTGGTTAGATTTTAGTTGTATACTTATACTTCTTTCTCTTTACCTTTTGTGAGTTACCATAAGGTTTACATACAGTAAATACACAAAAGATAAAGAGAGATATAAGCTTACAAGTATACTTATCATGATGTGCAATTAATAATGTATAGAATTGTTGAATCATTATAGTGTAAACCGGAAACTAGTATGACACTGTATGTTAACTATACTGGAATTAAAATAAAAAGCTTAATAAAAAATACAAGCATACTACTAAAGAAAAGTCATTGGTTGTTTTATTTTTTTAAGTCTATTTATTTATTTTGAGAGAGAGAGAGAGAGAGAGAATGAGAATGAATGAGCCTGGGCAGGCGAGGCACAGAGAGAGAGGGAAAGAGAGAATCCCAAACACAGAGCCTGACATGGGGCTTGACCTTGTGAACCATGAGGTTATGACCTGAGCTGAGATCAAGAGTCAGACATTTACCGACTAAGCCACCCAGGTGCTTGATAAGGCCATGGTTTTTATAAGTCCTAATTATAGTTTGTCATAGGAATTTGAAATGAACATACGCTACATTTTGATACCTTTTCTCCTAAATTGATGTCATTATATGAATTTGGGGTGAAAAAGAAGACCATGGTAGAAATATGAATCAGAACTTTAGTCTTCCATAAGGGGTTTATTACTACCCCAAATATCCTCTCTGTTTGGACCTCATGGGAAAATTGCTTCTTGGCCCTATTATTACTTTGTTGAAGTGGTGGGTATGTATTGAGTCAGTTTCTCACTGATGTAATGAATATTGGCTTTAAGCATAGATAAAAGTTTTTTTGATGTTGAGGTGCCTGTTGAGTATTAACCGATTACCTTTTAATGCCATTAGTATGGCTCTAAATTCCAAATAAACTCAACTAGAATGTGAGTTTTATTTGGTTATCAGCAACTAACTACACAAATATGCAACAGAGCATAGAAGTAATGCTGTGATGTCAGACATGCTACAAACAGACCCCTGTGCACTAACAGATCCTCAAAATTTTTATTAGGAAATATTTAAGAGTTATTCAGAGTGCCACCACCTCTGTGAAAGTCAGGTGTATGTTCTTATATTGACACATCTGCAGACTTGGTTTCTCTTCTAAGAATTGTAGTTTGATTTAATCGAGGTCAGAAGCAGCTCCACATTTAGTTCACTAAATGTCCTGTCTACTTGTAAATTTCCTTTTAGGGTCTGATAAAGTTGTTGTTGTTTTATGTCTCAGTAATAAAGTCATTGGCAGTAGCGTACACAGGCTAATTGTTGGAATATAATGCTTTGTTAGAAATGGAACATAGAGTTCTGGTAATATTCTTCAATTCACACCAATTGGAAGGAAATAAAATATGGTTCTCTAGGAAATATATTGTAGAAGGCTTAAACTAGAAGTGGTTAAAAAACCTTCTTCATAGGCATTTAATTATTTTCTACCCACAGAAAAAGTAATTTTTCTTCTATCTATGTCTTTACTAAACCTTTAAGATGAAAGAAGAGAATGGATGCCACAGAATGACAGTGACCTAAAAGTGTAAAATTATAGTTAGTGGAGTTTGGGTAATCTTTAGGACAAATATAACTCAGGATATTTATCAGTGAGTTACAAGGGGATGTGCTGCTTGTGGCATACTGTAAATAAAATGCTCGGTTAAAATTCCTTAAAAATATAATAACTTCTAACTAAGAATTACTTTGCTTTTGAAGAAATTAGGACTAGAAAAAGAAAGAAAAAAGAAAAAGGAAAGAAAGAAGAATCTGGTAGTTATAAATTTTTTTACATGTAGGTACTTTTAATTAAAAAATTGTTTTTATTAATTCCTAAATTCAAGTGAGAGGGAGATGGGATTAGATTAATTTCCATTTAAATATGCAGTTCCAGATTTGTAGTCATCTTTCTGAACCAAGATGGAAACACCATAGAAAAAATTATAGTGTGGAAATTATATTTCATGTGGTGAGACACAAAGTCAAGAAGTTTTCTGTTCTAATAAGGTGAAAGTGGTTACCAAAGAAACAAAAGTTTCTTATCACTATGCCTGAGGCAAATGTGGCATATTAAGCTTAAAATGAATTCTCCTCTCCTGAATGCACACAAGTCTTATTAATGTCTTGGAAATTATGCACACATAGGAAAAGAGGAATAAGATTTTCTGGATACATTTGAATAAGCATCTATTGGGGCTATCTAATATCAATGGATACTTTATGTTGAAAAGGCCCCAAATCAGTTTTTGCTATTTCATCATTTACTTGGGTTTAACTTTAGACCGAATGACTTGTCTTCCTCTTAAAAGAGGCACTTTTTTTTTTTTAGGTTCCCTGGTGGCCTGAAAGAGTTAATGCAGTTTCCAAGAGTGTCCAACTTACTTCCAGGGAGTAGTGCGTGCATGTGAGAGTCTGGCTCCAGGATATTTGTTCACATCCCAAAACCAATTTGGCACAACTTAAAATGTCTGCTAGGGAGAGGATTCAGAGTGTTGTTAGGCCACGCAATTAGTGCTTTATTTCATGAGCACCAAATTCACCCAGTAGTGTTTTGTTTTAAAGAAGAGCTTGAAATTCACAATAACGGGTTTCATTTATCAGAGCCATATGGGACTCACCATCTTTGGATATATTTGTAAGGCTTTCACAAAGAAGACTCCTTAGGCATCTCAGATTTCACGGATTGGAGGGCAATCTGGATGAATATCTTTTTTGGAAATGATGAACTGTCTTTTTTATATGTAGTCTTCATTTTCAGTAATCCTTGAGAGGCTCAAAAAACAAAAACAAAAACAGAAAAACCAGGAAAGAGTTAAGTAAACCTCAGCTTATTAGCTTTTACTAGAAAACAAAGACCATAATTCTTAGATCTGGTTTAAATGCCAAGTATACCTTTGACGCTGAAATTTGGCCACCTAATCTCTGCAGTTTGTGATGTGGTATTTATGAGAGGGAAGGTGGGTTCTAAGTCTCAACCTATTTTTTACACTTTTTGCTAGTTCTGTCATGGTCATTTGTCAGTGGATCACTGTAAAGCTATCTGCAACATGCAGACTAATATTGTACTATTGTGAGGTTTTTTTTTTTTTTGTTTGTTTTTTTTGATGTCTACCCCAAATTATTTCTTTGGTGCCTACTCTTTTTCCATACTTTTCTGATCACTGGGGGTCTATCTTAATGCAATATATCCCTGAAAATGTCAATGTAATTTTTTTTTTTTATATATCTCATATTTTTCTACTGATCTGTAAATTTACAGATTTAAAAATAAAATCAAATTAATCTTCCTTTGGCAGTGGTTGCTAATACTTTAATTTTTGGTTTCCAGAATCTGTTAAGCTCTTAATGACCTATAAACAAATATTTAGGTGTTACTAATTAAAAATGAATATATTTTTAAAGCATAGAGTTCTCTTGTGTTGTGATAGGCAACCACTAGTTTTTTAGTTTCAAATTTTTGTTTTGTCATTTCTGTAGACTTTCTTGTAAAGGCCACACTTGATTCTGTTTGCTAAATCTGGTAAATCAGAATATTTGCAAGTCATATATAGTACTCTAACAATTGCTACTGACTTATATAATGTCTATGTAAACTTCATAGGGATGATAATTTCACTTTATTTTAAATTGTTATGATAAGTTGGTAATTACTTGAAATAACTCTTGCTCATCTGTAAATACCATTTTATTGTATTTGGCCTTATTTTATTATCCTCTAGTTTATTAAAAAAAAAATTAACACTTTATTTGCTAATGATGTTTATATTGGCATGTTTTGAGTTTCCCAGAGAATGTCCACTACATCTTGTTTTGAGTTATGAGCATGTTGAATAATATTAAATTAAAATAAATTAAATAAAACATTAAATTAAAATAAACTTCAGTATTCTTGGCTATCATTTAAATTTTATATTGATACCAATGTCATATATTTTAAATATGATTTCATAAAGTTTCAAAAATCTACTCTCCACCATTTCTTTCCTCATATGTACTTAGACCTCTGTTACATAGCATACCTGTAGAGTGCACACTTGTATTGCTCTAAGTCACTGGCCCCCATAATATACCAGTGAGGCTGCTAGACAATAGGTAGAACATTGGAATTTTAGAATGAGTTATACCCACTTACATCAACTTGAGCATTAATTGTGCTGGATGGTTGAATATCTCATATTCTCTCTCTATTTCATTCTTAGTGAAACATTCTAAAATCATTTAATGACTGTAGTCAATTGTTAAAATACTTTTAAGATTAAGTTATATTATTTCTCTTTTCCTACAAACATAGTATGTTGACCGAATGAAGTTAAGTATTTTTCTCACCGGAAAAAAAGTCATTATGGAACTAAGCATGAACTTTTTTTTTTTTTTTTTTTTTTTTTTTTTTTTTTTTGCCGATGCCTGGTGTTTTCCTAGGAATTTTGAAATATTTTCTTTGGGAAAATGATACAGTGTTGGTTTAGTGGTCAATAGTAAACAAGAAATTAAAGATGGCAGAAAGACTCAGGATAGGATATATGGATATAGATACAGTGTATTTCATAGGTCTTTGGATTAGTATAAATTGTAGGCTATGAAAGAAGATGTACATGTGGATCGGCAAGAAAATGTGGCTGTAATGATCAATAGTTAATTCTTTATGAAAATTCCTACGAAATTCCTTTTAAAGGACGGAAAGAAGGACAATTTGGTAGAGTGTATGTGTGAAGGGTAAAATAGTTGCATGCTGAGAGGAGAGTGTGAAGAAAAGAGATAAGGATTATATGTAGTTCTGTGGCTATCATTGCCTCCTTTACTGCACTTACTCTGAGTTTCTGTTGTAGGGACAAATGGCTCCTATGTATAACATTCTTGGTATAAGTAGAATTCATAAATCATTTGGATTGAGCAGGAATTTTATTTGCTTATGGAAATAGACCTGTTTGATTTTGAGGTGTGGTGTGCTATTATTCTTACCTTATGGTCAGTGTAAAGTTTATATTGTTTTTGTTCAAATTGTAGTATGAGTATAATTATGTGGAGCAGATGTGTGTGTGTGGGCGCGCACACGTGTGGATGTGTACACATGTAAAGAAGAACACTTTCACTTCCGTCTCTTTGTTTATCTGTCTCTTTCCATCTCTCCTGTGTCAGCTGCTTTTTGCTTGCCAGTTTTTCTTTGTGTCTATCATTTTTATCATTGAATCCATCTGGGTAGGAAATAAAATGCTTGGTTTTTAAATTTTTAATGGTTTTTTATTTTTTGTTATTTTGTTCTTTCAACTTGTTTGTACCTCAGGAATTAAGGCTCGACAATAAGGCGTTTTATTTCTCACATTCAAGAGGTGTTTCTGTTTTCTTTCTTGTCCGTTTGTCCATATGTTTATGGGTCTCTGATAGGCTGTGCAGTGAGACAGCAGTTTACTATCTGTGTGTGTGTGAAATTAGCTAATTGGTGTTAGCAGAAATATTTTCACATGTTTTATAAGCAAAGTGCAGCAAGGTATATAAATGTAGATATGATCCAGACACGCGCACGCTCACGACTGTCACTGCTCATGCATAGGCGCTCAGAAGTAATTAATGTTAATAAGATTTTAATGTGCTTGTGAGATCATAATGAGGAGAAATGAATGCTCTGATTAGGAAAAGGTAACTGTGTGTGTGTTTTGGCTTAGAACAAGATTTCAATTTTTATAAACCGCAATTTTAGAACTTGTTTGTGATTGCATCAATTGGTTTTTATTTTCAAATTAGAGGTCTGTTTAGCCATTTGAATGATTAACCAAATAAATGGGTGAAACCCTGATCATAAGGAATGGTGCACGTTTTCATTTGCAAGGCAATGTTAGTGTACAGCAAGGCTGTGATCATGTCTTTTGCCAACACACCATTTTTTATGTTGTTTTTAAAAAGCCTTTTTCAGAAGCTACTTGTGGAGATAGAAGTCATTTTAATAAATGTAGGTGTTATCTATATGTTCTGGAGATTCCAATCAGACACTGTAACTATTGTGTCTGAGATACATTCCTAGCAGTCAGTCATGGCGTATTTGGTGTCCAAAGAATCTATGTTACACTTCTTGAAATGTTTATTGGGACAAATGTAAAACAACCAAGGTATTTCTTCCTACACGTCATCTTTACAAATTTTAGAGGTTTGACATCTTTGATGTGAAGTAAAATATCTCAGAGTAAACAAAGATGCTGTCTCATCATGGACTCAAATGCTATGCAGTCAACAGCCACACTATAGACTGGCTTGAATCCAGCTGGACACCAGGGGTCCTTCTCCACAACAAATTTTTTAAAGATACTGTTTACAGAGCTTTAGCATACATTTGCATTATTATTATTTTTTAATTATAGGATAAATCTAAATATCTATTAAGCACCCTTACCCTGTAGCACATAGAAATTACTTATACATTTGCTAATATAAACAGTGGATTAAGATATTCAAGGATGGCAATCCCTTTTAAAAGTAAGTATATGGTGGCGCCTGGATGGCTCAGTCAGTTAAACGCCTGACTTGGGCTCAGGTCATGATCTCACAGTTGGTGAGTTTAAGCTTCCTGTAGGGCTCTGTGCTGAGAGCTCGGAGCCTGGAGCCTGCTTTGGATTCTGTGTCTCCCTTTCTCTCTGCCCCTCCCCACTCTTGCTCTGTCTCTCTCTCTCTCAAAAGTAAATAAACATTAAAAAAATAAAAGTAAGTATAGTGCTAAAATCCAGAAAGTCTTGAATGAATTGGGATATGACGTAGTGTACTTTATTTCCAACTAAATCCAACAGATGTGGTTTAGCTTCTTTCTCCCAGGTTTTGGTTATATTAATACAATCTTTTTGTTGGGGTTTAAAAATGATGATGAAGAAAGAGAAGGTATTAGTTTATTTTACTGAACGATTGTGCAATTTCCGTGATTCCCAGGAGTGTGTTGGATTTTGCTTTCCATACAATCCATAAAAATGATGATTATCTGACCAAGAGAGGCATTTGCCATTAATAATATTTAGTTGAATTTGTTGGGACTTATGTCATTGAGGCATAATTAGGACAAATTTCCCCACTTGCAGTTTGTAAAGGAATTCATCCATGTTTTCTTCCAGTAGTTACATGGTTTCCTATTGTAAATTTTCCTATGCAGTCATACATATTTTTAGATTTTCTACTTTATGCCATTGGTCTGTCTATTCATATGCCATTATCACATTATTTTAATTATAGCGGTTTTAGAATATGCTTTAATATCTGAAGTGTTAGCCTCCCACCCCACCCCCACCAGCATGTTTCTTTTTCAGGGTTTTCCTGACTTTCTTGCTTTCTTGTAACTCCAAATGAACTTTATAATCAAGAAGCAGGCCTTGAGGGGGGAAAAACTTGATGGTATTTTTATTGAAATTATGATAAATTCATGGATTAACATAGGGACAATTAATATCTTTACGAGTCTGAGTTCCCTTATTCAAGAACCTGCTTCTTCTTTCCATTTGTTCAATAACTTGTGTCTTTCAAAAGTTTTGCACCTTTTCTCCTTATAAAGGTTTTAAACATTTGTTACTAAGTTTGCTCCTTGGTGTTCTATTCATTTGTTTATTCAACTGCTTATTATATATATATTTTTTTTACAAACTTGCTATCCTAAACAGAGTCCTCTCCCATAATATTTTCTAACTGGCTTTTTGTTTCTGTATAGAAAGGCTATGGATTTTTGTATGCTAATTTTGCAAACCCTCACTTTGCAAAATTCTCTAATTGTTTATGGTTGCCTAAGGTGGGTTTGAGCCCTGCTTCTAGAACAGTGCTTGGTGTCTGTGAAACTATGGACAAGTTATTCTGAGCCATTTTACTCATCTATAGAGCACAGATAAGAAAACCAAACCCCAGAGTAGTGGAGGGTAAACAATATCATATATAGTAAAACACCTAATATTTTGCCCAGCACATAGTAGGCACTCAATTACTGATATCCATTAATAATGTAATGTGATATGACATAATGTAATGTAACATAATATCATTATTAAAGTATGGTTAATGTGTTGTTCGATTATTGAAAGTTTATCATATCGGTTTTTACTACAAGAATGGAGTGAATTAAAGAAATGAAAAAAACTTAAACTTTCTCATGAACCTTGGTGATTTAATGCACTGGGGACCAAAGATTAATTTAAAGATTAGGGTATTTTACAGCTGTGCACATATATTTTCATCACTTCTGCTTTAATTTTGATTGCATGCAAGACTCCTTAGCTCTGGAGAGTAAGTGGAGGGAATTTCTTTTTTTTTTTTTTTTTCTCCAATATATGAAGTTTATTGTCAAATTGGTTTCCATACAACACCCAGTGCTCATCCCAAAAGGTGCCCTCCTCAATACCCATCACCCACCCTCCCCTCCCTCCCACCCCCCCCATCAACCCTCAGTTTGTTCTCAGTTTTTAAGAGTCTCTTATGCTTTGGCTCTCTTCCACTCTAACCTCTTTTTTTTTTTTTTCCTTCCCCTCCCCCATGGGTTTCTGTTAAGTTTCTCAGGATCCACATAAGAGTGAAACCATATGGTATCTGTCTTTCTCTGTATGGCTTATTTCACTTAGCATAACACTCTCCAGTTCCATCCACGTTGCTACAAAGGGCCATATTTCGTTCTTTCTCATTGCCATGTAGTACTCCATTGTGTATATAAACTACAATTTCTTTATCCATTCATCAGTTGATGGACATTTAGGCTCTTTCCATAATTTGGCTATTGTTGAGAGTGCTGCTATAAACATTGGGGTACAAGTGCCCCTATGCATCAGTACTCCTGTGTCCCTTGGGTAAATTCCTAGCAGTGCTATTGCTGGGTCATAGGGTAGGTCTATTTTTAATTTTTTGAGGAACCTCCACACTGTTTTCCAGAGTGGCTGCACCAATTGGAGGGAACTTCTTGATCACCTAGAGGGATTATTCACACCAATTCATGGATCACATTGATTCTAGCACTTATTACCTACCTAAGTGGATGTGAGCATCTAATTTAAAGTCTCATAACCACTATGTTTTACCTCAAGTATCTGGCGACTTCACTACATTTTCTTAGTAAACAATGCACTAAATCATGAATGAACTTTTGTGGAATAAATATTGAACATATATTATTGATGTAAGCAGAATAATAGTGTTTGCTGGCCCATTATATAACACTTGTGAAGTTGATGAAAAACAGTAAGTGATAAAAATGTAGTTCATTGTAATAGTCCCATGACTTGAACTTCTACTCTAATTTAGTAAAATGAATACTAACTTTGCGGATACATTCTTAATTCATCTGACAACAATCTATTGCTAAAAAATGAAAATCCCAGAATTTCAGGGTTCATTTTATTCCTATGAATGGTTGTTTTGAGTGTTAATAACAGTGAGATAATGCACTGGCATTATAATTGCCATTAATATGATAATGCAGGTGCCTGGCTCATGGTAAGTGCTTGAATATGGTAGTGGTTTTGTTACTTTTATTTTATTATTACCTTTGCTGGCTCTTCACTCCCACCCCCACACACAATTTTCCAGCTGGATCTAGTCTTACTAGGAGTGTTGTCTTATGCTTAGAATAAATGTGGGAAACATGTCTCATATTGGTCATTAAAAAATCAACATAAATAACATTTTATATAATTTTTCAATATTGAAATTTGCTAGGTTGGAAGTAAGATTCCCATCACTGGAGGATGTGAAAGTTTTCATTGCTTGTGGATGAAATTTCTGAGGAGCTGCAAGGATGAAGAATAATTTCTCTCAAAGAACTATAGGTACATTTTGTCCATAGGTTAGAGTTTTCTGGAGTTCTGACTTAGCACTCAGTATAATTATTCTTCCACAGCCTCATAGAGCTCCTTTGTTCATTCATTCGTATGGAAAATAACATAGAGTATATACTAGGTTCAAAACATTGTTCTGAGTGGTATGAGATCTACGAAATAGCAAGATTAGTTACATGAACTGTCCCTACTCAAGAAGTCTAGTAGATTGTTCAGACAGGAAACACCGAGGTTACGTGCAAGGATTTTAGAGCCAGATTATTTGGTTTGAATCCCTGCCTTAACACTAGTTGTATAACTTTAGGTGAGTTATTTATCTTATCTGTGTTTCAGTTTCTTTACTTACGAAATGAGGCCGAAAATAGTACCTACTGAATAGGATTGTCCTGAGGATTCAATGATCGGGTACAGGCACAGAATTTAGAGCAATAACATAAGCTCTCAATAAATATTGGTGAGCATTAATATTATTATTATGTAGAACAGAATAAAATTAATGCCTTAAAACAATACAAAGTAATGCAGTATTATAGAAGATGGTAGAAGTAATTTTCACTGTGGCTGGGGAATGGAATTAGGGGAGCTTTATTAGATGAAGTAATGTTTAAACTGAAAGCTTGAAGCATGATTTCTATAGGGCAAGGAAGAATGGAAAGGTAGGGGCAAACTGATTTCTAGGTTGAGTGAATAGTCTAAGCAAAGATTTAAAGGTGGTAGAGAAGTTAAAAATAAAACTTCTGGGACCTTGCAGTCAAAAAGACTCGTTTCTGAAGCCCAGCTCCACTCATTAATTGTGTGGCCCTGGGCAAATCAGGCTCTGTTCATGTTTCTGTCTCTGAGACGTAGTCTGGTAGCTCTAGGCAGTAAGTTACAGCAGTTGTAGAGCTGATCATGGCATGTTATGCCTGTTGTCCAGTATCTGTAAACCATTATTTTGTCTAGTTTTTAGCAGTTTGAGGCAGGAGACTAGGTCCTGTTTCTGTTACTCCATCATTTTCAGAAGCAAAAGACCAACACATTGCTTTCACTTTTCTCCTTATTGAGTTTGGGACCTATCATCTAATTGTGTTACACCCTGTAGCTGGGTACTTTGTTCTGTACTCACTACCTGCATTCCAAGTTTTAGTTAGCTTATCTGCCTCCTCACTGCATTGGCTTCTTTGAGAATGGGGACTGTGTCTGGTTCATCTCTACCCCACTACCAACCCACTACTGTTTGGAGTCTGGCACATAGCAGATAGTTAATGGATATCTTTTACTTTTAATTTAATTGCTACAAATTGTAGTTTTGTGCAATACTGTGAAAGACTTTGAATACTACACTAGAGTTTGGATTTTATTCACTAACAAATCACTCAGGATTTTTGAGGAGGTGAGGGAAATTCCCTGAGCCTATATATATACATATGTATACATATGTATATACATATATATATATATATGTATACATATATATATATATATATGTATATACATATGTATACATATGTATATATATATATATATATATATATTTTTTTTTTTTTTTTTTAAAGAAGATAACTCTAGAAGCATAAAGATGGATAAAAAAGGTTAGGGGTTGAAAATAATTAGATTACTTAGGATTTTCAGCAATAACAGTGGGAAAAGAAAGAGCATTGACAGGATCTGGGGGTTGTTTGGATGGGCACTTTTAAAAGGAATGGTGAGAAAAATGAAGACTTGTTTTCACACGTTGTTGATCAATTCCTTTAGAATGAAATATTAGGTTATTTTGTCTTCTTTGGCACCTAAATGAAGGATCTTAGTGTAAAAATTTGAGAGCTAAATTTCACAATGTAAAGAAGTAATTAATGTTAAGGGTTTATCTATACTCTGTTTTAGTTTTTTTACTAGAATACACTCAGAATTTAAGGTATTTTATAATTTTTAAAGGAAAATGGCTTATGGGTTTTATTTTCTTATGTAGAGATAATTTTCTATTGTACTACAAATATCATTATCTCTTTATATTTTTCCTCATTATAATCCCTTTTCTTTGGATAATATATATAGCATATATACATCTTTCCTTGTTAGTTTTAATTTTTATCTGAAAGATTGCTTCTTTTAGTCTTTAAAATATGTTGTTAATGAACTCAGGGCTAAAAGTTCACTTTATGCAGTTGAGTGAGATAGTACCTGTAGAATGACCCAGAGTGAGAATTAATTTTTTTCAAATATATTTTAACTTTGATTTTGTAGTACTGCCCGTCACCCAAATTTTCTTTTCCTTTCGAGAGACATTAGAAGAGCTAATGAGAGAGTGGAAACAGTGGTAGAAGTGGGAGAACAAGAGACATTAAAACAATTATGGAAACCCTCCAGTGCCAATATTTATGTATATAATATAATAGCTATTTGAAAAGTTAAGACACTTCTAACAAGAACATGTTTACAGTGGTCTGAAGGACATTAGTTAGAACTAACGGATTGAATATGTGGAAGGAAAATTTCTCCCAATTTGTTCTATTCACTTTGGCATAATTCTCTAAGGAACTAATGCTTCTTGAGAAGTATGACCTAACCAAAGAAAAATGATACAATGTTCAAGTCAACAATAGCATCCTGACAAGGTAGGGGAATATTTTTGATATTATATTTCATTTCTTATTTCAGTGTCTGATGTGAACTATTTCTTACTCCTGTTATAGAGAATGACACAATGCCTATTATTTATTGAATTGCCCTTTGTGTTGGTAACTGGACTAGCAGGTAAATATTATCTTATTCTTCAGTAACAAGATACCTTCAATAAGACAGGTATTACTTACATTTTATCAATGAAGAATCAAAGATTAGATTAAGTAACTTTCATAAGGCTATACATCTGGTTACAGTGGAGTTATTTGAAATCAGTGTTATAACAGGTAAAAATGGATCACAAAGTCTGATGTGTGTACTGTTATGTACGATGAAAAGAGTTGCTCATTTTTATGCAGTAAACAGAGGAAGATGAGCTTCTCGGACCTGAAGTGGAAAGGGGCCAGGAGAGGAGGGAAATGTTTGTGTTTTTGACAGAGTGAGTTTATCAGAGAATAAAAGGGCCGATTCCTCACAGTGGCAAATCTTTCCAAAGCAAAGATACTATTTGGCAATCCATTGGACAGTGATGTCCAGAGCACCTGAAAACCATTATGAAAACCTTGATGAGGCCAGTTGAGAGACCAGGAGCAATGGTGGCCACAGGGAAGTGTTCTTACAACTTATAACTCTATTAGGAATACCTTTTGTGGGAAAAGTTACTTGGCATAGCTATTCTACACAGTTAGAGCCCCTGGGACCCAATACCATGTAAGGAGTTCCACATCAGTTTCACAACTGATCTGACCTCAGTCTTAACTACTGTGCTGTTTTGTATAACAAGCATATTAATCAGTATACTTGCATCACTTGCAGAAAAACCCAACCTACCCCTGCAAACAGTGTTAAACTCCAAAGTATTACTGAGCTGTAGCCCAGAGGGGGGAAAAATATGTAGTATGATCTCTTACTATGAGTGGGGAACCACCAAAATGTATAAGCAATTAGAAATTCTCTGTTTCTTTTGCTTACAGGAATATTCACACCTAGGTGGACTGCAGAAATTAAAAAGCCCTGACTCTCAAGTTCAGCTCTAAAGAAGTCTAGTTATTTGCCTAAGTTTCAAAAGAATTAGTTCCCTAAGTATTTCAAAATGTTCAACTGGCTGCCCCAGCCGTTCTCTTTGGAAGCTTCTTTCTCATCCTCATGGCACATCCCTCTGGCATGCATGACCAGCTGCAAGCTAAACCCTGTGGAATAAGAATTCTTTCATCCCTTTGTGTGATGTGTTTCATTTTCAGAGTTTGGATGATCCTCCTCGGCAGCAGCAGCAGGCATTGTTAGTTTCAATAGGCAGTCTGGATGCACAAGAACAGTCATCATAGAGAGACAGGCTCTAGGGTCCATCCCTTCGTGCCATGGTGCTGTGTTAGATCACTTTCCTCTGCTGGATTAATGGCCAGAGAAAAAGGGAAACAAATTGTACCCGAAGGAATCCAATTAAAGTACTTGAACTTCACTGACGTCCATCCTATTGTTGTCTTAACTTCCTAACCTATGGTTAATTATTCTGACCAGTGAAAAGGAATAACATAAATAGGAGGATTATCTTAAATTCCTTATTTTCTTTAGTTTGACAAGCCATCAAAATTTTATTGTGTAAGATGAAATAACAATAATGTTTGGTATAGTGCAACTTTTTTTTTTTTTGATTGACCTTTCTATCTCTTTCCTAATATCTTCACTAAAGTCACTATTAGGACTTACTGTATAAAACTGCTCAGCCTTTAAATTTTCATCTCTGTTCACAGTCTATGCTGCAGCAATAGTTCATTCTGGGCCCTTTGGTTTCCTTGAATCTCCAAATGATCCCACTCCCATGGCTGTGATATTCTTTTCCTGGTTAATCAAGAATTCTCTATTTCTGCTCTGTCATCCATGCCACTGTCAGTAGGAAAGTAATTTAGGCTTTTGGCTTTCAGCCTCATCATTTGTGAAATGACCTCCCCTGACTCTGAAGTTCTGTGTCCAAAATACAAACAAGGATTTCCAGTAGTAATAATTTGTATGTGTATGATGATTAATAGTCTGCAGAGTGTTTTCATATACTTAATTTTATATAATTCTCACCATAGTTCTGTGGGGTGGGGAGAACGTTATTAGTGTCTCCTTTTTCAGATAAAGATACTACAGCTCTGGGAGGTGAAGTAACTTAGCCCACATTAAGTAAGTAGTAACTGGCTGAATCTGAGCTTTAAATTCAGAATTTTTCCTATGTAAGATGATGGTTCGTATAGTAGGGGGAAGTTTCTTTCTTAAAACCTAAATTTCCTTATTGATTAACTACAAGGTTTTGTTTGTGTGAGTGTGTATGTTCATGCTTTGGGAAGGGGCATCCCTTCCATTGAGTTTGGGATGCAATTTGTAGCCCTAGTTTTATTAGTGAAGGAGTCTCCTAAGATTTCTAATTAAGAAAAATAAGACGGAATGTGTTACCTTTCTAGTGTAGAATTTTGGTGTTATTTTGAACTCCTCTATCAAATTTGATTGTATTTTTCAATTGCATATCCATTCTGTTGTAAATCTAATATACCTACCCATATACTTATTAAAGAGTATTGTTTGCAATTAGGGAAGACATGAATATAATAGAAGCCCTTTTAGCCAATCCCTGCTTCAGGATAATAGGATACTCTGAAAAATGGTGTATTTGGTTATCTGTTTACCTGCTAGTATGCTGACCTAGGGTCATTTGTGTTTGTTTTCAGATTTGTTTATGCTAGTTGAATGTGCAGTTGTAATTTAATTATGCAAACTGATGAAATTTGAGTAAAAAGGTATAAAGCATTGTTGATTTTATGAAATCTAAGTTGAATGCTTTGGAAAGACTTTTGAAAGTGAATTACCAAAACAGATTACAATCTAGATAGGTGTGGGCTAGATAACTGTGTAAAATTATCGGGGTTTGGGGGTAGGGGATGAATGTAAAAATTCTGGAAAGATCTCGCACTGAATTTGCTTGGCCAGTCCCTATAATCGCTCACTGACTTTAAGGAATCAAAAACGTTTAAACTCTGACTTTCAATATCATCTTTCAATAGATGATACAATGTGGTACAGTTTGAACAGGAAGAATAATGTGACTTAGCTGACTAAGAATCAGTGACAGCCCATTGGTCCTACATCAAAAGGTTAGTCCACAGGTATAAAGTTTTTATGGTTTACTTTTAAAACAAAAATTCTAAAAAATGTTTATTTTTGAGCGAGAGAGAGACAGAGAGACAGAGTGTGAGCAGGAGAGGGGCAGAGAGAGAGGGAGACACAGAATCTGAAGCAGGCTCCAGGCTCTGAGCTGTCAGCACGGAGTCTGATCACAAACCACGAGATCAGGACCTGAGCCGAAGTCAGAGGCTTAATCGACTGAGCCACCCAGGTGCCCCATGTTTTACCTTTAAATAAACTAAATATGTGAAAATTGCTTTAACCAGCTTCTGTCTTTGTCTCAGTGTCATGTGTAAAATGAAGATAAAAATAATTTTACTGACAAGGATTTTTTTTTTTTGAGTGTGTGAGGATTAAATGAAATAGTACATGCATAGCACCTAGAACAATGCCTGTCACAAGTACTAAAAAAAAGTTGTCTTCTTAATTATCATCATCATCATCATCATCATCATCATCATCTGAGATTATCTGCTATAGGGCTCATGTATACTTATATTAAAATACTGTCAGTGATTGGAATATTTTAGTAGTAAAACATAATAATTCTATTTCAGTTAGCAAAACTATGTATTTCCAATTTTCACTGCACCCTTTTTTTCAGGATTTTTAGGAAGAAGTTTTACTATACCTGTTCTCAGGAGATGCTAAGAGCTGAAACTGTATGTAAGATGTAAGTGAAAGGGCGAGGTGTAGTCTCAGTTGAAGACTATGGAAAGGAGAGTTTAGCATGTTGTGGTGGAGTGGTGGTGGAATGTGTACATAGTACCTGCCCATGTGGAGCCTAGATCTAGTCTAGGGATGTCTCACTTAAATGAATACTAAGCTACACGATCACTGCCCTCTCACAACTGTAAACAGCAAAGGAAAAGGAAAAAAAGTGACAAAAATACCCTGTTAGCTAAACTTGAACAGTTGTGTGGTAGTCAAATACTGCCTAGAACAGTAGCCTTCTACTGTGTGCCATCAATTCCTAAACGCTTCTGCAAATTGGTATGTTATAGGTTTTCATTATTGAATCCATATTTAGAAATTGCTTTTCAGAGGAGAATTAAGCATTTACCTGCTTTCTTTCTGAATGCTGACACACACATTTTCATACCATTTTACATTCAGTTTTCCTGCCTTAGAATGTGCTCCTTATAGGAAAGAAGCTTGTGCTTCAGGGTCAGAGAGAACACCAGCACTGCTGATAGTTTCCCCCTTGGTTTGGATGTTAGTGATTGATTCAGTTCTAGTGGCATTAGAGTGAATAATTTATCAACCATTTATTATTATTATTATCATTCAAATAAGTGATATTATTTACCTTCTATAAATGATTTATGTGGCACTTCCATAATCTTTAAAAATAAAGCAAATAGGAAGCAAAATAGAGTATAAGACATTTTCCAAAGTTCAAAAAACTTTAAGTGGCATAATCTAAATTTGTTAAGTACCCTTTTGTGTTTTTAAGTATTACAAGTATCACCGTTGGTCACTTTCTATGGCTATTATGGAATTAGGTCTATTTGTTTTTCGTATTGTAGTCTACACTTACCTGTCATAATATTTTTGATTAAAAGAAATATTGTTTTACTACTTCATGGCTTATCATAAGATTGGGATTACCTCAGCTCATACAACATTTTCCTACCCATGAATGTTATTCAAATTCCTCCTATAGTCTGTCTTTCCTGTGCTTTCATTTCAATCATTTGTCCTCCCAATTTCAGCTGTCCTCAGGTATGTATCCAAATACATATATATATATATATATATATATATATATATATATATATATATATATAAATTTCTCTTCTGTGTATCATCATTTGTTAACTTGTATCCATCTTTGTAACCTACACTTTTATTCCTAAATTTGTTGATTTAAATTTAGCCCACTTTTTTTTAGCTATAGCATTTCCATAGAGTTATTTCACATGTATACAACAGTAGAACTTATAAAAACTAGGCAGTATCCTAGAAAATAGCAGTGTTTATACTGAAGAACAATAAGCTAGGTATTCAGGTTTTTATGCAATGAGGACCTACTCATTACACCCTCTGGTTATGCAAGATGTTTTTAAAGAGTTAAAATTCAAGAGAATGTCTTTCTTCATATGAAATTCCTGTCAGTCAACATGATCTTCAGAACCCTTTGCCAAGCACCTTTCTAGGCAGAGAAAAGAGTCAGTCTCCGTTTGGATATCTTCAGAATGCTGTGTTCTTGACTCATATCCCTGGGGACCAGCCCCTTGATATTTTAAATTTTAATTTATAGATTAAGGTATTTCTGTAACTGGCTAGGGATGCTTTGCTGAACCCCAGGTGATGGGTTCATAGTGATTAATAGTGATTTGCTATGTAGGCAAGAAAGTTGGCTTTAGTGCATAATAATGTTCAGAATATCATGAAACATTAAGTTGATATGGTAGAAGGAATGTAAAATTAGGCTTTGTTCATATACAATGATGCTATTTCTATTTTGTTTAGAAGGGAAGTTTGGGTATCATTGCAAATGATACGAAATATGAAAGGTAGTAACTTGATCACAGTTCTAGTTTCTCTAAGTTCTCATTTCTCTGTTTTGGAGAGATGTAGGGAGAACAATCTAAAATAAGAATACTAACAATGGGAACATCTTTTACTTGCTTTTCAAATAGTATATTTTTTTGTTATGTTGAATTTTTTTGCTATCTATTGAATGATTTAACAGATGCTCAAAAAAAGATCAGATTGATGTTTCATATAAAGATCTGCTGGATATATATACACATACTTAAAATATGTATTCATGACATTTGACTAAGTTGATCAGCTATTAAGTTCCATTGAATTATGTAGCTTATCAAACAGCAAATAAGCTTTTGCTACCTAAGTTTGTTGGCCTGATGTTATCTATTATTTTATTTAATCATTCATTCATTCATTCGTTCATTGTTTCACTGGACACCTATTATGTTAGGGATTGTATGTGGTAGGTAAGGCAAGGATGATTACCACATGGTCCCTGCCAGGGGCAACTGGGTGGTTCAGTCAGTTAAGCATCTGACTTTGGCTTAGGTTATGATCTCATGGTTTGTGAGTTCAAGCCCTGTGCTGACAGCTCAGAGTCTGGAGTCTGCTTCGGACTCTGTCTCCCTCTCTCTCTGTCCCTCTCCTGCTCATGTTCTGTCTCTGTCTCTTAAAAATAACAAACATTTAAAATAATTGAAAAAAAAAAAGGCAATGTCCCTACCTACTAAAATTTGTAGCTTAGTGGCTTTTATATAAACATTCTTAGATTTGGTCTTTACTATGATAATATGTTGTTCTCTTATCTATTTTACATCCTAACGGTCTAATTATTGGTTTTATGATCAAATATTTAATCTGCATCTTTAGTATTCTGTATACTGAATTTAATGTAATGTCAATACCTTTAAGCAGATTATAATCTCTAAAGATAACATAGAATGTTTTAAATATAAATATAAAGTATTATGGTAATCATAACTTTATCAAATACTTTTCATAGATACAATACTGATTTTAGTCATATCACCCTCTTTCCTTTCATCTGATTCCTTTTTTTATTTGGGAGAAGACATGGTAAAGGACAATTGACATTTGGTAGTGACCAAGGTAGAAGCCTTTTGGTTTCCACCTGGTTTCTAGTTCAATAAAATACAAGGTTAGGAACCACAGGGGATGAAGATGGAGAGATATGCAAGTGCCTACCATGAAGTAACTTGTATTAAGTATGTTGCTAAGGAGCTAGAAATGAGGTGGGATCCACTGAAGGGTTTTAAGTGAGGAAATGACTACTTAGTTCTGTTGAGAAAAGACCCTTCAGGTAAAGAGAAAGGACTACAGTCTGTGAGACAATATAATTAATGGTAATCAGGATGAAGTACAGTGAGGGCCTCAACTGAAGCAGTAGCTGTGATGTTGTGAGGAACATCAAGAAGGATGGGTTCCAGAGATTTTTGGAAGGTGGAATTGACTTTTAGAAGGTGGCATCTGGGGACTGCCTAGGTGGGAGTTGGATGCTATTAAGGAAAAAAAGGTGACTCTCAAGATTTTTGCTTGAGGACCTGGGTACTACTATTCATGGAAGAAAGGATTATTTTAGAAGAAACGGGTTACTGGCCATTGTGAGGTCAGGGAGACGGTGAGGGTGGGAGATAAGGAAGGATATAATTCAATTGAGTTTAAACATAAATTTACTTTGCTTTGAGAAACTATGTTGTGATGCTGTGACCTAAAAGAGTATAAAGTATGGTAAGTCTGCCATGCTGAAGCAGCTAATGAGAATGAGTTTCATGGGAGAGTACTGAGTAGGGGATTTGAAGGGAAAATAGAAAGTTTAGAATCTGATATTTATTTTCTTGGAATAATTTTTGCCAGATATTCCTCATGGCAGCTTTCCTCCATTTTGTGAACCAAAAGCTAGACTGGCATATTCAAAAATTTTAACATTATGATGTGTCTGGGAGTCCTCAGAGAGCAGCTGCTTTAAGGTGTTCTTTATATGAGGAGGCCATATGGAAATGAAGGGAAGTTCAAGTTTTAGCCATATAAATTTCTAGTTAAATAACCTTGTACAAGCCACTTAACCTTTTTGAGTTTCTGTTTTCTCACCTCTAAAATAGAAGGGTTGAACCATCTAATTTCTGAAAAGATTCTTAACAGTAAAAATCCTATGATTTTATGACCCATTGAATAGCATGACTACACCTGTAGGATTACCATCTTTGGAAACTTTAACAACCGACTTCCAGTTAAACCTGGTGATTGAACACATGTTTTTCCTTGTTCCCTTCTGGTAAGGAACTAAAGGTATAAATGATAGACTAAAAAATAAAAGACAAAAAAAAAAAAAAAAAAGAATCCACCAACATAAGGAAGAGGAAGCAACTTATCAAAGTTTTTGGAAGATGTAAAGTGGATGGAGGATTTCGTAGAACCAAGAAATCTAAATACAGGTGCCTGGAGAGTGTTATGCCAAGAAGAAAACAAGTCAGTTCATGCTCAAGAACTGGCTCAAGAATTGGAAGACAACAGCTGAAGTAAAAATAAATTATACTTAATATATTTAGATAGGAAAGATAGTACTTCCATGAAACATGATAGGATGATAAAAAAAGAATAATCAGAATAAGCACTCTTACAATAGCTGATGAAATAATTTTAATGGAAGGATTGAAATTATCCTGAAAACAGAGCAAAAATTCAGTTAAATGGAAAATGGAGAGAAAAGATAAAATCAGACAAATAATTTAACAAGCCCTAAATCTGATTAATAGTTCCAGAAAACAGAGGAGAGCAACGAAAATGATATGGAAGGAATGTTCATAACATTATATTATAGAAAGTTCTGAACTAAAGGACATTAGTTTCTAGTTTGAGTCTGCTGGGTGCTCATAAAATATATGAAGCAGATCTATACCAAGATACATATTGGAAAATTTTAGACTAGCGGCAATATATTGATGATAGAAGCTTCTAGATAGAAAATATAAACCTTACATTTTGGCTTAAGAATGAGAATAGTATCTGATTTTTTTAATGGCTATATTCAAAGCTGGCATATGTGGCTTTAAAATTCTGAGAGAAAATAACTTTTAACTTGTGATTCTATACCTAACCAAACTATTATTAATCACATGTGAGATGAGGTTAGGAAAAAGACATTTTTAGACAAATGATCCTCATACTTTACCTTACATTGTTGCTTTCTTAGGAATCTTTTGGAGTATGTGCTACATCCAAATGAGGAGAAACTGAGGAGGAAAGAGGATTCAGGACATAGGTGATGATAATGAGGTGAGAAAGGTCAAGAGAATTTCCTGGACAGCAGCTATGCATTGGCCTTAAGAGTAACTGGTCTTTAGTTGGGCAGGAAGATGAGAAACTCCAGAAATGGGTATGTTCAGAAGGAAAAATTAGAATGAACAGAATGCTTAATTTTAAGAGTGTGAAATATATTCAGACAGGTTTTACATTTCTGTTGTAGACACTTGGAATGGGGTCAAAGTGGCAATATTAACTATAGGCAGGAAACATTGTTACTCAAAGAAGGAAATGTATTAAAATTATACTAACTGGATGAATATTGGGAGGATGAAAGGAAGAAAAGTGAGTGGTATAAGAGAGCTAAGTCTTTATCTTTCATGATAGGAAAGTAATAGATTTTCTACAACATACAAATAAAAAATAAGAATTATACATTTTTGTATATTATTTACAGATAAAGAGATAAACACTAGAAATAATTTTGACAGGGTATCTGAAAGGGTAGGATATAGGGTGCCGTTTTTGTTTTTAAACCTTGTGGTACTATTTAACTACTAAACTATATAGATGTACTACTTTGGAAACAATGAGAAATCATAATTTTAAAATTTAAAAGACTGGGAATAGAAGTATTTTGGATTTTGATTTTTTCATATAGAAGAGTAGCTCTTGATTAAGTACATATTTTAGTTATTTGGAGGAACTAAATCATTTATATCCTGGCGTTACTGACATTTGGGCATTCTGTTTCTTGAGATTAACTATTATTTGGAGAGGTTTCCTCTTATCCCTATAAGGTACATGTGCTGTTTGCATGGTGAAAACTATGGTAAGAAATCTTAAAGTTGTTGCCACAATTCTCAGACCTTAAGTATGTGTTCCAAATAAAAGACAGAGGGCTTAGGAGAAATGGAAAACTCGTGAACAGACTTCCATTTGATTTGGTAGATATAGGCATATAAGACAAATTAAACATAGTTTATTTGTTAAACAAAGAATAGCCTCCACTCGTTCCAAGTAGTCTAAATACTTAAGATTTTTTCCTTTTGAAAACTTCACATGGCTAGTTCATGCATTCTCATGGAATGCTTTTAACTGTTCACTGACTCATTACCTATTCATCTATAGCTAATGTAAAACCACTTTGGCTGTGGTTTACAAAAATATGGAGGTTATGTGATTCAGTGCATGCAGTTCAGAATTTAGATTATCTTTCAATAATCAAAAAATGCTTTGCCAAAAATCCATTACAAGTGTGCTCAAAATATCAAGTGCCTTTGAAGTTTTTAAATAAAAAACTCCAACAACAAAACCCAACAATAAACAAACGAAAAAACCCCCAGAACATGTCTTATAAACAAAAGGGTTTAGCAGACAATCTTAAACCTCCTTGAAAGAATTTTTAGAACATAAGAGAGGCAGAAACAGAGACCGAGGTAGAAAAAGGGAATTTCTCTTTGAATATATTTTTTTTGAACCAAGGACATTTGGTGTTGAGAAGAGAAGGGGGAGAGAAGAAATGAAGAAAGAACATGATTTGTCTCAAAGATTTATTTTGTAATTGATTGTAGCTTATAAAGGTTTTCATTGATGGTTGTATGGGAGGGAGAATTCTAAGTTTCAATGCTGACACTTTGAAGAGTTGCCCTGTTGTTGCAGCTGCTTGGGCAGCCTTGCTCACACATCAATGGTGCATTGTGGCAGCTTGCTCTGCTTCCCTGTTTCTGATGGACATTCTCCAGGCAGTGAAGGGCAAAGGGGCTGGCAATGCTGGTAACTGGCATAATAGAAGTTGTTGGACCAGTTTGGAGTGTATGTGTGTGAACTGAACACTTAATGACAGCTTCTGTATTATGGTTAGTCTAAGTTCAGGGTCAGAAAGTACTTTTTGGTCAATTAATAGAGATAGGAATACACACACACACACACACACACACGTGTGTGTGTGTGTGTGTGTGTGTGTGTGTGTGTGTGTGTGTGTGTACTTGTCTTTTTGTGGGTAGAGTGCATATTATTTAGTTTTTGTGTAGTGGTTGGTGAAGGGACTAATGTTTATGACCTAAAAAAAATCAGTAGATACTCAGATATAACTACACTGAAATATTTCCTTCATAAAATAAATAATTGATTTTTAGCATTAATTATACTTAATTATTGATTTTTTAGGATATCCTAATTAAATATTTTCTGCTATTTGTGAAAATCTGTTCCAGTTTTTTTAAGTTTTTATCTCTATGTCCAATAACATGTCCAATCTATTCTTTTATAATCATAAACTTTTATAAGTATATGAAAAGTCACGTCATACTAAACAGAAAGGGTTATTACTTGGAAGAATATGGCATAATTTTAGGAGGTGATACAGAGAAGGAAGAATTGATGAACATTTACTTTGTTTACATATATATATATTTTTTTTTTTGCTAAGAGGAAAACTCTTCAAATTTGAAGAAGGAAATGGAAATCAACAATTGAATTGTTACTAAGAGGCTTTTTTTTGCAAATTTAGAACCAAACTCCATAGAGTTTGGCAAATTCTATTCTAGAATGATAGTACTAACCATAATTTTTGAAAAAAAAAGCACCCTGCACATTTATATCATGTGTGTTTTTCAAAGAATTGTCAACATGTATTTTCACTAGATGCTTATAGTGATCCTGAGAAGTAGCTACTACTACTCTGAATAGTAGGCGCTAGTTCATACCTTTTTATTTACTCTCATTTTTTATTCACTATACCCAAGAAGACACTATGCTTTCCACTTACAGATATGTTAACTGAAATTAAATAAAATTTTCAACTCATCAAAGCATCTGGAGTCCAAACTTTATGAATTTTGCTCCAAAGGCTATGCTTTTTCCACTGAAATTCATAACTTCTAGATATGATCACATTTGGAGAGTTGGAAGGTATCAAATACCAGATATAAGCAAATGTGTAAAAATTTAAAGACAAATTCTGTAATCTACAGAGTTAACTTTCTCTCTGGCAAAATTCTGAAGTGAATTAATTGATTCACCCATATCAATTAAATATCATTAAATGCTTTAAACAGTTCCATTAAAAGACAGAGATTATTAGGCTAGATAAAAGATAAAAACCAACTATATTCTGTCTATAATATTACTATTTTAAATAGAAAAATATTTAAAATACTAAAAATGAAAGGATGGGAAAGATATACCAAGCAAATATTAATCGTAAGAAAGCTGGAGTAGCTGTATTAACAGAAAAAAGTACGCTTCAGGACAAATAATATTGCCATAGATAAAGACGATATACACGTCCTAAGGATGTATGCATCTAATAACAGGTTCAAAATAAGTGAAACAAAAACTAATAAAAATGAGAGAAAAAGTAGATAATTATACTTGGAGATTTTAATATACTTCTCAGTAATTGATAGAGTAAATATACAAAACAACCAAAAAGATGTAGAAGACTTAAATAACAGTATCAACCAACTTGATGTAATTGACATTTATAGAATCTTACATCCAGCAGTAGCATAATACACATACTTTTGAGGTACACATGGAACATTCACCAAGATGGTCTATATGCTGGGCCCTGAAGCAAGTCTCAATGAATTTTAAATGATGGAAGTCATACAAATATATTGTTTATACACAATGGGATTAATTTAGAAATAGGAAGCATAGAGAAAGTTGGGAAGAGCTCAGATGGCAAAGTAGTAGGGGAAGGCCCTAGGCTTGTCTCATCCCTCAAACACAGCTAGATGAATATTAAATCATTCTGAACACCAGAGAAATTGATCTGAGGACTGACAGAACAAACTGCACAACTAGAGGGAGAGAAGAGGTGACATCATGGAAAGCAGGAGGTGCAGAGATGTGGTTTGGGGGAGAAACGGATTGCAGGTGCTGCAGAGGGAAGGGAGGCCTGGTGGTGACACAAGGAAAGCACTTCTCCAAGGCCATTGACTGGGAAAATGAGGAGCTATTTTCATGAGTTTTTATAGCCAGCAGGGCTCAAAGACTGAAGTTTTAGAGGTCTGTGGAGTGGCCAGTGTGGAGCCCTGAGGGTGCTGCAGTTCTCCTGTGGAGGAGGGCAGATAGCCTGGGGGCAAACACTGTGATCTGAGGATCCTCTGAGACACACTGGAAGAGACAGTTTCCTCTTCGTGGAGCACATCTGAGAGAGGTGGCATTGAATCACCAGGGACAAAGAGCTGGTGGGTGCCATCTCCCTCCCCCGCCCCTTAGCATAAATTAAATTCAGTAAGCAGCGCAGTGCCAACAATGGTGGCCTAAACCATTTGCACTAAACCATCCACCCCCCCACACTCTGCAGGTGCTGCTTTGCTAGGGAAGTGTACTTGAGAACCAGAGCAGCAGGACCCTCCCCCAGAAGACTGCCACACACAACCCCTGCACACACCATGTCTACTGACTAGAGTTATGCAAAGCTTCAGCTCTACTGGAAAGAGCATCAGGTCTCTTTAACAAGCAGACCAGAACAGACTTAGTTAAAACTTGCCACACTCTGGCCAAGGTCCAAACACTCCATACTGCAGGCAAGAAGAAACTCTGCAGAGAACTGACCTAAAGGAAAGAACAGCCAAAATATAGCAGCAGAGTGCACACCACATACACCAGAGACACATCCTGAAGTGCCAAGCCCTGAACAGTCTTCATAAAGCCATTACTGTCAGGGGCAGGAAGTATAACAGACCTTCCTAACACAGAGAAGAAGACAGAGACCTAGACAAAATGCCAAAACAGAGGAATTCATTCCAAAATAAAAAACAAGAAAAAGCCACAGCCAGGGATATAATTGAAACAGATATAAGTAATATGCCCGATCCAGAATTTAAAGCAACAATCAGGATGATACTAGCTGGATTTGAGAAAAGCATAGAAGGACACCAGTCTTTTACTGTGGAGATAAAAGACCTAAAATCTAGTCAGGCTGAAATGAAAAATGCAGTAACTGAGATTTGAAACCAACTGGATGTAATGACCAGAAGGATGGAAGAAGGAGAGGAATGGATAAATGATACAGAAGAAAGAATTATGAAAAATAATGAAGCTGAAAAGAAGAGAGAAAGAAAAATATTAGATCACGAATGTAGATGTGGGGAACTCAGTGACTCCATAAAGTATGATAACATTCATATCATACGAATCCTAGAAGATGAAGAGAAGTAAAAGGGAGTAGACAGTTTATTTGAGGAAATTATAGCTTAAAACTCCCCTAATCTAGGTAAGGAAACCGATATCAAAATCCAGGAGGCACAGAGAACTCCCATCAAAATCAATAAAAGCAAGTCAACACCAAGACCTATTGTAGTTAAATTTGCAAAATACAGATATAAAGAAAAAATCCTAAAAGCAGCAAGACAAAAGAAGTACCTCACTTACAAGGGAAGACAGTTAGCAGCACATATCTCCATAGAAATTTGGCAGGCCAGAAAAGAGTGATGTATTCAATGTGCTTAATGGGAAAAGTATGCAGCCAAGAATACTCTATCCAACAAGGCTATTATTCACAATAGAAGGAGAGATAAAGAGTTTCCCAGACAAAAAAACTAAGGAGTTTGTGACCACTAAACTATCACTGCAAGAACTACTAAAGGGAAATCTTTGAGTGGGAAAGAAAGACCAAAAGTGACAAAGACTAGAAAGGAACAGAGAATATCTCTAGAAACAATGACAAAATAAGTAATAAAATGACACTAAATTCATATCTGTCAGTAATCACTCTGAATGTAAATGGACTAAATTTACGTATAAAGATATAGGGTGTCAGAATGGATAAAAAACCAAATCTATATGCTGCCTACAAGAGATTCATTTTAGACTTAAAGACACCTGCCAATTGAAAGTGAGGGGATGGAGAACTTTATCATGCAAATGGACATCAAAAGAAAGCTGGAATAGCAATATTTATATCAGACAAACTATATCTTAAACCAAACACTGTGACAAGAGATGAAGAAAGGCACTATATCATAACAAAGGGGTTTATTGAACAAGATCTAACAGTTGTAAATATTTATGCCCCCTATGTGGAACACCCAAATATATAAAACAAATTAATAACAAACATAAAGGAAATCATTGATAATAATAGTAGGGTACTTTAACATTCCACTTACATCAGTGGACAGATTATCTAAGCAAAAATCAATAAGGAAACAATGGCTTTGAATGACACACTGGACCAGGTAGAGTTAACAGATATATTCAGAACATTTCATCCTAAAGCAGCAGAATACACATTTTTTTTTTTTGAGTGCACATGGGACATTCTCCAGAATAGATCACATACTAGGTCACAAATCAGGCCTCAACAAGTACAAAAAGATTGAGATCATACCATGCATATTTTCTGACCACAATGTTATGAAATTTGAAGTCAACCACAAGAAAAAAATTGGAAAGGCCACAAATACATGGAGATTAAAGAACATCCTACTAATGAATGAATGGGTTGACCAGAAAATTAAAGAAGAAATAAAAAAAATACATGGAAACAAATGAAAATGAAAACATGACAGTTCAAACCTTTGAGTTACAGCAAAAGCAGTCTTGAGAGGGAAGTATATAGCAACGCAGGCCTACATCAAGATGCAAGAAAAATCTCAAATACAAAACCTAACCTTATACCTAAATGAGCTAGAACAAGATGAATAAATGAAGCCTAAAGCCAGTAGAAGAAAGGAAATAATAAAGATTAGAGTAGAAATAAATGATTTAGAAACAATAACAACAACAACAAAAAATCCAGTAGAACAGATCAATAAAACCAGGAGCTGGTTCTTTGAACCAATTTATAAAAATGATAAACCCCTAGCCAGACTTATCAAAAAGAAAAAGATACAAATAAAATCACAAATGAGAGGAGAGAGAACACAACCAATACCACAGAAATACAAACAATTATAAGACAATATTATGAAAAATTACATGCCAACACATTGGGTAATCTGCAAGAAATGGATAAATTTCTAGAAACATATAAACTACCAAAACTGAAACAGGAAGAAATGAAAAACTTGAACAGACTGATAACCAGCAAAAAATTGAATCAGTAAACAAAATCTCCCAACAAACAAGAGTCCAGGACCACATTGTTTCACTGGGAAATTCTACCAAAAATTAAAGAAGAGTTAACACCAATTCCTCTCAAACTGTTCCAAAAAATAGAAATGGAAGGAAAACTCCCAAACTTGTTTTATGAGACCAGCATAACCTTGATTCCAAAACTAGACAAAGACTCCATTAAAAAATAGAATAATAGGCCAATATCCCTGATGAACATGGATGCAAAAATTCTCAACAAAATACTAGGAAATTGAATCCAATAGTACATTAAAAGAATCTTTCACCATGATCAAGTGAGGTTTATTCCTTGATTGCAAGGGTGGTTCAATATTTGCAAATCAATCAACATGATATACCACATTAATAAAAGAAAGGATAAGAACCATATGATCCTCTCAACAGATGCAGAAAAGGTATTTGACAAAGTAAAGCATCCATTCTTGATAAAAACCCTCAACAAAGTAGGGATACAGGGAACATACCTTAACATCATAAAGGCCATATATGAAAGACTCACAGCTAATAACATCCTTACTGGGGAAAAACTGAAAGCTTTTCCTCTATGTTCAAGAACACGACAGAGGTGTCCACTCTCACCACTGTTACTTAACCATTATACTGGAAGACCTAGCCTCAGCAATCATACAACATAAAGAAATAAAAGGCATCCAAATCAGCAAGGAAGAAATCAAACATCCACTATTTGCATATGACATGATACTCTCTGTAGAAAACCTGATAGACTCCACCAAAAAACTGCTAGATTACTACATGAATTCAGTAAAGTAACAGCATACAGAATCAACATATAGGAATCTGTTGCATTTCTGTATACCAATAATGAAGCAGTAGAAAGATAAATCAAGGAATTGATCCCATTTACAATTGCACCCAAAACCATAATATACTGAGGAATAAACCTAACCAAAGAAGTAAAAGATCTGTACTCTGAAAACATAGAACACTTATAAAAGAAATTACAGATGACACTAAGAAATGGAAAACATTCCATGCTCATAGATTGGATGAACAAATATTGTTAAAATGTCTATACTACCTAAAGCAATCTACACATTTAATGCAATCCCTATCAAAATAACATCAGCATTTTTCACAGAGCTAGAACGAAGTAATCTTGAAAAGCAAGAGCAAAGCTGGAGGCATCACAATTCCAGACTTCAAGTTCTATTACAAAGCTGTAATAATCAAGACATTATGGTACTGACACAAAAACAGACACATAGATCAATGGAACAGAATAGAAAACCCAGAAATGGACCCATAACTATATAATCAATTCATCTTCGACAGAGCAGGAAAGAATATCCAATGGAAAAAAGACAGTCTCTTCAATAAATGGTGTTGGGAAAACTGGACAGCAACATGCAAAAGAATGAAACTGGACCACTTTCTTACACTATACATAAAAATAAGTCCAGAGTGGATGAAAGACATAAATGTGAAATAGAAAACCATCAAAATCCTAGAGAACATAAGCAGTAACCTCTTTGACATCAGTTGTAGCAACTTCTTACTAGATACATCTCTAGAGGCAAGGGAAACAAAATAAAAAATAAACTGTTGGGATTTCATGAAGATAAAAAGCTTCTGCACAGTGAAGGAAACAATAAAAGAAAAACTAAAAGGCAAACTTTGTAATGGGAGAAGATACTTGAAAATGACATATCTGATAAAGGATTGGTATTCTAAAATCTATAACTTTTCAAAATCAACCCCCCAAAACCAAATAATCCAGTTAAGAGTTGGGCAGAAGACATAATAGACATTTCCAAAGAAGACATGCATATGACTAATAGACACATGAAAAGATGCTCAACTTCACTCTTCATCAAGGAAATACAAGTCAAAACTACAATAAGATATCATTTCATACCTGTCAGAATGTCTCAACAACACAGAAAACAACAGATGTGAGCGAGGATGCGGAGAAAGGGGAACCTTCTTACACTGTTGATGGGAATGCAAACTGGTGCAGCCACTCTGGAAAACAGCATGGAGGTTCCTCAAAAAGTTAAAAATAGAATTATCTTATGATCCAGGAATTCCACTACCAGGTATTTACCCAAATTATACAAAAATATTGACTTGAAGGGATACATGCACTCTGATGCTTATAGCAGCATTATCAACAATAGCCAAATCATGAAAAGAGCCCAAATATCCATTGATTGATGGATGGATAAAGAAGAAGTGGTGTATATATACACAATAGAATATTACTTAGCCATAAAAATTAATGAAATCTTGCCATTTGCAACAACATGGAGGGAGCTAGAGTATATTATGCTAAGCAAAATATATCAGTCAAAGAAAGACCAATACCATATGATTTTGCTTATATTTGGAATTTAAGAAACAAAACAGATGAACATGGGGGAAATATTTTATGTATATATATATATATATGTATATATATATATATAATTTTATGTTTTATATATTATTTAAAATTATATATATTATTTTAAATAATCCATGGGTCAAAAATCAAAATCACCAGATCTATTATTTTCCTGGGGGTTCTGTAACAAATTACGACAAACTGGATGGCTTAAAGCAACACAAATTTATTCTCTTATAGTTCTAGAAACCAGACGTACCTATAATCTATATTGAGCTGAAATCAAAATGTTGGCAGAGATAGACCCTCAAAGTTCTACAGAAGAATATATTCTTGTCTTCCACCTCCTAGTGGCTGTTGGTATTCTTGGCTTGTGGCCACGTCTTTTTGTGTGTCTGTGTGTCCAAACTCCCTCTGCCTTTCATTTCTAAGGACAATCTGTGGTTGCAGGAGACTGACCTGTGTAGTCCAGAAAATCTCCTCCTCTCAAGATCCTTAATCACATTTTTGTCATTAAGGTAATTTTTACTTGTTTGCCATATATGGTAATATCCACAGATTCCAGGAATTAGGACATGGACATATTTCTGGGGCTTTCATTCAACTCACTACACCAGGTAAATCTGAAAATATATTTAAATAAATTATAATGAAACATAAAATATTAGATATTGGAGATGCCACTAAAGTAATGCTTAGAAGAAAATTTATAGCTTTAAATTCTTATATTCTTATATTAAGAAAGATCTACAATATTGATCTTAGCTTTTGCCTTGAGGAGCTAGACAAAACTTGGGAAGTGATGACAAATATGCAGGAATAAGGAAACAAGAAAGCTGAAAATAAAATAAATGAAAATACATAAACAGTAGGAAAAAATGAAAACAGCTTTTACCTTGAAAATACGAATGAATTGATAAACTTTTAGGTACACTGATTTAAAAAAAATAAGGTAAAAATTACCAATATCAGTAATGGAGAGAAATCACTACAGGTATTTTAGATATTATATTAATAATAGAATATTTGAGTATTGCAAACAGCTCTATGGCAATAATTGAGCAATTAGGTGAAATGGGAAAATTTTCCACAAGACACAGCTAACCTAATACTTGATGACGACGTAAAGACTAAATGCTTTCCTGTGTATATCAATGGCAAAGTAATGTTTACTCTGACCAATTTTATTTAATGTATTCAGGAGGTGCAATAAAGCAAGAGAAAGAAAGGCATACATGTTGGAAGGGAAAAAGAACTTTATTCACAAATGACATCATCTTGTTTATAAAAGCAAAATTTTATATAAGATCCTTATGATTCTATAAAAACTACTAAAATTTGTAAGATAATATGTCATAGCTATAGTATACAACATAAATATACACAAATCAATTATATTGCATTACATTAACAACAAATAATTAGAAAGTATAAAATGATGTTTATAATAGCATAAAATTGGATATATTTAGGTATACAATTAACTCTATACATAGATAGGTACGTACATAAGACATATACACATAGATATGTACGACTTGTACATTGAAAACTAACAAAATGTTAGTGAAAGAAATTGTACAGATGACCTAAATATAATGACAGATAAACCATGTTCATGGATCCCTAAACTCTATTGTTAACAATGTTGATTCTTCCCAATGCAATCTGTAGACTCAATGCAATCTCATTTAAAATTATAGTAAGCTTTTTATAAAAAATTGACAAAGTATTTCTAAAATTTATTTGGAAATGTAAATGACTGAGAATAGCAAAATAATTTAAAAAATGAACAAAGTAAAAAGATTTATATTACCTGATTTTAAGACTTAACTCTAAAGCAGTAGTAATCTAGATGGGTAGTTTTTGAATAAAGATAGACATGTAGACCCCCATGTAGAATAGAGAACCCAGAAATAGACCCACAGATATAAAGCTAGTAGATTTTTTTTTACAAAAGTGCAAAAATAATTCAACAGGCAGAGAAAATCTCCCTAACAAATAATATTACTACAACCGGTTAAATCTAAAAAATTTCTCGAAGACCAGAGAAAATGTGTGTAACCTTGGAGTAGGCAGAGCTTTCTGAAAAAGAATACCAAAAGCATGAACCATAAAAGAAAATAAAAGATAAAATAAACTTCATCAAATAAGTAAAATTAAATAGGTTCTTTAAAAAATGTAAAGGTAAGCCATATACTTTAGGAAAATATTTACAATACATATATCTGACCAATTATTTGTATTCAGAATATCTAAAAACTTCTTTCACCCAACAAATAAACAGATAAACAATGTATAAAAATGTGAACAAAATATTTGTCTTCCTATGACTTTGGAGTGACTTTAACTTTCTGTTGTTCTAATTGAATTTTGCAGTAGCTTTTTTTAGTACCATCCTTTTATGCCACTCTTTTCTGTAGATAAGACTACATAGTAATATTCTAGCCACATGTCCATATTCGTTGACATATTGATCATAGACTTTAATCAGAACTAGCATCCACACATAAAAAATTTTGTTGAAAAGATCCCTAAATTTACATGGCAATTAGGCTATATTTGTGAGATGGTATGTACTTGGATACTTACTTCAGGGATTATAGAAAGTGAAAAAGAAGTCAAGAAATGATTGTGAGCTGTAGAGGATCAATGGTAATGGTATAAATGCACATATTCCCGAGTTATCTGTTTTAAAAAATCGTTTAATGTTTTATTTTTGAGAGAGAGAGAGAGAGAGAGAGAGAGAGAGAGAGAGAGAATGAGTGGGGGAGGGGCAGAGAGAAAGGGAGACAGAATCTGAAGCAGGTTCCAGGCTCTGAGCTGTCAGCACAGAGCCCGAGTGGGGCTTGAACCCACGAACCACAAGATCATGACCTGAGCTGAAGTCAGATGCTTGACTGACTGAGCCACCCAGGTGCCCCAATTCCCAAGTTATCTTAACTTGTAAAATGTATTGTAAATTGTCTTTGCATAAAGTGTTTGATAATGTAATACAAGTTTTGATTTATAAGAGAGGATAGAAGAGAACTTAGTTCATTCACTTACTCATTTAATCATACATTTGGCAAATTCCATAATCTGATTGTAAGTCAAAGGATTCCCTGTTTTATCATGGAAAAAAAGATTAGGAGAGCTTTAGATGAAATAGATAAATGTTTACCTACCTATCTTGGTAATTTAGTAACATATGTATAATTAAAAATAATGTCACATAAAATGATATTATAACTTACTAATATTATTTTTTAATTCTAATTTACAGAGGTTTATTCAGATTCTTCACATAAATTTTTAAAGTCAGAATCTTTTAAAGTTTTCTTCAGTCTACCTTTAGTTTTACCTAAATTTAGTTTGGTTATAGCACATTTTATGTACAGGTTTGATGCTGTCACTTAAAATATCATCAGAAGACACAAATGCCATTTGCTTAACACTAGGGAATTATTTTTAATACTGTCCCTCAATTGTATACTATGACCTCTATGATATAGTCATATAATTCTTTGTTTTTCTAAATGATCTTTGAAAACCTTATCTACATTGACATCTAATACGATTCTGAATAAAATTGCCAGGAAAAAACACTAAACATGTATTAAATTTTTTGTCTCCATTTTTAATTATTCTATCAGAATGACCTATAAGACCATCTAAAACCAGTACTGACTGAGGTCGTTTCTAGCTAATACATCTTTCCCAAGTAGTACTTTGTTGTTTAAAATAAAGTAATTGAGAATGTGTTTCATAATATGGAACCTCTCTTATGAAAAATAACATTGAGTAAACATTTTGCCTTGTATCCAGAAATTTACCATATTTAGTCAATGCTTCCTATTTGTCTAGATACAGGTGTAAATGTAATCACCAAATACTCCCTGTCTTCAAAGAACATATGGTATAGAAGGAGGGACAAGCAGGTCATCAGACATTTTCAATACTGTACAATAATTGCTGTAGAAGCAATTTACTACAGAGAGGTATGGAGGCATACAGGAGGGGCACCTAACACAAGCCAGGAAAGGCTTCCTACAGGATATGATGCACAAGATGGCACTGAAAGGTGAGTAGGAATTAGCCAGGGGTAGATGTGTTGAGGGTATTGCAGGAAGAGGAAAAAGCTTGTCTAAAACTTGGAAGTTAAAAAAAAAAAAGAAAAGAAAAAAGAAGCAGAAAAACAGTGTGTGACAGGTTCATGAGTGTGCAGACACTTTAATATGCTGGAGTGAAGTTTGTAGATGAGTGTGTGTGAGTTTGTAAAAGATGAAGTTGTAGAGGTAAACTAGAACGTGCATGGATACTATAAATCTCCTTTTAGATAGAAAATCTTTAATATATATTCTTTTGTAGATCATCCAGAGTTACTATTTTAAGACAAGTGTTTAAGAAATGTCAATTAAAATGTAAATAAAAATTTAAAAGTAGCCACATCTTTATAAACAAAGGACAGATTATTGGTTTTATTTCCTACGTGTGTGAACAAAGACTAAGGAATGACCTTTCAAAGTGGTTCTTAATACATAAACTCTCTGATAGCAACAATTGTTGAGTTTGATTCATTTTGTGAAGCTTATGGCTGCTTTGAAATGTACACAGTAATAATCATCTCAACATTTGGTTTAATTCAGCCAAGATTATTTATTTTACCTGAAACAACAGACACTTCTGTTGGGATATTATTACAATTATCGTTATCAGTTATCAATATAAATTATATGAACCCAAGGCCCTGACTTTGGCATAGGATTTAAACCACATTAAGTAGGGTGAAATACATAAGAGGATTAGGAGAACACTTATCATAGGAGTAATGCGTAGAATTATTAAATCATTATATTGTACACCTGAAACTAATATAACACTGTTAATTATAAAAATAATATATAATATTATATATGTATTATAATGTAATATATTAAAATATAATATTATATATTTATGTTATAAAAATAATTTTTAAAATTTAAGGGCTGACTGAGTAACAGATTTTGGGGTCAACCTCCAGGAGCAGGAGCTCAGAGGGTATCAAAGAACAATGAAGCAGAGAGGTCCCCAAAGTCCTCTAAAGAACTCAGAAGAGCAGCTCACAGGGAGATACGTGTAAGCATGTCACACATCGACATCATCAAGGACCAAGAGAGAGCTGGATAAGCAGCACCCAAATAAGCAAAAAGATTTTTGCCCCTTTCCTTCTACTTGCCTACTTCTACCACTGATCCTAGAAAAGACCCAGGAAAAACAGGAGGTGGAAAAATGAAGAATAAGAGCATAATATTATTGAAGGCAATGGGTAGGGGAGGTGGGCAGGAAACTGTTTCCTATATCAATTCTCATTGACTTGTGTCCATTTAATAAATCTGGTTGCATAATTTAAAAAATAAAAAAATAAATTGCCTTGAGTAGACAGGTCTTGAGGTGGTCTCAGAATGGACAGGTTTATGTGGGGACTTTTTTCTTTTATCCAAACCAATTCAGGAATAAAGACTAATTGGGTTGAAATAAAAATTAAAGATTTTTCTTGTGTGTGTAGATATACTTCAAGTAAAAAGAAAATTGGTATTTGATATAGAAAATTGTATCAGCTATTAATGAGTATTTGATTTGTTCCAACATCATGATCATACTATTTCTGGGATCAGGGACTTGCCACATTTCCAGGTTAACTGCACAGGGAGCAAGACTTGTCAGCACCCCTTTCCATCATATGTGAGGTAAACTTATACATGAGAGTAGCTATTTATCATCAATTAAAGCGTGAGTTGTTTGTGTTGAGTAAATTGTGACAACATTCTGACATAGCTTTATATTCTCTGTTTTTTTGTTTCCTGTAAAATATAATAATTCCAACCATATGCCAGAAGACACTAAGAATTTAATAAGTAGAGAAATAAATTATAGTCTGTACTCCTGAGTACATTTTTTTTCCTAAGGAAATTTTGGTTGCAGTATGTATAGAGTAAGCAAACTCAGCAGAAGTGTAGGAGGTAGCTTCTCCAGGTTATATTTTTTCATTACCTGCCTATAGACCATCCATATATGGGACAGAAAAGTCTTGTGCTCCCAAAAGCAGAACCTCTGACAGTGTTCTCTTAGTGAGTAGAAACAAGTTTATTACCAAGTCAGACATTATATCAATACTGCAGTAGAAAAAAAGTGAAAAAAAAAAAGAATTGATGAAAAATAATACCAAGGGAGAGTAAAGTGCCTATGGTTTTGAAAGAACCCACACTTCCTATCTGTAATCTTCTTTGTTCTTGGTTCTACTACCATAGCCTCTTGACCTCTCATTTTGCAATATGTTTAAAGAAGTCATGGTACTGTGACTGAAGTGTGTGGTTATTTGTAGGTGAGTATTTACATTAGGATTTGTATCTTCAAGTGCCACACACATGCATGAGTTTGCTGTGAAAATAAAACTAACATTTGTAATGAAAATCTTCTGAAATCATATCTACAATACGTCATTCTGTTCTGCTTGTTCATTTGAACCATTGATCAAGAGAAGATCCTTTTCAGATACTATCCAAGCCATGCTGTACTAAGGAAGTCCACTTTTATACAGACTAGACTGCATCGATGTTATATTATTCAAGAGATCCTTTGAATGTGATTATGGCCGGTGCTTTCTTTCAGTGTTTCATAACAAAGTATTTAGATGAAGCATGTTTTTTCAGTCACAGATGAAGGCAAGGAGGATTGTTTATGATGTGAAAGGGTTGCTATTGAAAGTGTCTCAATTACTTAGTTTTTTAATGCGTAATAAAGATCTGTCTTTCCTGCTTCACCTGCCCCATCTCCGACCTTCCAGTTTTGGTCCTTTTGTAATAGTTTCCCTAATTTGTTGCCTGTGGACCTGACAATTTATCAAGTGACTCATGAATTTTGGTAGTTTTAGAGGGAAAAAAAGTAATGAAATAATTTTGTTCACATTAATTTCACAATCATTTCACAGCATAAATTATATTTTCACAAGTTTTTGTATACATATATGTATTGTGAATTGTTCACATATACATATTGCAAAGACAGTTTATCTCAATTAATAATGGGATACAGTATATGACATGTCTTAGCTAGGATGTCTTTATAAAACTTTCAAATTGTTGGGGCGCCTGGGTGGCTCAGTCAGTTAAGCATCCGATGTCAGCGCAGATAATGATCTCACTGTTCCTGGGTTTGAGCCCCGGGTCAGGCTCTGTGCTGACAGCTCAGATCCTGGAGCCTGCTTCAGATTCTGTGTGTGTCTCTTTCTCTCTGCCCTTCCTCCCCACTCACACTCTGTCTCTGTTTCTCTCTCTCAAAAATAAGTAAAAACATTAAAAAAAATTTAAAAACCCTTTCAGATTGTTGTTTTCTGTTATATTCCCAGTTCACAAAAAAATGTATTTAAAAAAGCCTCACTGAAATATAAAAATATAGGTAAAATTTTTAACTAAATAATTTGTATAATATTATAGTGAATATTCTGGAGTGATACTGAATGTATATTTGGTATATGCTGGGAAAAGTGAAGATGCAGATGTGATGATTTCATACAAGTACTTGAGAAGTATAATTGGAAAAGCCTAGTGATGAATACCAGCAGCCGTCTCCTAGTTCCTACTGTTGCCTCTCTCAAACTTTGTCACATAATCAATGGAAGCTACTGAAACTTCCTTTTTAATGCTTCCTGGTACAAAACTTGATGACTTTTGTTGCCAAGGGTGAAAAGATCAAAACTACAAAGGCTTAATTCAGAGTTGTACTCCTCAAAGCAAAAACAGATACAAGCAATGCACAGGGTTGCTTTAAAAACTGGCAAATCAACCTTAAAGTTAGTGGCAAATAGGCTTAGAGACAAAGGAGAAGAAACTATTGATAAGATTCCTTTATCAAACCACATTGCTTGATTTGGGATAACATCGACACATTAATGCATTGTGGAAACATAGATATCGTCTAATGTATGTGCTAGCAGATAATTAAATTTCAAGTTGGAAGGTCTGAATCAGCTCTTGGCATTTGTGCCAGGAATATCTGAGGGAGAAGTGCTTGATGACTTTTTGTTCTGCTTATCACTAAGAACCCATACTCTACAAAAGAGATTTGTGTTTGTTTTTAATAATGATTTTCTGAGCTGTGATGTTGACTGGAAGTGTCATTGTTACAGTATGGAGTAGGGAATCTTGCCCATATCAAGGTGAAGTTTTGTTATACATGAATCAAAACGGTTTCTCTTGAAAGCCAATTCATAAGCTACCCTGGCAAGTATGAATGAGGAATGAGAGAAATATTTCTTCATAATGCTTATAATGCCTATCCAGACTATTCCTATAATTGTAAGTAGCATCATTAAGTTATATGTTTCAGTTTTTAAATGGCCTTAACTTATAAAGTCAACATGATTTTTAGTTGAGATAGGAAAGCAGAACTTCTTTAGAATACAAACCTTGCTGTAAATATCTTCTTTACAAATTTAGTTTTAGAAAAATATAGTTTCTTTAATTTTTTTTAGTGGATATAAATTTTATGTAATTCAAATGGCATTAACTCTATTGTTTTATTTATCATAATAATGGTGTGTGCTTCTTATAGAAAATTCAGCCACTGCAAAAAAAATTATATAGGCCAAACAAAATTTTCTATATATGTATATATAAACATATATGTTTATTTTATATATGCATATATAAATAGGATCATATGCTACATGTTTTGTGGTTGAAATTTGATATAGAGAAATTGAGGAGGAATGTTCAAGATGACTAACTGAATGGGATTGATAAATTAAAAAAAATTTTTTTAATTTTATTTTGAGAGTGACAGAGACAGTGTGAGTGGGGGAGGGGCAAAGAGAGAGGGAGAGAGAAAATCCCAAGCAGTCTCCATGTGCTGCCAACGCAGAGCCCGACATGGGGCTTGAACTCATGAGAAACCATGAGATCGTGACCTGAGCCAAAACCAAGAGTTGGACACTTAACTGACTGAGCCACCCAGACACCCCTGGGTGTCTAGATAAATTCTTACAGTAAATTAAACGTTGTATTCCACAGAGTTTTTGTGACTCTGTGTCATGGCATGGCATGAAGATACTTCAGTGAGGTAACATCTATCAGAGGAAGCCCAAATATGATTTGCTGCTTTTCCCCCTGCTTCACCCTGTAGCACATTGCTTGCTGAGATTGATGTTAGAAGAATATTCTTCCTTCTTATTCACAGGAACACCATGTCCCTTCTGTTGCACTGATAGGCCCCATATCCACGCAGAACAGCAAGAGCTCTAATAGCAACAGCACCAACAAATATTTGAGTGCATGGCATGTCACTGTTTTAGGCTCCTTACAAGCATTACAAGCATTATTTCCTTTAACTCTCACAGTATCCACATAACATAATCATTATGCCCATTTTGGGGTTGAGGAAACTGACAATCTTATAGGTTAAAAGCAGCCTGTGTTCTTAATAACTGCTAAATAGTCAGCAGCAACAACTAAATGCTATCCCAGGTATGCTTTAAACTTGGCCCTGCTGATTGAGATGTAATCAGTGTAGGGTGGGGCTTAGCTTTGGTATGTGTTAAAAGGTTCCAAGTGATTCTTATGCTTAGCCATGATTTGAAGTCACTGACATAGATAATGACCAAAGTAATTTCATTTTTTGTGCAAATTTAATAACAATTCATTAATGTCCATAAACCACTGCCATTTGGCTTAGGTGTTTTTTTTTTTAATTAATTTTTTAAAATGTTGTTTATTTTTGCCTTTTAGATTAACCAGGTAATAGGACTGAGATACATTAGGCTTTACCTTCTCTTTTATGGTCTGAATCTTGGAGAAATGTATGTGTGATACTTAGAAATAAAAGGACTGTTTACCTCTGTAAATCAAAATGAGCTTTATGAATTAAGTGATTTTTTTTCTCACTGGGGAATAAAAGAGGGTAAACCAGCCTGGCTGGCAGCAACATGCCAGAGTTCAGTCTTACATGATATGCAATCTCTTAGAGAGTAAATCCTGAAAGTAGGGCTTATGAATTCAAGAAAGTAGAAATGATGGAGGAGGGATAAGAGACAACGAAAATGTGAAGTAAAACTGTATCTCAAACCTATTCTGATGTGGTTGATGACCTCTTCTTTTCTTAGTCCAGTTACCTTTTTATATTTAATTTAAGAGAATGTATTTTCAGGGGTTAAAATACCACATATAAAATGTGCTGATTCATTCTGATATCATAGAAACTTGTGACTCAAGATGTGAAACACTGTCAACATGAGACTTTATGGATAAAAATGCTATTTTCAGAGTGAGGCAAGGAAAAGGATGTACATTTCTGGAAACATGAAGCCAAAAATTGGGAAAAACCACAATTTCTGGAGATAGATGGTAATGCAATATTTCCGAATGACATGGCTTCTTTTAATTATTTTCTCTTTTTGTGTTAAAACCGAAAGGTTAGATTTAACTTTGGATTACAACACTTATGATCAAATGTATCGGTCTCTATTCTTTGCATAACTGTTTTGTTTAGTTGCAAAAGTGGAGTGTAGTAAGAAAGCATGGAAAAGGTCTAGCTTCTTGCTGTTGATCTCATGCACATTTTCAAATTTGCAAAAAATTTTATCTCTCACTGTTAGAATAACCTCTCTGAGAAAAGAAAGAACTCTTTATTTTCATAATCCAGGATGAGTTATTATAGTTTCTTCCCCATAGGAAATAGAGTGAAGGTGACCTTCCACATTACTAAATATACAGTTTCATTGTTAACTATCCATGTTTTTGTGCCTAATTTTAAAGATATGATGACATGGGACAAAGAGAACTGATTTCTCCATAAAGAATTTATAGTCATTTGAAGTTTTTTAGGTCCTAAGTTAGTTATTTCTGTGTGTTTTGATAATTAGCACCTCCAACCAAAAAAAAAAAAAAAAAAAAAAGTAAAGAGCTTCTCTAGTAAATTCCCTAATGGTCCTAAATATTGGTCATCATTTTCTTTGACATGAAAAATTCTTCCAAAATAATTCTTAGAAAATAATGCAAATCCAATTTATAGTATTTCCATTCTCTTTCTGTCTCTTTTCCACAGAATTGCATAGAATCATTTGGTTCTGTCACCTCCTAGTTTTCTGTCCTAGTTTTCAACCGTTTTTTTAGTTGTGAAGCATGATAAAGTGAACTGAAGATTGGACTTATAATCACAAATTAGAGGTTTGGTTTTGACACTATCATTTATTATCTGTAACATGTAAACTGGGCAAGTAATTTAATTTTTATGAACCTCAGTTTTATTCCTGATAAAATGGGAATAGTAATGTATATTCATATTCATATGGGAATCAAGGCAGAGAGGAAAGATGATGAATATGAAATCACTTCACGAATTTTAGGTGGTATACATACATATGTGTTGTTATAAGTTCAAAATAAATGGCAACTTCTCCAAGAAAAATTTAAGAGTCCATTGAACACAAGGTTGGAATTTTTTTTTTTTTTAATTTATTGCAAGTGAGGGAGGGGCAGAGAGAGAATCCCAAGTAGGCTCTGTTATGTCACACTGTGCACACTGAGCCCAACACGGTGCTCAATCCCATGAACAAAATCGTGAGATCAAGACCTGAGCTGAAACCAAGAGTCAGCCGCTTAACCGACTGGGCCACCCAGGTGCCCCAGCAAGGTTGTATTTCTAAGTCGATCCAGATATGTTTATCTTTCTTGAATTAACTGCCTTTTCTCCATTGTGCATCAACATGGTCTTTAACTCTAAAAAGGCTTATTATTCCTTTTACGGTAATCTCCTTCATACCAATCAGTCCAAATAGTGTTCATTCATTTATGGAATTTTTGAATAAGTGAATTATTTAAGTCAAAATAGAGGCTCAGAAATGATAACTGATATTGTAAAGAATTGGGTGCTCTGTGCTGCCATTCGACACTTATTAACTTAGCCTTGCTGGTGCCAATGGTTGGAGGATTCAACTCCCCCTGAGTATATTTCAAAGCAAAAACTAGTATTTGAAGAAAATGAATTTCTCACACTGATGCTCATAAATTTTTAAAAATGCATATCTGGTCATGTCACCCTTCTGCCTAGAAACATCTTCCCTTTGCACTCAAGGTAAACCCAAATCCTTGTATTGTCCTCAGGTATTTAACCATAAGCTGCTTTGTCAATTTTATTTGTATTCTCTCTTCACTCTATGTCTTACACTTTAGCCTTACCACTTTTTTTTTTGCCATTTCTTCTAAACATGCTGTGTATTTACATGCCTCAGAGTACATGATGCTTCCTCTGCCTAAAATACCATTCTCTTCCCTTACTATCTAGTGAAATTCTAATAATCTTGTAAAACCCAGCTCAAATACCATCTCCTCTAAATGTCTTCCCTGATTCTCCTGGGAAAGTTAAATGCCATTTCAGTATGTTCCCTGAGCACATGCTTCTACAATAAGATCCAATACTTTATAAATGATTTTTGTAAGTGTCTACTTACCCTAATAGATTATAAGCAGAGGCTCTATCTCTTCTCTTTTTGTATGCCACCTTGGGGTCTTTGGCACATATCAGGCTCTGGATAAATATTTGTTGAATGAATAACTGAATGATTCAATCAGTCAATGAGTCATTTAGCACTTTGTCAGTCCATATTTCTTGAAGCAGAAAAACCCCCACAACTTTTGAAAAGCATTCACCATTGCATAAACTACTTACTGGGAAAAGAACAACTTTTTGATATTTTGCTAATAAAAATGAAATAATAGATTGATAACAGCAGACTCCTGATAGCATCAGAAAAACATCCGCAGCTTAGCAAGATTAAACATTTTAGTTTTAGTTTTGTGAAGAATCACTGAATCAATATTGAAAAAATTGTTCTTAGGGTAATCCTCACTTTTTGAATAAATACCTTCAGTCACTTATACTCACTAATATCTCTGTGATCAATTATGATGTTCAAGTTCTTATTTATTTTGAATTGAAATCTGTATCTAGTATTACCAGCCCATTATTTTAGTATATCCTTTGATTCCATGCAGAATAAATCTAATATGAAGTTTTCAAACATTTGGAAATGTTCTACTCTATTTCCCCAATCCCATAAATAGTAGCATTCAATACTCTTGAGTCTTTCAACCGTTCCATGATTCTAGTCTTGCACTCTTTCTTGTTTCCTTTCTTAGAATATTCTAGTGATTCTGGGTAATTCTGTATCATGATATTCATCATGTCATCTGACCATTGCTGACGAGAGTGAGGGCTCTTATCTCCCTCATTGTAGATATTGCTATTCTGCTAGCAGTTTAAGATTTAATCTGATTTTTTTTAATGTCCATATCACATGGTTGAGTCATATTGACCTTACTGGAGATACTATCTCTTCCTATCCAAGGATACAGTAACAGGTCACTGAGATAGTATCTAACAATGATGTCAGAGAAGAAGCCAGTGATCTTCAGTAAAGGGAGAGAATGGAAAAAATGAAAAAAAAATAAACAAAAGGGAGAAAATTGTGTGAACTAAATATAAATATGATTAAATTGCTGGAAGTTATTGAAAATATGCTAAACTTTTAGATTTT